>NC_081824.1:296687455-297312455 GCF_030867095.1 Alligator mississippiensis
TCCAGATAGTATAATGAAGAACCAAACAGATTACTTCTGCAAAAATCTTCATTAATTACTTTCGGATGTTTAGGCATGTTTCTGCATGTGTCCCTATGGTGCCTTTGTTACCGCGCTGTCCTTTAGTATTTCCTTTTGGCAGAGTAACAAAATTGTCAGTCTTGAAGGACTTAAGATTCTGTCTTTGATGACATGGGAAAGACTTGGAGAACCACATCCAATGCTTATTTTAATATCAGTGAGAATGTATCAGGATTTTCCAAGAGTAGAAAGGAGCAGGTTTACCATGTTCTTATAGGATGTCAACACCAAAAGGAAACAGGTAAAGCTGAATATTCTTAGTACTAGCTGGCAAAAGCAACTTAACAATAGGAACAAAAAAGAGCTATTGTAAGAAGGTAGCTGAAGTAGAGACAAAGACCAGAAGTAACATCATGGTTGGAAGGAATTCCCATTTAAATTTTCTGGATGATATTAGTTGCACCTGTTTCTCCTCAACAGAAAACTCATTACAATTGGTGGGAATCTGAATTGTAGATGTTTGATTTTCTAGAACTGTAGATGTATAAATTTCAGGAAGAAATTATATTTTTATCCTGTTAACCTTTCAGTTATTTAAGTTATATACAGACTGTTAGAAATACGGTATTATTTTTAAGCGTTTTAAGAATGTGATGATCAATTTTTCTACTTGATTACGTGATTAAATGCTGAATTTCAGCCTAAAATATTTTTGCAGACAAATTCATAATATCTATTTAATAGGTCCCAAAAAGTATATCAGGATTTTATTTGTATTACCAAGATGCTAAAAGGCACAGCTCAAGCCGACTCTATTGTATAAAAGCTGAAATTATGTGTCATGCTGTTTCATTACTAATAAACAGATCACAGATTTAAGGCAGCAACAATACTTAGGACTCACTGTCCTTATACTTTATTTCTAAACCTTCTGTAAAAGCATTAACAGACATAAGATTATACACTATATGAGCACTAAATGTCACTAAATAAATGTAAATGTCATTAAATAAGTGTAGGGGTGTAGGTTGTAGCCGTGTTGGTCTAAGGAAATAGAAAGACAAGGTTCCTTGGGTGAATCTCATATCTTTTATTAAACCAACCCAAATAGTTGGAGAATAGTTATTAAGCAAACTTTTGGGTTCAAAAACCCTTCATCAGGCTAAGGAAGTTTCAGCAGTTGGTGTGTGCTCTTCCTGGATGGAATGAAAAGTAAAGAAGCCAGAGGCTAGGCTGGGGAGTCAGTTAAATAAGTGTAAAATTTGGCTGAAAGTGCATAAACTGGGTTAGAGATTAAAAAGGTTTCCTTAATTGCATCCATAAAATGTATGAACAGAGAAAAAAGCAGTTGGTTGTCCAAGCTGTGTGTACAATAACCTATTTTGCTTACATATACAGACAACCACTGCTTAGTGCTCTTAATTGGTTCCAGAAAATACGAGTGCTAAGCGAAACCACACTAAGTGAAATCCATTTGCCCATAGGAATGAATGTAAATATAGGTAACTGGTTACCACCGCTTCTTGCCACCGCTTCTCCCCACTAGCCTGCTGGCCGCCCCAGTCCTACGTGCCAGCCCGAGCCTGCGCTCCTACTGCCCCACCCTAGGCCCCCACTGGCCCTAGCCCCGGGCACCAACGCAGGCCCTGCACTGATGCCCGTCCGCCCCACTCACCGCCACTGCTTCTCCCCACCCACCCGCCTGCCTGCCCCCCTGCTGGCCCCACGTGCCAGCCTGGGCCCCTGCTGCCCCACCCTGGGTTCAGGCCCCTGCTGGCCCCAGGCACCAGTGCAGGCCCCACACTCCTCGCCATCTCCGCTGCTTCGGCTGGTGAACTCAGGCGGCGGAGCAATCCACAGGAGCGTGATGGATGTTTGTGGCCAGCCAGGAGCAGAGGGGTTTGCAGCATCCCTGTTACATGCCCAGTCGACTGTAAACCCCACCCCGCTCCCAGCTGGCTGCAAAACCGCTCCCCACCATGGGACGCTCCACTGCCCCACCAGTCTGTATTCACCAGCTGTGCCTGGCTTCTCCCCCCAAAACACACACTCATACCTGCCCCCCCCACTCGCTGTCACTCACTGCACTTGCTCCCACTGCCACCGCTGCTTCTCCCTGCCTTCTCACCAAAACTCGCTGATTCCATTGAGCGCTATAGCGAAACTGGCTGAGTACTCAGTGAAATCAGGTATCAATTTTAAATGAGCGCTATAGTGAAATAGTGCTAACTGAAACCACGTTAAGTGGGGGTTGCCTGGAGGTGCAATTTATGCCTCTATTTCAGAAAATTTCTCATTTCCAGTGATAAAGCCACATGAGTACCACCTTAAAATAAAACAAAAATGAAAAAAAAAATACCTTTTTTATGAGGGACTGGATCAGCTTTGTCCTGTATACTTTTGAACATCTGATTTGTGTAGATATTTCTTATACCAAGTTCTCGTTCCCTTTCCTAAAAAAAGATCCATACTGTCAAACTCCTAACATACATTAATGATTCCTTTTTTAACAACTTCACTTCCTCATTTAAAACCATGAATGAATGTATTATTCATGAAAGTAAAGAACAATTAGCTTTGGTGCAAGATAGACATACTGTAGGAAGATGCCTTGTAAAAGCTTTCTTTCAAGCACCACCCTACAAATACATTTTGTCCTGAAGCACAGTATTTTTCAAAGCTCTTCTTTTCCTACTGAAACACATTAATACACATCAAATACATCAGACAAATTTTACTATTTTTGCACCCACTTTGGCTGGACATTTTGAATAACAGGAATATGCAAGTAAAATACACGTGCAATATTCTGTGTCTAAGACCTACAACCTTAAAGATATTTAGGCACCTCATTTCTGTTAAAAATCAATGGAAGTTAAATGTCTCTATAAAGATAACCTTGACCTCTGACAAGCAGGCATATGCCACTTCTAAGGCAGCCTCACAGATTGATTCTATAAAACCATCCTTAACAGAATGATTTAGGATGATCCCTACAATAGTATCCTTGCAGAATCTTGATCCTTCCTAGGAATGCAGTTGCAATTGGATGAGTGGATTTATTACTACATATTTAGGTAAAAAACATGTCATAGCTATACTATAAGAAGCAACTTAGGTTGGTACAATTTTTTTTTTTTTTTTTTTTTTTTTTTGCATACAACACACTTTTTTCCACAGAAGTCAGATGCTGGAAATTGGAATGTGCATTATATGCAAGAAATATAGTAAGAGCAGGTACTCCTGCATAATGGGTAAACCCGAAAGTAAAATCTGCAGTAATATGCAGGAAGCAGAACAATGAGCAGGCTTGGCTCCCCAGCTCACTGGCGACGCACAGGGGGTGCACGTTTACCCCCTGAGTTTTGTGGTGCACCCCCTGCAAAAAGCTTGGTGGTGCACCCCCTGCTGGTGGCATCTGCAGCTGGTTGCCAACCACTGGTCGGTGCTTGCCACCCCCTCCCCCAACACTGCTGTGGCTGCCTGCAGGCAGTCACTGTGCTCCCCCAGCTCATGTCCCAGCTGCTTCTACTCCATTACTTACTACAAGGACAGACCTTTTTTTCTTCATCCTGTCTTTCATAACAAGGTGTGTATTATATTCCAAGACATGCTGTATGCATGATAATACAGTAAAGATGTAATTATTATATACTTTTCCCAACTGATGCTGTTTATTAACAGATAACAGACTAATTTGTTTCATTATTTTTACTAAATATAACAGCAAACTGACAGGGAGGGCATAATCTGTTAAAAACAAAACTGTTTTAGCTAAAATACATAAAACCCTAGAAACATTTCTATTGGCCTACTTGTCCAAGCTTATTTTTACAAACTGCAAACTTGATGCCAATTTTGATTGTAGAAATTTCCTATACAGGAATCTAACAAAAGAATCAGTATGTGTTGGTCTAGATTAATAAAATAGTAACAGATAGATATTGTTATTTGATGCAACATTATTAGATCAATGGTACCATATTTTCTCACATACAATGCATACCTTTTTTTCAAAAAGTATATGCTGTAAATGAGAGTATCCATTATATGCAAGATATATGACAAGAACAGTTTCTTCTTACCAGGCAAAAGTGAAAGTCTGTATGCCATCCACAGGGAGTAGAATACTTAGTAGCCTTGGCTCCCTATCTGTGGCTACTCAGTTACTTACTACAAGGAAAGATCTATTTTCCCCCCTTCATGCTGCCTTTCAAAAATATGCGTATCATACTTCAGGGCATGTTGTACATGAGAAAATATGATATTTTGTCCAGTTATTGGTCTAATAAAGATTGACATGTTGATCTAATGACAATTTCACTTGTTTCACATTTTGACTTTTTGGCAGTATACAAACTTTAAAAAGTGCAACATTTGTCCCATTATTATCTTATGTAATAATATAAACAAGATGAGAAAAATATTTGAGATCAGACACAACACCCTATAAAAAACCCGTCTTAAACCCGGAATACCTTAAGTTTTTGGTGAAGACAAGTAATTTCCATTTGCAAGGCCTCTGTGATTGTTCGAGCTGCTATACTCTTTTTACTCTCAGCTGCCATTTGATGATTAAAGATGCTATTTTTCAGCTTCAACTGCTTTTCTAAGCCCTGAAGACATTTAAAAACATAGGTGTACTCAATATAGTTGACGAAAATTTTAGTTAATGTCAGATTTAAAACACAAGCTTATTAACATTATGAAAAATTGAAGTTTTAATAAATACTGTAAATAAAATCCAATATTAAAAGTTTGTAATACTACAAATACTGTCTCTCAAAATCTACATTTAAAATGAACAAAAGCTTATTTCAAAGCTAATTTTACCAAACAAAATACACTGGTACTCAAGAATGAAAAAAATAATTTATTATAATATATTGCTAATGTGTTCATTCCAATTTAATCTTTTTTAAAGACCTAATTTTCTTTTACACTAAGGTAAACTTAGTTACACTAAGGTAACTTTCTTGTTTACACTAAAATTTTTACACTTATTTACACTAGAACTGCCAGCAATAGAATCAGGTCCTTTATCATTTCGAACCCAGAGAATATATTGAGTATTTAATGCAGTGTGTCAATATTAAAATCCAAGCACTCAATCATCCAGTCTTTCAATGAGGAAAATCTTCCATTAGCTCTGAGAGCTCTGCAAATAGGAAATTGCAAATAGAATCTGAATTCTTTACAATTTCTTTGCCTTTTCATGCATGCAGGAAATCTCAGACTTTGTTTTTTCCATAATGCAGATGGTGAAATACCTTCACAATTACCTGAACCTCCAACCCCCACCCCCTGGCAGCCCCTGCACTGACTGCTTCTATGCTCCGAGTGTATCATGGGCTGGGGCGGGAGGAAAAGGTAGGATGTAGGGTTGTGCTTTTTCAGCCCAGCTTGTTTTCCTGCTCCTTCCATGCTCTCAGAGTTGGCAGGGGGCCACAAGGAACGGTAGCTCCAGTATTCAAGTCCCTGCAAGAGCAGCCACAGCAGCAGAAGATGGTTTCACCCCCTCAGGTAGAAATGGGAGCAGAGAGGGTCAGATGGCAGAAACAGCATGGAATGGCAGGGTTCTACCCCCAATATCTGCACCTGGCACCAGCCTCTGCACCAGCAATCACTGTCACTCCCTTCCACTTTCTGCAGGGACAACTGCATCCACCATCTCCAAACTCCTGGGTCTGCTCAACTGAGCAGCCCCTGCCAGCTCTGATCACTCTGCATCATCCCCTGTCATGCTATCAGTGTGCCCTGTCTGCTCTGGCACCTCATGAGATCCGTTTAAGGGTGATACAGGGTGTAAGGAGGTAAGAAATAAATTAGTCTTTAAGTGGGATGCCACTAAATTCCAGAAAGTTAAGGAACGGTGCCTTGAGTCTAAAAAGGCTGAGAAGCACTGGCTTAACCCTTGTACTTAAGGAAGGCATTACTTTTATGTGTCTACAGCAAGGCCCACAAGAATTGTGTCTATGAATTTCAGAAAGAAAGAATGATAAACAGCTATCTCCACTACAGAAGGGTCACTGAAATGCAGAAGATGACATAAAAAGCAGATAAATAAGGGTTGTTCTAATTCTGAAGTAAGGCTTAGAAGAGCTCCCACACAAAAACAAGAAAAGATATATTATTATGAATTTATGAGGAGGTTGTCTTTGTATTCTTCTTTAAGGTCACTACTCTTTTTTCTCAATTTTCTAATGCTTATTATGAATTTTTTTGTTTCCTCATGTATCTTCTCCATACTGTTTGTTTGTTTCTGGAAGCATATTCCACCCTAACAGGGATCCTGTCTAATCAAATGTCAATGATACATGCAGGTATCATAATGATAGGTACACTGTACACTGTATTTAAAAAATGAAATGAATAATATCAATTTTTATACTACACTTTTTGTAGAAAAACTTCAAATCACTTTAGAGATATTAATTAGCATACACTCTGTAAATTGTTGTCCCTCCTTTTAGCAGATGGATAAGCTAATGCTCAAATTCACTGCTTTGACCAACATTACATATATGAAATCAGCAGTAGAGCTAGTCCTAAAACTAGAACTGGTTTGTTCAATTCATTGGTCAACAGTTGCCCTACACATAACAGTAGTGAATGGGAGTACAGAGTGAACAGAAGACTATACTGGATATAGTTTTACTGTAGCACACCATAATTTAAGGTAATAGGGCAACAGCTTGACTTAAGTCCTAGAAATCTTTACTTCTAAATTTAATTCACTGCTATATATTTGCAAGATTTTATTTTTTAAAATTGGGTCATTCTTTTAATATTATTTGGAGGTTACTGATCAAAATGAGTGCTGAATTTCTACTCTTTCATGCTGCACTATAAAAATTAATTTTATGTGTACTGATCAACAATTTTGCATCATTCTTGTGCAATTGTTTCCTATCATAGTACTAAAAAATACAAATATATGTTGCATATTACCTGTATTTTTTTATCACTGGCTTCCATTTTTTCTGTAAGGACTGATAATCTGCGAGTAAGTTCCCCTCTCTCTGCGAGATTCTTGTCTTCTGAAATTTTATGCAATGTTTGCAAAGCATCTTTAGTCCTTAACAGTTCTGCTTCAACTTTTCTAAGCTTCCTCAATGTTTTTCGCTCCTGCTCCTGAGACTTCCTAAGGAGTTCCCTTAGACTTCTTACCTCATGATAATGTCTTGCTATAAGATTAGGCAAGTTATTCTCTGCATTTTCATATTTACCTATTGCTTTCAAGTGCCGATATTGAAGCTGTTTCAGAAGCTGATTTTCTACATTTGAAGCTTCTAGTTTATGCTGGAGATCTGACAGTTCATTTTTCAGTTCTTTAGTTTTGTGAAGTCTTGCTGAAAATATGCGTTGAGCCAGAACATCTTTTTTCTGAGAGACTGTGGTATTCTGATTGCTTAAGAATGAAGTGTTCTGGTGCCGCATCTTCTTAAGTGGCAATTTCTTGCTTCCTACATTCAGACCAAAACAGATAAATCGTGATACATATATTATTTAAGGGTGCATAAGGCGTAACTTTACTATTCTTATAACTGGTTATCCCAAGATTTTTAAATGTAGTGTATATGACAAATTGCCTATAATCCATACCACAATTCCTCTATTCACCTATTTCATCCAGATACCCCCAGAGCAGGGATTTTTCCTGATTACACTTGGCCACAACTAAAGTCAAGTCCATATCAAGTCGAAATGTTTCCTCACCTACTTATTCTGTTAGACCATCTTTGTTCTACTTAGCCATAGTCTTTTATTTTAGTAATGAGAATATATAAGAGCTTCTTTTGAGGCAAACAAAAGCACTCTATGAATCAACTGGTACGATGTCCTTACAAAAGCATCTCCAAAGCCAACTGAAACTAAGTTTCTCTCTCAGTCATTCAGTGGAATCAATGTGCCCTTAATCTGAGAATCAGATGTATATATAGGTCTGATCTGACCTTTTTGAAAAGACTCCCATTAACTCCAGTGAAACTAGATCAAACAGTTGATTATGAAAATTCAATGCATTATAGAGAAGGAAGAAAATGTCAATTTACTGTACCTGCAAAAACTCAGAAAAATAAAGTTATGGCAATAATATGTATTTCAACAACTCTGCATCTAGTTACCACCTAACCAATTCTAGCACTTTCAAACCATTTTTAAAAATGATAAATAAAAGTCTACAAATACACATATAGTGTTTTTTCAATCATCAAGCATTCAGATTAGTTATATAGCTTTCCTTGCCACGTACTGCATTTGCTAAATATTCTTGATCACTTGACATTCTAAATTACCACTGCTTACTTCGTTGTCCTTTCACAAAGTAAAACTGAACTAGACAGAGATTTATAAGTCTTAGGCTATAAACAGATGCCTTACTAGAGTAGTGATTCTCAACCAGGATGCTGGGGAACCTTTGGATTCCCTAGATCCTTTGAAGGGAGCCATGGGAAATGTGAGGAGATAAGCAAAAAAAGGGCAGGCTAAGGCTCTCCCTCCCTTGGCTTCCTTGCCCCCACTGTCTGAAGCCTCTGCAAGGGGGTAAACACTGTAATCAATTGGTTTTGGAAAGGGGATGCCACTCCGTTCATAAAAGTTATGGAGGGGTCCCTTGAATCTAAAAAGATTGAGAACCACTGTATTAGAGGCAAGTCTGATTGTCTGACCCAGATCAGAACAGATGAGGCTCAATCATTTACATACCTTGCCCTTCCAACATGCATTGCTGTTCCTCTGCCAGTAGGTAGAGAACAAGAGCACACTTTTCCCTGGAATTACCCTACAGATGCACAGAGCCACATCCTTGGAAAAAGCATTAACACATTTTTATCTTTCAGAGAGACTCGGTCTGGGACAGTGGACTTGTATGTCTGTAAGATCCCAGGACAAATTCTGTGCCTATTTACAGCCTTACTATTTACTTCACTTGTATCAAAACATTCGATTTCTTAACAGTTCTAAAGCATTCCAGGCAGCACTCCACTAAATGGTTATTCTTATAATATATATACAATTCAAAATGTCCTTGCCATTTGCAAGAAAAATAGGCAGACAAATTCTGTGACTCAAACCCCATGGGATATAAGGGATAGATACAGTTAAGCATGCCTATTAAACTAGCAGGTAGAATGCATTTAAATGAAAATTATGGATGGGACACAGCAGCAAATAACTGATCAAGTTAAGCCAGCTTGTGTCTTTTAATTCCATGGCTTCTCTGTTGAGTTTTATTAACGTATTTATTATTTTCATTTTATAACTTTGTATTATGCGTTTTTTGCTGTCTGTTTATTAATAAAGACCCAAGCTGGAATTTCTGGTCAAAACCAGAAAGAGTGTAGCGGTTGGGGCACTCAGCTGGAATGTAAGATGCTGTTTCAAGTCCATGATTTTAGTCAGGACTTGAACCCAGGTCTTCCACAACCCATGCAGGAGTTTTAACCACTGAATTAAAGTCTATCTTGAAGTATCAATCCCCTCTTTCCTCTTCCTATTTTTGAAAACTCAAAAATTTTTGCAAGGTAAGAAAACCAGCTCCTTTCAGGCTCTAATCACCATAAAAACTGCCAATGAATGAAAATAGTTCCACTCTTATATTATTTGGCTATTGGTAAAAAAAAAAAAGCAGTTTTCTTGTTACCTTTGATTTGATAACCTTGTCGACCATATTTGTTTTTTTTCTTTTTCTGTAGCTTCTTCTCTTTGGTTCTTGGCATTTTTAAAGAACTGTTGCTGCTGGCTGATTCTGTACAGTCAGAGAAAAAGTCCTCAGAATAGTTCACATGAAAATGTTGACTGACTTCCATATTCTCTGCTGCATTGGCAATAGTCATTAATTCTGCCAGAACAACCTGTTCTGATGCTTTCCCTAATACAATCATTAGTGCCTCTGCTTCTTGTGCTGCTTCCTGAATTAGTGTCTTCTTGCACTAACATACGGAGGAAACAGTCACCTGAGTTCATCAGTGTGTTGTCAGTAGAAGACATTGGAATTGACCTACCAGAATCAAAATGTTGATCACTTATACACAAAACTTGAGGGGGGAAAAACATGGCATTTATTAACCTCTTTAATGCACATTATTTATTCTTTAATCCAATAAAAATAGCCAGTTTCAGTATCTGAAAGAAGGCAAACATTTAGCGCCCTAGAGAGATGTTAAATATAATCTTTGTTATTTAAGAATGTATATGTTCTCGGTGGATGAACATCCCTTAATGCATGTTAATAAATACCATAGTTGCAGTTTCCTTGTATGCTAATATACTATCAGTGTAGTTGTTTGTTTACTGCTTAATAGAATTTAGAAGAGGTAGTTATGTTGACCTGGGCATTGATGAAAAATTCACTGAAACTAGTACAATACAATTAAATAAATGTTTTATACAGCCTAGGTAGATGTCATCCAGGAACTGGTCTCTTAATGGGCATTTCTGCATCTTTTTATATACATTCCTAACGCTCCATCCATGTTATAGAACTCCATCTGGACTCCATCCATGTCAATTTACTTCCTTTTTTTCATCCTTGATCCCCAACATGAACTAAGTAATGAATTATAACTGAACACTGTTTTGCCTTACATATGTATTTATGTAGTAGGCTGCGTGCAGAGTTACTGTTATTATACAAGTGCATCTATATTAGAGATTCTAATAAGCATATAAAATATTTCCTTTTGGGATGAAAGCTGTCATATTGCCAGCCAGGAATCATTTAACAGTACATAATATGCTTGACTGCTTTTGAAAAGCCACTTAAGCACCTGAACATCTTTAGTGTAATGCGTTGGTAAGAGATGTGGCTTTCACTTGTCCAATCTGTATCTGTTAAATTTGATCAACTGGGTCGTTACAGAAAAGGAGGGGATAGTGGCAGCATCTGAACAAGACTCTGAGCGCACAGTTGTTACTAAGCAGTCATTTAATACTAGCATATGTAAGAACTAAATGGCTGCGCAGTTGCATCCCCAAATGGCTTTTTGGTGATGCTGACTGCATAATAGCTCATTATGACTACACAGTAGCATTGCGTCACGCTTCATGCCATGCAATGCTAGTGCAGTCGTAACGAGCTATTGTACAAGTCAGTGTCACCAAAAAGCCATTCAGCAACACTACTGCGCAGCAGTAATGAGTAACTATGCAGCAACAAGCTACTGCAGTCAGCACCTCATGTAGACACAACCAGTGAGGATAAATTATTCCACCAAACTAAAACATTTGCAGATTAATGAGGATTTGACTGATCCCTAAGCTCTTGTTCCCCCACGTTTGCAGAAGTAGCTGTTTCATTTGAAAAGGGGAAAACCAGGATCAACGGTTATTGGCCCCAGCAGACTTTCCTCCCCAGAGCAGGGGGGCTGGACCCGATGATCTCACAAGGTCCCTTCCAGTGCTAAACTTCTGTCCATTAGTGTCATCTTCCCCCCACCTCCCCCATTTTCAAAGAAAATGACCTTTCTGGAGTTTTTCAGAAAACAGCAACCTTCACCTAATAGTGTTTCCCCCAACAGTCTTTCTTCCTCACACAATACCAAAAGCAACAGCACACACTGCCTGACAAAGTGGGGTTGTGCTCCAAAGCTTACGAAGAAGACATTTTCCGACTATCTGAGTTGGTCTAAATAAAAGATATCAACTTGACCCAAAGATATCGGTTTGCCTGCTCGTGTCCGCGTCCCTGGACCCCAGCAGGGGCTGGCACAGCCCCCCCCCCCTCAATAGCCACGCAGGACCCCCAATTCAACTATGACCCTGCAGGGCCTGCAGTGAAGCTTTTGTGAGCATGCGCAGAAAGAGGACGCAACAAAAATGGCGGACGTGCTCCCTCCAGCCCCAGAGACCCCGGAAGAGGGGGGCGGGAATGTATGGGCGGGGGCTCGTGGCAGTTCCCCTCATCACCCTTTCCCTCCCCCTCCCCACTGCAGCAAATGGGGCGTCCCCTCGTACCCCCTGCCTCGAAGCATCGGTTACCCCGCGCGCCGCCTTTGGCCGTTGTCTGAGCGCCGCCGCTGTTCCCTTGCTATGGGAACCAGCCGCTGGGCTGGCGCGGAGTATCCTGGGACTTGTAGTCCCGCGCTGATGGCGAGTGGGGAGGGGGAACTCCGGGGTGGTTCCCTCCTGTTCCGCCCCGCCCCCTCTCGCTTGGAGGCGGTGACGTCACGGGTGTCAGCCAATCGCATGCAGCGATGCTTCCCCCCCCCCCCTCCAGCGTGCTGGAACTCGCCTCAACAGGGAAACGTGGTTGCGCGCCTTGCTGTGGCAGAGATGGGACCCGGAACGTGTCCGGTGTGCGCGCCGCTCCCTAGCTGTTGTCCCAGCTTGGTGTCCCCCCCCATATGGGGGTTTGAGGCATAGACTCTTGCTTCTCAGCCAGGGGGCTGTGGCACTTCAGGGTGCCTTGGGAGCGCTTGCAGGGTGCAGCTGCGCAGGGACAGCAGCTGGGAGCCCTGGGGCAAAGCAGAAGTGGTGCTTATGCAATCACAGCAGCAGTCCCTTGAGTTTATTTGCCCCCCCCCCTTCATGTCAGTTGCCCCTGTCTCACTGCCCTGGTGCTGCCACCTCTGCTGTACGATGTCACAACCATGCACAAACATGATTCATAGGATAAGCTTTCCTATAGGAAGCCATGCCATGAAATGAAGGAGGGGGCTCAGTGTTTTGGGCCAACAGAATGAGGCCAGGCTGGTGCACTTGCTGGGTTGGCCTCCTGGTACCACGATTGGGCCCAATACCGCCCCTATTTGGCCCCATGTGCCAGTATCAGGGCCCAGGCTGCGCTGTGTGCATGCACACAGGCCACAGTTCATGCAGTTCCCCACAGGCTAGACAGCCTGGCGCCAGGGGCCAGATCTGTCCCGCAGGCTGGGGTTTGGGCACCCCCGTGTTAAACCGTTCTGTCTTGTAGTTCTGAGTTCTTTGCACCAGAAGATTCACCGTGTTGTTTTTCCATAGTGAAAAAAAGGTGAAAACTCCCAAGTTGGCACTTTCTGAGCAGAGCCTCCAGCCTGGCTGAGGCGCTCTAGGGTCATGCTCTTCTTACCATGTAGTTTTGTCAGTAGGTTAGACCAGAGGTGCTCAATCCCTGGCCTGCAGGCCAAATGCAGCCCGTGGAGCTGTGGTGTCCAGCCCACAGGGCTCTCCCGGGTCAGAAAATATGGCAGTGGGGGATTAGTGGCAATTAATACTGCCACCCCCCCTTTACTGCCCTATTCCCAAGCTCTGTGTAGCTGGGTTAGAGTTAGGCCACATTCCCTGCTCCCTCAGCCATTTCGGGACTGAGCCAACCCCTTCTTCTACATACCCGGATGGGGATGGGCTGCCCTCTGCCTCCCTCCACACAGCCTGATCAGGACTTGCTGCACACCATATTGGGCCCACTGGCACAATCCTGCCCACGGACCCACTGAGGCCACAGGGCAAAAAGGTTGAGCACCAATGGGTTAGATCATGGATACAAATAAGGTGATCTTACATCAGATAGGGGGTTGGACTAGATGACCTCTGGCAGTCCCTTCCAACCCTACTTTTCTATTATTTCTATAATACAAATGACTAATGTGCTATTGTTCATCGTGTTTCATCTGCATCCTGCATGGTGCCATAGATGCTTTCAGGGCTGGATCCTGCACATGTTTACTACTGTTTAGTATTTATAACACACTGTGCCTTTTAATAAACAGTTAAAGGAGTGGGCCTCTGATTTCCAGTTCTTCAAAACATTTTGTAGAAAGGAAGACAAATTAGTAAATAATAATAATGATAGTTCTAAAATGGCTAAAGTTATTCAGGTTGAATTACTGGTAAGTGAAAAAATAAAATGTTCTACTGGATAAAAGCTTGTATAACAAAGTTTAGCATGAAGTACAATGTTTGACTCAGTTACAAATTTAGTGTTGGAGCAATTTACCCATTGAAATGTATTTAAAGCAATCTGACTTCTTTCATTTCTTGACTGTCTCTTGCTTCCATCTCAGAGAAGAATGGACCGAGAAATATTTAGAGTGGTTTAAAATAGCTATTTCAGTGCTTTTCGCAAATTTGGGGGGGGGACTTCTGTTAAGGATCTAAATTATTGTTCACACAACAGACCACAGCATCTTTAAAACTGGACAGTGGATAAATTAGGCTAACAATTTACTACTAATCAGATTGCTTACTACTGCGAACATTTCCCTGTTAAAGTCAGTGGTAATGAACATTATTTTTGCATGTGTTACAGGATTAGACTCTGAGGTCTTCCTTAAAACAGTTACACATGTATTAAAAATGCTGTCCGGACTTGAGACCTGCATTCTTCAGGCCAAATTCACCTATGGTGTCGAGCACATTTATACCAGAAGCTAATTTGGCCCTTTCAGTTTAGTGATAAGATACAATTTTACATTCGTAAAGTAATTTCCCTTCTGAAAGTTTCCCAAAAGCTAAGTAATAAGCAGTTCCACTCCATCAGACAGCATCAGGTGGAAACCTAGTACCCTGCACTCTTCAGAGGGAGGGAATATTTTCACAAAGAAAACATAGCTCCTCTCTAACAAAGAGTAGGGGGAGATTTTCACTGGCCATGTAGAACAGAGTAAAATTCTGTTTTAGGGTCTCATGCATAAAATCATCCAAATCTCGCTCCAAAAAATAATGCATAACATATATCTCAGAGGAGAGCCAGAGCCAGGAAGCATGGTATGTGATCTGAATTCCTCAAAGCTCAGGATATTTGAAGCTTTGGCTTAGTTCAGGCTAATCTCCACTTCTGTTGCTTTCAAACCTCTCTTATTTATCCGCTCTTATCTAGCTCTTATTTAGGTCAGAGAGAGAGGGTGTGGCCCCCTACATACAAGGAGCTGATATGAATGTGCTGACACAATTTTAAACATTGTCCTGCTGCTTTGTGAGAAGGTCTAGCACTGAGCTCCCTTTCCCTTCTCCCAAAACACTTCTCTTGCCTTGTCTGATTGGTGCACCACTTTCCCTTGCCTTTTATGGACTGTCACCCGGTCAATCTAAAGTGATGAGGCCAAAGGCAGGTGCAAATCCCCCTGCTATGGATACTTTTACCAACCAATCCTTTACTGGCCTCTAGACTCCCAAAATACCTAAGAGCCAATGAAGTAGGGAAACCCATGGTATCAGTGGGTGGGAAAGGCTGAACTCATTAGAGAGGTGTAAAAGGGAGATTCATTTGGGATTCTGGCTACCCTAGAAGCTCCTGCATGTTAGGATTACTTTCACGGCTCCAGTGACTTGTTGATAACAGACTTGTTTGTTCCAGGGATTCATTTTTATTGTTGCCAGAATGGTAATCAAAGTTTTTGTAGCCACCATTTGTGGCTCTACAGCGGTAGGTGTCTTATTTAATGTATGTTTAATCCTCACTTAGGAACAATGTGTTTTGTGAATTAACATTTATCTACATATGGGCTAGTTACCAGGATAGTCTGGACCTTAACATGAAAAAGACACAGAGAGGTCTTTTACTCTTGTGTCTGCTGGCTAATTCTTGCGAGTGTCTCAGCATGCAGAGATTTAAGATTAATGTGGCCTGTTTGTATCTAATTTCTAATTGTACTTAATATATTTATGTATAACATGTCATGTAAATTGTACACTTTAAAACTATATGCATAGAGAGAGGGGTTACAGTGTTCCCACAAAATACTGAACTAAGCTATTTACACTAGAAACGATGTAAATTATTTTTTGAGAAATACTTTATGACTTTGTAGGAATGTTACAGTGTTGCCTAGGAGTGGTATTTCTAGGAAAGAGCTGGAACTAAAGCACAGAAAATTTATACAGAGGATTCCTAATGATTATCTCCTCCCTCTGCTCCCACCTCCTTTTTGTCTCTTGTTTTGCTATACTGTGGATTTTTAGTTTTGAAGCTTGCTGCTGCAGTTGTGAGCCCAGCGCACTGGCTGAAGTAGAGGGCGCGTGAACAGAAGAGAGGGCTGGAAGTCCACAGGAGGTGGAAACTGGGAAAGGACTGTTTCCTTTTATATCCAGTTCCCAGAGGAGCTCACATTGCAGCTTTGCCTTGGCAAGCACTCAGTCACAGTGACACTATTAAACAAACTGGCTGGTGCAGGCACATAACTGTAACTACATCTCTAGTTCTCTGACACCAACACCACCTCCTTAAGAAACTTCCAGAGTTTAAAGCTCTGGAAAAGCTGGAGAGCGAGCCACTGTCCTTCATAAATGAGCTAGGAAGAGCCCTCAGTAAATCTAAATCAGGCCATAACAAAGAAACTGCAAAACTCTTACTAACTTTGGTTAGCAATGGTTTTTTATTAGGTTAACATTCCTTAATTACTGCAGTCATTTTAGATCTCTTTTGCCAACCTTTTAATTTTAATTATAAAAGTGTTATATACCTACCATATACAAACTTACCATGTTCTTATGTAAGGTGATTTGTACCTACCTTTATTTCCAATCAGCTGTCCCCATTGAAAGGTTGCAAGGGTGACTGAAATCACTCTGCAGAGTTTTCTAATGTGTGTAATGGTTGTCATTTTTGGTCATTCCAAGGAATGAATCTGACACTGAACTCAGAATGAACCCCTATGACTTGGGCTCAAGGAGTAAGGACCCAGTTCCACCAAACACTTAATTGTGTACTTAAATTGATATCAAGGGGACTACTCATAAGTTTAGAATTAAGCATCTTCAGCTGCTTTGCTAAATTAGAATCTTAATCCTCTAGCTGGCAGTTATAGCAAATGCCTTCCCACGTTGGAAGACGCTGAAGAGGATGTATAGAGCAGTGGTTCTCAACCTTTTTTGTACCAGGACCCATTTGTAAACATCAGTGGCCAGTCCTGACCCAGTGCCCCTCACTTCCAGTGTGTGGGGCAGGGAGTGGGTGTGTGAGACATGGGGGCCCCATGCAGCCCCTCTCAGGCTGGAACCCTGCCAGCCTGCAAGGGAAAAGCCATGGTTTCCCACATTTTTCTCCTTTAAAGGAGAATCCATTTTTTAAAGTTTGTTGATCCATTTTTAAAATTTGCTCACGACCCTTTCATATATTCTTGTGTCCCGCTTTTGGGTTGTGACCCACAGGCTGAGAAATGCTGGTACAGAAGATGCTAAACAGTAAATTGTATATGCACATAATCCAGATGTTTTGGACCTGTTTAAAGCCTTACTAAAGCAATTTATTCTTGCTAAAAAATGTCACCAATGCCAGCTGGCTGTTATAGGGTTGTAGGCTGTAGCTGTGTTGGTCTAAGGACATAGGCAGACAAGGTTCTTTGAGTGAATCTGATCTCTTTTATTAGACCAACTTAAATAGTTGGACATTTATTTCTTAGCAAGCTTTAAGGTTTAAAAACCCTTTGTCAGGCTGAGGAAGCATCTGCAGTTGGTGTGTGCTCTTCCTGGATGGAATGAATAAACTATTATAGATTTTACATTTATGGATTTCAGTATTCAGTAAATGTTAACAGTAGATGAATGCTATGTCAACCATTTGTATACACTAATGCTTGACAAGAACAAATTTAATTCTTCCCTTCCTGAGCTTTTAATACTAAAGGTGTGTGTGCATGTTTTGACTCCACTGTTTTTGAAAATTAATACACTAAGAATACAGGTATGTATCTGCAACTTAAATTACACCATAACAAAATTTTCAGCTTGAGTAGTTTTCTAATAAATTACAGTATTATTGTAACTTCACCATTGAACATTAGGGATGGAAAGTCTCCTTTTAATACATCTTTAGTGGATTTTCATGCATACACGGTAAAACTCAAAACATGAACAGAAGCATTGCAAAACCCATTCATCACATAATTCCAACTGAAACCTTATTTTGTATCACCCTTGTACTACATTTCTCTGTACTACAGTGAATTTCACCCACAAAGAATTTAAATTGAAAATCTAAGTGTCCTAGAAGCATAGATACAATCTCAAATTTGGTTATTTACATTTATTAGCAAATATTTATTTGTTTTTATTGTGTTTCAAAACATAATGGTCCTTACCTTACTTGATGTAAACTGACAGAACTCTATTGTTTAAAACATGATCCTGTAGTTCTATATTTGCAATTAGTTAATGACTTAAAAGCTTTTCTACAGAGAATACAGTTTTAGTCTTGAATGCATGTTGATGCCTTGGACCAGATTCTCAACTGAGGTGAATCAGTGTCACTCTGGAGCTAACTCTATTGCATTATATCACCCCCCCCCCCCCGCCTCCACTAATTTATAATATATGTTAAATAATTTATCTTTACTATCTGTCTCCTAATAAAAACATACAGCTGATGCAGAACTATTCATGAAGGAAAGCTGAGAATCAGCACCTACTTTTATTATACAGGTCTATCCAATGGTTGGCTTGAAATGAATCATAAAAATTGAAGTAATTTTCTAACTATCCATGGATATGTTTAGACATGTCCTTCCAGTTTATAGTGTACTTAATAAAACATATCTTAAATCATAAGGAGGTTTTTCATTTCTTAAAGTGAGAAAATTATTCTACTTCTGCTATTCTTTTCTGCTGTTTATGGTTAGGAGACATCAGAAATCTTTTTGTCTGATCTTTTTATGTGCTCGCCTACCTATTAAGAATCAATTTATAGTGATTAAACCAGATGAATCAATGCTCCATGTGCCAAGCTGCAAGGCTATTTTGGAACTCCCATAGGATGGAGTAGGATGCATTTGTTCCATAGTTAGGTTTGAGGTTGTATGTCAAATAGAGAGGAAGGGTAATAGCTCTTAAAATACAGAAATCCATGGGAATTAGGCACTTAAATAATCCATGTGCACCACATCTTTAAAGTGTTACGACTCTTTCTTGATTACATTATTTAGCTCTGTGCTACTCTGTGATAGTATGTAAATATTATGGGAATATGTTTGTAACTTCATGTGTTAATATTATAGCTGTCTAGTCCAGGAGTGGGCAACCCCCGGCACAGGTGCCAGAGCATGGCACGCAAAGGCATTTTGCTTGGCACATGTACCTCAGGGTGTATGGCGGGGAAGGGACCAAGGCCGTACTGCCACAACAAGGATCAGGCCCCTCACAGCTTCCCTGCAATCTGCCCCGGCACACCAACATCTTACAAGTCAAGGTTGTGGGTATTTTTGGCACACTGCCCAAAAACATTGCTGATTTCTGGTCTAGTCTCTGGGAGGAGGGGAGAAGGAGGAGAGGTCACAAGTAGGATTCTAGCCAGGTGAGGGCGATCAAAGTTTTGTATGCAGCACTGAACCTATAGACATATTTTAGCTTCACTCACTCATTTAATAAGACTGTACTGAATATAGAACCATTGTCTTCTCTTGTTCTGTCTGAAACACCAGAGAACTGACACTGGGGAAAAACAGAAGAAGATGGATTTGTTCATAGGAAGACTGGAGCTCATATTTCAAATAGAGAGTGAGGGAAACCTGTTACCATTTAGGGCATGGACAGAAGTGATATTTGTTGCATGATTGGCCCCTTGAAAGTGCTCTACAGCCATGGCCTGACAGAAGTGTACGTCTGCAGAGTGCTTTAAAAGTGCTTGATTGCATGAAAAATTAACCCTCATTTAATGAAAGTTCACATGAATGTGCTCCAAAGTGAAGCTCCTTCATTAACTTCTGTTTGTCTCTGTGCATGAGGAGGGGACAAACATTAACTTCTGTTTGCCTTCCCTCCCACCTTAGGACACCTGCAATCCACCCCTCCTCCTCACTCCTCAGTGCAGGCTGGAAAAAGCCCAGACCAGAGCTCTCTCTCCTGCTTTCCCCCTGTCTCATCTTGCAGACAACACCAGAGATAGGAGGAGAGGGGGCAGGGTTTGCATTCTGCTGGATTGACTCCAAAGTGGAGTTTGATCCTCCCTCTCCCAACCAAACACTGAACATCTGTTGGTCAGAGGGGGTTTGCAAAATCATGGTGCTTTCTATGAAGTGCCATGAGTTACAGTGGGGAGCTGCATGTTTGTCAGCACACACAGAGCCAACAACTGAAGCTGTAATAGACATAAACAATTCTCATTCAGCACATAGTCAGGAACAGGTTGTCTTTGTAGCATCATATTCAAAAACTGAGTCAACTTTGCCAATTTTAATGATCCTGCTTCTATAAAACTTGCTGATTTAGGTGCCTTTTTTTGCTGTTGGGCACCCAGGGGCAAATGGACAGTAAATAGGCTATGGATATTAGGGACACAGAAGAAAATGTTTTACTCTACAATAAATAAAACTGCCATTGGTACTTAAATGGCTAAATACCATCTGTTGCTTTTAAGTGCCCAATAGATGTTATTTATTTAAACATTCTGGCTTCAACTTTTAGGTATATGGTACTGACTGTATTGTAGAATGTAACCCTGTCAAATGGGAATAACAGCCTTCTCTCTACTGATCTCCTGGGAGAATTGTCTGTCCTGTCTGTCTAATTTTAAGCATCTACATCTGAATATTTCCCATTCTGCCAAACACAGGTTATGATACCAGAAAGTCTCTGCTGTGCCTGACTATTCTGGGCCTCTCTCTGAAGGTGCATCTACATGTGCAATTAAGGCGATGCAATAAACTGGAGCAGTTTGAGCTGGAGTAAACTTGCTGGCAGGAGGTGTTAGGTAGTGGAGGGACTGGTTGGGACACAAACTGTGTGGCGAAGTGGCAGGCAGGAGTCTGGCCCCTGCCCATTAACCATCTACACATGCATTTCAGTGTGGTAAATCACTCCACTGTAAGATAGTACTGTCCCCAACAGTACTATTTTACAGCAGAGTTAATTAGTATATTGTGCCCTAATACCAGTGCATGTGTAGATGGTGACACTTTACTGTGGAGCTAATTAGTCTACTTCGCAAGTGTAGATACATCCTGTATGTCCTATACATTGCTAAGTTTGTTTGCATTTCTCTCTTTTAAATATTGTTCAGTTGAGAGATTCTTTTGGTCAGCCAGATACCTAAGGGCATGTCTGCCATGGTAGATTCTCTGGCTTTCTGGCTTCATTTTTAACATGCCCTGATTTTTCTGACTGCTGGGTTGTAGTTGGAACATAGTGGTGCAGATAGAGTGAAAGTAGGGTTAAGAAGTATACATGAGTATAGAACACAGTTCACAGAGAAGTACGATAATAATAAATTGTTGACTGAGGATGACAGTACCAAAAAGTGGCATGGATGTGGGCAAAATCATACACTTTTAAAAAAGTGTAACTGACTTGAAAGAGGATAGAAGATGATTGGTAAAGTAACTTTTCTTAACTCTACCTCCCCAGTGTGTACTTACACCCCCCCCCCAAAACTTTTTCATGTCTGTCTCAGAACTGTTATTTCTTTGAAATGAAATAATGATGTGTCAGTACATACAGACTTTGATAGGCTATGTGTCTGGAATTAAATAGCTAAAAGGGGGATGAATCCATCACCTCAACCTATAGAAAGTATGTATGGCCATAATCCCTTTGACCTTCAACCAAACTTTCCCTCCGGACAATTTGTAATAGTAGGTTTTTAGACTGGCCGACAAGCTCCTTGATGTGTTCATTTGGTGGAATTTTGCTGGTGAGCTCACCTAAATAATCACCTAGCGGGGGGGGGGGGGGGGGGGGGGTCCAATCTCCCTTGCAGCTTACAAATATCATGGAATCTGTGTCATGATAGATACCGGTCTTGCAATCTGTCTAACAGCTCGTACAACTCTTAGCGTGCATAAGCAGTGGTGAAACAGGCTATAAAGATGTTCATGTTACCTGAGAGCATGTAATGCTCCTTGTCTTGCTTCCAAGACACACAGGCTGTCAATTAAGTCTCAAGATGAAATTTCATAGGTGGGAGAAAAGTGGTAGCCAGAGTTCTTCGGGCTCTCTCATGATGCTGGTGTTGGGTAGGTTGGTTTTCTGACTGAATTTACCCCACAAAGAATTTAGAAACAATTTTGGTATTTGGAGCTTTGCGGGGTTGGGTTTAATATGCTGTGGATGTAAAGCCATGCCTTCTTTTTGGAAGAAATTGGCCACATATCTGTCTTGTTTTTCTCAGTTGGTACACCAGGCAGGGTAGCCCGAGACTTCCTGCTTCTGCTGGAAGTGCAGTTTTATGTACTGTGAAAAAAGGGTGTTAGACCGTTTGGCAAAATGCCAGACTTCATAGATTTTTAGCTACTTTGTACCCCTTGGGGATAGCTTTATTCAATTCTGGTGTGCACCACATGCCCAGGAGGGCCCTCTCTTTGTCAATGTGGTTGCACTTTTGCTGTCTTTTTCCTGCGCAGAGGTGGCAGAGGTGGGGTCTGAAATTGTCACAAATGATTTCAGGGTGTCCAGCTGGGAATTGCTTTATTTTGTTTATGAAATGGTAAAGGCTGGTAAAATTGTATTAGTGTATTTGTTTGCCAGGATTATTTTGGTAATAAAGACAGATGGCATTAGTTCTACTTCCAAAAAGAACATCCCTAGGTACCAGAGGAGAAGGCAGATGTGTTCTGCTTAAAAAAATCTGTGAGCTCCCCATCCATTTCTAACAGAGCCCTTCACTCATGCTCCCAAATGGTCCTAATGGTAAACCCCTCTCTCTTGAGATAATTGGTCTTGTGCAATGCCTGGTAATTAAAAAACCTGTAGGCAGTCCCTGTCAATGGGTTCTGGTCTTTTTCATTGTAGCAAGTGACACACCATGGAAAAAGCACCCATTAAATTCAAATGCCATGGGTTCCCCATCAATTTTGGCATAGCTGTCTAAAAAAATAGGAAATTCCCCACTCCATAAAGCATGCCGAATTTGAATATTTTCTTTCTCCAAGATGTACATTAGCCACTGGGTAAATGGGGGGTTGAAAACCTCTTTTTTTGTCTGTGATAGTTGTCTGAGGGGAGAAGTGCTATGGTCTGTGGTTCCAAAAACATAAACCTGTACATGGCCATACAGATGGAGGCCAGCGTGATGTATTGGAAAGGATCTATGCAGCATTTTACATTTTGGAGTTTACTATCTATATTCACTCAGTCTACCCACCATGTCATTTTCATAACAGTAGAAGAGGCAAGCATCTTTCAAAATGTTTATGTCCTGCTGGCAATAATAGGCTAGCTCCTTTTGCATGTCAAAGGTCTTATTGCAGTTATCTTGATACCATTCTAAAAACTGTTCTTTCTCACCAGCAATCATATGTTCAACACTGTAGTACTCCACCTTTGGGAGAGGTCCTACATAATTTTGGTTTTCTGCCATGTTAAAAAAAAATGTGGGAAATACCTTTTGCACCCTTCAAAACCCATCACTTGGGGAAGCTAGCTAAGTTTCATTGGCAAAAAGTTTAAAGAATCTATGAAATGGGTGCTTAGCTTGGTCACTTCTATACACATGAGTTTACCGCCCTGGGTGATTAGTTTCACGCCCATTTTTTTCTTCAGTAACTGGCTAATGATGAAGTAACTATTATAGTTTTTGGCGTTGTGAGCTATAAAGGTGTAGTCCTTGAACTTTTTACCCATAAAGACCTTAATAAAATCAGACAGACACTCTTTGCCCTTTAAACTCCCAAGTGCTTTTTGTTTTTTTGGCCTTAGCTTTATGAGCCTTTTTGGAGTATTTGCCTGAGTCTTTCTGAGGTTTTCCCCCCCTGTCTTGAGCTCCATTGCAACAATGTAATTGGGCACATGCATCCCTGTCTCCTGCATATATTCAAAACGTACCCCACACATATTTCAGGCTTTGTAATTGGTGCAGAAAGCACTGATGCTTGTTTACATCTGTGATTTTCCCATAACACTGCTTGCACTGCCTCCCTTTGTACTTGTGCTTTTTGTTCACATAAGATTTATACTCACCGCACAAAGTTTTAGTCAGACATTCGATTCACTTTTCAGAGATCAGAGCCATGTGCCTTTCTAAGCACTCTTTGAAACAACACAACAGTTTACCATCAGGGCACCTCTGTGTCTTGCCCATGTTGTCAGCGCAGTTCGGGCTCAGGCAAAGATGACATTGGAACCTGCATGTGTGGCTATGACTGTACAACGTCTGACAAAAATTGCAATAATTTCTGAAACCAAACACCTTTTTCATATCCAAAATACCGTAACAATGCTCATCATATAGCAAATGAAAACAGGTGTCAGGGTATCTGGGTGTGTCATGTATTTTAAATAAACTCCACTCATTTTTTCTTTATGCATTACTATATGAATGGTAACTTATTCAAGGTTTTCAGACAAAGTTAGTTGGTGGAGCATAACCTTTTGATGTATGGAGAGGCCTAATTTCCTGTGCAGTTCTTTGGCACCATTTAGCAGTTCAGTATCTGTGGCCCCTCTATGTTTTGTAATAGCCAATAGACTGCCTGCAAAGCACAGGTTAGTATCAAAGGTATACAGGTCAATTAAATACCCCCTCCTTTTAGCAGTGAACTGGGAATAGGGGATAGAGCTTATAACTCTATAGCTCCCACCACCCACGCCTCTCACAACAACCACAACCAACTAAAATGTTGAATCAAGCAGTAGTTCTCTCTGGCTTTATAACAGTGTTGCCCTGTTGGGTCAGGCCAACTCTCAGGATCTCAATATCGTGCTGTTAGACAGGACGGTGTGACACAATAGCACATATACAAACACACAACTCAATTAGGTGCATACACACACTACCAGCTCTGGCATATACACATCCAAACCAGCCTAGGCATATGCATACCTATCACCAATTCAAGCACATACACTATACACCCCAAAAGTTAGACACAGATCACTAATTTGTATATCATGCACACAATTATATATATATATATACACACACACACACACTCACCAGTTCACACACATATAACCCACCTACACATACACACAGGTATGTTCCTAACTTGGATGGTACAGTGTGTATGTGTATGCTTGGGGTACCTGGGATAGTTGGGGGAAGGTCCAGGTGAGAGAGAGAGAGTTAAAGAGTAGGGAGTGAAAGTTGCCAGAACCAGGATTAGAACCAGTAGACTACAGAGAAGCTGGCTGAGGAACTGAGGCTTGGGTTTATTCAAGGTACACTGGGGCTGGAAACTGAAGCAGACAGCTGAGATATTGGGGCGGGGGGCAGATAAGTGGTTGCAAGGAGGAGACCGCCAGGAAAGAAACTGAGGCAGAAACCTGGTTGCTCAGGGGAAAAGGAAAAGGCAGTGGGGATAAGACAGTGGCAAAGGAACAGAGGGTTTGGAGGCAGAAAGGAGCTCAGGACAGGTGCTGGAGGTGGCAGTGAGCCAGAAGCAGGAAAGGGAGAAATGAGACAGAAGTTAGAGGGGTGAGGAGCAGAGATTGGAGCAGGGCCAAACCATAGTAAAGCAAAACCCAATTTAGGGGTCCAAATAACAGTTTTTCAAATGCTGGGTTATTGTCTCTGTTCCTGGGTGAGGTCTGTGGTTCCTGGATGAATCAATGCGAGGTGATGGCCTTATCGTTACAGGCCATTCAGTAATTCACACATACCCAAAAAACAAGCAAACAAAAAAAAGGTTTAACTCCTTATCTCTATACTCACAGGGCCGACCCCCACCCCACCCCTAATTCTACATTTACAGGGGACTAATTCACACCCATCCAACCTCTCCTCCCAAAGAAACACATAAAGTTTCAAAAGCTGATTTCAGAAAATTTACCTTTTATTACTGGATAAAAACCATGAATGTATGTGTTTATTCTGCTTTTCTATTTTAGAAGAAGGGGTTCCATTTGAAAACAAACAGTTAACAGGCAGTTGTTATAATTTAGTGTGCTTATATTAATACAGCCACAAATAACCCTCCATTTTAAAATAAATGTTTACCTTGCTGTGGTAAAATTGCATGTGGCTGTCCCACTAGATAAGTTTTCTGTAATAAAAATCAAATGATGCAATAAATAAGTCCTCTGTATTAAAAATTAAATAAAACAGTAAGAAAAAACATGTCTGTGTACTGTACTTTAAAACAGAGTCACCACTAAAAAAGATTCCCGTTAGTCTTAAAATATGTTGATTTATATCTTGATATAACCAGATAACATAACCATGGGAACCTTGACCTCCCTTATCAAAAATAAAACCCCAGCACTTTTCAAGAAGCCTCATCCTCAAACAGTATTTCATTATGCCATAAAAAGAAACACGCATAAGAGATTTTGTGAAGATTTTATGTTCTTGATGTGAAACAGGACCTGTTGATTCGACGCCTAATTGTCTTCTTAAATTGTCGTCATCATCCGGTTTCTGTTCTCTGCAAAAACAGCTGCTTCTTTCTGGTGTCAGCTTTACAGGTGTGCTGGTAGGCAGGTTTTCTTGAGTCATTAAAAAGGCTTCATCTAACTGCAGAAGGGTTCAAATAAAAGCCTTAGTTACCCACTGTTTAATGAATCCTTAGCTACTTCTTACCTCCCCACCCATGGGTTGAACCCACACCACCATCAAAATCTAAGTGTCCCTGACAACCATGCTTCAAACCTCTTACCGGCATCTCTGCTCCCCCGATGACCTCTTCTTCTCATGCAGGCTCTGGCACAAAGCCACCCTCTTCTTCCAAAATCTTAATGTCTGCTTTGGGGGCCTGGGCCTCCTTTTGCATGTTCACTGGGGCTTCCAGACCCAGGTCAGGCATCTAAGGAAGTCTTTGGGTTAGGGGGCTGTCCTTCTCAAAACTATTTCTATGGTAACGGTTTCTATGTGGCTATCTAACAAGTCTTGGGGTTGTGGTGAAGGTGAGGGACCTTGCAGGCATTGTGTAAGAATCCATAGCTGCCCCTGCTTGCCTTAGTGCGGTCTCAGACAAACAGAGGGCCCGCTTGGGAAAGCAAGTAGACTGGGTGGGCTTGCAGCCTAGGCCCCACCCCTCTACTCGCTCTGGTTGGTTTGGCACTGTTCTTGGGGAGATCTGAGGCCTCTGAAACCCCTGCCCATTGGTTGGGGGTGGTGGGGTGGGTTGTCAGAGGAGTCACAATGCCCTCGCTGCCCCATAGGCCATGCCTGTGCCTGGTGGGCTAGGGCCTGATAGGTCACGACTGTACCATGTTAGGGCAGGTCTTGCAGCATGAGGGGTGGGCTTTGGGGCCTGAATGGACTGTCCTTCTGATGTCATGGACCATGTGCTGGTGGTGTCACACACCATGTGCCTGGGGGCAGGAGTGGAGTGTCTGATGTCATGCATCATGTGACTGGGGTTGGGGACAGAGTTGCTGATGTCACACACCATGTGGTTGGGGGTGGGGTTTGTGATGTCACACCTCATGTGACTGGGAGTTGGCAGTGGGGTTGCTGATGTCACGCACCATGTGACTGGGGGCAGGGGTGCGGTTTGTGATATGTGTCATGTGACTGGGGGCAGGGGCGGGGTTTGTGACTTCACACATCATGTAAGGGGGGAAGGGGGTAGGGTGATGGGGGGTGGGACTTCCAGTGCCAAGATGGCCACCTGTCACATTAATGGAGGTGTTTTATAATACTATCGTTTTCCAGCTTCCAAGGTAGGCTGGCATTTTAGCTGCCTTATACACAGTGGCTTTTATTGTATTTTTTTTCTGTCTTCCTACCATCTCTCTTTTTCAAATCATCTGCATTTGGTTTTTTCTTCACCTGTGGACCAACTTGGACCAAACTTCTTCACCTGTGTCTTTAAGGTCCTCCCCTTCCATGCGACCCTGGTCAGGCCACAGCTGGAGTACTGTGTCCAGTTCTGGGCACCTCACTTCAAGAGGGATGTGGACAACATTGAGAGGGCTCAGAGGAGGGCCACCCGCATGATCCAGGGACTGCAGGGCAGACCCTACAATGAGAGGTTACGGGACCTGAACCTGTTCAGCCTTCACAAGAGAAGGCTGAGGAGGGATCTTGTGACCGTCTATAAACTCACTAGGGGGCACCAGAAGTGTTTGGGGGAGACCTTGTTTCCCCTAGTGCCCCCCGGGATAACAAGGAATAACAGCCACAAGTTGTTGGAGAGTAGGTTTAGATTAGACATCCGTAGGAACTTCTTCACAGTTAGGGCGGCTGGGATCTGGAACCAACTTCCAAGGGAAGTGGTGCTGGCTCCTACCCTGGGGGTCTTTAAGAAGCGGCTGGATGCCTACCTGGCTGGGGTCATTTGAGCCCAGTTTTCTTCCTGCCCAGGCAGGGGGTTGGACCTGAAGATCTGCAAGGTACCTTCCAACCCTACTTCTATGATTCTATGATTAACAGAAGCCATAAGCTTGGATGTGCCATATTTGTTTTTTAACCACTGTTACCTCCCCCAGGGTTCATGGAACACTAATTGGTGTTACTCTATCAACTACATTTGCTTTGATTTACTTGGTTTGCTCAGTGAGATATTTTAATGCTGACAACATTGATTATTCTGGCTTTTGTAGCATTAGGTTCATTATTATTTTATGCATATTTTGTCTGATTTATACAGATGTTCTTCTGTAACTTATCCAGATGGAATGCCTCTGTGCAATCTGAAAGCAGCTATTTGTGCCATCAGAGCATTTCCCAAAAATTGTACAGTTAAGCAATCATGTTAAAAGCAATCATCTTAAAAAAAAAAAACAAACAATAAAAAAAATCAAGCAAGCAAAAGAAGAAAAAAGATTAAGCTGCTGCAGACTTGTCAGAGACATGTTCACCCATATCACTTTTCAATACTTTTTGTTACAGTTGGCATTCAGAAGTGTTTTGTTGTTTTAGTCGTCTTTGCAAACATGTTTTTTTCCTAGAAGTTTAGACAGCGTCTTCCTATTGCTCACTCCTTGCAGAAGCAAGCACTTAGCTGCTGCATTTTCAATGAGAGCAAAGAATTGTATCCTTCTAATACTACTGGAAATTAATCCTTTCCATAAGATGCTCTGACAAACTATAACTTTTTATGTGGATTAGATTTTAGAAATACAGTACTAAGTCAATAGTCAGGCTTATTTTTGTCTCATCGTAAAGCTCTGAATTCTATGGGCTCCGTGCCACTTTGGGTCTCAGTGTTCAAATATTTCATTTCTGGAGCTCAGGTTTCAAATCACATGATTGGTCATAAGTACAAATTATCTTGGTGGGATCATTCTCTTTGTTACCATTTTTATGTGTCACTAAATTATCACATGGCTTAACATAATTAGCAGGAAGAAAACCCCAGATTTGAAACACAGTCACTAGTTAGGAATATATGAATAGCAGGTCTGTGGGAAGGAGCTTACACAAGACCTGTTTGCTCTGTGCTTGGCTCAAATCCAGGCAACCAGTTCCTTAGAAATGCAAGTCTCTCACAAGCAAATTTAGAAAATCCCAACATCAAAATTAGTATTAAAGCAATGGATTATGCTGCAGCATTGTTTTCAGGACTCCAGTTGTGACATTAGACTCAATATAAACAAGAAACGTTTAATCTTTAACAGACATATGAACTGTAGCTGTATTTTAATTTTCTTAATTTGTGACTACAATGGCTCCTGATGTTCCAGTAAGCATCTATTCAAATATAGGAATTATGAAAAAAAACCCATTAATTGAGCCTCCTTTATTGTCCCTGTGCCTGCCTTAAGTGTTAAGAGAGGGACACAGAAGGAAAAAAAAGGGGCACCATTCTAAGTAAATAAATGTTCGTAAGTGTTGTTTAAAGGGAGCTATTATACCCTGCATAGAGTATCCAGTCTGAGGTGTAGTCACCTGTTCACTTACAGTGCTTGCAAATCATTGGAACAGGGGTGACACATAGGGGGTGCATGCGGGTGCACATGCACCCCTGCATGTGGCGGTGCGCCCCCTGCAAGAAAGTGCTGCCGACACTGTCGTGGGTGGTCGCCACTTGCCACCCCGCCACTGCAATCCCTGCTGGCCGCCACTGCCAGCAGTGGCTGCAGGTGGTCACTAACTTGGTCAGTGCTCGCCATTCCCCCCCCCCCGCTGCCAACAGCACCAGCAGGAGCTCCCCAGCTTACTGCCACTGGGTTCCCACCGCTTCCGCCGCCGCCACCACTGCCACGCTCCCACCACCACCATGCCCCCCACAGCTGCTGGGGGCATGTGCTGTTCATGCATTGGAATATTTTGATGTATTAAGCTGGTACATGTTAGTATGTATTACTTGATGAAATATCGAGATAATCCTCCCTTGAAAGGAAGCAATTTTGCAATGCCACAATGGCACTAAACTGTTTGAATGTACTGTTAAGTTGAATGTGTGATGCCACCCTGAGATAGCTGCACAGAGATACCTGCACTCCATAACAAGTTAACATGTTTTTTTAGCTTACCCAAAAATAACAATTCTTATTTTTTCCCCTTTCCAACTAGATCAAGAAAAAACAGCAGGAAGTACTGGGCTTTTTAGAGGCCAACAAGATTGACTTTCAGCCACTGGACATAGCTGGTGATGAGGACAACAGGAAATGGATGAGAGAAAATGTCCCAGGTGAAAAGAAGCCACAAAATGGAATCCCTCTCCCTCCACAGATCTTCAATGAGGAGCAATACTGTGGGGTGAGAAGTCATTTGACACTTTTAGGGAGTGCTGGAGTGATGTTGAAGCTATGGCGGTCCAGGAATTATGCGAGAGGCAAGGATTTTTGTGGGTGATATCTTTTTATTCGACCAATGGCCTGGTTGGGATAAAGTTAAATGAGCTTTTAAATGCAAGGCATTTGATATTTTTCATAACGTTGTAGGCTTTTATAAGGACTTTACAGAAGTACCCTAAAACCATTGTTCCTACAATAATCAGGGTTAGACATGAAAAGAAAATGGAGTACCTGATTATCTCCTTTCACAGAAAGGACTTGGAGGAGGGAAAACATACTAGAGCATCTCTGCCTGGTGAACTATATGGGGATTTTCTTTCCTCTACAGATAGAGAGTCTGTGGAGGCCTATAGACATGCTGGGACTCAATTAATTGATTAATTGAGTCTTCTGGAGTGTGCTAATTAGCATGCTCCAGCCAGTCTCTACGTTTTGTGTATTAGTGTCTCCATGCTTCAAAATGGTGATGGGGGTGCTTTAATTAAAGCTCGTCAAACAAGTTTTAGCATTCTGCTGCCATTTTGAAGCATGGGGTCACTGATACATGAGACACTGTGGGTGCTTTAATTAGAGCAGCTTTTGGAGCCACTTTAATTAAAGCCCCCCCCACCACCCCCTGAGCACATATAAAAATGCCCTGTGGGTTCATTGAAGGGCGTCAAGTTTCAGCTTGTCACCCATAAGGAGTTCCCTAGCAATCAAGCATTCCAGCCTGCTGGATCCGGGTCCTGGTAGCATAGCTCCCTTACAAGTGACCACTGGCTCCCTGCCCATGTCTTACATTACCCACATTGAAAGGGGAGCAGAGAACTCTAAAATAGGTGATGCTGCATTTCCTGGGATAACCAGGTGGCAAGGGCCTGCTAGGACAACGATTCCTTTTCCCAGCCTGTGTGCTCACCTTTGCAATTTTATCTTGACTCTTGACATGCCCTCCTTCCACACATAAGAAATAACTGACTAAATATAGAGTGCCAGTCACAGCATGTTTATCTGGGGAGGCATCGCTGGAGCTTTGAAGAGAGGCAGAAAGCCTTGCGCTGTCAGTTACACTCCCTGTCCTTCAGCAGTATTGTGGCTTTTCTCTTTGCAGTTCTGTTCCTTTTGCTCTCTCTAAGCCAGTGGTCTCCAGCCTTTTAAAACACAAAATCACTTTTTGAATTAAAGTGCAACCCAGGATCCACCTCAAACAAAATGTAGAAATAACAGTTTATATTTATACTGATGTTATATAAAGCTGAGATCAAGTGCTTAATATACCTAATTATACATTTTCCCTACTTACCAAGTCTTAGTGTGACACTTGTGACTGCATATTATTATCTGCCTGCTCCAGACCAGGCTGCCACTGCTGCAGGGAGCCGGGGCAGAGTTGTGATCCCCTGCCTGTGCACTCCTGCCTGGAGCGTACAGGCTTACACATCGTGGCTCTGCCCTGGCTCCGGAGCAAGTTGCCCCCGTCCCAAGTACCCATTGGCTCCAGAGCAGCCCCCTGTACTGCTCTCAGTCTGATCTCCATGGGGAGATCCCAACCCCAGCCCCAGCCTAAGCTTCCCCCTCCAGATGAGGCTGGGGTCTCCATGGAGACTGGCCCAAGCCCTGAGGGCAGGGGCTGCTGGGAATTGGAGTCCATTTTTCCCACCCCTGTTTTATGCCTAACTTTAGCTTGGGAAAAAAAAGTGAGATGGGGGACTGAGACTGAGATCAACTGTCAGAGGCTCCACGATTGACCAGTCGATTGTGATCTACTGGCTGGTGACTACTGCTCTAAGCCATGCTGTGGTTTTTCATAGGTTCAACGTGGATTTTATTAGGCTTACTGAGGATTTGAGCACACAAACAAGTTACCATGAAGTGAAAAAGGGTGTGAATTTACCATATGGCAACTGTCATTGGTGATGTGTAGGGGGTGCATGCGGGTGCATGTGCACCCCCTGAGCATGGCAGTGCACCCCCTACGAAATGGTGCCACCAACTGGCACTGTTGTGCCACTGTGCCACTGTGGTGGCACCACAGTGTGATGCCATCACCACACTGTGATGCCACCAACACTTCGGAGCTGCCTCAGAGATCCGGCCATAGGGTATAATGGGGGAAATCAATGAAATATCTATAACTTTGTTATATTGTCTCTGATTTAGGTGAAACTTGTAGGGGTGGTAGCCTCTGCTGAGAGCATGAAGCCTGCCAAGGGTCAAGAGGATAGGTGTAAGGGTTTTGGGGGAACTGCACCCCAAATTCTTGAAAGAAAAACTCATGTCACATGTATGTGTTACATCATGGGGGTGGGGGTGAAATCTCTAGCAGTGGTAGCCCCTGGTGAGGCCACAAAGCCTGCCAAGTTTCAAGAAGATTGGTGCACGGGTTTGGGGGGAACTGCACCTCAAACTGCTGACAGGCAAAACTCGTGACATAGATGACCTTGTGTGTGTTAAGGTGCAGCAGGCTGAAAACTGCAGGGGTGGTGGCCCCTGCTGAGGTCACAAAGTCTGCCAGCTGTGTGTGTGTGTGTGTGTGTGTGTGTGTGTGTGTGTGTGTGTGTCACTGCGGAAGTCTGTCCTCTGGGGCCCTGTACCTCTAGCTGCTAACAGGCAAAGCTCGTGATGTGGATGGGTGACACTGTGTGTGTGTATTAAGGTGCACCCTTCCTGCACAACATGGCAGTGTGCCCCAGTGAGGCCTCCTCCTCCCCTACAGCCTCACATCTGGTCCACCACTTTACATGACAACAGATAAAATAACTTAGCTGGCTCAACACTAGTAGCATCAGCAGCAGCATCAAAGGTACCCAAACGGAACTGTCACAGAGCCTTTCTTTTTAGAAAGGAATTGACAGCAAGAAGTAAAGATGTTGTGTTGTGTTGTGTTGGACATACAATGTTACTGTGTTTGATGGCTTATCTTGTGTTTTTATATCTATGTGTTTATTATGAAAAAAAAAGGAGTACTTAAAAAAATGTATCTTGGAAGCTTTAGCATTGAAAACCCCTTTGTCAGGATGAGGAAATACCTGCAGTTGGTCCTGGATGGAAAGAATAGTAAAAAAGCCAGAGGCTGGCCTGGCCCGCAAGGCAGGCAAGAAAGCCAGTCAGTGGAAATGGAAACGGAGGCATCAGGGGGGAGGGACAGGCTGGGGTGGGGGGAAAGGGGGATGTAGCAGCGCAGGTAAAAGTGCAGAGGTGCCTGGGGTGTCAGATGTCCGGCAGGTCGCTGTGTGCCAGAATTCCACTGTGTATACTGAGTCCGTGAGTTTCTGTACCTACTACTGAGGAGGCTAATGAAGTCCAGTTTATAGGCCCAGCTCTGAAAAGCGGTTTGTACATTCAAACAAGCACCTAACCTCATCACCAGAACTGAAGCCAACTTCCTACAGCTCAAAACACAAAACCTGCCAACTATCTCCAGTACCCCCACAAACTGCACACCAGACAACAAAACCCAACTACCTGTGGGGGTACATTCCTCATGAAAAAAAACAAAACACTCAGGCCTGATCCTGAGAGGGAACAAATTACAATGCAAACCACTTTTCAGAGCTGGGCCAATGCTCTTGGTGACCTCGCTTGCCTTGGGAATGCGCCCCCCCTTTCTGTCCACCTGTCCCTCACTGGTTCAGGGTGGCCTGCCTCTGCTTTGGGGGGGAAGGGGGCTTTGGAGTGAACGGGGGACTTCCCTTTCAGCACGCTTGCACTGGTGCCAGGCTGAGCAGGAAGAAGGGCAAGGGGGTGCTGCCTCCTCAGATGCATCAGCATTGCTGTGGTGGAAAAGTGTCTCTCATCCTTGCCATAGCTAATGTGCCTTTGGCAGTGCTGGCAGATGGCAAACCTAGGATCATCTGTCAGCTCAAAATGCTCCCACACTACACTATTCCCCCGCTTCTGGGTTGAGGGTGAGGATCCTGCCTTATCCCACTCCTCAGCAGGCTGGAGGAGCTGCTTCAGTTGAGCCACTTGCCTCCACAACCTCAGCTTTCCAGAGGAGACCTGGGTCTAGGGGAAACTTGAGGGGTGTGGAGCACAAACTCTGATTCCCCCTTCAGTCCCCAGAATTGCTTGAGCCAGCGTGCTCAGCATCCCTGATTCCAGCTCCAACTCCTCCTCTGGCAGTGGGAGGCTCACGCTGACAGATAACATTGGGGTGGAGGAGACAGTGATTCCACTGCTGGTGCCCACTTCTGGACTGAGGGGAGGTGGTGCAGGTGCAGGGATGTCAGGTGCAGATACTGCTCCCACCTCCTTGCTTCCACTGGCAGCACTGGTGTCATGGCTGCTTGGGAAGAGAATGCATCTGTGTTGGGGGGGGGGAGTGTCTTGCAGCTCTAGCTCTCCCCCTACCCCCTCTCTCTCCCCTGCCAGAAGACCTGGTACCTGCCTTTCCAGCACACTTCATATTGATCTTTCCTGTGCTGCAAAAGGTCTCTGTGTGCATGTCACTCCTTTTGTGTTGTGTGTTTTATTCTCTCTGTTGCCTGCGTGCACTAGACTCTTCTTTGATTATTTGCTTCAGTGTTAAGAGCTATGTAAAAATTGTGTGCTGTCTGTCTGTCTTCTTCTCCTATGAATATCTGATTTTTCTTCTTTATAGTGCGTGTGCCTCCCTACACAGTGATGGATTACACTGGCAGGGAAAACACAGCTTTTTTTTTTTCAAAGTTTGCAAAACAAAAAAAGAGTGTAAATATAAATTGAAAGAAATTTAATTGAATAGTATTAAGAGATGCTAAGATAAGCTAAATCCTACCTAATCCTTTCTAACAACAAAAAGGAACTGGCAAGTTCAACTACTGAGTAAAGCAACCAAGCTGAGATGCCTGAGTCTGAGGGTACCTTTCTCATGCAGTTCCTGATAGGGTACAAGCTTGCAAAAGGCACAGCATGCCTCCAAACAGAGGCTTTTATGCTGTTTCTAGGTCCCTCCCCCCAGACACTGTCATTGGAAAGGCAACCAGAGAGAAATCCTTCTCACTGGCCACCTACACATAGATTTCATAGACATTAGGCTGGAAGGGACCTTGGAAGATCATCGAGTCCAGCCCCCTGCCCAAAGGGCAGGAAGTCAGCTGGGGTCATAGGATCCCAGCAAGATAAGCATCCAATTGACTCTTGAAGGTGTTCAATGTAGGTGCTTGAACCACCTCCGATGGCAGGCTGTTCCAGACCTTGGGGACTCAGACAGTAAAGAAATTCTTCCTTATGTCCAGCCTGAATCGGTCTTGCAGTAGTTTGTAACCATTCGACCTTGTCATCCCTTGGGGCGCTCTGGTGAACAAACGTTCCCCCAGATACTGGTGGTCACCCCTGATAAACTTATAGGTGGCCATCAGATCAACCCTGAGCCTGGGCTTTTCCAGGCTAAAGAGCCCTACAGTTCTCAGCCTGTCATCATAAGGTCTGTTTTCCTGACCCCTGATCATGCACGTGGCTCTTCTCTGGACACTCTCAAGCTTCTCCACATCCTTTTTGAATTGTAGAGCCCAAAACTGGACTCAGTACTCCAGCTGTAGCCTCACCAAGGCCGAGTGCAAGGGGAGAATGATGTCCTGGGATTTGCCTGAGACGCATCTATGGATGCAAGCCAGCATTTTGGTTGCTTTACTAGCCGCAGCATCGCACTGCAGGCTCATGTTCATCTTGTGGTCAACAATGACCCTCAAGTCTCTTTCTTTTGCAGTGCTAGCCAGTGTAACACTGCCGAGCCTATAAGGATGCCGCAGGGTTTTCCTCCCAAGGTGGAGAACCTTGCATTTTTCAGTGTTAAACACCATTAGGTTCTCATCCGCCCATTTGCTGAGCCTATCCAGGTCAACCTGGATCACCCTCCTGTCTTCAGGTGTGAATGCTTTGCCCCACAGTTTGGTGTCATCGGCAAACTTGGCCAGTCTGCTTCTGACTCCAATGTCCACATCGTTAATGAAGATGTTGAACAATATGGGTCCAAGGACATGTCAGTCTTGCCCCCTGCTTTCCCCCACCCTGCTCTCCCTCCCTCCCCTATTCCCCCTTCTTCTTCTTTCATTTTTAGTGTCTGAAGCATTCAAAGCTTTTCTGAAGCATTTCGGAAGGTCTAAACCGCTTTGGACAGCTTGAACGAGCCAGCGCTTCGCTCCAGGCATGCTACTTCGGACACTGAAGGGTTCGAACTGGCCCCAGATCTGAAGCGTGGTCCGAAGCCTCGCATAGCCCTATTTTTTTGCTTCCTCAACCCCCACAGTTTTCATATTATGTATTTCAACTAGAAGCAGAAACACAAGTAATCATTCTCCCTGTTGAGGCTGGCACATTCCTGTTGAGGCTGCAAATCCCGAGTCGGGGACAACATGTAACTGACCACCAGAGGGATCTAAAGGAACCTCAAAATACATTTTCCCCCTATGGGGTGGTTCCAGGCTAGGCAAACTAAATGTAGCCACTATGAACTTGTCATCTCCAAGGAATTTGATAATCTGATTCCCTCTGAATTGACTCAGAGGATGCCTGTCTGGTCACAACTCTCATCTCTTGATAAGCATCCTCCTGAGAGGTCTGTGAATCTCTTTAAATAACAAAAGCAGCATTTGAGTCCCCAATCTGTGATAAAGAAACCACTCCTGTGATGGCAATATGATTTCTGTCTACAACATTTCTCTGTTGTGTTTCTGGTACCACTTTCATTATTAAGTACCAGTCTTGCAAGGCATACTGTCCTACTCTTAGTTTGGGAATGTGGCTGCTGCATCTGATAGCTATAGTATTAATTTGAGCAAAATGATCAATTAGATCTATATTTTCATTAATCAACAATTTTTCATTAATCAACAAATTTACCTGCCTCAGTGCAACAGTCTTAGTAACCTGAGCATCTTGGAGACAACTCTGCCACTGTTTACCCTGTTGGGCTATTTCATCTGTTTTTTTGTAAATGTACAGTGTGAATATGTAGCTCCTGAATCTGCTGTTTCATGTAATTTAATTCATGCACTTTCTGATTTATTTTTTTATTTACTAACTTATATCTAGGGATCCAGGTTTTTCATTTCCTGGGGAAAATAGAAAAAAAATGTGGGTTTCTCATTTTAATGGAGAAACACCTAGACTTTATACTTTTGCAAAGAGCTCTCTGCAGGCTGGAAGAGTTCCAGCCTGCTACGGGCTGGGGGGAATGGTAGAAGGGCGGTCAGACAGGGGGTGCCATGTGCATGGGCAGAGTGGGGCCAGGCAGGGAAGCTCCTTGTCATTGTAAAACCCATGCTACCCTGGTGAAGCAACCCCTGCCTGCCCAGCAGCAGTGGGGATGATGGTATGGAGTTGTGTCCCTTGCTGCTGCTAGGCGGCCAGGGGCACCTAACCATGGCAGGGTGGGGCTCCTAGTGGCAGCAATGAGTTTCCCCAGCCAGCCCAGCCACCCACACTGGGTCCTGCCTGATGTGCCGCAGGGGCCCAAGGGTAGGGCAGCAGGGTGGAGAGCCTGAGTCTGCAGTGGGCAGCCTGCACCCACACCCCCCACAGGCACCTCTCTGGCCATGCCATCTATGGGGGAAGGCGAACTGTGCCATGCACTCTGCTTTGCCACAGAAGCTGCCACCTCCCATGGGTGGCAGCTGGGGTTCAGGCGCTGTTGTGAGGGGCAGGGGGCGGTGGACCTGGGTTCCTGGCCATGTAGCCTCAGCAGGGGGGGCCCTCTGTCAGGGCTGGGAAAGCAGGGGGCTGTGGGTGGAGAATGAGTGGCACCAGCAGAGCTGAGGGGCTGTGGCTTGGGACTGAGGGGCCTGGACCTGTATCCTGGTGAGTGAAGGGGAGCTCTGATTTTCCATGACAAAAAAACCCAAAATCAAATGCCAAAATTTATAGATATTTAGAATATATTTTATTATAGTGATTGAGGCGCTCATAGGCTTCCAAATCGCTTTAAAATTGTAAATATCATAAAACGTTGTGTTCAATTGATATGCGCACGCGTGCATGTGTATGTGTGTGTGTGTGTGTGTGTGTGTGTGTGTGCTATATTTATATTTATTAGCGGTGTTTCATTTTAATCATGAATTTTTGCGTTCTTAAATCAGAGAATGAGATTTTTAAATAGAGAAAACCAAGATCCCTGCTTATATCCAGTAAGTTAAACATCCATACAGCACCTTTTTAGCTCTGGTTCCGAGTTTTCATTCTTGAAGAATTCTGAAGTCACTACCAAGTCTTTCCAAAGTACCTCTGGAATCCAGTAATCATGGAAGGAGAATGATCTTACCCCCCTCTCTTTGCTATATAGTCTAATACATTTTTCTAGGGCAACAACACTGTACACTGCTTTGGATATATCCCTATGATTTGGGTCCAGATTTAGGTCCATCATGGGTATCTTTAGAGGCTCTTGGGAAAAGGTGAACCTGTTCATGGTAAACCTTAAACCTGTATCTGGAATATCATTATTAATAGGCACCTTTAAAATTATGAGCAAGAACTACACGATTAAGCCTATCAAGGCTAAAGAATCCAGAATTATACAACATGCATGTTGTTTTTGCTCTTAAATTAAATTGAAAAATGAAATGACAAGTTATTCTTGTTTTTAAATTACAGGATGTGGTGCTTACTGTTAAATTTGTGCAGAATTTCCCACAAAGCCAAATTGTGCCTTGAAACTTCTTCCCTCTCTATTTTTATGAGAGAAAAAATAAGGAGCAAAGTAAAAGCAACAGTTTTTGTGAATAGGTATTGATATTTGAAATCTCCTAAATTTACTGCTGCACCTATTTTCAATGTTAATTCATTTATAAAGGGACTGTTTCCTCTATTAAAATCACCAAATTACTGCTGGGTAGCAAAAACTGGCTGCCTCCCGTCTGGCTCCCCAAAACTTGTCAGGATAGAGTACACTGAACCTGACCCCTTATCCAACATTAGATATTCTAAGGCTGACTAGTCTTTCAGGTAGTTTCTCTCACTGGGGACTTAGTTCCTTTTTTTAGCGTGAAGTTACATGTTATTCTTACATGTTGCAGGGGTTTGGGTTGTAGCCGTGTTGGTCTAAGGACATAGGCAGACAAGGTTCCTTGGGTGAATTTGATATCTTTTATTAGACCAACCGAAATTCACCCAAGGAACCTTGTCTGCCCATGTTATTCTTAGACCTTATTAGAGGCACTTAAAACACAAGTGTCCACAAGATAAACTTGCCTTGTTAACTTGTACTAAATGCCCTCTGAGCATCTCAAAGTTACGCTCTTTCAGGTGAGGATTAACTCTGGGCCATGCTACCTACCTTGTGTTAACGTAACTTCAGTCTGCTTCATAGCAATAAAACGAGAAATTTGCAGTCCTCCAGCTTCCCAGGATACACCACTTTCAGTACTCTACTCACTCAAGAGCAGGGACAGAGTCCAGGTGTCCTGGCTCCTAGTCACATCCCTGCTTGCCAGCCCTCTAGGGGCAAGTCGGAGCTGTGTAGGCAAGAAACAGTATTAACCATTAATGTGTGACTGCTCACAGCACATTCTAACTTTAACACTGCTTAACTTTCCACTTATTTAGTATAGTCTAAGTGTAACGTGTAACTGCACCCTTATCCACCCTATTACTTCCCTTATCCTATCTTATACTAACTTAAATGTACTTAAGGCCTACTAAAACACCACATTATAAGCAACTTAACCTAATAGTTTACTCAGTGTTTCTAGACTGTTTGTTATCAGACAGCACAAAGATAAACATGGATATGCTTGAAAAAGACAACTTATATTGGTCATAAAGATTTAGGGAAACAGCCTTTCCTCACATAGTTTGTTATCCAGAAATAACTTTCCTGTCTTTGTTTTAAGTCATGATTGGCTATCCAAAATCCAACCTAAAAATCCATAAATGCCTTAAGGTAGGAGTGGGCAAAATACAGCCCATGGGCTGCACTGGGTCTGCCAAGTGATTCTGTCTGGCCCACAGTAGGTCCCTGGGCCATGGTGTGTGGGGCTGGTCCTGCCACCCCCAGGGGAGGTGTCACCTAGCGCAGAGCACAGCCTGCCCCATCCCTGTGCATGGCTCTCAGGCATGCCAGGAGCTTTAGTCTGTTGGGCCAGGTGGCCTTGGTGGTGGGGTGGGGGTGGTCTGGAGGCTAGACTTGGCTTCCCAGCAGCCCCAGTGGCAGCGGCTCCTTCTGGCTGCCACTGTCAGCATCTCAATCACTGCAGCATGACCTGGCCCTGCTGCCCAGGCACCCCAGCCCATCCATTCTGTACCCACTGCCAGGACCCCTGAAGGCAGGATGTGCTTGGCTGGGTGGATGGGATGGGGCTGTGGGTGGGCGAGGAGCAGTGTCCAGGAATAGGATGGGCAAGCAGAGCCAGGGACATATGAGGAGCAGATCACAACTTTGCACCAGCCCCCACAGCCCCATCCCATCTACCCAACTGAGCGTGCCCTGCCTACGAAGGTCCTGGGATAGTGTAATAGGTTGCCCTTCCCAGCGGCATTTTTGTATATTTTTATTTATTTATTTATTTTTGCCTATGAGGGACACCCCTGAAGTCCCTTACTGTTTCACTTCTCTCTTTTGTCTCATATCCTGCCTTTACTCACCTGTCATGTCTTGATGTAAATTCAATGTTCTTACAAGCAGGAGACTGCCTATTGTATTTCTATGTTGGGGTTCTCAGCCACCACGGGCCTTGCCCCGTCTTTCTCTAGCTAAGCCTACCAGTCTAAACCCACCAGATAGGATTTGATTCTGAGGCTCTAGCTCCTTAATCCTCTCAGGTCCCATGGCCCTCCTTTTGCTTTCAACATGGAGCTCAGGCTTTCTGGCCTAGAGGCCTGTCTGCTGGATATAGAGCCAGAAGGCTGTAAGTTCCAGTCTGGGTAGTGGCCTAGAGCTCCCAAAGCCACTCTTTCTTTTAGCTCAGGCTACTAGCCAAGATGCCCCCACTGGGACCCGGCTTAAAAGTCCTGCAGCCAGCTCTGAGCTACTAGCCCTATACAGCTGCCCTAGGCCCTTTGGCCTTTTATGACTGCACCCAAGGTACCAATGAGGCCTCCTCCTCCCCTATAGCCTCAACCACAAACGACCGGTGCCAATCAATCAAAAATATAAACAGTATGTCCATGGGCTAGAACTGCCACAAAAAAAGTAATTAAAGCCAGCTTACATTTTTTCAGAGCTCTGTGCTTCTGCTTCCCACCCTCTGTTACAGTCCTTCTTCTGGGGCTGCCGCCACTTCTCTGAGAGTCCTCAGGAGTTCCTGTCCCACAGCAGCTGGACTGGTAGCCAAGCCTTTCTGTAGAACTCTTATGCACAAACTCCTTCCCCCTTGCCTGCTGACCCCAAGTGCCACCAAGCCCAGGGTTTTTATAGTTCTGGCCTGCCCCCTTCCGGTCACCTGACTAGCTGGCCAGGCTCAGTTTTTACCCCCATACCCTGCCAGCAGTCTGTGCCCAGAAAGTTCTGGTCTTAAAGGGACCAACCCATTTTCTGGTAACAGGGCTAGGGTTCCCTGTTAAAGCTGGTCTCCATGGAGAATTTGTCCATCTGGTGGTGGGTGCAAGGAAGAAATGCTCAGGACCAGATAGGATCAACTGGCTTAAGCCTGGCCTCCATTGACCCTATTTCTCTTGCCAGGTCAGCACCTCCTTCCCAGCCCTCAACAGCTCACCAAATGTCCTTAAGTGGCCCTCCAGCCCAAATAAGTGCCCATCCCTGCCTTAAGATGTGAGGGATGAAAATCCAGATTGGAATTCTTATGCTCGAGATCATTTAGAGTGACAATTCAAATTTTCAGTCTATTTTTCCTCTTCAAAAATGTAAGACTTCTTTTAAAGAAATGGGTCTAGGAATCAGTAGTTGATTTGATTCAGAACGTTCAAATAAAAAGCAACCCAAATTCATTATTTTTAAAACTTTCTTGATTGTTTTCAAAAAAGGGAATCTCTCAGGTTTTCTTGGCTTTTTACTTAGGATTTTTGAATGCTTAGCATTGGCGATAAATAATAAGTAACAAGGCTATCAGGCTTCCTAACAAGGAAACCTTTGTTCCCACTTCATTTTGGTTTTCTGTGTGCCTTTTGAATTACTTGTCCATACAACACATTTTTTTGCTCCATGTGCAGTTTTAAGTGAGCAACAACCTAGACCAGCAGTTCCCAACCCCAAGTTGTGACCCAAATGAGGGTCACGGGGGCAATGCCGGTGGTGCTGCACAGAAAAGATGAGCTGTGTGCTGGGAGCTCCCTTGTTCCATCCCCAAGCTGCCATTGCATACTGCTCCCAGCAGTGGGACACGGGAAAAAAAAAGTTTGGGAACCACTGACCTAGACCCATTTGCCCTCAAAGCAAATACATGTCTGAGGTATCTTGGCCTTTGAATAGGGTCTTCTATTTTTTATTATAAAAGAAACAGAAAAACTTACATTCACTGCAAAAGTTCCAAAGGGTGTTTTTTAAATTATTGAGATGATTTTGCATGGAGTGCTTTGGAATATGTATTGCTCACTTCATACATATTCATCACTTTATGACAAAAATTTGTACAGGTAGGTATTAGACTTCAGGGTCTTTTATATTGGAAAAATGTTCTTAAAATGGGAAGTATCCCCACACCCTACATGAGTGTATTTAAAATTATAGAATATAAATATATGGCTTTAGTGAACAGAAAGGAAGCATTTGGTATAATTTCCTATTCAAAGCTTGAATGTAAAGTCATTATCATGTATTCTGAACTGAACATTATAGATCACCTAGGATGCCGAAGTGGTTTGTTATACTACAGATCCCATATAAAGTCATATTTGTTAAGATTGCTTAAGAAAGCAAAGGAGTAGCATGCTAGTGCAATTGCGGAACTGACCTCATTGGCCTGAGAACATATGTTTTTTACTTGCTTGCATTTCATAAACAGAATTGTTGACAGTACAAGTTATTTTTTCATATGAACATCAAAGGATAGGATGGCAGATTACAGATCACATGTATTTTATATCCATTCTGGACCAATTAAACCATCACTAGATCTACTTTTTCCAAAATTACTTGGCACCCAGTCTAGTAATAAAGATTTTTGAAATTCATTTACTGTATAACATCTCTGTATAGAAATAGCAATAGCCTTATAAAGTTTTGCAGCTTGCCTGCCTTCCCAGAAAATTATAACATTAGAGTATTTTACTCTGTGTGAGAAGCTGTTCAGGAAGCTAAAGAATTTGCGTGTTAATAAGTGTGTTTATAAAACACTCTGTGCGAGTACATCAGGGTGCTGCATAGTCTTCATAAAGAAAAAGCCGTCACAATGAGCATTTTGAAGATGAAATCAAATGATTTTTGAAATTAGTCTTAAATAAAAGAGTCTGGTCATTTGGGTGCCTTTACACTTGCTTGATGGGGGGGGGGGGAGGGGGAAGGGGTGTGTGCGCTTTAATTAGAGTGGCTCTGTGAGCCACTCCATGAGCCACTCTAATTAAAGTGCCTGCAACATCTCATGTTGCAGTATCCTGTGCTTTAAAATGGTGGCAGGGGTGCTATAACTAAAACATGTTTGCTGAGCTTTAGTTAAAGTATCCCAACCATCATTTTGAAGCACAGGGACGCTGAATACATGAGACTTAGAGGCTGCTGGAATGTGCTATGTCACAGCGGGATCCTACCAGAGGGCCATGATCTCCTTAAGGCCCCCTTCCTCCGTGCCAAGTCGGCCCAAGGGCACCCTCTAATTCTCGCCCGCCACGTCTTTGATGTTCCAATGTATTAGGGAGGCTGCCTCACATCTCCTTGGACACGGTTACTTCTGGCCCCGTGAATTCCTGGACTGTTCGTGGGTCTCACTGTACAATGGGCACTTCCCGGGCACCCTAGCCTTATGGGCTATGCGTGGCTCCTACCACCCCTTATACCACGCCCCAAGCCTCTCAGTTGGGATAGACGTTGTTCGGTCTCTCTGGGCCTCTTCGGTACCGCCGCCCTCTCTCTGGGCCTCTCTGTGCCCACTCTGGGCCTTCTCAAGAATGCCGCCCCCTTCTCTGGGGCCTTCCGCACCCACACTAGGGCTTCTCCATAGTGCCCCCTCTCCAGGGCTCACCACACCCGCACTAGGGCTTCTCAACCGCCCCTCTCTGGGACTGGGGTCTATGCACCCCGTACGCAGTGCCCTTACTGGCGCTGGAGCCCCCACGCTGCTGTGGGTCCCCTATGAGGCCTCCTCCAACCCCTAATAGCCTCACCCAAACCACCGGTGTAACAAACAGCAACACAAACTCAAGCCTCCTGGCTATAACTTAAACATAAGCCGCCTGGCTATAACAACATTGCTCAAGCATCTTTGAGCTGCCATAAGCTGTACCTGCGGTCAGGCTTCTTCCTGCATCCTGGCTTAGGGAGCTTCTGGCTGCTGACAGAGACCTGCCTCTGGCCTCCTGTCGATGCTTTATATAGGAGCCAGGACCTGCCCCTTTCAGTCAGCTGACCTCCTGGTTGCCCTGGCAACCCACAGCTGGGCTTCTTATTCCCTGCTAGGGCCCTTTCCCTGGCAGTTTCCCCTTTCTAGGAGCAGGGCACCTCTATGCTCTGTGACATGCTAATTAGCATTAATTAGATTAATTGAGTCTGTTCCAATGTGCTGTAATTACAGTGCATTGGAGCAGCATCCTCGCACGTCTACAGGCACCTGTGGCCAGAACTCAATTTTTTTGTAACTGGTTGGTCACCTGGAAAGATTGTTCAAATTAATGCCCACTGTAAGATTACAGCTGCACCTCCAGAAATGTAATATATCTCATCCAATGCACCAAATGCCCTGATGCAAAATATGTATAAGAGACCAAACAATAACTGCGCACCAGAATGAACGCACACTAGAAATCTTTTAAGGGCAAGACTACCCAGTTACCTATGGGACCACATTTCTCACAAGAAAACCACTCTGTCTTCCATCTCTCAGTTCTAATCCTCAAAGGAAACTTACAAAACCCTTCTCAGAGACGAGCCTATGAACTCCACTTCATCAACCTCCTGGATACTAAAAATCATGGATTAAATATAGACATTGGATTTATGACACATTATAACCTGCCTGACACCTGACTCCCCAGGTACCTCTCCACTATTCACCCCCTCCTCCACCCGGCCCAGCCTGTCTCTCACCCACAGACTCCTCAGTTTACATCTTCACTGACTGCCTGTCTTGTATGCATACCAGCCCAGCCTCCGGCTTCTTTACTATTCATTCCATCCAGGAAGAGCACACACCAACTGCAGAAACTTCCTCAGCCTGATGAAGGATTTTTAAACCCAAAAGCTTGCTTAAATTTTTTTTTCCAACTATTTAAGTGGGTCTAATAAAAGATATCAGATTCACACAAAGAACCTTGTCTGCCTATGTCCTTAGACCAACACGGCTACAACCTACACCCTGTCTCGTTTTGCAGTTCACCGTAAAAGTGGAAGTTCCTTACAAAGACATTGGTGAAAAAAATCTATCCTGTAGATCAGTGCTTCCTAAACTTTTCCTCAGCATGACCCCATTTGTGGCCCTTGCCTCCTCATTCCCAACCCACAGCCCTCCACTCCTGTGACACCATCCACTGATGTTGCCACCCAATTCGGGGTTGCGACCCACAGTTTGGGAACTGCTGCCATAGATGAAAGTGAGAAATAGGGTTGCCAACCCTCCAGGATTGCCCTGGAGTGTCCAGGAATTAGATATAAATCTCCAGGAGACTGCTGAGAGTCACCTTGGAGATAAATGATAGGGCATTCATTAAAATAAATAAAATGTTGAATCCAATTTATACAGTAGTCCAGTGGGTTTTTAAAATGTAATAGTGATGTTCATTTGCCTCTCTGAGTACAGTACAGTAGATCAGTCATTAATGTCCTCATTAAGTGATAAAACCTCCTGGAACAGATTCAAACAGAGTTGGCAACCCCAGTGAGAGAGCTTTTTGAAGGGCTCAGACAAGTTTAAATTTATTTTATAGGTGCCTGGAATCTTGCTTTCTTTTGGATATTTTGGCATTGCCACTGGAACATTATTATACATGGCTGTACTTTAGGTGCATAAGTTTCATCATCCATTTTAAACCATTAACACTGGGAATTATCTTTTTAAAAAAACCTCTTTCTTAACCTTTTTCTCCTCTTGGTGCCTAGGTATGTGGGTGTGTCTGTGTCACTTTCAAAAAAATATTGAGCACTTTATGCTGTTCTCCTTCATTTGTTTCTCCTGACAAAGAAAACTTCTAAAATAGAACTGAAAAATAGCTTTCTGTTTACAATTTGAGCTGGATCTCAGAAGAGACTGCCAACTTGTTATTTTTAAGGATCGTCCCCAGTTATGACAAATCTTGGTTTTGGTTCCTAGTTTCTGAAATAGCTAAGCAAGCCTCACATTTCTACAACAATGAAGCAAAGAATCATACATAATATATGACAAACTGTATGATTTTATACTGCAAATAATCTGATTGGAATATTGCTTATTGTGAAATAAGCTGTGACTTGATTTTTTTCTACAGTTGTGCTTGGTTAACTGAAATGTCAGTGGCAACAATGGGTGACTGGTGCCTCCTGAGTCTGGGCATCGGCAGCAGGGGTGGAGCTGGTGAGCACCCACAAATGCTGCCGGTGACATTGGTGGCAGGGGCAGAACTGGCGAGCACCTGCAGATGCTAGTGGCAGTGTTAGCGGTGGCCCTGTCAGACAGGGCACATGACCCCCCACGCATCTCCTATGGTGGCAACTCTCAGTCTTTGTGCAAGATATAATTAATTTTTAGCACTGTATTGACGTTGCTTTTCTTTCTGTCTACTGTGGGTGCTATCTTTAAGCAACATCTGTTGTGATGCTGGGTCTAGTCATCCATTTGAAATATTTTGTGTATAAATGTAGAATATTGCGTTGGTTTTTTTTTATCCAAAGAGGAATGAACAGAATGTACATGCATCATCTACATCATAACACTGCTGTTGTAACCCTTGTGCTAGTTTCTCATACATTGTTGTTCCACATTCTGCCTTGACCTTACATAGTAGCATAAGGCACAAACAGATGTGAAAAATTTTGCCTGATCTGGCCCTTGAAAGCACTCTATAGCTGTGACTAAAACATGAGTGCATGGCTGCAGAGTGCTTCAAAAGCCCCACTCCCCAACCAATCCACTAGTCCACCCACCCCAGCCTCCAGCACTGGCTAAAAAAAACCCAGACTGAATTCCCTCTACATCCTTCTCCCCCCTACCATTCCAAAGACAGTGCTGGGAGCAGGGCTGAGCTGCATCAGCCCAGCCCTGTTCCCAGTATGCACAAAAGTTACTGAAGGCACTCTGTTTTGGAGCATCTTTATCTGAACCCTCATGCAATGGGGATTCAGATTGTTGTTGTGAGGAAAATTAAATTTGTCTAGAGCTGACTAACAGCTCTAGACAGACTGTGACATGGTGAGATTCACAATAACATGCTCAGTTTTTGTAACTGCTTGCTTATATAGTGGCAGTCCCAAGTTGATTGATTGCTTTGTATTTAGTGAATCCTTCTCTTATTTTTGTTTTTAATAAAGCTTCTGACTAATATTGGATGAGTACTGTGTGTTAATCGCATAGTTCTCCTTGCCCACAGAAAAGTAGGGCTCGCATTTCTGCCCAACAATTGTCACAGGATTGGGCCCTTTTAAAGTACTCCATAGCCATGCACTTGTATTTGGTCACAGCTGTAGAGCACTTTCAGGGGCCAGATTAGGTGAAGAGTGCCAAATCCCCCATCCTGCAAGCCACTCCTATTGCTGGTTTACTCAGCATTTGCTGGTGCAGGGAGCCAAGGAAGTAAGCTGACATTGGAGGATGGGTAGGCAGAGTGTATGTGTGGGGGGGTAGGCTCTCCAGAGGGGCAGGTTGTTCATCTGGGGTGTGTGGAGGAGGGGGGTTGGGAGCTAAAAACAACCCTTGGTCCAGGGGGAGAGAGCGCTCCCCCCCACATCTTCCCAAGTCCTTGAGGACCCAGCTAGCCCCCCCTGAACCTGCCAAACCTTTCCAGGCCCCACCAACTCTCCTGCAGAACCTGCTTGCCCCTCAATCCCTCAAGACTTCCTGGTGAACTGTGATTGCCCTCCCCCGAGTCTCTCCCATGGATCTTACTTGCTCCCCAGATCCCACCCCCCATCTCCCTGGCAGACCCCACTTGCTCCTTCTCTGATTCCCTAAGCCCCGCTGGCAAGTTGCACTTGTCTCCTTGATCCCCACAATCTCCCCTATGGGCCTGCTTGCTCCCCATGTGTCTCTAATCCCACCTGCAGACCCTGATAGCTCCCTTGATCTCACCCATGGACTCCATTTGCTCCCCTGATCTCCCTTCCTGCAGACCCTGATAGGCCCCTGATCCCCCAACCCCCCTCATGGACCTCATTAGCTCTTCCAATGCTCCCCGCAGACCCTGCTTGCCACCCCTGATCCCCCCCTGGAGCCTGCCTGGCCCCCCAATCCTCTCAAACCTCCTCCCACTAGCCCCAACTTACCTTAGATGAGGTGGTCATTTAACTTGATCTAACCTTCCCCTAACCACCCCAAATGTCTGTACGTACCCCAAGAAACCTAGGCCAAATTTCCACCCTTGATCTCTGGGAAGTGCAGCAAATGCTCTATCCCTCTTACTCCAAAGGGCATGGGAATGAGCCTGGATGTTAGTGCTAACAAATGGCTGGGCCAGCTACAAAGCAAGTAATAACAGGAGCACTGCAGCAGGCATATTGCTTCTGGGAGCTCCAGTAAGTTTACTGTTTCCTTGTGATAAAAAGTCCCCATCTGTGCTGGCAGGTGGTGCAGCCATGCACTGCCAATTATTATAGTCTGTGTCTATGTGAAACATTCTAGGCATTAAGACATAAATATACTAGGGCAGAAGTCTGCTTTTTTACCAGTCAGTACAGTGTCACATATGCTTATCTGGTTCAAGGCAAGTGCAGCCTTTGGATGCCTGAAGAAATGGGTGTCCAAAGATTGCAACATCAGATCTGAAGCCAAGCTCATGGTTGATCAGGCAGTCATGATCCCCATTTTGTTGTACAGAGCTGAGACATGGACAACATACAGGAAATATCTAAAATTGTTGGAGAAGTACTATCAATTCTGCCTGCACAAGATCCTTTGAATCCAGTGGGAAGATAGATGCACCGATGTTAGCGTCCTCCTGCAAGCAAACACCATGAGTATTGAGGCAATGATCATCTGGCATCAACTTTGTTGGGCCGGCCATGTCATCCAGATGTCTGACTCCAGGCTCCTGAAGCAAGTTTTATTTTCCAGCTCAGCCAAGGCGTACGCTCAGAGGAGGATAGAGAAAGCACATCAGGGACATCCTCAAGGACAACTTAAAAAGAATGCAATATTGATGTCAAGTCATGGGAGACTACTGCCTAGGACCTCCCCAAAAGTAGGGAGCATCTGCTGCAGGGATCTCAGTATTTTGAAACTTGACGACAACAACAGGAGTTGGAAAAGTGGGAGCAGCAGAAACAGCATGTCATGGACCAAATCAAGAATCTAGTGCCACCCAACCCACACAGAAAAACGTCTGAACTGCGAGTCTGTCAAACCTGGATAGGCCTCATCAGCCATCTTTGGATAGGCAGATAAGACAACTATGGAAGACAATCATCCTCGACTGCAAGGCATTACCAAAAAAGACATATGCTTATGAAGGTTAAACATTAATAAGAGATCCATTCATTGTACACTTTCCAAATTGTTATAAAAAGTTAGGACTCCATCCCCTTTGGCTTGTAGGATGGCTTCCAAACCTTGAAATGTCTTACTTTTCTGTTTTGACTTGCATGTTTTTCCGTCTCTGAGGGTGCAAACCAATGTTTCCTTTGTGCACTGTAACAATTTTGATGGTAGCACAAAGGGAAGACAAACAGACATCTGTATTAGGGATAGGTTGTAGGCATTCTGGCCTAATGCTTAGGCCACTGAGGGTGAGCGGATGCCAGAGGTCGGGTGAGAGTTCAGGATCCAATTCACCAGGTATGGAAAAAAATGTAGAGTCCAAAACACAGGCTAGGGGCAGGGTCTAGGAATCACGTGCCAAGTTACTAAGTCCAAGGGATAATCTATAGCAGGGGTTCCCAAAGTTTTTATGCTGCGGCCCAGGGAAACCGCGGGTCAGAAGTGTCTGTGGCCCAGCAAACCATGGCCTGGCAGTCACAGCCAACTGCAACTGGAATTTCCAGCTGGAAGACAGGTAAGGATACCCCCACCCCACCTCAGGACCTGTAGAAAGAGCTTCAGCCTCTCTGCCTGGCTCTGGGGGGCCATGGTTTGCTGGTCCGTGGCCACTTCCAGTTTGGCAGGCGACCAGGCTACGAACCAGCAGCTGACCCACCACAGCCCAGCACCAGGTCGCATCCCGGGGATTGAGAACTCTTGATCTACAGGTCAAAGTCTAAGAACAGACCCAAGCAGGTCAGGATCAAAAAGGAAATCCAAAGCCAGAGTACAGGGACAGAACCAAATTGGGGCCAGGAACTAGAGACCACAGGCCCTAGGAGGCTTGTTACAGCAGGCCAGGGTCAGAACTATTGGCTCTGGTGCTGTCTTATAGTGACCCACAGGCAACACACAGAGCATGCTGGATGGCCCTACGCACCACACACACTGTCCGCTCCAGCTCACATCTCAGGGCAGTGGAGCAGTTGTTGCATGTAGCGCATGACAATTTTGATGGTAGCATAAAGTGAAGGCAAACAGACATTTATATTAGGGTTGGGTTGCCTAAAACCAGAAAGCCCTGCTTTTCCCGTTTACAGAGATGCATCCCGGATATTCCCAAGGTGGATCTCTGCAGGTGGGGAATCCTAGCTTTCTTTACTTACAGAGACATGTCCCTCCAGGGAATCTCCAGGCATGCCTCTGCAAGCATGGACCATGTCTTCTGTTGTTCCTCAGGATCAATGGGTGGGACATTGAGTGATATGTGATTCCCAGCACAGCTGATCTGCTTCAGTTGGTGATGTCTGTTTATCTACCCTGACTCTTGTCATTTTTCAGGTTTGTTCTCTGGAAATGACACACAGTCCAGTAAAAACAACAGCCTTTAACTCCATTTTACAAATAAGTTTCTGACAAGTCAGGTACTCATTATCTACAGAAATTGTTTGAGTTAAGAGAACAGATAAGCAGGTATGCAAGGCACCACCCTGAAACTTAGGCCTGTTCTTTAGGTAAACAGAGAAAAGGAGGCTTAGGCACACTAATGCTGGAAACAGGCATTTTTGGTGGAGCACCATTAGCTGTGTTGTGATATGTTGTGATATGTTGTGGCCCAGCTGATCATGCTCCAGGGATGACTATATACATCCCCAGTTGCCACAGCCTGATTTGGGGCATGTCTGCAAAAAGAGGAAGAACCCTCCTTGAAGGCACACCCCCACTTTGGAGTAGCGGGGGGAATCCTCTGAAGTGGATTTCCCTGTGGGAATATCTGCAAGCAGGTCCCTACACCATTTGCAAATACAAGCACAGGGGAATCTTTCTGCAGGATTTCTCTGTGTGTGCCTGAAACTGTAGGGTGGGGGGACATCCACATCCTTTGCACTTCCAGATGTGCATGAGAAGGATCCCTCAGCAAGGGATTCTCCTCGTGCATCTGCAAGTGCACAGCAGGAGACACAAGTTTCCCCCCTCCACACTTCTAGGCCCACTTGAGAAAATCCGTCTTCAGGGGATTTCCCCATGTGGGCCTGCAAGCAGTGAGGGGAGCAGGATTGGCCCCCTCAAGCATTGGGAGCTCCCATAGCAGGGGTCCCCACCTCTGCTTTTGCTGCCCATGCTCCATGCTGGTGCCAGGCATGCACACTGGGTCCCCCCAAGGGGAGTTTCCCCTCTCCACACTTGCAAACCTGCATAGTGAAGTCCCCTGGAGAAGGGGTGCCTGCTTGCAGACATATACTCTGAAGCCCTGACTTTCCTCACTTACCCAGACACCCAGACACATCTGGGTAAGCAGAGAAAGTGAGACAGGAGCTCCCAGGGCTTGAGGGGGCCAATCTTGCCCCTCAAATCTCCTGGAGACCATTCTGGGGAGGCTGGAAAGTCCAGGCAAGTTCATGAAATCAGATGTGGGCCACAATAAAGCAGTCCAGTTTAATACTACTTTCTGTCATGGCCACACATTTGAGCTTTTGTGATGCAACAGAAGGCATGGACATCTGTTTGCTTTCACTTTGTGCCACCATGGAAATTTTTATGGGAGTGTGGGTCAACAGTCATTATTGACTGGTCCAAGGGGAGACACTGTGCAGTGCACACTGGCCAGCACTCGCTCCCTCTGAAACGAGTCGAAGGAGCCTGTAGATGCTGCCTAGTAAAACTCTGCCTGGAGACAAGCATGGAGGCAGAGGTGCCGAGTACATGGGGGCCCAAGGACCCTGGCCCTCCTCGGGAAGATGATTATACCTGAAATATGTAAAACTTTCCACATGTCCATCATCTTAGGGCCCCTGGCCAAAATAAACATCAGCCCCTATGCATGGGGTAATGGCAAGGAAACAGCCGCATAGTCACCTGGGTTTTCTCTGGCTAGAGCCTCCTTCCTAATCTGATTTTTTTTTTTTAATTTAATTTGTATCTGAGGCCAAATTAGCCAAAACTAATTCCAAATCCAAGAGTCCAGAACCGTAAGTGGCCATACTACCCACAAACATCCTCCACCCGCACCTGGGGCTTCAGATGTTTCCAAAACCTTTGGCAGGCATCCTACTTGCAGGCCCAAGCCCAGAGGCTTGGGGTTCAGATGCCCCCAAGTTTTGCTTGCCCTTAGCCATAAAGCCCTTGGAGCAAGCAAGGGAGGAGACTCCCATTTCCATGAACTGGGCTTAAAGCTGCTGTACCTCAGCGGGTACTCAACCACGCCAGAAGAACAGTTCTCCTGCAAAGCAGTTCAGGAAAACTGCCCTCTTGGACACAGATGCATGGCATTTCCCCTTCCAGGTTAAGAAGCCACTACGCTTGATCTGATATACAGTGAATTTGGTTAGAACCAGGAGGTGGTTGAACAGGAGGTGCCAGGACTTAGTGGGGCCATGAATAGGGAGAGCATAAAAAAAAGGTGAAAGGAGCCAGAACCTTAGGAGATAGAGAGGCTACCCCCTGGTTCACTCTAGAGACCTGCCTGGAAGTCAGGAGCCTGCCTTTGTTCTGTATAGACTTGCTGTGTTTGCTCAGCCAAGTTCCTAAGACAAGAACCTCAGGAGGTATAAACTAGGGTGTGTCTATCACTTCTGTGGAGCTATGGTATGTAGATTTACATTAGCTGAGACTATATGGCACGTACTCTGTGCTTCAGCCCCTGATTTGCAAAGCAGAGAAAACAGCACTTTCCTGATTCATAGATGTGTTGTAAGAATAACTAGATTAAAGATTTTGAAGTGTTTAGATAGTGGAATGAAGGAGACTGTGTAAAGGGGAGAGAATTTATGTTACCCCTTTGTCCCTTAATTTTGCAGTTCCATCCAGACAAAGCATTTTAGCCAGTATTTGCTCCCCTGCTGTCCTTTATTCAAAGTAAGAGTGGACATATGACCTTGCATAGGCCTTCTATAAAGATATGCCTGTAACACTATTTAATCAGAGTCCCTTTACTTAATACAAACAGTGCCCACTTTCCCTCATTAGGTATTTGACCTAACCATAAATTCCCCTTGTATTTGTGCTATTACAGCTTTAATTCATAATGTTCTTCTTAAGCAGCTATAACAAAGATCACAATAAGGTGCTGTTGGTCTTAATATTTAACTCTCAGCTTTGCTTGGTTGTGGCAAAATGATTGTGTTACTTCATTTTACTAGGGTATGAGTGTAATACAATCACAGTTTAATTTTTTTGGAGATTTACCTATTTGTTCATTTTCTCAAGTGGCTAAAAATATATGTTTATTTAAATCAATGGTTTTCAACCTAGAGACTAAGTGTAGAGAGTCAAAAAGCCTGAAGGTGAATTGATTCAGTCTTTGCATGTTAGTCTAAACTGCAGAGATTAAACTGAGAAGCAAGTGAACAGACATTCACTTTTGATTCAGAAAATGTAGCCACATATCTGCAGTGGCTCAGGCCAGAAGCTGGGGGCTGTTAGAGCATTCCTTCCAGCCTGCCAGCCACTCCAAGGCTTTTCCCCCCTCCCTACTCCAGTGGAGAGGCCATAGCCAGGCCCCAGCCCAGGGCTAGCCCCCTAGGGCGCATCCAGATGAGCCTGCACATGCTTCTTGCAGCATCTCAAACCCCTTTGAGATGCTGCAAGAGGCATATGCAGGAACAGGAAAAGGTTCCCCCTGCTGCAAGTCTGCAGCACGGTGGCAAAATTAGACCTCTGGATATCCAGGGGTTAAATAAAACCAGAGTGAAAAAAGGTGGGGCAGGGCATGGTCCCAGACTGTGCCCTGAGGCAACCGGAGGCTGGGTCCTCCACAGAGATGCTCTGGCTGCCAGAGTATCTCTGTGGTTGGCCCTTACCCTGGTGCTGAAGCATGCTGCCTGCCCATGCAGGGAGCCAGCAGCACAGAGTGGACCCAGGCTCCAGTGCAGTTAAGTAAGGGGTCGGGGGGGCTGGAGGAGGGGGGAGAGAACCATGAGCTGTAGCCCCTGTGGAGGGGGCTGTAACTCCTGTTGGGGGTGGGGGGCTGTAGCCCCTGTGGAGGGCAGTAAAGCATATAGGTATTTAGAATTCATTTTATTATGATGATAGAGACACTGGTTAGGCTTCCAAATCACTTTACCACTGTAGATAAATCAATAAAACATGCCCAACTGATCTCTGTCTCTGTCTCTCTCTATATATATAGTGATCTTTTGTTTTAATTGTGGAGGAACATGGATTTTGGGGTATTTTACAGAGTAACTTTGGGATTTTTTTGTCAGGGATTTTTCAGTTTTCAAATAGGGAACACCAGAATTCCTACTATGGAGGACCCTGCCTGCTCAGAGCTGGCATCTTGGACCCAGCTGAAGGTGGCTGACCTCCTGGCCAGTTGGGGCCAGGAGGACATGCTTTGACAGTTCAAAGCAGACCACCACACTGGGAACATCTTCCGGGCGATAGCTGCCCAGATGGTTAAGCAGGGGGCACACATGGCAGAAGTGCCACACAAAGGCCAACCCTGCAACCACAGCCCACTGGCAGCTGGCCCAGAGGAGCAGATGCCTCTAATGGCTGTGCAGTCCCCATCCAGGTCTGGCAGGTGCACAGCAGGTCACATCCAGGCAGCAGGCCCCACTGCCAGACCCCTGCAGTAGGTACAATGTGTAGGGAACTCTCAGGGCTGGTTCAGCAGTCCAGCTGGCACAAGGGGTAGTATCCACAGGTACCAATTGGCTGGGCCCCGGAAGCTCCTGAAAGTGAGTAGCCCTGAACTACTTGCCAGGGCAGTTTTTTGTACTGATGGGGCCAGGGCAGAGCAGCTTTTTATATTGCTAGGAACAGCACAGGTGCTGGCCCCGGGCTCTAGCTCCCCCTGGCTGCAGATCTGGGAGGAGCCAGGCAGGGTTATTTTGCCCCACGTGGCAGAATTTGCTTCACAACAAAGTGCATGTCCAGGCATGTGTGCAGAGGCGAAAAGCCCCGGCTCAAATTTGTACTGCTTTTGTTTGAGCTCTTGCAAGCGCACGTGCTTGCAAGTGTGGATGCACCCCTAGAGGATGGGAGTTTAAATCCCCTCCCTGGTCCACAGGAGACTCCAGCCCTCTTCTTCTCCCCTTCTCTTCCCCTACTTCAGGCTGCCAGGCTGAGGAGGGTGCAGGTGAGGAAAAGGGCAGTGGCATTAAATTCATAAAAGCTTGAACAAGAATAATCCTTTCTCTGAAGCAAGCATGTATTGAACACAGCAGTTTGCAACCTCAAACACACGACAAAGAACAACCAAAAATCTTGGAGTGGCGATCCCACAGGCCTCATCTCTACTTGGGATTTTATAGATGCACTTGCACCCCCTTGGGTGCCTTGACATTACTGTGCTTGTCATGTATAGCACCTTTGGCAGGACTCTCATGTATTCAGTGTCTTTTGTCTCTGCTTAGGTTGTCCAATCTCCCACCTTTTACAGGTTTTGTTGTGTAATGTAAATGTAGTTCAGTCCGGTTCTTGGCCCTGTGCTTACAGGTGGTAGAGAACAGTCCCTTCAGTCCCGATTCCCCATGACCTGGGGGAGCTAAGGGCAATTATGCCCCCTCTCCTTCCCTTTGTCAACTGCTTGCCTTAGTCTCTGCCAGAGGAGGGAGGGGCAGAATCTGCTGGTCTTCTGCCATTTTATAGTGTTAATTTAGTTCTCTGCCTTCTTTGGTCACACCAGCCCAAGCAGTCCCTCTCCTGTTCCCTTAGCTCCACCTTCAGCACATATATGTGATGATTGTGTCAGGTCTTTGCCAACACCTCATGCTGAGCCAGGAAAGGGGGAATTAAAGCCTCTCCCAGACCCCAAACCCCAGCCGGGGTTTGCCGGGGGGGGGGAGGGGCAATCCCTCTCTGGCTGTTGTCCCCCCTGCACCTCTCCTCATGCCCCTGCCTCCTCTGCTCCAGTGAGGAAAAGTCTGCCAGGGGCTTCTCCTCCTCCCTGCCCCCCCGGCAGACCAGGCTGCAGTCCCCAGCCGAGTTTCTCACCCCCAACCTCTTGTCAGCCAGCCATCACTGCTCCGGCTAGGAAGCAGAGGGGTGGAGCCAACCCTGCTCTCTAGAGGAGACAGCCCAGTCTAGCCCAGAGCTGCAAAGCATCCTGGGATACTGTGATTAAACTTGAATTAGTAAGGGGCCTGCCTGGGACAGAAGTTGCATAAATTGGGTTGACCTAAGTCAGTTAAGTCTGATACTACATTCAACTAGGTTTATCTTAAACTAGTTTTGGCCATTTTGAAATGGGTTTACGTGCACTGAGCTTGTGTTCTGTTACAGGTTTAAACCGACTTCTGATCACTTAAACTGGCTTATGTGTAACTTCTGTCCCTAGCCTTATAGACTTGAGGCACCCTTTGATAGTCTTGAGGCAACCCTGGATTGACGCAAGACACCTCTTAGAAAATGCCTTTTTTAGTTTTCACTCATTTTGTTTACTATAGAAAAATAATAGATCAATTCTTCTGTTGTAAAGAACTCAGGAAGATCACAACAGGACAGAATATTTATAACAGTATGGTTTCAAATTTGATATCTCTGCATTTATCATGTGAATCATGTTTGCACCCCTAACAATTCTAACATTGTGTGGCACCCTCATGGCACCCTTGAAAGGGTCTTATGGCAACCAGGGGTGCTACGGCATCCTGGTTGAGAATCACTGATCTAAATACTTCTTTCTGCAGCTCAGATTGTACAAAGCCTTACTGCTGTGAGAAGTAATTTTGATCATACTAAATAAGGATTTTGTGTTTACTCTCTAATGCTGTTATCTAATCTTTTTTGCATATGCTTTTCCAATTTATTGTTGCTTGTTCATTCCTTTTTTAGGACTTTGAATCCTTCTTCTCTGCCAAAGAAGAAAACATTATTTATTCATTCCTGGGTCTTGCTCCCCCTCCAGGCACAAAGGTATGAACTTGTGTCCGTTGCTAGGGCACTTGTGTCCAATTTATTTTTATTTAGCAAAAGATTAAGGAAAGAATTGACTCAGCCTATAAAATAATGACCAGTGACAAGTGCTGCTATAAGATATCAGTTGACACAGGGTTGCAGGAAAGTCTTTTTAAAGAAAAAAGAGGCAGGTTTTGCTATTGAAAATATTCTAATTTTTCTTCTTTTACCATGGATTTGTTAAAATGTATCCTTCACTCCTTTAAATAAATAATAATAAACCTTTTTGCCATGGTCAACTTTGAGACAATACACATACACCTAATTAAATCCACAGGTTACATTAAGTGATGGGGGAGTTGCATCTTTATGCTAAGCTTTGGATAATACTTTGCATGAGAACTCCGTTGTGACAGCATAAAATCTAGAAAAGGTCATATGAGGAAAGACCTCCATACGGCCTTTTGGAAAGTATAAATAAATTGCATCTCTACCTGTCCTTCTCCATCTGCTATATATTATTGATGCGCTCACATGTTTCAAGCGACAGAGGCATGTTTTTTTCCTATTTTTCCTTTACAGAAGTTGTGTTGGTTTGTCCCATGTTCATCTAAGGGTTTTAGGACTCTATCTTTAGGTCAGATTTGATCATAATCAAATTTTGCTGCCTTTATCATGACTGAGAAGAGTCACGCCTCAAGGGAGTGTGTAAGTCAGAGTGGCAGTGCTAAGCTCTTGCAATTTTTGGCTGTGGTTAGTGGTTAAAATACAGGACAGGAAATTGAGACCTGGGTTCTAATTTGTGCTGGCCTTCTTAGGTGACTGGGTAAAGCACTTGTTTGAGTGCCTTTCCCACTATCTAGAAAAATGGGGAACATGATATTTATTGCCTTTGTATTGTGGTTTGAGATTTACAGATGAAAAGTGGTATTCAAGAAGAAGACATTATTACAAATTATTGTATCTGTGACCAGTCACTCTCTGGCCTGAAGCAAGTGCTTTACATTTTTTCTCCAGCTTTCTCACCTGTACAATAGGGATAGTAATACTTGCTTGCCTACCACTCAAGATTCATTTGAAAATTAATTTGGGTAATGTTTGCAAAGTCCTTTAGGGATTATAGGAGTTACATGTGCTACTTATTATAAGGGGGATAATCAATAGGATTTTAAAAATTGCATTTTTTTCTGTCCTTTCACTTCATATATCATCTGCTCCTTCATGCATTGCTCTGCTAGTTGGTTTGTCTGGATCCAAGTAATATTTTAAAGCATTTATGCAGTCCTATCCTTCAGCAGAAGCAATTACAATTTTGAGTCCAGGACAACTTTATTAAAAACAATATGCTTTATATATTTTGCCAGATTAATAACTTTTGGTACTATTTGTAGCAAGCAAGAACAGTTCCCATTGATTAAACTACTCTTTCAAGGAGATTACATTTCAGATCAGAAAGCTGGATAAGTCAGAGGTAAAATTATATCGGTGTATTATACATCAGTCTAGGTGATACACAGTTATCCAACTCTGTGTATTACCTAGACTGATGTATAATACATCAATATAATTTTACCTCTGACTTCGACATAATGGCTTGGACATAGTTACACCAGTTTAAAGCTGTTTACATGAGTGTAAGCATTTTGTTTGTCTATACCCCTAGAGTATTTTTGAAAACATGTAAATACTGGAACTATCTTTACTTCTCATTCATTAGAAAATCTGTTTCTGATGTTGAGAGAAACCAGGACATAGAGGTAATCTTAGCCTTTATGGCAGAGGCATTTCCAGCCTGTTCACAGGATGCCAGCCTAGCTCTAGTTTGCCATACAAGCGACCTCGTTGTGCTGCTCCAGCTTCTCTCTAAGTTCATGCCACCAGCCAGTGTTATGACAACTCCATTTCCCAGTAAGGCTGAATCAACCATCAGGTGAAAGTAATGTGTCACATCTGGAAGATATGCTAGCAGTTTAATAACAGTATCTCCCAGTGATTGCCTAATCCTATTAAACCATTACTAATACACAAAGTTTGTTTATTTTAACTATGACACGGAAACTTCATAAAGACTAAGTCTGCTGTTGTGCATCTCCCTTACAATTAATTCCCCTTTTTTCATTCCTTGGAGTCTCAGAACAGCAGAGACTTCCTATGCCTGAAGAAGGGTGATTGTGCCTGAAAGCTTGCCAAGAACTTTTTTCCCAACAACTTGGTCTAATAAAAGATATCACATTTACCCAAAGAACCTTATCTGCCTCTCCTTTACAATACATTTTTATTTCACTACTAAGGCTTTATGATGATTAGTATGAACCTCACGTGCCATGCTCACTGCTCCTTATACTGACCAGCATTGCCTGAGGTGTCCTGGCTGTCTGTTGCATCCCTCTTTTGTTTTCATTATGTAGTTAAATTGCCAGCTGTTAGGTGCAGGAATAGCTTTGTTTTGTGTTTGTATGGTGTTTCACCCAGCAGGATCCCTGCTTATTATTCAGGTTCCTATAGATGATAACTGTAACACAAATAATTAATTGGTTATTGTTTTTAAATTGCTGCTAAATTCCAATTAAAAAACCACTTAAGCATATTTGCCATTTTAGTACTTCAACTGAATTCAGTGGAAACACTGATGCTTAACATTAAGCATCTGAGTAGGTCTTTGTAGAATTGGAACAAACACTTTATTGTTTGTTTTTTTAAAAATAAAAGCTAATTTTTTAATTACTCTTTTCAGTGGGTTGTATGGCCACATGACAGCATTGCAGGGAAATCAGAAAATAGGTTGATTATCTCAGGACTGTTCAGCCTGTTTATATATTTCTGGTTCCCTGACTCCCATACCTCATTGTTATATTTCCCACAGTATCATTTAACAGGGATGAGTAATACAGTTTTATACTCCTCTGGAGAGAAGGCAGGTACAATGGTTGTTATTCTCTTTATTCTGTTACTGTGCAATGCCTCCTCCCTTATGTGGGTTAAAAGGAGATCTTAAACTAGTTCTGTTGTAATCCTTTCAACCAACCAAACAAACAAATGAATGAACAAAAAAAACCCACTTGATTTCAGGCCTGAATGTAGTGGATGGTTATGCTTTAGGCATGATGCCAAGATCATTCAAGTCAATAACCAATTTTCCTTTGATTTCAATGGACTTTGGGTCAGGCGTCTTGTATAAATTCAGTAGCTTAGATTTATGCATCTGAACTGTGATCAATACATTTAGTAAATCTGGTGATTTGGGTTCATATACTTCAGTCTATGACCCTGACTCTAACCTTTTTAGACTCAAGGCACTTCGTTAGACTCAAGGCTCACCTTGAAAAATGCCAGCTCTTAGTTTTCACTCATTTTTTGACTACAGAAAAATAACAGAGCAATTCTTCTGCTGCTAAGAACTCAGAAAGCCCACAACAGGTTTTAATGATTTTGACACTATGGGTTCCTATTTGAAATCTCTGGGTTTATCTTGTGCATCATGTTTGCATGCTTAACAGTGCTAACATTGTGTAGCACAGCGTGGCACCCTTGAAAGGATCTCAAGGTGTCCAGGATGCTGCTGAGAATCACTGGTCTCTGGTGTTACCTAGGTAGAGAGATAAGACAGGGCAGATGCCTTCCTAATTCCTAAACATTTTCCCCTAATTTGAGGCTGTTCCCAGCCATCTTTTTTCAGTGTCTGTTAATGCACAGAAATACACTACATGAACATTACCATTTCACAACAAACAATGTTTTGCTGAGCAATTTCTTTAGAAATTACTAGTTGAGATAATGTAAAGAAAAAGAAATCAGCAATCAAAAACAGTCTCTATAAAATGCCTAATGGGTATGTTAACTTGTCCTAAGTATAAATTACTTGAGGGCATCTGGCATATGCTGTGACCCTAGCATATTCATTCATTCACCCTAGCATATTCATTCATGACACATTTTTATTTTTACTGAACCACAGCAATCATTATTTTAATAGAAGCAACCTGCTCTCCAAAGGGGGAAAGAGAATATGGATGAGAGTCCTTATTTTGAGACAAATTATAAACAATGTCTCTGTGCATTCAGAAGTGTAGAGAAATGGATTCTTTGCCCTTTTTCTAGACTGTAACAGGAGAAGCATTCTTTCAGTGAGATGTCTGTTACTTAAGAGAGCAAGCAATGTACTCGAACATCCTGGCTTCTAAGTAGCAAGCAAGGTTTGAACACCAACAGTGAGTTATTTCTTTTTTGTAGAGAGAGAATGCATTTTTTCACTGTCAGTGTTTATTTAGCAGAGTACAGCTTCATTCCCATGGAAATCCAGAAAGCAGACCACTCCAGGTTAGACAGGTTCTTTCTGCCATTGCTCGTCTAACTCAGTAGAGCTGATTTACACCAGATAAGAAACTGGTGTAGGGCTGTTACTCAGTCCTAAATCCTTGATTTTGCTGCCTGTTGATTTTGGGTTTTTGTCCCATGTGTACTTTGGCAAATGGAGAATTCTCCTATTAAGGTATCTCTGAATAGAAGACTGAAAAAGAGAGGATATGTGCTCTTAAACTAGCTATATAATTTACTGATAACTGCTTTTTACTGAAAGAAGAAATTATAGAATCATAGAAAAGTAGAGCCGGAAGGGACCTCAGGACGTCATCTTGTCTAAACTCCTGTTCAAGTCAAGGGCATCCCTGATTAAACCCTCCCAATCAAGTATTTGTCTTTCCTGCTCTTAAAAATGTCCAAGGATGGATATTCCATGGCTTCTCTCACTAGCCTATTCCAATGTTTAACCACCCTCATAATGAGGAAGTTCTTCCTACCCTCCAACCTTACTTATAGAGAGAATGTTCTTCCAACTTAATTTTCTCTTGCTTCATTTTGAGACCATTGCTCCTAATTATGCCCTATGCAGCCACAGGGAATAGTGTAACTCCCTTTTCATAAAATATATTAATAAATTAATCAGTTTTCATAAATGGTATCAAAATTAAATTAAATTTTAAAGTAACCTACATTTATTTGTGTTGCTCTGTAATGGTAATGATGACAAGTCATTAGTAGGTTTTTGAATTATCAGTTGTCAGTAGCATCAGTAGAAATGTTGTGCCTGGTAAAATATTGTGTCCTGAGTCCATTTAACTTTTATTTTAGCCAGGGATAGTTTTGAATGGGTATTTGTGAGAGCTACAGAGAATTAAGATCTTTAAAAGTAATATAAAGATGCAAACTAAAAAAGTTAACAAAAAAAGCCTTTTTAAGACTGACTAAAAATAAGGCATCTGTAAGGAGAATTTGCCAGTCACATAGAGTATCTTTACATGTATTCTGGGGTGCAGGGCACCCTTTAATTAGAGTGGCCCTTGGGAGGCGTGTTAATTAGCATGTGTTGGAGCAGGCATCAGGCACGTATATGGTTGCTCATAAGCATAATAGCTTTCTGGGTGCAGTCCATGGTGCTACTTTTGACTTATAAGGACCTAAAAGGTCTGGGTCCTACACACCTAAGGGACTACCTTCTCCTTTATGCCCCATCATGATCCCTTATGTCAGCTGAGAGCCAGCTCCTGCAAGTACCATAAATGTGCCAAGTTGCTTAGTGAAAATTTGTGGGAGGTCATTCTCAGCAGTCACTCCTCTGCTCTGGACCTCCCTCCTATCCTGAGGCCCACTAGAGCCCAAAACTGAACATAACCCAGAAATGCTGTCTGGGCCAATTTGCAGCAAATGAGGTTAGGTTAGATCATTGCTTATGTGCACTCTGTTTTATTTTCATACTGTGTTTGCTTTTATAATTTGTTCTTGTCTGTTGTCTTATAACTTACTTTGTTTGTTCTCTTACTGTAAGCTGCCTTTAGACTTTGTTGGGAATATAAATCTAATAAATAAAATAGATTGAATAAATAAAATAATAAAATAATGATAAATGCACAGCATTGCAGTGTTGGTTAAGATAATTTCAAGATCTTTTATTTTTCTTTTAAAGTAAGAGCATCATTTTTATCCTGGAATTGCTTTGCTGGTTTGCACAGCCAAAAGCCAAAAGTGTAAAGGGCAAACTAATTCAAGAAATAGCTCTTGAACTGTCCTTTTTAATTACAGTGTAAAGATGAACCAGATCACTTGGCCTAACATGCGATGCTGGTAGGCAGCTTGAAACTTGTTTTAACCCTACATGCTCCATTTATATATTCCAGTCGTATACATGCATTAAGGTTTTTGTATATTGTACATAATGTTCATTTTCTTCCATTCAGGAGGTGAAAATTGATGAGGAGATTTCAGATCTTCCCAATGGAGAAGTTTCAGGAGAGGAGCAGAAAACCGTGGAAGTAATGCCAAGTGTTTTGTTCATTTTTCCCCTTCAGAATTTACTTCAAACCATTCCTATTATCCAGTATATCCTATTGCACCCCACCTCCCCAGTCCCTTTCAAGCAAAGCATTTAAGCACATGCATAACTTTAAGTATCAGAGAAGTCCTGTTGAATTTTGCCTCAGAACAAAAATTGAGATAAAGTTATTTGAAAAGCAAATTGAACAAGCAGAGAAATCTAAAGAGCATCAGAAAAAGGCTCTGTTTGTCCTGGAGAAAATGCACTGCTCTACTCATTGTTTGTAGGACATAGGACTAGAAGGATGTGTGGGGCCTAATCTAGCCCCCTGCTATTGTGGGAAACCATATACTATAATCTGCTTAATAAATTGGGAAGCTGTATTTTAAAGCTAATTAGGTTTCTTGCCATCATTTCTTCTGTTAGAAAGCTGTTCCAGTATCTCACTGCTTTGATGTTTTGAAGTCTGATTTCTAGCTTAAATGTAATTATGGTCAGTTCATACATTGTGCTCAACCTTCCAACCCCAGATGAGTGGCACAGGCCAGCGTGTAGGCTGGATCAAGCCTGGGGTCTGTGCGTGGGGCCGGTCCACTGGTGCAATCTGGCATGCTGACCCAGCCCCATATACTGAATCCAAGCCACAGCCTGACCCTATACACTGGCCTGGCTGCACGTGCCAGTTCATGGCAATTAACATTCCTACCTGCTGCCAAATTTCTGTGGAACGCCCTACAGGCTGGATAACAGGCCCCTTAGGCTGGATTTGGCCTATGGGCCAGAGGTTGAACACCACTAGTTTATATCAACTTGTTCTTGTTCTAACAACTTTAGTTTAAATAGTTCTCCTCTGTCCTTGGTGTTAACCCCCATCTCCTGTTACCTGTTAATAAGGAGCTATCACATCTCCTCTCAGCCTTCATTTTGCTAGGCTAAACAATTCAGGATCTTGTATGGTAGGTTCTCCATTTTCCAGATCATTCAAGGATTCCTTTGTTCCAGTTTGAGTTCTTCTTTCTTGAGAATCGTATATAAAATCCCAGAAGAGGTCTTACTGGTGCCTTGTATGATGCCATTAATATTTCCCCATGTGTACATGAAGCATGTTAGGATCACATTTGCCCTTTTTTGCAGCTGCATTACACCAGTTGCTCATAGTCATCCTGTGATTAACTAATACATTCAGGTTTTTCTCCTCCTTTATTATTTCTAACTGATGAATACCCATCTTATAGTAGAAATTCCTGTAATTAATCCTTCATTGCATGACCTTATACTTTGTACTGTTAAATTTCATCCCATTTCTATTATTCCAGTCAAGGTCTTATAGTTCTTGCATGATATTGTGCATGGTCAAATATGATCTTGTATTGTTGGTAGGGTCATAGGAAAGTAGGGATAGAAGGGCCATCACAAGGTAATCTAGTCCAGCCCCTGATTAAGGCAGGGATCATCCCTGGCTAGACCATCTCAGCCACATGTCTGTCAAACCAGTTTGTTAGTAACCTTCTTGGTTAGGTTTTGAAGTTACTGTTCTGTCTGTTGGACAGTTACTGTTAACCAGTTTAAACTCCCATCACAAATTAACATGAAAAAAACCAGTACTAGTTGTGTTCCCAGTTACTTAGAAATAAATAGGTCAGATAGTCCATCATATGAATAAAATAAGAAACTACATGCTGCTTATTTGATGATTTGAAACAGTGACTTTATGAGAGAGCATATAAACAATCAGTTTGTCCAGCAATTGTCTCTTCTTTTGTGTTTCCTAATAGGTTTAATTAGAATGTGAATTTGGTGAAGCAAAAATATTTTGTGGTGATGTATCAGTTTGACATGGACACTCTGCTTGTGGTCAGCCTCTTGATCCTGGGTTTTCCTGATCACAAGGCAGTGCCTCAAGCATTAGGCTTGACCTTCTGTTTTTATGAAAAGATTTGAAATATCTGTTTTGTCAGTTTACTGTGGAATGAAAACAGATTTTGAAACTTCAAATTGTCATCTCCAGTCAGATCTATTCCTAATGTTAACATTGCAGTGTTTCTTTTTTGCCAGGAAGCTGAAAAATTGGAGGTAACTGAAGAAAATGAGGAACATACAGAAGACAATGCAGATGCAGAGGTTCATGATACTGAAGCACCATCGGAAGAACAGGAGGTAAGTTTCTCCTTTCTTTTCCTCTCTTTGACTTTAGATCTTTAGCCCACAGCTATGCTGAGCTCATGCAATCCAAACATATGTATCATTTAACCCTTCTCACTGCGTGGCTCTCTGTACATTGGGAAGAATTGATCCCCAGGTAAACCTGTCTCACTATTCATTGTCTTCATATTCATAAGCAATCATTTGAAATAAATATACAAGAAGGAAAGGTTTGTTTCAAGCCTTGAATAGCAATACTTGTGTTTTGTTCACAGCTTTTCCTTGCCTATGTTAGAGTGACAACTCATTGCCATTGCAGTTTTACAAGTATTTGCAGTGTTTGTAAAATAATTTGTTGTTCGCACGTTGTACAAACTATGCCTGTACCACTGTGAGCACATTTCCTTTCAGAAAGACTTAACAATGTTTTCACCAGTTTAGGTAGGAGTTGCCCCAATCTTTTCAGGAGGAAAAACAGAAAAAGAATGTCTTCAATATTTACACTAAAATTGCAGACTTATTTCTGATGTATCTTTTCACCTCCAAGAACAAATCTTAGCTCTAACCTTAGTGACATTCCATTGGCCACTGCTTCTCTTTTGACCTACCAGTGGATAAGCTTTGGGGACCTTTGCCACAACCATGGAAAGGAGGAACTAGTTGCTCTGATCTTTCCTGTCTTTGTAAAGATCAGTATCTTCTAGTCCTGGTTCAGTCAATTCCAATCTCAATCATAAGGGAAAAACCCAAGAGAAAAATTATTGGTAGAAAACATCAGGGAGCAGATTAGCACACTAGTAGCACTGCAGTATGCAACAATAGATATGACTTGTGCACCACCTGTCAGCTATGTGTATAGGTGCTTGCAGGGGGCAGATACCAGAGTTTGAGGCACAGATATAAACTGCAGAATGCTACCATTGTTCTTTCTGCCGCTATCACAATGCTCACATATGTGAACACACATGAGCAGAAGTGAGAACCAGTAGTGTAAACAATTCTGGAAGAAACCATTGGACTACTACAATTTATATAACAGCAAAACATTATTCACATCCTGCCATAGCATGGGTGTTAAACATACAGCCTGTGGACTGGATCCATCCTGTAGAGCTGGGTCATTGATGTGAGGCTGAAAGGGGAGGGGGAAAGTAGCATCCTGTGGCTGTAGCCAAGCGCCCTGGTGAGAGCCCCATGCTGCCCAGTGCTGCAGCTTGTTTCAGTGGGGCAGCTAAGTGCCCAAAGTGCCAGACCTCTTCTTGCTGGGTCCCAGACCAGAAAGCAGGGGGAAAGGGAATCTGAAGGCCTAATCAGGCCCACAAGGCCTGTCCCATACCATTCATCTGGCCAGTGGACCAATCCTGAAGCACTCATCTGGCCTGCAGGGACAGACAGTTTTGAGACCTCTGTGCTACAGGTTACTGACTTCAGAGCACTACTTTGTGGATAGAAACACGCTGTCTATACTACTGTTATTCAGTGGTCATCAGACACAGCTACACTGAGGGGGACTGCTTGCAGACCCATAATGGTAATCTTGGTGCATATTATGGTCACATGTATAGGGAAGGAAATAATTTCTTCCTTCTTAGTTAGGTTTTTAAGTTACTGCCCTGTTTTCCAGCTGTTCTGAGGGAGTATGCACAGACTGACCTGAAGACAAGACACTGACACTTTGCATACTTTTGCCCCCACTGTTGTCCATGATGGTAGTTTTTTGGGTTTTGGATTGCCTTTTCATTGCAGGTTTAGCTGTTACTTCTGTCTTGGGCCTGCTGTGGAATCAAACACAAAGTTGCAGAAACATCCAGCTGAACTAAGCCTTAGATATTTCATATCTTTCACCAGCAACATACTCTAAAGGCCAAGACAGAAGGGTTTTTTTTTTCCCCTATCTGGTTGCAAGATTTTCTCATTGGATATACACTGAAAGCTGCCTCCCATTCTCATCCTTAATGTATTCTACATCTTCAAGAGTGAGATGAATCCCCATGCAAAAGCTCCTCACAAGGCTTAGGCAGGCCAGGCAACGTTCTTTGTGTAGATGTGATATCTTTTATTGGACCAATTGCATAGCTGAAAAGAGTTCTTTGAAAACTTTCAGGCACAAAGTCCCTTCTTCAGGCATTGGGATATCCCAATATCATATCTACCCAAAGAACCTTGCATGCTTATGTCCTAAGACCAACACAGCTACAACCAAGAACCCTGTCACAGCGCTTAGGCACCTATTAATGTTCCATTTAAACCCTTAAAATAGGCCTTTTGTAGCACATAGGTGATGTATTGCCCTTGTGCCAGTCCTCAGCAGGGACTGAGTTTCATCCTGAAATTGTGGTTTGTTTCTTCTTTTTACTTTTGGCCAGCATGTGAAGGCCATGTAATAGTTCTTTCCTCAAGCCTTAGGGGAAACCCTGATTAAAGCTACCATCAGACCCTGGGCTGGATTGAATTACGTGTCCTTCTGGATGGCATTCTATTCCAGTGTTTTTCAAATGAGGCCAGAGTGCTGGAACAAGTTGTTGAAGTCTTAAAATGTATTGGGCAGCTGTGTGTGAGAGCCTTTGTAATGACATAATGCAGTGCCATTCTGGTGTAACAGACACTTTGCTGGTTTTCATTTCTTATAAAATAGGTTTGAGTCTTAGATGGAAAAAATATTGTCTTTGAGACATCAGGGGAGGGAGAGTAATATGCTTAAAGTGAGCTTCCAGTGGCTATACTGGTAAAAAACTGATTTATTTAAAGATTTTTTCCAGAGAATATGTTTCACCTGCTAGGCTCCAGCAACATTTAATTGTTCTTTAAAGGGATACAAAATAAATGAAAAGGTCTCCTAAAGCCTCTTTATTGTAGTATGAAAGTTCATCAGTGAACTTATATTAGCTCTTAGATAACACATTTTTTCTTTCTCCTACTTTTTTGTGGAAGCTAGAATAACAAACTGAAGAGAAGAAGGATGATGTCTTGGTTAGGATGTGGTGCTAGGAAGCTCAGGAGACCAGTTGAATTCCCTGTTCTATGACAACCTTCCTGAAGGGCCTTGGGCAAGTCATTTAGGTTTTGTGATGACAGATCCCAGTGAGGGCAAGACTAAGGATGTCCATTCTTGTCCCCAGACATGCTCCAGACCTGGAAATGTACCCATGAAACTGCTCCTGGCTTGCCCCTCTGTGCCTGCTCTGTAGTCCTTAGTCTTTGGCAGGTTAGCAAGGGGTCACTGGGGATAAACCTTAGAATGATCATCACCCTGGTGTACTTCTGAGTTTGGAGCCCATCAGCAAAGTGCAAGTGGGCAAGGCAATTATTTTGGGCAGAGGGCCTCTTACTGAGTTTTAGCAAGCCATCAAGGGCCGCATGACAGACAGCCAGGGGCAGATAGATACTAATTTTCTAAATTTTTTAGGGGCCCTGCAGGCCAGATAGAATGGCCTGGTGGGCCACCTCTGGCCCCCAGGCTGCATTTTACACACCCCTGTTCTATCCCATCTTGCCTACTGCTGCCACAGTGTAGAAAAGCTCCTGTTAGTCTCTCTAACTCATTTTACTCATTTCCTTTTCTATACACTGGAGATATAATAGCCCTTCTATGCCTTGCCAGGGTGAAGTGAGGTTCAATATATTAAAGACTAGAGGTGCCTAGGGAGGGCCACCTACATACAATAGACAGAATTTAGGGTGAGTGTATATTATCAAAGTATCTAGTGGCATCGCACTGCTTTCAATATTGTTCTTTATCCCGTTCGTTGTACAGCCTAACGCATTTTATTTCTTTATTTGACTGCATCTGGACTTTGAGCAAATGCTTTCACTGATCTGCCCATCCCTAGGTTGTTTTATTTCCTTTCAGTTAATTTAAAACCCAGCAATGAGTATCATGTTCTGAAAGGGTGACCTTTTTATGAGTTCCCCCTGTAACCTGCAACCATAAAGTAGGTGCAGGCATCTTCTGAACTGTAGTTAGGTCCTATTTGGAGTTTCAGTTTACCATGCTGATCAATTTCTGTATTTTCAGACCAAAATAACACCATTCCGGGGTTGGTAAATTTGCATTTCATTCCTAAACTAAGACACAGTGATGAACTTCATACTGACACCTCGAACCCATTCACTTTTTTATTTCAAACCGTATTAAAAATTAAAACCAACGAATATTATAATCCAGCCCATTTAATTTCTCTGCTGAATACATTAGAGGCTACAAGTCATGTGGAAACATTCCAGAATGGTCTTGGCAAGGTAAAGATCTCTTGATCTCTGCCAAGAGGCATATGATAGATGACTGAATAAGCTGTCACACTGTACCAATTATGTAGTTTTATGGAAGGACCCAGATTCTGGAAGACTCTTCTATAGCAACTACTTCCCCAGGAGGATCAGGAGCCAGAAGCCTATAGGGATAACTTCAGAACCTAGGCCTCCCCTCCTGTTCATGGGTGGACATGCTGCTGAAACTCCAATCCTTCATTCCTCTCATGAGTAACAAGGACAACTGAGGATGAACTGCACAAGAGGCATAGCAGTAGACCCAAGCTTCTGGACAAAAAACACTTCACAATCTCAGCAGCTGCTTCAGGCACTGGCAGGGTGTGACAGCCTTCCTGTACATGCTCCCTGCTGGTTCTGCTAAATGTCATTCTGGGCCATTGAGCCTGAACAATTCCAACCCCTCAGGGTGGCCATGAACAGCAGTAGAAGGGAAACTTCTCATGTTGTGGAAATTCCCCATACTCCTGAAGCAGCAGATAGAAGGAGAGGTCTTCATAGGCTTGGCTTCCTACTGACATGAAAGAAAACTCTGCTTTTTGCATTCTTTATTTATGAATCCTACCATATCTTGTCTGTTGCCTTCTTCTCAAGTCTTCTGTCTTTCTTTTCTCCCTTCACTTCATCAATGTCATCCTTCCTGTTCCTTTTTTTAAACTCACTTATTTTGACCCCACCTTCCATCATCATTTTCATAGATTTCATAGATGTTAGGGCTGGAAAGGACCTTGTGAGATCATCAGGTCCAGCCCCATGCCAAAGGGCAGGAAGTCAGCTGAGGTCAGATAACCCCAGCAAGATAACCATCCAAACGCTTCTTGAACGTGTCCGGAGTAGGTGCTTGCACCACTTCTGGGGGAGTCTATTCCAGACTCTGGAGACTCGGATGGTAAAGAAGTTTTTTCTTATGTCCAGTCTAAAATGGTCTTCCAGCAGTTTGTGACCATTTGACCTTGTCTTCCCCTGGGGAGCCCTGGTGAACAGACGTTCTCCCAGTTCCTGATGCACACCCCTTATGGACTTATAGGCTGCCACCAAGGGAATAAACCATCCCCAGGGAATAAACAGTGCTGACTGTCAGCCTGACCATTTCACTTGGATGTGATATCTCTTTTCCCCTATCTTTTGTCTGTTTGTTAGTTGGCACTGGAAAAAACTTCAGAGAAGACATTCTTACTTTCTATGTTTATTTAGCACCGAGCACCATGGGGCTCTGACCCTGATTCATATCCCCTGGGGTAGATTTCTGTTCCCCATTCTGAACCTAACTGGTCATTTTCTAGCAGTCTGTCTGGCTGCTTTTGGCCCTGGCTTTGCTCTGTGGATGAGTAAGGGTGCACTCTACACAGTGGGTGGGTATGTACAGTGCACATATATCTGAGTGCAAGTCCTCGAAGGGGACCCTCCCATGTTTTAGTCCCAATAGCTGAGTGATTAGTGAACCCACCCGGGGAAGCTAGGGACTCAGGTCCTAGGCCCCTTCTTTTACCCCAAGGGGCTTTGAGCCTGAATCTCCTTCTGATTTGACAGTACAGTGCTTTGATCCCTACATACAGGTCCAGCATTATCCAGACTGATCTCCAGTGCACTTGAAACTCAGCCAGCATGGCACTGGATAAAATGGTCAGAGAGCAAACAGCAGTAGTGCAACAGTTTCTGCCCTGCTGGGTGCAAGAGTCCAGGGTCAGCTCAGCTCCCTTCTAGGTAGCAGCAGCCATCTCACTGAAGCACACAACCTCTTGTTTGCTCTGCTTCTCAAATCTCCACATATCTTTTGCTCTTGGCTGCCCAGAGAGCCAGGTTCAGAAGGAATGCTGAAGACAGGTCTGGGTAATGCCTGATCTATGGTACAATGCATAGAGTGCAGTGCAGGGAACTCAGCAATGTAGGTTCAAACCTGCTTTGGTAAGAGGGACCTAGAATCTGGCTTTCCTGCTTCCTGGGCATGTTCTGTAATCACTTAGGTATTGGACATAAAACACAGGCTTATTCTAGTCCTGGGTCTCTGGGTGGCTATATTTTCATGGCTTTGGCACGTGTCCAGAATGGACACGTGAACATGGCTTTGTACCTTCCTGGCCAATGTGTAGCATACTGCGCATACTCAGCCTACACATACATGTTTACATATCCATAGTATAGGGAAAGCAGAATCGCAAATTGTGCATAAGTGCTAAAAATAATTCTATTTAGATTTACAAAGGGAAACAGAATTCTGCCCTAGATGCTACTGTGTTGTGTTTTCATAATTTGTCTGGTTCAATTTTAATTTTAGATTTTAGTCTTAGATTCAGACCAGTTTCTAACCCAGGTTGGGTAGGCTATGTAGTCAGGGCCAAGCTAATTTAGAACTATGTTAAAAATATAATTTTAATCTTGGTACTTGCATTCCTCACTATATAGAGACTCCTTCACTGGGGTTTCTTTACATGTGTTCATAGCTGTTGATTGGATCATCTGCACACTACCTTTCCAATAGTCCTTTTCCTTCCTATCTTCCTACTTCTTGTTTACGATACCCCTTTCCTCCAATAAACACTTTACTATTTTACAGCAAATTATATTTAAAGTTTTTAATCTCTCTTGCCCTTCTTTTATCACTTATCCTTACTTTACCATCTAATTTGTATTACTTTTTTATTCTCTTAAACTGCAGAACCAACATGTGGGAAAGTGAACCTAAAACCATCAGCAACATTTCAAATGGAGATTTTTTTTCCTTTTGGTGATGGACATAGTCTTACTGTGATTGATACCACTTTGATTTTGTAATGCAGGCAATTGAGTAATATATATATAGACCAACCCCCAATGTTTGCTTGTAAACTTGAATAGATTTAATTGGAAGTCACTGAAAGTTAAAAGATGTAGGACCCTATAATCATAATTGTGTAGTCATTTTTTGAAAGAAGAATTATAGTTTATATGTGTTTTATGAGAAATCTCTAAGGAAACAATATTTCAAAATATATCTCAGTATTCTACATAATAGCTTTAAATTTAAATTGGTCTCAATCTCACCTGTGTTTTACCTGTATGACCTCTGACATTCTTTCTTTAAAGTACCATTTTAAATCTCTTTTTATTTTCTTTTATATAGGAAGAAAAGGAGGAACATACAGTGACAGAGGTACAGTAAAGTACTTGGACACTGTCTTCACCTGTTATGTATATGCAATTCTCATACTTTCTCCTCTAGTTCCTAAAGCAGAAGCTAGCAAATTCCAGTTAATCTCTTTGACATTTCCCAGTTGCAAACTTAATAAATTGGTTAGGGACTACCATATGTTGTTTCATAGAACGCATCCTATTTTTTTGCCAAAAAACAGCTGCTGGAAATTGGGGTGCACATTATAAGTGAGGAAATATGGTAATAGCCCTTTCTGTTTCTGCCGGGGAAAGCAAACTTAAGGCTGCACAAGCTCCTCAGTGAGCAGCACAGTGAGCATGCCAGGCATCCTAGCTACTGCTACTCAGCAGTATTTTCAAGGAAAGATCCTTTTTTCTTCATTCTGCTTAAAAAAAAAATGTATGTATGTTATTCCTGGGCATGTTGTATATGAGAAAATATGGTGTTATTGCTTGATAGCACACTAACTGGTTGAAAGGAACCTCTGCCTGATTATCAGAAACTGAAAAAGAAGAAATCATTTCTTTCAAAGGCTTTTTGATAAAGCAGGCTGAGGACTTTCAGGACACATTTCCTTTGAAACTCACTAACTTAAATGATCTTTTTTATTTTCTGCAAATGTTTTGAACCCCAAAGAACCATTCTTACAATTGAGGTAGCATTGTCAGTAGAGTACAACATTTTTTTGTCCCAGACTCTTAAGGCTTATTCCTGCAAACCATAGATAAATGATTAACTTTACTCTTTCATTCAATCATGAGATTGCTGGTTATTTCTTCACTGCTTTCCCAGAATACTCAATAAGTTAATGATTATTCTGGGCTATTTCTCAATATAAGTTAGCAATTAATTCTCAATACATTTCAAATCTATCTACTTTTAAATCTATGACAGAACAGAATATTATGTTGGATGGCTCTTGCCATAGCTACGTCCGGCAGACATAACCTCCACCTCCCTCCTTTCTGGTCCTTCTATTCTATGGTTCTGTGGGTGGTTACTGCACTGTGTGCACAGACTATGAGTAGATTATGCTGCTATATTACCGTAGCAGCATGCTATACCAAGGGAGCGCACTGCTACAGTGACACAGCTGGCAATCATGTGTAGACGCATGTAATTGTGACACTGCTGTAGTGCGCCATACGGTGATGTAGCATAATGCTATGTCGCCATAGGGTGATGTGTAGATGCGCCCTTTGTTAATCTACTTTTATGAGCTAATGTCTTGAACAGTAAAGACCCTGTCACTGGTTTCCATCTCTGCCCTTAAGAAAAGTTACTGTCTTTTAGAGAAAAGAGAAGGAATATGTATTCATCTTTTGCTGTGGTAATGCTGCATAGACACCTCCATAAGTTCTGTTACTGCATACTTCCAAACATTCTTCTATCACAGGGATTTTATAAAGGTATCTATAGTTGACATTGCAAATTTAACAGACTTGAATTTCAAATTCCGATCAGAAAAATATAGAAAAATGAGACTTGTTTTCTTGGATTGTTTTCAGAGCACTAACCAAAAAAATTCTTCTCAAACCAAGATTTTGAAGGATACAATGCAAGATTAAATTTTAACATTAACTTTTCTGTTTGTTTCAGAGGGAAGTTCATATTGACTATATAAAGTCTGATACTGCATGACTGGTCTGGTCCCTTAATACAAATACCTATTTTGAAAAATGATTTTATAAGATTGTCACTATAATCAACAGGGCCACTCCTAACTGCACTCAGAATTTATTTTGTGACCCAAACACATTTTTGACTATTTCTGTTATCAGTGCAGAGTCAGTACAGATCTGAAAGACAAACTGGGTTCTATTTACATCCTAATCGGGATTTCCAACTGGAGAAATTGCTGAATCTTTCATTGTTAGCTATGCAGAAAGGCTCTACTTTGATTTTAACAATCCAGACAATGTAGGCATGTCTGTGAGAAATAAAATTTGTTTTACTTGTAAAAGGAGTGGAAGTCACTGAAAGACAAAAAACACAGAACCCTACAAAGCCCGTTTCAAAGTAGAACTGCTCTATAATATTTCCCTTACTATATCTTAGAGGAGAGAGTTAACACAAGCTATACCATCTGGAATATGTAATGACAGCTTTCAGAGAACAAGTTTTTGGGCTGCCTGACAGTTATTATTAGGCCAGGACTTTCCTTTTCCACTTTTGAAATTCCTTTTCTACTAAATCAAAAAGAGTGCTTTGGAAATAAAAACAATGGTTTGTCACCCGCCCTGAATAATTTCAGGTTGTGCAGTAGCCTACTCCTTGGGCATGGATTTCTCAATGCAGGTTTTGAGTTGCTGCTACAGAAGATTATTTGATTCAGAATGTGAGGTGCTCCATGATATATGTGTACATTTGTACCCAAATTCCAATTTTTAGCATCTATTTACTGCTCATTTGTATATATTTTCTCCCTTTTCTGAAAAATGATTTTTTTATATTCCAACACTTGCCTGTTAATGCCATTAGGTTAATGCATTGCATGTAAAAAAACCTGCATGAAACTCATCTGTTCTATTTTTGTTTTATGCACTAATAAAGGTGTCATTGACTAGAACATAACACAGTGGCAAGTTTAGGGATCTGTATTTCAAGACATTTTTCTTTCAACTCTGTGATCAACTACTATATCCTTATTCTATTATAAGGAACAGGAGGAAGAGGCAGAGGAGGAAGAGGAGGAGGAAGAAGAAGAATCTTAGTACTTTTTTACAACCCATTGTTCTTGAAAAAGTTTTTCAGGTAATTATTAAGGCACCTGGTGATTTTGAAGTTGTTGTTAAGAAACACCATCAACTTGGAAAAAAAAACAGATTTTGTTTAAACCTTGTTAGCTATGTTTTTGTTACAAGCAATACCTAAGATGCTCGAATTGCAAGAAATTACAGAAAAAGACTGTTTTCCCTAGGTTGTTTACTTTATTTATTTGACAACATTGTGTACACAATCAGATGGTTTTCTCTGTGGTCTGTAGGTCTTTCAGACAGCTAAGAAGTATGAGAAAAAGATACATATTTTAAAGGGAAAGGTGATTGTTAAACTGCAAAAACAGTTGGGGGTCTTAGGGCAGGTGTAGTACCTGAAACTTTGAACTTAGAACTCTGTTTTTAAGGTAGATTTTAAAGTAACGGTACATTTGTAAATCAAACATATGGTAAGTTTTATATTTATTTTTGTATGGGAGCAGGGTATTTATCTAAGCATCAGCTCTTCCATGAATGCCTCCTCTGTACATAAAGAAAATAAAGAAGGGCCATGTGGGGTTTCCATACTTACTATTTTTGAGATAAATGTTTTCCTCTTTACTATTTGTTAGGGCATCAGCAGTCTATTGCTGTCATCATAGGGGTCCTGTAACCATAACTCCTGTTTCTGCTTTGTCTTTTGTTGCCCCAGGAAATCAGTTGTAGTGCACCTAGTGGTCTCCCTCCAGCTGTTGAGGGAGACTTGAAATTCTAAGTGGGACTAGGGCCACTGTCATAGCTCAACAGATAGGCCTAACTGGAAGGGCACAAGGGTGACAGAAAGTATAGACACATGTACATTTGGAATAATTTCAAAAGGGGAACTGTTTAAAAGAGCAGCAGAGGCGATGTCCTAATTGTTTTGTAGGAACAAGCAGAGGAGGATTCAAATGCAGCAAAACTTTAACCTGAATACAACAACATGGACTCGATGATCTTCTGAGGTCTCTTCCAGCCCTAATGTCTAATGTCTATGAAAACATTGAGTTGGAGAGATTTTGCTGCATTTGAAATCTTCTCGGCTCATTCAAACATAACTATTAGAATGTAACAGCTTTCGAATAATTTCCCCCTAGAAGCTGCTCCAAACGAATGTGTATTAAGAGAGAGATCTCTTGACATGGCCAATCTTAGGGAACAAGGAAGTTAGAGTTTCAAGCAGATTTTCCTCTGAGAGGATTCATAGATTCATAGATGTTAGGGTCGGAAGGGACCTCAATAGATCATCGAGTCCGACCCCCTGCATAAGCAGGAAAGAGTGCTGGGTCTAGATGACCCCAGCTAGATGCTCATCTAACCTCCTCTTGAAGACCTCCAGGGTAGGGGAGAGCACCACCTCCCTTGGGAGCCCGTTCCAGACCCTGGCCACTCGAACTGTGAAGAAGTTCTTCCTAATGTCCAATCTAAATCTGCTCTCTGCTAGCTTGTGGCCATTGTTTCTTGTAACCCCCGGGGGCGCCTTGGTGAATAAATACTCACCAATTCCCTTCTGTGCCCCTGTGATGAACTTATAGGCAGCCACAAGGTCGCCTCTCAACCTTCTCTTGCGGAGGCTGAAAAGATCCAGTTTCTCTAGTCTCTCCTCGTAGGGCTTGGTCTGTAGGCCCTTAACCATATGAGTGGCCCTTCTCTGGACCCTCTCCAGGTTATCCGCATCCCTCTTGAATTGCGGCGCCCAGAATTGCACGCAGTACTCCAACTGCGGTCTGACCAGCGCCCGATAGAGGGGAAGTATCACCTCCTTGGACCTATTCATCATGCATCTGCTGATGCACAATAAAGTGCCATTGGCTTTTTTGATGGCTTCGTCACACTGCCGACTCATGTTCATCTTGGAGTCCACTAGGACTCCAAGATCCCTTTCCACTTCTGTGCCACCCAGCAGGTCATTCCCTAGGCTGTAGGTGTGCTGGACATTTTTCCTCCCTAGGTGCAGCACTTTGCATTTCTCCTTGTTGAACTGCATTCTTTTGTTTTCTGCTCACTTGTCCAACCTGTCCAGATCTGCTTGCAGCTGTTCCCTGCCCTCCAGCGTGTCCACATCTCCCCATAGCTTTGTGTCATCTGCAAACTTGGACAGAGTACATTTCACTCCCTCATCCAAGTCACTGATGAAGACATTAAAGAGTATCGGTACAAGGACCGAACCCTGCGGGACCCCACTGCCCACACCCTTCCAGGTCGAAACCGACCCATCCACCACGACTCTCTGGGTGCGACCCTCCAGCCAATTTGCCACCCACCAGACTGTGCAGTCATCCAAGTCACAGCCTCTTAACTTGTTCACCAGTATGGGGTGGGATACCGTATCGAAGGCCTTCCTGAAGTCTAAGTATACGATATCCACCCCTCCTCCTGTGTCCAGGCGTTTCGTAACCTGGTCATAAAAAGAAACTAGATTGGTCAGGCACGATCTGCCTGCCACGAACCCGTGCTGATTTCCCCTCAGCATAATTTCTCCTGCCAGGCTCTCACAAATGTGCGCCTTGATAATTTTTTCAAAGACTTTGCCAAGGATGGAGGTGAGACTGACTGGCCTATAGTTGCCTGGGTCCTCCTTCCTCCCCTGTTTGAAAATGGGGACCACGTTGGCCCTTTTCCAGTCCTCCAGGACTTAGTCCGTGTGCCACAAGCTTTCAGATATTCCCGCCAGTGGCTCTGTAATGATGTCGGCCAGTGCCTTCAGCACCCTCGGATGGAGCTCATCCAGGCCTGCCGTCTTAAAGGCATCCAGTTCTTCCAAATGACTCTGCACCATTTCAGGGTCTACGCATGGAAGTCTGGCGCCTTGCTGCTGCCTCTCTACAACCCCAGTGAGAGACTTGTTGTGCCCCTTGCTTAGGAACACTGAGGCAAAGAACTCGTTGAGGAGTTCAGCCTTGTCTCCCCTGTTTATCACCAATTGTTTCTGCACATTTAGCAGGGGTCCTAGTCCTCCCTGGGCCTTCCTTTTACTCCCTATATATCTAAAAAACAATTTCTTGTTGTCTTTTACTTGGGTTGCCATCCTCAGCTCCATGGTAGCTTTGGGCCGTCTAACTGCCTCCCTACAAGCACGAGCAGAGGAGGTATATTCATCTTTGGTGATCTCTCCCTGTTTCTACTTTTTATGTGCTCCCCTTTTGTCCCTTAGGCTGCCCTGGATTTCTCTGGTCAGCCAGGGAAGCCTCCTGGCCCCTTTCCCTCTTTTGCCTCGCTCGGGGATCGTCTTGCTTTGTGCCCGAAGGATCGTTTCCTTAAGGCACAGCCACCCTTCTTGGGCTTCCATCTCTTCAAATCTCCTACTCTGCAGTGCGTCCTTGACTAATCGCCTGAGTTCACTGAAATCAGGTTTCCTAAAGTCTAGCACTTTCACCCTACTAGTTACCTTACCCACTCGACGTCTTATGGTGAATTCTACTATTAGGTGATCACTGTCCCCCAGATGGCTACTGATCTGGAGGTCTGCTACCATGTCATCTCCTGTTGCCAATACCAGATCCAGTATGGCATTCCCCCTAGTGGGACCTTGTACCTCCTGTGTCAGGTGGAGGTCCTGTACACAGGTTAGAAACCTGTGTGAACGGTGGGACTTTGCTGTCTGTGACTCCCAGCAGATGTCCGGGTAGTTTAGGTTCCCCATGACTACCGCCTCTTTAGCTTTTATGGTCTCTGAGAGTTGACTCAGGAGCCCCAAATCTCTTTCTTCCCCTTGATGTGGGGGTCTGTAGCAGACCCCTACCACCAAATCCCTTTCTCCTTGCCCCCCATGTAGCCTAACCCACAATCCTTCTACTTCCTCATCCTTGGATTCCGTCTTGATGAGGGTTGATGTATATTGCTCACTGACATAGAGCGCAACCCCTCCCCCTTTCTTCCCCACCCTGTCCTTTCTGTACAATCTATAGCCCTCAATATGTACCGCCCAGTCATGGGATGAATCCCACCAGGTTTCCGTTAGCCCCACTAAGTCATAGGTGTTTAGTGCAAGCAGGAGCGCTAGTTCATCCTGCTTGTTCCCCATGCTCCTAGCATTAGTATATAGGCACTTGAGCCCTGCGACTGGTGCCTTTGCTGCCCCCCCGCTCCGAGTCCCAAGGGCTGGGGGTCTACTTCTCTCTGAAGTAAAGGCACAACTTGACTCTGAACTTGTGTTGAAGTTAACAGAACCACAGCTTCTTCAACATCAGGGATTACAGTTTTGGATCTCAGCAGAATCAGTGGTCCTAGTATGTAGGCCCAATGCCTCCGTACAGATTGGCAGACCTGCCTTCTTTCCTTCACCTGCATTCCAGTTTGGGTTCCTCTCCTGCTTGAGTTTGAAAACAGCTTAAAATTGTTTACCACTTTGGTGTGTGAAGTTCTGCAGAAGTGCTAATACTAATTATTTCCTTTTTCTCTCTTCAGGAAGCATATGCCTGTGCAGCAGCACCACAGAATTTAAAACTGTCACCTCCCTCTCAAACCACCACTTCGTTCATACCTACATAGGTACGGACATATAAATATGTATCACCCCACAAGACACCACTCTGCCCTAGATATGATCTTTATATATATATTTGGTATTCTAGTCTTGTGTTGAAGTGGGTCTTTTTAATTCTGGCTGATGAGATCTCAGACCGGGCTTTATGTGTTCCAACAGTACTGTCTATGTCTAAGTTTAGACTGTAAGCTCCTTGGGGCAGGGATGTGTCTTTCCACATGTTTGTACATTGCTGAGCACATTGTTAGTTCTCAGCCAACATCCGTAGTCTTGCACCAAAATCGTATTTGGAGGTAAAGAACTACAGTACTGAAGACTCCAAAGAAGCTCCCTGTAGACAACTACGTGTTGTCTGGCCTTTGCAACTGAATGTGATTTACAATGAATGTGAAAACTGGCCTTTGCATCTGACTGTGATTTACACTGTACAGTAGTTGAAATAAACATATTTTATGTCAGACCTTTTCTTTCTGCAGGGAAGCATTCATTTAGGCATTATAAATTATTGTCTCTGTACAGTTAAGTTGCCATTCTAATTCTGTTTGTAGTCAACCTGGCACTAAATTCACAAATGGGACTTAAATGAGCATGTCCCATAGACTCTTTAGTTCAACATTTACTCACCAGTGACATTTGTAAAACCCTTCCCACCAACGTGTAAGTGCCTATAGTTCCTTGGCACCTAAATTTCTGTTGTTATCCATGCATGCACCTGCCTAAGTCATGAAAGCACTGGAAGTCATAGACAAGCAGGTCTGGAAGGGACCTCCACAGGTCATCAGTCCAACGCCCTGCCTGGGGTAGGATCTTTCCTGTCCAAAACTTCCTATACAAATCCATAATCTAACCTCCCTGTAAAGTTACCATCAACTCTGACACAACACAAGACATAACACCATAACCTGCCACAGATAAAGCAAGGGAATCATAGCAGTCAACATTCTGCTGCTATAAAATGTTAATATAAGTTCAAGAGAGCTTAGATAGAGAGCCATGCCTCTCCACTACAAAGGCAGGCAAAACCCCCACAGTCCACCCTCATCAGCCATGGGATAAAATTCCCTCCTGACCCCATATATGGCAATCGGTCTGACTCAATCATCTGGTGCATGGATTCTAGCTGATCAGCATGGATTTATCTCAGCCCCTGAACAACATAGCAATTGATTCACCTAGCTCCTGCTGTAACCTTTTGGAGTAGGGGTGTCAAACTCACCCCATGTCCCTGGTCAGATCTGGATCACAGGGCTTGCTGGTGGGCCAGATCTGCAGGGCAAGAGGTGGCAGCAGTAGCAGTGAAGGCTGTGGTGGGGCAAATGCAAGCTGCAGTAGGGTCAATGGCAGTTTTGGTAGGGTTGATGGCAGAGATAGGGGAGTAATTTGCTGTGGGCTAACCACCGGCTTCCTGTGGTAGAGGCAAGGCAATTAGCTGCAAGGCAAACAGGGCTGTGTTAGCACACTCCTTGCTTGCCCTCCAGCTACCAAAGGCCATGTCTAACAGGGCCCTAGGCCTCCAGATTCTGTGACAGGCCCCACAGCTAGCCACACTCCCTAATTCCCCGGGCCCCAGTAGCCCAGGATGAAGAGGCTCTGCAGGACTGTGGGCTATATGTTTTGACAACCCTGTCCTAGAAGCATAGCTCCTCACTGAACCACAGGCTGTAATACTATTTAATAAAAACACTTAAATTCATTTTAAAACAATGAGTTTACTTTTCAAAATCTTTATAAAAATCCTTTCTGCCATTATTAAGAAGAGATTAGTCCAGCCCAGATAACTCATCCTTGTGCAGGGAGCCAGCCCAAAGCCTATATACTATTGGTATTTTGTTCTTGAGTACATCAGTTGAGCAATAACCCTTCTGTTGGCCCCTTGCATAACAAAAGGACCGAACTGCATCCCATGCAAATAGAGCCTTTTCCTCCCCTCGTTATGCATATAGCTGGGTTTTTTTAAACAAGGTTTAAAATTTAAAATGTAAAATGATAGGTAAAGTCTTAAGGTTATATTAGTCTTAAGGTTATATCTGGCAAGGTTCTTTGGGTAGACCAACACAGCTACAACCAAACACAAAGCAACATTAAGGTTATATCAGAAGCCATATCAGATTCTGTTCTCACACCAAATGTGCAAACAGACAAACAAATTATATCATTTTCAAAAGGAGGTGAGAATCTCTAGTATACATCAGTGGTCCATGGTGATTATTTTGCATGCCCACATCTATCCCTTGGCAGGTGAGGGATAAATTGGGACAGCTCACCCTTGAATAAAACAGGTTAAGTTACAGTGCTTTAGTTTCCACTTAATCCAGGATAAAAAATGGATACACAAAACAGTTACTGCAAAACAGCTGGCATAAACATTTCCTTTCTCCCTTTTAACCTGATATAATTGATTCATCTGCCCATACCCAAATTGCACATTAGAGGTGTCCATTGATTTCAGTGAACTTACCCCTGATTTACAGCAGTTTGAATGTGAGGAGAATCCAGCCTCTTCTCTCTAATGGCAATTTGCTTCAATTTCTGCTATTGGCGACCACCCACCAGCCACTGCACATACCTGCTGTAGACCTTATAAAAGCAGGGGAAATTGGAGGGGTGCAAATAACAGTTTATATTGGCTTGATCTCCCTACAGTAAGGGCTTGGACTGGTGTGGCTACAGTGGTATGCAGACAACTGGGAAATATCTTATTATTTTGTTTGAATATTGTGCATTCCTCTGTGTTGGTTTTAGATGGGCTGGTTGCTATGGCATTAGCTCACTAGGGGTTGTTAGAGAAAGCAAGCTAAAATAATGGCCAAGATAACAAATGATAGTGCAGCTTATAGCTGTGAAGAGGAACTCCTCCTCTTCCCTTCCCCCAACATTGGTAACAGGGCTGTGTGCCAAAGCTGAGAATCAGTATATCCAAAAAACCCAGCTTTGTTAAAGATCTGCCCTGCAGGAAGGAAAAAGGCAAAGCTTTTAGCTGTGGCAGACTGACACAGGCAGAGACAGAGATCAGAGGCCTGGTTCCCCAGAGGAACAGGGTCACCCAGGCTAACTCATGTCTTCTCAGGGCTGGAGGAGAATACCAAGTGTCGGTAAGACAGCGTGTGTGCCAATCTCATTGCTTTATATCCACTCTGTAAGCACTGTTTGCCATTGGGCAAAATAAATCGTACTCAGCTTTGAAGAAAGTGTTCCTGCGACTTTGCATACTGTTACTGTCCTGTGGATCCCAAACAGAACTGTGTAAAGGGGCCAAACCTCTTAGAACCAGGAGGTACCATGGCTGATCACCTGGAGACTCAGTAGGCGAATTACCATCTCACCCCAGAACAAAAGAAAGAGAAGCAGAAGGCTGGTCACTTGAAGGAGAGGTGCATTTTAGGGACTGAAAAGGGTCTCAGAAGGAACAGCCTGCTCAGGGACCGTGATTAATACATAGGCGCACTGCTGGTGGCAAGTGGGACAAATGCTCAGTGTAGATGTGGCTTAAACGAATAGGCTGGTTGTAAAAATGTGGAGCCCAAATGCAACCTTATGGGACGTTACAGTTTACTGGATTTTTTAGTTGTTTACAGCTGTTTTATTTTGCAATATGGATTGATATAGAACTGTCTGCTTATCCTGGGTCTGGAATACATCCATTTCTTCTAATATTGCTTTTTCTTTGACATACACAGTGTTTGACTGTAAGAGCCATTGATTTCACTGCATTTGAAACAAAGCTCTTTATTCCTGTGCCTGTGTTTTCCTTTATTTTTACTGAATGGGGAAGGTGATCTGTAGTTAATGGAATATTCTGGTGAGTTGCATTTTTTTTTTTTTTGCTGTTAGGAAATGAGGAGTATAAAGTCTGTTAAATCCACTACAGAATTCTGTTTTGCTTTTAACCATTTTGCATATGTAGGTATGTAAAACATTTTCCCTCATGAGTTACATCAAGGGTTTCTTCTAATAACACTTCAGGAGGAATTCAGTAGAGTTTTAGACTTTAAAAGCAGATTCCTTGGTCCAGGCATCTAGCAATCTTGCCTGTTTGGTTAGCTTATAGTCATTCTATATGAATTTTTTCTTAACCTTTCTTGAAGTGAAAAAAATGTAGTCCTCTTAGATTAACCATAAAAGTATTAATGGTAGAAATGGTAAGCCCATTTAATGTGTTTGTATTGAGAGGTTCAGAAGACTATAGATATAAATTGCAATTGGGCGGTGAAACATAAAATTAAGAATAACGTGTCCTTAATTAGGAAACTTGAAAATCTAGGGACTTAATTGAAATATAAAGAGAAAGTGAATGCTTATTGTTCTTTTAGTTATAGTATCAAGAATACTTACTTAGTGTCATGATAATTACATTGAAGAAAGAGTGATTTCTAATAAAAAATGTTGCACATTAAAAAAATAAAACTTAGCAAATTAAGGCTCAAAGCATATCTAATTTATCTGTGTCTTTGAAGCACATAAGTGAAATGACTTGTTTCACTTTACAGCAAGGATACAGCAGTGTAAGTTAGACTCCTTGCTTTAAACCACTTAAGCTGTTCTCTTGTTTATTGGCTCAACATTCAAAGACTGTTTTTTCTTTAGGGATTCAAAGAATAAAACCCAACCTCCACAGTTTCATCCTGTCATTACATATTCCCTTTCCAGTGACAGAAGGTAAAACAAAGGATGAGGAATTTATCACAATGGTTGACAATGACATGGACATTTTGACCCTGCACAAAGCAGTTAATCTTTTTGAGTATGTCCTTATTGTGTCATATGTCTATGCCACACAGTGCCCTACTCACCTGCTCCTAATCCACATGCATGAGTCCTGGAAACTGCCCTGGAAGTGCCCCACACCACTTCTCTTGAGCATCTTGGAAGCCCAGGTCTTGAGTACAGTGCTAAGGATGCTCCACAGGCCATCCTTGTAATCTCATTTCTGGGGGCTGATGTGTGGACTGGGAGCTGGTGGGTTGGGTATATTTCAGAGAGACCATGGTTTAGCAATTTGCTGCTGTGGAGTAGACACAGACTTTGTGCCTTATTTTCCCTTCCTGACCAATGAGAATAATACTTGTAGGTCTTTTAGTCACCCTTGAAACATCTGTCTCTGGTTTACCAGATAATATGCTATAGGTATGCTCTAAAGCTCCAACAATGTCCCCCTCCTCTTGGGTTAATTACCTTGCTCACCGGTCAACAGCAAAATTGGATCTTTTTTTATAGTGATTCTTGATTAGGTGTAACCTTCTGAATAATGCCTTTCATATATGCAAAAAATTAATTTTCCCTTTTTAGTTTCTCAGCATGTTAGCATATCTCTACAGTCTGAGGAGCCTTCCTGCTTACTTCATGTCTTGCTATTTGATAAGCATGAAACTATTCTTCTAAAAACTAGCTTGTAAAATAAATAAATGTCTGGCAGAAGTTAATCCCCTTGCCCTTTGTATTGTTATTTGGCCTACATTAATTCAGATGGTGCATGCAAGCTTCTTTAGGGTGTTATTAAAAACAGCTTGTGGTCCCCTAGACTCAATCCTACAATGATGTACATATATAAGTGTTTATGGGATCAGGCCCATCATTTTACGGTTAAGGTATTTGGAATCAGGGACCAAAGCTTCGAACAGCCCTACTGCTTATATCCAATAAGTAAAACATCCATACAGCACCTTTTTAGCTCTGGTTCTGAGTTTTTATTCTTGAAGAATTCTGAACTCACTACTAAACCATTCCCAAATACCTCTGGAATCCAAATAATCATGGAAGGAGAGTTATCTTAACCCCCTTTCTCTGCTATATAGTCTTTAATATATTTTTCTAGGGCAACAACAGTGTACCCTGCTTTGGATCTAGCCTTATGATTTGGGTCCAGATTTGGATCCATCATAGGTGTCTTTAGAGGCTCTTGGGAAAGGTGAACCTGTTCACGGTAAACCTTAAACCTGTATCTGGAATATCATTATGAATAGTCACCTTTAAATTATGAGCAAGAAGTACACTATTAAGCCTATCAAGGCTAAACAATCCAGAATTACACAACATGCATGTTGTTTTTGCCTTGAAATTAAATTGAAATTTTTGTTCTTAAATTAAAACGAAAAATGAAATAACAATGAAATGACAAAAGAAATGACCTGGAAGTGCTTCTGCTCCACTTCCGGGTCTGCTGCCAAGTACTCTGGGGAGCCTCCCATGCTTCTGTGGGACACTCCATGTGCCCCAGCACTGTAGCATTCGTGAGCCACCTGCTACCTAGAGGTATGTAGAAAAAACACTTAAAGTGGTGTCTATGTCTGAATTGTCGAATCTTTCCAAATCTGTCCGAATCGATTCAGAGGGTTCTGATTCAATTCAGAGAGATCAAAGGGTCCTCTGATTCAATTCAGATTCAGAGATTTGGCCACCAAATCAGGCCAAATCTCTGCTGAATCAAATCAGGGACCAAAGTTTCACACAGCCCTAGATTACATGCATTCAACTGACAAAGCCTAGGTGGGGACAATGTCCTTCTGCCCTGGTAACAGAGAGCTTCAAGCCCCCTGCCCCAAGATTGCAATTGAGGAGTGCATCACTGGGGATGGGGAGGCTGGGAGATCTTTATCTCTCAGTGTCAGTTCTGTGGTTGTGCGGCTGGTGCTGGGATATCCTTATTAAGGGTTGTGCTGGGAGCTCCCTGGTGGCAGGGTATGAGGAGCTTGTTCCCCGCTCAGCTCTGTGAGTGTGGAGCTGGGTAGCGAAAAGCTCCCCAGCCTGTTCCCCACCCAGCTCCATGCTCACGGAGCTGAGTGGGGAACAAGCTCCCCAGCCTTTTCCCCACCCAGCTCTGTGCTCACAGAGCTGAGCGGGAAACAGGCTCCCAAGCTGCCATCCCGCAACCATGGAGTAGGGGCTGGGAACTGTCCCAGTCAAGGGCAATTCCCAGCCTCATACCCGATCAGGTGATTGAGGCACAGGGCTTGGAAAAACCTGCAGGAGTGGGGTAGGTCCCAGTCCTTTGCCCTGAACTGCTGGTGGGACAGCTAGCAGAGACATTGTCCCTGCTCTGGCACCAGGCAGCCCCCAAGGCCAGGGTGTAATGTCCCAGCCCTGGCCAGGAGACAGCTGTCCCCACCTAAAGCTCCCTCTGGTGGTGGCAAAGGCCCATTGCAGGGCCCCAGGAAGCAGGAGCAGTTTGCTACTATTAGCAGCAAATCTGCTCCCACTTCCTTGCATGTGTAAAGACCTGCCTGGGAGTGTTTACTTGCAAGTAGTTTACTCATGAATAAGCTTATCTTGGATCAAAAGCATGTGTAGATGCACCCACTGGAGAGACTAGCTGATGGAGGAGAATGTAAGCATGTGGGATTGTGGGGCCATTTTAGAATTGGGATATTTAGGGGGTTGATTTTTTTAAATCAAAACCTCATGATTTCCCATGGCAAATTGATATATATATTTAATATATATATATATATTTACAACAGTCTTTTCTGGAAAAAAAATTCTGACCCAGCTCTACTCACCTTGAATTCATTTTGGAAGAGGCATTACAGCACAACAGAGAATCAAATTCATTAATTCCTGTTTTTATCTGGACTGCTTTACCAGGCAGGGGAACAATTTTCAGACCAAAAAATTAACTTAAGGAAGTCTAGGCTGAATATTCTTGCTGGGTATCTGCATTGTAACTAGTACAGTGGTTCTGGAACTTTCTAGACTCCACGTACCCCTTGTTAGACTCAAAGCACCCCTTGAAAAATGTCAGCTCTTAGTTTTCACTCTTTTTTGACTTTGGAAAAATAATAAAGTAATTTTTCTATTGCAAAGAACTCAGAAAGACCACAACAGATCAGAATGTATTTGCACTGTGCATGGTTATTTGAAAATTTGGGGTTTATCTTATGAATCATCTTTGACCACCTAACAGTGCAGCACTCCCACAAAGATCGTGTGGCACCCCAAGGTGCCATAGCACATTGGTTGAGAATCACTGAACTAATATCTATGTGTCTATAGTAGTGATTCTCAGCCAGGGTGTCATAGCACACTTGGGTGCCTTGAGATCCTTTCAAGGGTGCCAGTGTGCCGCACAATATTAGCACTGTTAGGTGCTCGAGGCAACTCCTGCCTATAAGGGGTGTCTCAAGTCTAAAATGGTTGAGAACCACCAGTCTAGAGTTTGTTTGCTCATTACTGTCACGTCTATCTGCTTAATATACTTTAATTTCTATTTAAAGTCAGAGAGTGTTGTATATGGAAGCTGGCTAGATAGTTAAAATGATTACATTAATTGGATTTGGACTGCTAGATAAATTAATTTAAGTGAAGAAGTGAAGAGGTACACTTTATAGTCATGAATTTCATTTTTAAACTCAAAAGTGTGTGGTTCCAACTTAATTGTTCAGACAAAGTTATATCTATGCAGCTGCTAATGGGGTCAGGGGTTTCCTGTTCTATTTATTTTAAAGATATTGAGTTTAGGATGGACCTCAGTTTTCTCCTTATTTCCATTTTCAACTTTGCAGATATTGTTCTCCTTACAGGGATTTTTAACTTTGACGAATTTTTGTTTGTACCCATGGAACTTGGAATTGTGGGCCAACTGAAAGCTATGTGAAGATTTTTTTTCAAATGACCACCAGTTTCAAAAGGTGTGTCCAAAATGATACCTACAAGCTAGGATAAAAGGGGGCAAAGCAAAAGGTTGAAGGTAGACATGAAAATTACATATTGAATGAAGGTATAGAGTTATTACATGTTCTATTCCCTGTATTTTGGTTAACTACATTATTCCTGGGGATATCAGTTCCAGCTAATGCCTTTTGATGAAATGCTACATTAAAATCCTATCCCAAATTTAGAGCATCAGTTCTTATTACATGTAGTCTTTGATCATTTGCCATAGGGTAACTAACCATGGAAAGTTGTGACCATCTATTAAAAAATGGAAATGGAAATGAAAATTGTAGTCCAGGAAATGGGCATCATGTACAACAGACTGGAGGGAATTATATGGAGTGATCTTGGGGAACATGGGGAAAGTGAGATTTGCTTGTAGTGCACTTATCTCGTATCAGGAAAAAGGAGCAGCAGCAGTCTGCTGTTGCTAATTCATCTACAGTGCCTCATATTTAAAAGCATGTGTCTGAATTATGGGATTTTCTCACTTGGTCTGGAGAGGAGGGCATAGGAACTTTAGTGAAGCAAAAGGGACACCAAGCCCCAAGGAGCTAATGGATGCATAACATGCACATCAATTTCCTTGAGCAAAACCAGAATATTAGAGGCTTTTTTGGAACACTGCATTTCAGTCACGATTCACAGGGATTTTCATATCACTTTAACTACAGTGATACAAAGCTGATTCATAGACAACCTCTCTAAATGGGTCCAATATGTATACCAGTACACATTTCATCAGATCTGGACAAAAATCAGGGGAATGTAAGGAAACTGTACGAGTCAACCTTCAGTCATCCTTTAGGCTGGACATTGGTGAAGCAGTTGAGATGGTGACCCATTGGAAATTATTAGCAAGACAAAAGATGGGGATTGTTATTGAAATTATAAGGTAGATGAAAACTGGCTAAAGAGGAAATGGTAGCAGGTGATCCTGAAAGAGGCCATAGCAGGTTGGAAGGAAGTTACAAATAAAGTTCCTCAAGGAGCCGCCTTTGGGTCAATTTTATTTAATGATTTCAGTATTGCCACAGCTCAGAAAGTAGGGGTGTCATGAATTTTGCTCATGACATTGTTAGGATTGGAGTGTCTGCTCTCACTGTGATGGTCCAAGAAATAAGCAAAAAGCAAGGATTTTTTGTTTTTGTATTGGGGTTGGGTTTTTTTGGCTGTTATCTTTTATTGAACCAACTGTGTAGTTGAGAGAGGTGTTAGATAAGCTTTCAGGTATAAAGTGTCCTTTCTCAGGTCTGGTAGGTACAGAAGTAGATACAGTCTAAGCTACACAATGGCTTTTGTTTAACTCCATATATAAAAGAAAACAGGCACTTAAAAGGAGTGGAGGAAGTCTGTGAACTAGGAGCAAAGAGAAATTATCAGAAATAGTCTTTCAGAATGAAGTAGTTATCTCAAAACAAGATAAGCGCAAATGGACAAATAACCTAATTATGTAAAAGAACGTGACCATTAGGAAGGGAAAAGAGCTGTTATTACCTGTGGAGTACAGAAAGCTTAACATATGCACCAGTTAGACTATAACACTGATCTTTGTAAATCAATGCTATGTACTCCCAACCAAGGTCTGACACCTATTTTCCTGAATGTAATGTGCCTGTACAAGATCAAGAATTACGGCACACTGTGAAATAAAACCATGATTATTTACTGTTTATTATACTTGCATAGCTTCATAGTTGGTAGGGTCGGAAGGGACCTGAGCAGATCATCAAGTCCGACACCCTGCCATGGGCAGGAAAAGATGCTGGGGTTAAATGACCCCAGCTATGTGGCTGTCTAGCCTCCTTTTGAAGACCCCCAGGATAGGGGCAAGCACCACTTCCCTTGGAAGTTGGTTCCAGCTCCTAGCCACCCTGACTGTGAAGTACTGCCTCCTGATATCTGGCCTGAATCTACTCTCAGTCAACTTATGGCCGTTGTTCCTTGTTACCCCTGGTAGTGCTGGGGGAACAGGGACTCTCCCATTCCCTGCTGGTCCCATTGCAAGTTTATAGGTGGCCACCAGATCCCCTCTCAGCCTTCTCTTATGGAGGCTGAACAGGTTCAAGTCCCATAGCCTCTCCTTGTAGGGCCTGCCCTGCTGCCCCCTAATCATGCGAGTGGCCCTCCTCTGGACCCTCTCAATGCTGTCCACATCCCTCCTGAAGTGCGGTGCCCAGAACTGGATGCAGTACTCCAAAGAACTGGACACAGTACTCCAACTGTGGCCTGACCAGTGCCACATAGAGGGGGAGGATCGCCTCCTTGGACCTGCTCGTGATGCTCGGGATGCATGACAAGGTGTGGTTAGCCTTCCTGACCATGTCCCCACATTGGTGGCCCATGTTTATCTTGGAATCAATAGTGATTCCAAGATCCTTCTCTGCCTGTGTGCTGACAAGAAGGGAGTTCCCCAGCTTGTAGGTATGCTGCTGGTTCTTCCTCCCCAAGTGCAATACCTTGCACTTGTCCGTATTGAAACCCATCCTAGTCTCCTCCTCCCACCTCTGTAACCTGTTGAGATCTAGTTGTAGCCTGTCCCTCTCTTCTAGCATGCTCACTTCTCCCCACATCTTAGTGTCATCTGCGAACTTGAACAAGGTGCTTTTCAACCCCTCATCCAAATCGCAGATGAAGATATTGAACAGTGTGGGCCTGAGGACCGAGCCCTGGGGAACCCCACTGCTCTCATCTCTCCAGGTCAAAAATGACCTGTCCACCACCGCTCTCTGGGTGCGGCCTTCCAGCCAATTTGCGACCCATCTGACTGTGTAGGCATTGACACCACAGTCACCTAATTTTTTAATGAGGATGGGGTGAGAGACATTGTTGAAGACCTTCCTAAAGTCCAGGAAGACTACATCCACCGCGACACCTGCATCCAAGGCTTTTGTGACCTGGTCATTTAAAAAAGGACTTCTTGTTATAAATTCAGTGTTTTAATTAGAAGGGCAAATTCTTAAACATTTTGTCCCTTGGGGCTTTTGTTTGATGGTAGTTTGAGTACTTTACTATAACAGAGTTACTTATTGTACACATTATTTTTTAATTTTTGTTTGCAGTTGTGTTAATTTTGTCACGTATGATACTTGCTTAAATCTTTGTCTACTAAGCATGTTATGTACACAATTTAGAGCAAATTACCCTCTACTTGTGTTGGCAGCAAGAGGTAGTGGGGATACTAACCAAATTACAGAAGAATTACTAAATTATAAATTGTCCATTTCTTGCATTTGCAAATAATCTAATGGAAATTTACCAATGACCTGCTTGTAAGCTACTGATGGGCTGTTTGTGACTTCCATGAGGTCTGTAAAGACACTTACATGACACTGTAACTGGTGATATGTAAAGAAATGCTGACAAATTGGGTTGGTGCATGGTCTGTGTTTTTTCCATAAAGAAGGTGAATGGGTGCTCATCAGACTTTGTCCTTGTTCATGTACCTTAAGTTGGTGGTTTATTACAATGGCAGGGCAGATAGTAGGAAAGAGCTGAAAATACTGTGCTCTCTTTAATATACCACAAATGTATGTTTTTTTATATATGGAAAGTAAAATCTTGGTATAGCTGGCTTATAAAGTAAGGGTGTAGGATGATCTAGCTTGATGGATGATTCTAAAACAGTAATTTTCTATTAGTATGACTGATATGAAATATTGTGAGTGGGTGAAAAAGGCATGGTGTGTCACAAACCATGCAAACATAGCATCGGTGGTCACAAACCATGACTGCGCAGTAACCACCAGTACTGCATAGTCTTGGCAGTGCATGGGTCGTTTCCAACCCTACTGAGCAGTAGCAACAAGCTACTTTGTGCTCATTGCTGCTGTGCCGTAGGGTTGGAAATGACCCATGTGCTGCTGGGACTATGCAGTACTGGTGGTTAATGCACAGTCATGTTTTGTGATCACCGACTCTGTCTCCATAGCTCATTGCTATGGCAAAACAGCATCTCATGTAAGTAAAAATGTAGGGGCAAACTGTTCTCAAAGGATGTGTCTATACATACATTTAATCCAGGCTCAATTTACTCGGGTATAAACTTCTGTGGATTAAGTACTCCCAGGCATGCATCTACACATGGACTAGGGAGCAGATTTGCTGCTCTTAGCACCAAACTTCTTGCAGCCCTGCAATGGGCCCCTGTCACCACCAGGGGAAGCTCCAGGGTCTGGCTGCAGCTGCAAGCAGCCAGCAGCCCTCTTTGAAAGCCAGCCCCACTTGCTGCTCTCTGATGACCCATTTCCCTGTCCAGGAGCAGTATGCCCAGCACTGGGGCAGCACACAGTAGCTCTGTCCTTGCCCACTCTGCCTCCTTGCACAATGACTGCTTCAGCCCGTGCCCCAGGCAGTGATGATGACCAGTGCCCCAGGCTCCTGCTGGCTGCTGCACTCGCCCTGCTAGCCTGCTGTGCTGATCACCACCTGGCCTATGGTTGTCTCACCCCGTCCAGCTCCCCCAATGCAGAGACCACCTGCCTGGCCTCAGAGCTCTGTCTCATGGCTGCTGCTGCTGCCAGACAGCTGCTGCCAACATGGATGCTGATGAGGACCTTCTGGACACCACCACCAGGGCTGCTGTTACCCTCCTAGGCCTCCAGCCCCACAATGAGGGCTAATGGTGGCTCATCATTCAGAAACACCTAGAATGATGAGCAGTGGCTGGAGGCCTTCTGCATGACCCAGGCCACCTTCTGGGACCTCAAGGAACAGCTGTGGCCACATCTGGAGTGGCAAGACCACAGACCATGTGACCACCCCTCCCCATGGACACCCACCTGACCCTTGCCCTGCTCAAGCTGGCCACACTCACCAGTCTGTGGTATGTCAGCCACCTGTTTGGCATGGGCAAGGCCACCACTGGAGAGGCTGTCCTAGAGGTGTGCAGAGCTCTCCAGGACATGCTGGGGGGACACTGTCCTGTATGCACAACACCCAGGAATTGGTGGTGGGGTTCCATGCCCTGGGCTTCCCCCAGGGCACTGGGGCCCTGGACAGGACCCAGTTCCCCATCAGCTGTCCACCCCATGGAAACTGCCCCTATTACAGCCAGAGGGACTTTCACTCCATGGTGCTCCAGGCCATCATGGACCACCGTGGGGCCTTCACACACATGAACACTAACTGGGTCGGCAGTACCCACAATGCCCATGTGTTTTAGAACTCTGGCCTGTCACTTCATGTCAGGGGTGCTGGACCTGCAGCTGGGCATTGTGGCCTTCCTGCCCCTCCTCAGTGCGGACCCCGTCTGCCCTCTCTTGCTTTGGCTCATGCAGCCCTACACCAGCCACCCAGACCTGTGCAAGGCCCACTTTAACCACTGCCTGGGCTGGACCCATACCCTGGTGGAGCTCACCTTCAGATTTCTCAAGGGACCTTGGTGCTCCCTCACTACCTGCCTTGAGTTTGTCAAGATGAACCTCCCCCAGGTCATCATCACAGCCTGCATGCTGAATAATATCTGCAAGGCCTGGGGAGAGCTGTTCCACTAGGCCTGGGCAGAGGAGGCACAGTGGCCAGAGTATACCTGGCAGTGGAAGCACCACCTGCAGTGGCAGCGACAGCAGTGGGACCCCCGCACTGAGGCCTTGGACAAGCTGCACATCCACCAATGGGGGCCAGGGCACTAGGTGTGGGAGGCTCTGGCTGACCACCTCCTCCAGCACTCTCTGCTCTAGGGCACCTGCACTGTTGCCCATGCCCCCCCAACCTGCCCACCTCCAGCACCATGCTTACTGCAGACACATGTCAGAAGAACAAGTTTTTATTTCCCTCACATCAAGTTTTTATTCTCCTCACATTGGCGGCTCCACTTGATCCTGGCTGTCAGCAATGAAATGTGGCTCTAGCTGGTTTCCTTGGATGGTGGGGTGTGGTGTGGTGTGCAGATGCCCAGGCAGGGTCCTTCCCTGGAGAGAAGCTGGCACTGCTGATGGCCAGTGGTGTCATGGCTGGCCACACCTCATGGCTGGGCCTGGGGCTGTGGAGTTGGCAAAGCAGGTCCTGGCCAGGGCTTCCCGAGCTGCTGGTGGAGACTTCAGTCAGGGAGCTCAGTGGGATGGGCTGCTGGACACACAAGGGGTGGGGTGGGGGCCAGGGTTGAGGCTCAGGAAGGCTGCCTGTGCTGCTGTAGACAGCACATCTGGAGCCTGGGTTCTGGGGCGCAAGCATGGCATCCATTTGCTGCATAAAAGGCATGGACTTATGGGCACTGCTGGATGGATGATTGTGGTCAGTCAGTGACCCACTGTGCCTGCATGGCCTTGACGTTTATGCAGTACTGCTGCGACAACCAGTTGTGCCTGTACTCCCACATCTGGCTTGACAGTGTCTTATAGATGTGGGTGTTGGAGTGCCCATCCCGATCAAACTGGTGACACACTTCTGCCTCACTCCACAGTGCCACAAAGTTACCAGTCACCTTCTTAGACCAGTTGGGGCCCTGGGTGGAAGCATAGGCATGGGCATGGGTTTGGGCGAGGAGGATGCCATCTGGGATCCCACACTGGCTCTCTGGGCCCCCAAACAGCTGTACCAGTGCTGATGGGCCTGGCACAGGACTGGCAGCCACAAGGCAGAGGCAATGCCTCACAGCACCTGCAGGCTCAGGGCAGGCCTGGGCAGGTGAAGCTGGCTCTGCTGGCCAGAAGCTGCCTGCAGGTGGGCCTGGGGGCTGATAGGCCTGGCTGGAGGCTTCAGCAGCCTGCAGCTTCTGCTGGCCTGGAAGGCACAGTCCTGGCAGCTGTGTGGCAGTGTGGTGCCAGGCAGTGGTGCTGGGGTGCAGGCAGGCTGGCACACCTAGGCTGCAGCCTGCCCATGGGGACACAGGGGCCTGGAGAGGACATAAAGGTGTTGGGTTCCGTATCAATAGAGGACAGAGGACAGAGTAGCAGAAAACAGGAACATCTTCTATGATGACCACCCTAGGCAGGAGAGGCTCCCAGCCCAGAGCCCTGGGGTTAGCCTGAGGCTAAACTTCCAGTGACAGGGCACATCCAGAAGCAAACTTGCTCCCAGGTCATGTCTACATGTTTGTTACTGCACATCTGTGCACACACTTAATGTGCAGTAAACTAGGCTACTGCAAGTTTACCCCAGATCCCTTGCTGGTTTAAGTTAAATCAGACTCACCCAGAATCCTGGCATGCGCTCTGGGCTGGGCAGAGCTCTGCTCCAGTGAGCTGGACTGGCCTCTCCACTCTTCTGTGTAGTCGGAGCAGGGGCAGGGTGTGGCCAGATGTTGGCCTGCCATGGCCCCTGAGGCAAATTCCTCCCTCTGTCCCATCTCCCTGCCCCCCACCTCCACTGACAAACCCTGGGGACCGCAGCTGGGGCTTGCCAGTCCCAGCTGCACCTCCACAACTTGCCTGCAGCCAGGCAGAGATGCAGTTAATTCCTCGCTCTGTCCCCTCTCTTCCTTGGAACCCCTGGGGGTTTAGCTGCAGTCGCTGTTGCTTCATGCAGTCAGGCAGAGATGTGCCTGTGAGCCCAGAGTTAAGACCTGCAGGACCAGACTGAGAGGTGGGAAGTGTTAGCAAAGACCTGACAATCATCACACATGCTGGAGTTAAGGGAAGTTGCAGACAGCTTCACCAAAGCATGCAGAGAGCTACATTTACATTAAAAAGCAGAATGTGTAAAAGTTGGGAATACCTAAACAAAGCTTTCTGAATGCCTTTCTGTAAGGAGACACTGCCCTCAGGATTAGTAAAATCAATTCTTGTCTTCCTGGTTTACATTTTAAGTTAGACTAAGTTGTGTATGCTGTGATTTACTGGCCTGTATCTTAGCTTAGGCAAAGATTTTTGGTAGTTCCCTGTTGTATGCTTTGCAAACTGCTGTGTTTAATACATGCTTGCTTCAGAGAAAGGACTTTTTCCCCATACCCACTCCTCAGTCTGGCAGCAGGTCCCCACCCCCAGGCTGGTGGCTGGCATCCCATGTGTCCTTCTAGCCCTAGTTGGTGCCTGGCCATGCCCCCTCTGCTTCAGCAGGGAGGGGTGAGAGCCTTGGAGGACGTCTCTTTTCCCTCCCCTTTGGCAGTGGCTGGCAGGCATGCTCTAGTGCCCCCCAGCTTCTGGCTTTAGCCACTGCAGGCATGTGGCTGCATTTCCTGATTTAACAGAGAATGTCTGTCAAGTTATTTATCAGTTTAAGCTGCACAGCTTAAACTAACCTGCAAAGAGTGAATCCGTTCAGGCTCAGGCTTTTTGGATGTCTGTCCCTAGCCTATGAGAGTGAGAGCAGGATTTGGATCATGGCCTTGAAGATGTCCTCAGTCTAAATTTCTTGAAGGCAGTTTGTGGTCTTTTCAAACTCCACTAGTTTCTCAGATATTTTCTTTTAAAGTCCAATTGCTCCAAAATGATATCACCAGACTTTCACAACCTAATGAAGAAACACAAATGAAAAACCAACCAGACATTTGACCTTGATGAAGCATACAGAAGAAAATAAACTTAAAGTTTTTTTCAAGCCAAGATGTTATTGATATATTGGGCAACAGAGAAGCTTAGGAAACCGTTGAGAAATTGTATCACTTCTCTTTTTAAACTGTCATATATAGTGGAAGAGGCAAGGATCTTTGTAGGTGCTATCTTTTATTGGACCATCTGCATGGCTGGGATAAATTTGGACAGGCTTTTGAAGGATGGGCACCCATCCCTATGGTGGATGGGTGCCCATCAGACTTCATTCTTGTTCATCTACCTTGATTTTGTGGCTGATTACAATGGCAGGGCCGGTAGTAGGCAAGATGCGAAAATATTGTCATCTCTTTAACATAACACACATACAGGGTGAAGCTTGCTGTTTTGTATATGGAAAGTATAATCACTGGACCGTCAATCCAACACTACCATATTTAGTGCAATTGTTTGAATAACTTTATACTTTCCAAGACATACCTCCCTAGTACTATAAAAGCACACACACACACGAAATTTCGTGGAAATCTATTTGCATATGCTAAACTGATAGGGGTTCAAAAGCCTACTGTAAGTGGTAACATGAACTAGAGAGACAGCAGCCCTTGTTTAAATGCTTGATTGCTGAACAGTAAAAGTTCACTACTGGTGTTTTGGATTTCATTGTTTCTTATGGACAAACATTAATATACAGTGTTACTCTGCAGTACTGTTTTTGTTGTAATGTCTCTATTTTTAATTTCCCCTTATAATTATGCCATGACTTGATACCAAGAATGCAGGAAAAGCCTGGTTACTATGGATACCACATTGCCATAAGTTAAGTGGTTCTCACAGTCCGAGAGGCCTCTGTCCTAGGCGTTTAATCTGTGCAACAAAGACTTTTCTGTGTTAAAGTGGGTACTGACAGGAGGCTGATTGTAATATTGGTAGTGGCACATTTTGAGCCTTAAGACCACAGGAGGGCAAATGTGTCTTGACACAATTAATTACTTTCAGATTCTTAGGGTTATGTGAGCCAAAATAGTTCATGTCTTTAATATCTGAACAGAGCTGAAGCTTCCTATTAGCTGTAGCTCTAAAGTGAATGGTTAGTTGAACTGTATATAAGGAGTCTGCTCCATAAATGGAGCAAAGATAATTGGAACTCCATTCACTGAGCTCCATTTAAAAGCAATACACGTACACGGGCACAAAAAAATAAATAAAAGAAAAACCCCAAAGGAAAAGAGAAAACAGGTGGTTACTTTAACTGATCAAAGGAAAAATAATTACAAGGAGGAATACATGTCTATTCATTTATAACTCATAAATATTTTATTATATTGTGCTGATATAATGGACTTAGGGTACTGCTGCAGTTTGGATGGCTGCATGTAGCAGAGAATAGGGAGCCTTCCCCACCCCTACCTTTTGCTTGAGCCCTCTGAGGGTCTCAACTATATTCTGGGGGGAAAACCACAGATATCTTCTCTCTGCCTCTCTGCCAGGACTTCACACTCCATAGCTGAGCCCTGTTTCTTTCTTCATGGAAAATATATCAAGTGAAGTTAAGGTAGATAAAAAACTGTCAATAACTTCTACACAGTAGTGTAACTTAGGACAGGTTAGAGGAGGCCCCATAAAATCTCAATTTATTACGAGCTCCTGAATAGATACCATGCTGCTGCTATAGAAGGAAGAACAGATGCATGCAAACCGTGTCATGGCAGCAGCAACACCTGGGAACTTTTTTTGACTCTCTGTAGCAGGTAAAACACTTATTCCCTATCTCCTCACCTGTGTGCGTGAGCGCGCGCGCCCGCGCGCCCACACACACACACACACTCCCTGCTAATTATGCCTCTGATTAACCATAGAGCTTGGCAAACAATTTCAGCCAAAGAAAATTTTTCAAAGAAAAAATCTTTTTTTTGACACAATGGACATTTTTGTGAAAGATGCTAATTTCTGTCAAAAACTTTTCAGTACCTCAGCAACCAAAAATTAATATAAGTATTAAAAAAATCAATAGGTCTACTCTCCTGTGGTTGCACTGCCATCAAGATGAATTTTATGGACCAAAATGGAATTTAAGTACCTAAAATGAGACTTTGGTACATTTTGGCAATTCATTCAAATCTGAGTACCTGAAAATCCCTGCTCAGCTGTAGCCTAATCCTGTAGGCATCTAAAATCTGTAAGTGCCCCAGTATATGTCCCTAAACGTATCCATGGTTCCCCATGCAGAAGCTGCCACTGCAGGGTTCTACTTGGTAATGAGCAGCTTGTAAAGAGTGCACCAGGCCTGGTGGGCTTGTTCTAGTGTTGCTGCCACTAGGTGCCACCTCCCTGTTATGTTGAGGTAGGCAGGAAGAATGTGGGCATGATATACTTTAACTGCCCAAATGCAGTGCCTCCCAGACAGAAACTCAAAGCAAATCCCTACTCTGTTCTCACTGGGCATGGGGAATGACTGTAGAGTGTTGGGCCCACCATTCTTATCAATGTCAATGCCCAGAGAAATAGCCAATGATGGAATGGACTATCTAACAGGTGCCATTGGGGAAGGCCTGTCATATGGGGAGATGGTCCTCCAAAGCAACAACAGCATCAGCAGGGAAGGCAGCCTTCACTTCAACCAAGAGGCAGGAAATAAAGCAGGCAGGCGGGGGGAGGGGGGCGGGGGTGGGGAGGGACGGGACTGGTTTTGCAACAGTCCATGCACCTGCTTGTTGCTCCTTCCCACTGCCTGATGCAGCTATATCCCTGCTCCTTGCCCCGCCCTTCCCCCAGCCACTCCAGTACCAGCTGGTTCCCAGCTGCAGCGCTGGGATCACAGGAACCAGCCTAGCCTGGCTGCTCCTGGCCCTGAGGACTGGGGCAATCACCCATGGTCCTCTCTTGCCTCCCTCCCTGCTTCCTTCTTCTTTGTATTTCCTTGGGCGCAGGGAAGCAGGAACAGTCCTAGGGTCCCAGGCCAGAAGCCCCTGGTAGGTAGAGGCTTCCGGTTGGGGCTGGGAGTGGGGTGGGGCTGGATTGGCCTTGCTGCTCCAGCTGCTTAGTACTGCTGTTGGCTTCCCCTGGGTCCTACTGCCCCTGTCTCCTGCCATCTTTGGCAGGCAGCCAGGGGCAGATAAATATTAATTTTTTCAATGTTTTGGGGATCCTGCAGGCTGGATAGAATGGCCTGGTGGGCTGAATCCAGCCCATAGGCTGTATTTTGCCCACTAATCTGAATTGGTCTTGATTTAGTGCACCTCAAATACAATCTATTCTCGGTCGCATGTGCCATTTTTAGACTGGTTTATGTGCAGCAAATATGTGTACTGTTACAGGTTTATATTGATTTATATTCACTTAGACCTATTCTAAGCATAACATCTATACATGCCCAGGATGTCTACTGAAAAGAAAAAGGAAGAGAGAGGGAGAAAAGGGCAGGGAAATAAATGCTTTTTTTTGTTTCTAGAATCTCTTTTGCTGAGAACAATTCTCTTTGGTAGGATAAAAGGATAGACTGTCAGCAGTGTGTAAAATCAGCATTCGCTACAAGCAATAGAGCTATGCCCATTGACACTCACTGAATAACTGGTTTAAAGTATTGAGATACTAACCCTGATTTGGATTCTACTTTCACTTGTATAATTCTTCTGGGGGCTACTCTCATTTATGGTGGTGAAATCAGGCCATCTGTTTTAATTTTTGAAACATACTTTTGAATAGGAACAAGAAATATTAGGTTGTACAGTATCAGGCTACTGTTAGCTCTTTTTGACTGTGTCTACCTGTGATGCTACTGTGCAGTTGTTACTGCACATTTACTTAGTGCTTGTATAAAATAAAGTACTAAATAAATAAGTACTAAATAAAATGCTAAATCAATGCACAGTAACCTAAAGTACTGAGCAGTAGCACTAATGAATGCCTTTTTTGTGATGCTACCGAGCAGTAGCCTAATACTACTGCACTGTAGTGTCGTGTCATGGTTTCTGCCACACGATGCTACTGTACAGTAATATCAGGCTACTGCTTACTCAGCATCTTGTGTAGACGCAGCCCTTGTGTAGTTGAAGGACACACTGGATGCCTGTACATGTGCAGGATGTCTGCTCCGGTGAGTTCTAATTAGAACACATTAGAGCAGACGCGATTAATCAAGTCTTCTGGAGCGTTCTAATTGAAAGTCTCCAGGAGCCTCGCTGTCACTTGTATTCAGCATCCCCACATTTCAAAATAGTGGCTGGGGTGCTTTAACTAAAACTTGTTGAGTGAGCTTTAGTTGAAGCATCTCTGGGCATGTCTAGATGAAACAGGGAACCTAAATTGAAGCTCTGGGTTTTTAAACAGATCATCAGGTCCGATCCCCTGCCCCAGGCAGGAACGGGTGCTGGGGTCGTATTGCCCCAGCCAAATATCTCTTGAAGACCCTGTGGCGGCGAAGCGCCCCCACAGGCGAGCGAGGGGGAGCAAAGGGGACCCACAGACCCCAGACCCCGAGAGCAAGACCCCAGAAGGGCATACGCACCGTCAGAGGGGCAGCGGGAGGAAGAGCCGCATCCGTGGCCGCAGCCGCGCAAGCCGCCATTACACCGGCTCTGGCAACAGCTGTTCCCCGCGCGGCGAACAGCTGAGCCAATCCCAGCGGCCGGAGCGGCCGCAGCGGGAGGATTTAAGAACGCCGGCAGAACAGGGAAGGCGCAGGAGCCAGGGAGAGAGAGTACGGGTGTGCTGCCCGTGCTGCGGGCTCTCGCACGGGACAGCGAGGACCCCGCCTGCGGGTCTCAAACAGGCAGTGTAGGCAGGAGCGGGAAGCCTGCCGCCGGCAGCCAAGCGAGAGGCAGCCAGAGAGTGCACGCCGAGGCACTCTCTCGGCATCCTGAAGCAGAAAACGCACAGGAGGCAGGGGAGCGCCCTGCGGACGGGAGGAGAGGGGAGACAGCGGAGGCCCCGGGAGGGGGCTGGCACCAGGGGAAGCACCCACCAGCTCCCCCTGGGTCGGAGGAGTACTATCTTTAAGGAAGGAGGAAGGAGAAACCCCTCTCAGCAGGAGGGAGGACGACCGGAACCGGTCAGGGGCCATCATACTGGGCCTGGCAACATCTGGACAACATCGCCCAGCGGTTGGCGTGTGGACGGGGTGTAGGGGAGGCGGAGCCCCGTGGATCACCGCGTCCGGTAACCGTGAGTAACACCGTCTATCGGGAGGTCCCACCCAGGATAAAGATCTCCACTGGAGACCCCTCTGAACGTAATCAAGTACATCCAAGTCGTGGCAGGCGAGTTGAGGGGAGGGGCCACACCCCGATAGGCCAGGCGGAGCGAAGCGCAGGCTCCACAGACCCCCAAGGTAGAAGAGAGTACCACCTCACTTGGGAGCCCATTCCAGAGCCTGGCAGCTCTAACTGTAAAGTAATGTCTCCTGATGTCTAGCCTGAACCTTCTCTCTAACAATTTGTGGCTGTTATTCTTAGCAATATATATATATAAAATTTTCTTAGCTTGCACATAGAATTCATTAGTACACACTCCAGTTAACTCCAATGAGTTAAGTTAGGGCAAAGCGTTACAAATTGCAGCATGCCATTTATACATGTATGACACTCTGGTTTAATGGTGCTGCTTTTTAAAAATAGTATTTTGTAGGGCTGTGTGAAACGGCAGTTCACACAGTTCTGACTTCAGTTTTGAGGTTTGGACAGAACAATGTTTTGTATTGAATATAGTTTCAAGTTGATACAGCCTCGCTGTTTCACTTCGTCAAAACAATGAGTCTGTTTTGATGCTGTTTTGACCGTTTCGCCAGACCATGGAGCTGGGGAAAGGAACTCAGCCCAGCTGGGCTGTTCTCAACCCCAGCTGGGGACAGGAAGTCAGCCCAGCTGGGCTGACTTCCCAGATTGTGCCAGGGGTGAGGAGACAAACCCAGCTGCGATGTAGCATGGGGGATGGTGAAGTAGCCCAGCTGGGCTGCCTTCCCACCCCTGGTGTGATCTAGCATGGGAGATGATGAGGCAGCCCAGCTGGGCTACTTCACCATCCATCCCCCTGCTGGATCTTACGCTGGAGATGGGAAGTCAGCCTAGCTGGATTGACTTCCCATCCTCAGCGCTATGGTCAAAATGTTTCGAAAGTCAAAACATTTCGATTAGCCTCATTTTGTTTTGAGGCTATTTTGACGTCCTTTGTTTCGTTTCAAATTTGCTGTTTTGACTTTAACTGAGTTGAAACCATATTAAAATGAAATGGCCATCAAAATTTCGCGCAGCCCTACTATTTTGTGGCTTCTTGCTCTTGTCCTTCTTTCTCTATTGCTCTCGGGGAGAGTTATTCTGAAGAAAACTGTTTTGGGGGTTTTTAGGTTTTGATTAACTTCCCCTATTCTCTTTACTCCCACCCTCATGTTCAGCCAGCTCTAAATGTGCAGTTTAGACACCTTCCTCTCTGTTGTTATCTCAGTGCACAAACATGTTGACAATAAATTGAAAACCAAACTAAACTCATTAGCTCTGAGAAAACAGTTTTGCCAGAACCATAAAAGAATCACCAATTTTTTGTCAGTGTGATCAAATTGACATCAAAACTGAATCATACAGTGGCCACATCCAGATGAGTGTGGATGTTTGTTTTGCCCGGTACAAGTAGCTGTGGCACACCTTGGGGTCTGTGGTGCCACATACTACATGTTTGTGCTCATCTGCATGCAGCCACTGTGTACTGCATAATGTACTGACATAAATCAGCACATAAATTGCTGGCTGGAAGACAGGTTTGAAGGAGAGGAATTAATATTAAGTTTGATTTTGAATTATTTCCCAGGACTGTATTACTGCCTGGGTGGCAATGTTCCTCCACAGCACATTAACTTCCTATGTACCAGTTTGCCTGATCTGTATCACATTCTCTTTGATTATGGCTGGAGCTCAGCAGCTGTTCTTAAACAGCTGGAAGGTCTCAAGCAGGTAGAAGTTCTGATTTCAAATAGGAATCCAGATTGTCAAAAACATCACGACCCGTTGTATGCTTTCTGAGTTCCTTGCAACAGAAGAATTTTTCTGTTTTTTTTCTGTAGTCAAAAACAAGCAAAAACTAAGAGCTGACATTTTCTGAAGGGTGACTCAAGTCTAACAGGGAGTATTTTGAATCTAATGAGGGGCGCATTGTGTCTGAAGAAGTTGAGAACTATTGCTTTAGCAGGATTCACAAATTTACCCACAAATTTACCCTACTTACCTTACCTGCACAGCCCAGTCCAGGGGATACTGTAGCACAGGGGTGGCCAACCTGTGGTTCCGGAGCCACATGCAGCTCTTCAGAAGTTAATATGTGTCTCCTTGGATCTTTGAACAAGCACATGGTGACCAGCTTCCATAGCTGCAACATCATGTTGTGTGCTTGTGCAAAGATTCAAGGAGATGCATATTAACTTCTGAAGAGCCGCATATGGCTCCAGAGCCACAGGTTAGCCACCCCTGCTATAGACAGATCCTCTGCAGCATGTTGAGCTGAGGGGAGCAATGCCAGGCTGGCAGGCTGATACCTGGGTCCCCCTGCCAGCCAGCATTGCTCCAATCTGGTTTAACATGCTGCGCTCTCACACACCTGTTCAATAAACTCTGGAGTTTATTGCTTCCCAGCTTATTGATCTTAAACACACATTCAAATGCCACACTCAAGAGCAATAATCTCTGGAGCAATAAAGCAAGAAACCATTTGGAAGCAAGAAACCATTTCGTGTGCTTGTGCAAAGATTCAAGGAGACACATATTAACTTCTGAAGAGTCGCATATGGCTCCAGAGCTGCAGGTTGCCACCCCTGCTCTAGCAGCATGGTTAATTCTCACATATTAAAGAGTTGCCCTCCCCTCCTTTTATCCAATACTCGCTGGCTAGGCCACTCACTTGAGAAATGAGCAAATCAGGTTCCAATTCTCTCTCTTTCTTATTCAGAGTGTAGACTTGATTCCTCTCAGGAGAATGCCCTAACCACTGACCTGTAGGGCATTCTGAGATGGAATGCTTGCAGTTTCTCCTATGGCTACTATTCCACTTTGAACACATAATTAAATAGTCACTGGAGCAGGAACTGGTACCAAACTCACCTACACCCCAAGTGAGTGTCCTAACCATTAGGTTGTAGAGTAAATCCCTCACTGTGGCCCATTGGTTATTTACTAATTTAAACGAAGTGGAACAGCTTCAGCAGGGGAGATTGGGTGAGATCCACCCCATAATGATGAGGCCATGGCAGGAAACATTGATTCAAATTCCTATTTGGAAGCAGGTATAAAGGGGATTTAGATACTGGATTTCTACATCCCATACAGGTACTGTATGTTAACCTCTGTTCTGTTAGTTAAAAGGGGATCACTCTTACCAGCCCTGTTTTGTGTAAGAAAAAGCCAAATGACTTAGGTGCTTAATTCTAAGAAACAGTTCACAATTGTCAATCCCAAGTAGAGGTAAGTGCCCTTCTGCAGTCAGGACATAGGTGCCTAAGGGTGGTTATACATGTGCCCTGGGAGTGGAGGAAGGGGGTGCTTTAATTAGAGCAGCTCCAAGAGCTATGCTAATTAAAGTGCCTGAAGCATTTCGTGTATCAGTGTCCCTGTGCTGAAAAGTGGTGCCAGGAGCGCTTTAACTAAAACTTATAGAATGAGCTTTAGTTAAAGTGCCCCTGCTGCCATTTTTCCGTGTGGGGATGCTGATACACGAGATGCTGGAGTTTGCTGGACCACAGTAATTACCATGCTCCAGGACACTCGATTAATTAAATCTGCTTTGATGCACTGTAATTACAGTGCATTGGAGCAGCCTCGCTGCTGGTGTATAGGTGCCCTATATTCTTCTGTGGAGTGAGACCTGAGATACATCCCTTTCCTTAGTATTTCCTAGGGGCTAGCATGGCATCTCTGCCTATTCAGTGTGTTAGCTTTCATACATTTATTCTTAGGTGCTAACTCTTCTCATGCATTGTACTGGGAGCTTAGTTGGAGATGTCTGGGCACATAAGATTTTACGCTGCCACAGTGCATCTATATACCCTTTGTAAAACCAGCTCATTACAACCTGAGAGAAAATGTACTATACTGGGAGCATCAATAAAGCAGGCAAATATTTCATTTGAATACTAACATTTAATCCAGGATGCTATGAAAATCTAAGTCACATCTGCACATCCTTTGCTTCCACTAATTTGCAGATGTTAAGGTGGAGGGTTGGTATGCCTGCTGAGATACCATAGATATTTTTATTCTAAAATCTAATGATTATGAAATATTACTTTTACTGTTTCCAAAATGTGACCTGAGAACCTGGATTCTCTGGTTTGTCACACTGAGGTTAGTGAGAGGGTACTGGAGGTAAAGATGTATACATGGGTTGTATACACAAGATGTACACGTAAGATATATACAACCAGAGGCTGCTCAGCAGCAGCTGGTAGCACAAAAAAAAGGAGGAAGAATGTCTTCCCCTACAATGGCTTCATTATGTTAAACAAGGCTACTCATCTGGTGAATGCTGTTATATACATGCAATGTATCACTAAATCAGGGAAGAGACCTATTAACTAAACAAGTGAAAAGGGCAGGCAAACATAAATTAATGTTGATATAAAACAATAGACGTTTGGGAAGGAAACATTCTCTAGTTCTACTATAAAGTGGTTATGAATATGAAGAAATGACTATGAAAAATTAATTTCCTTGTGTTTGATAATAAGTTGGTTACCAGAATGGACAAGTAGGTCACCCTCAAAATTAAGGAAAATGTTATCCACATGCTTTTTATTCAATACTCAATGCCATATGCCCTAAAAAAACCCGATAAATTTTTGGAAGTCTGGCTATTACAGAGAAAGCAAGCAATGTGGAATAACCCATTCCAAAATGTATCTCTGTGAAAATGATACATATATCTCATCACTCTGAAGTGCTATTAATAGATTTTAGAGGATGAACTTTAAGCACAGACTAGATTAACTCTATGTAGTTCTGAAAAAAGTCTGTACATTCAAAGATTTCAGAGTTTAAAGCCAGAGGAGGGCATGATATCTTCTCATTTGACCTCCTGTATATCATAGGCCATTAAGGTTTACTCAGATACCCCTCTATTAAGGCCAGTGTCTTTAGCTAGGTTAAAAGCATCGGAGTCACAATGGGCATTTGTACACATGATGAGGGTTTAATCCTCAAAGTTTTATTCTATGCCCCCTAAATTGAAATGATGGGGCATAGAATAAAACTCTGAGGACTAAATTGTTTCTATTTTTCCATCATGCTATGGCATGGTGCCCTATCCTTTTCTCTTTTTTTGTTAGAGCCAGAGCCTGCCCACAGCTTTGGGGTGAGCTGCTGGCAGGCAAGGCAGCCCCTGAGTCATGGGGGGCCCCAGTCCTTTCCTCCATGGTGGCGACAGACAGAGCTGTTTCTTGGGGGGGGGGGGCAAATTGGGGTGACCACCTCGGGCCCTGCACTTTGGGGGGCCCTGCAGACAGTGCCATACAGGCCCCATGGACAGTGCCGTTGGCACATGCTAACGGCACTGTGGGGGAGGGGGGGAGGAGGATCTGCAACAGCAAGGATCAGGCCTCTCACCTCTTCTGCTTGAAAGCAGGGTCCTGCAGCCAGTAGGATGGCTGGGGTCACCTGGGAATGGGCTGGCTTGCCCCTGCGGCAGTGTGGGAAGGTGGCAGGAGGGTGGCTGGGTGTGCTTACAGCTGAAGGAGGTGGTGGGAATGGTGCATGGGCTTCTGGAAGCCTGGATGGGCTCGGGGAAGTGTTGGATCAGGCGCCTCCAGACTGAGGCAGCACCCTACCAGCTAGTAGCTCACATGGGCTTCCAGCACCCTGTGCACCAGCCCTGCCACCTTCTCCAGCCACCAGCAAACCCAGCATCCCTCCTGCTGCCTTTTCATGCTACCCCAGGGGCAAGCCAGCCTGTTCCTGGGTGGCCCCAGGTGTCCTACCAGCTGCAGGAGCCTGCTGAAGGCAGAAAGGGTGAGGGACCCTATTCTTTTTTTCTGCGGAATTTGCTCTCCTCTCCCATGGCTGGGGGGTGAGCTGACAGCTGCATCACTGCAATTTGCAATGTTGCAAATTAAATCACATCCAGATGTAGTTTAGTTTACAATGATGCAAAGTAATTTAAACCCCCAAAAGTCTTGCACGTGCCCACCATTAAGCCACACAAATTGACATTTTTGTCACATGTACATGTTAATGGAATCACATGTACGAGCGCCCCAAAAGACTCATCTGTGTCACAGGAGTAGAACAGGAGAGATTGAGGGATCAGCAATACCTATCTCCCTGCAATAGCAGTGAATTGTTTAGGTGAAATTTGTTTGGAATCATAGAAAATGAGGGTTGGAAGGGACCTCAGGAGGCCATCTAGTCCAACCCCCTGCTCAAAGCAAGACCGACCAAACTAGATCATCGCAGCCAAGCTTTGTCTAGCTGGGTTTAGAAAACCTCCAAAGATGGAGATTCCACCCCCTCTCTAGGTAATCCATTCCAGTGCCTCACCACCTTCCTAGTGAGAAAGTTTTTCCTAATATCCACCCTAAACCTCCCTTGCTGCAACTTGGATCCCAGCAGCCTACCCTGTAGAGGAAGCTAGATCCCTCCCCTGGGCCCTGGCAGTCTCACATGGGGAAAATTCCTTCCTGACCCCAAATCTGGCCATCCACATGCCCCTGAATATGTGATCAAGGCACACCATTTAAGAAAGGGGATATTGTTCTTTCTGGTTACCCTGCTCAGCATCCACTTTCCAGTTCTGCCACTCTCTGATGCAGAAGACAAAGATGATAACAACATCTGGCTATTTGTCTATTGGGTGAGGAAAAAATTTCTCCTGCATGTCTGCAGGCAAGCAGCTGAAACCTTGAACCATGAGATTTGATTAGTATCACTGCCTTAATGCAGAGCTACAAGTATTAGTGTGCTTAGGGCAACACAGACAATCTTTCTCTCCCAATGGTCCATGAAGGAAGGGGTTAAACAAGGCAACTCACAGACCCCAGGCCACAATGTGCCCCCCACAGCCCTCCATTTTGGTCCTGTCCTCAGCTTACACAAGCCTCATAACTTCTTATAGAAACTTCAGCGTCTCCCTTAGCAAGCTAGTCTATAGTTTTATATTCTGCCCTCATTGCTAGGAAACTGAGTCTTTCTTCAAACCTGCATTTGATTAACTTCAGCTTTGAGCCAGTGTAAAAAAGGGAATTTCAAGCACAAATGTGGAAGTGATCTTGCTTCTATATGACCTGATAAGATTGTTAGAATATGTTGTCTAGTCCTCATATCCACTCTTGAAGAAAAATGTATAAAAACCTAAAAAATTCAAAGGAGAGCCACAAAAATGAACAAATGCACAAAGAAGTCTTGACACAGAACTTTATTGTTTGATTCAGCTGATCAGAGATTAGGCTGGGAAGTGACTTAATCATTGAATATTGGCCGTACTTGGGAGAGTGTGTCTTGAAAAACAGTGAGACTGACAAGGACGTGGGGGTTATTAGAGGCAAACAACTGGGCACACATCAGGATAACATGGTCTGTTAAGCAGGATGTATAAGCAGGGTAATATCAAGGAGTATGCAGCTGGCATTACCTCTGTATTTGCACTGGTAAGATCAATACTGGTATATTGTATATCATTTTCTTGTCCTCATTTCAAAAAAAGTGCGCCAAATTAGAAAGTGTTCAGAAAACATTTAAAACCAATGGCTTAGAGTCAAAACAAGATACATTCAAATTAGAGACAAGCAGCGATCCTGGTTTTTCTACTTAAAAATAGCAAATTCTGGATAAAAAAATTCAAAATTCTCTGGTTAACCTCCCCCCTCCCCCCCCCCCAATCCATGTGGTTCCATGATTAAAATGAAAAGGCAATATATATTTAAGGTATCAGTTGAAAATAATGTTTCATTGATATATTTACAATTTTAAAGCAATTTGGAAGCCTACCAGTGCCTCAATCATGATAATAAAATAAATTCTAAGTACCTATATGTTTTGGTGTTTGATTTTGGATTTTTTATCATAGAAAATCAGAGCTCCCCCTGCCCCCTTCCCTCACCAAGACATGGATCCAGCTGTGGCTGTCTGCTCCCCCACCCCTCCCGCTGATGCTTTGGGGCACAGAGCAACCCTGATATGCCAGTGCCCTGCCCCTGCCCATGCTGTTGCCCTTCACTCCCAAGCCACAGCCCCACTAGCCCTGCTGGTGCCCCTCACTCCTGGCCCATAAACAGCACTCTACCCCCCAGCCCTGCTGGTGCCCTTCACTCTCAACCTGCAGGCTCCCATCCCTTACTTCCAACCCATAGCCCCACACCTCCCAGGTGCCCCTCACTCCCAACCCACAGCCCTCTGGCCCTGCTGGTGCCCCTCACTCCTGACCCAAAGTTCCCTGTTCCCCCAGCCCTGCTAGAGGGGGCCCCCAGATGCCGGGGCTATGGAATCAGGGCCAGGGCCTGCAGTCCCCTTCCCCACAGCAGTGCCTGAGCCCTGGCTGCTACACCCCGGAGGCAGAAGCTGCTGCAGCAAGAGTGGATCATGGAGCCTAGCCCACCCCCTTCAGGCACCATGGCCAGAGTGGAGCCAAGCAGGGGAAGATGTCAGTTGTCTGCTGCAGGGCTCAGGGCTCTCTATCCTGCTGCCCCCTCCCCCACTCCAACTGGGGGCCTCTGTGGTCCAGTGGGTGGGACCCAGCATGGGAGGGCAGAGGCTCAGTGCTGCTGCCACCACCACTATTGCCAGGAGTCCCACACCAGTCATACCACCATGGTGAGGTGCCTGCTACCCACCCAGCAGCAGCAGGGGCACCCTGCTGCTGGTAGCACAGCTGGTGCAGGGCTCCTGACAGTGGCAGGACTGAGCCTCCCCACCCCACTCTGCCCTCCCATGCTGGGTCCAGCCCTCTGAGCTGAGGAGGCCTCAAGGGGGAGAGAAATAGGGTGGGGAGCCCTGATCCCCATAGCAGGCAGCCCACATTCCCACACCACTCCATGCATAAACCTAGGGAGGACATGTGCCCCCCCATGCCCCTTTCCCCAGGAGTGCATACAGCAGTGGGGAGCCAGTCCCCCGCCATCCCACAGATGAGCTGCCCATGGCTCCCACCCACTCCTTCAGCTGGGCCCTGTGGCTGTGCATTCCTGCCCCAGCCTCAGACCCCATGCACTGCTCCACTGGGGCAATGCCCCCAGCCCCAGCCACCAACTCTGCCCCACTCCTTCCTTCATCGTGAGGGCCTCAATCTGTCCTCTCCTGCTCCCCCTGCATTGCTTATTTCCCCTCTCCCTTGTGGACTTACCTGCAGACAACTCGGGAAGCTGCTCTCCATTGCTGCCTTGCTGTATTGCTGGCCATGTGCATGTCTGCATGCACAAACATGCACATGACACCCCCTGTGTCCTGTCCCCCCAGCCCCAAGCAGCACCTTGCAGGACGGAATTCTGCCAGTCTGCAAGGGAGAACCTACTGTTTCCCAATTTTTTCTCCTTTAAAGGAGAAAATCTGCATTTTTCTGCAGAGAACAGAAAACCTGGATTTTAACAGCAAGGATAATTAATGACTGAAACAGCTTTTCAATGGATGTGGTAGATTTTCTGTCACTTTTGGTCTAAATCAAGATTGGATATTGTTCTAAATGACACACTCCAGTTCAGCCACAAGTTATTGAACAGATGCAAGAAGCATGGTTTGAAATTCTCTGGTCAATGATATATAGTAGATCAGAGAAGATGACAATATTATAGTTCCTTCTGGCCTGAATATATGAATCTATATTCATGCACTTAAATGGGTGATAGATTTCTTCAAATTGAGTTTTTCAAGAGCACACTGGCAATTAGTTGTTCATCATAAACTCCTTTTACATTTGCATTATTATAAGACAAGTGCATGGTTGCATAGGTATTAGTAGCATTGTTTTCCCCTAGTCACTGGGTAAACTGCTGCAAGGTGTACCAGCAATTAGCACTGCGAAAACTCATGGGGTGCACTATCAATATTTGGAGGCAGATTTAAATATATAGTTAGTCATAGAGGATGGAATTTTATTTTCTTTGCATGTCTAAATGGCAATTTTCTAGCCATCTACCTGGTCATTTTTGGCCCATGCTTTATGTTTTGAAAACGTAGAAGACACAATGCATGTGTAGATTATGGATATGTGCAGCCATCTGGGTGTGCACATAGCCATGTACAGGCATAATTTCCAGAAGAACTTCGTAGGGGAGGACTCTCATGTTTCAGTGCCAATGGGGGGTTGGACACTTGCCTAAGAAACCAGAGATCTAGGTTCTAGCCTTCACCTCACATACAGAGGGCTTGAAGCAGCATTTTTCTGACTTTCTAGCACTGTGCTTAAACACAATACTCCAGCTTCAGCATTAACAAGAGGTCTCTCTGGCTAAGTACAGACATTCAAAAAGTGCTCCATCACGCTTTATTTAAAAGCACTAGAAGTTAGAGCATGTTTGAACTGAACAGAACAGACATTTGCTGTTCAGTGGGGAAGCTCACACTGCCCAATGCCAGTAGGTAGGGGGAGCTCTCCTACACCTCCCAGCATGCCCTGTGGACTCAGATACTCCTTAGTGTAGCCAAATGAGCAAGCCATCTTTGATTGGCAGCCTGGCATGATGGAGCAATTCCTCCCCCTTCCCACACCCTGCCACTCTGTCAGTAACAGGAATCAGAGAGTCACAGAGAAGCAGGGCTGGAAAGGACCTCTGGGTCAGGCTGGGGAAACCCAGGGCTTGGGATGTAGGGCCGGGAACCCATCCACTGAGTGCCAGTGGGTGCAGGCTGAGCACTGGCATCTTTCTGGAGCTGCAATGGGGATTGGGGGCACCTGTCCTTCCTGGATCTGCTGCAGATTAGGGAAGGGCAGGGATGTAAAGTAGGTTCACTCTGAGCCAGGATGGACACAGAGACGGACATGGGCATGGACATGGACATGGACATTGATAACCCCACCAAGCCCTGCTCCCTGTAGACAGCTAGCAGGATCTGCAGCATAGTGCCATTTTTTGCTGCACCAGAACTCTGGTGGGGAGGGGGGTGGAAAAGGATCCCCCCTGTTGGCCACCCCCCACCTTCCCAGCTTGGGTCTTGGTGGGGGCAGGGCTGCATCAGCAGCCATCTTACTGACCCATACATTCTCTGACTTATTCTCTTCCTCACCCCACCTATCTCCCACTCTTGGCTGCCCAAGAGGCAGCCTCCAAGGCACAGGTGACTGGTAGCGGGGGCATGTGCCCCCCAGCCCCGACAGGGCCGTTTTCACTGGCGCTGCTGGTGGTGGCATCTGCAGGTGCTTGCCAGCTCCATCCCTGCCACCGCCGGGGGCTTCTGTGGGTGCCCCCCCGGACTCAGGAACACCAGTTGCCCAGGCTCCAAGGAGTGCTGGGGAGAAGCCTAGGTAATACCTGACCTATAGTGTGGTAGTTTGAGCACTATGCTAAGAAGTCAAAGAGATGTAGGTCCAAACCTCTTCAAGATGAGGGGGAAACCTATATCTCCTGATTCCTGGGTAAGTTCCCATGGGCTAACTGTAAGAAGGTATTCTCCTCCGTCATCTGAGACTTGCTAATCATGTGCTTCCAGCTATCTACATTTTGGGGGCCTTAGACACTCGTATGTGTCCAGATGTTGTGTGTGTACGAAGCCATGTATGTGCCCAGCCAGTGAGTAGCTTACTGACCCTGCTATGCACTCATACTTAAGCACTACATTGCAAGCGAAATAGAATCACTACTTGCTCATAAGTGCTAAAAAGACAGGCACTTATGCAACTAAAATGTGCCATTTAGGCATACACAGGGAAATAGATTTTTACCTCTCAAGCTTAATACCCTCATTGACTTCAGTGGGACTACTCACATGCTTTGTAAGCTTGTGAGCAGGACTTGTGCAAGGCTGGGGCCTCAGGGCTGCATAGGCAACTCATACATCTATATAAATATATATACACGCACACACACATATACATATTACATACATGCATGCATGCGTGTGTGTGTGTGTGTGTGTGTGTGTGTGTGTGTGCGCGCATGCGCATGCATGCAGATGGTTATTGGATGCAAATACAGGAACCCAACAATGCATCCTTCTGATGCTCAAAAATTGAATTGGAAAAAAAATTAATTCCTAAGTGTGAATGAATTAAATACCTTACTGATGACCCTGTTCCTGAAGCATATAATGCATACTGCCTCCATGTAGAGCCCTGATGAGACCCATGGGGCTACTTACAAATGTAATCCTTGCATTGACTTTCCAGCTACAGGTGACTCTATGATTCTAGGATGTCAGAAATGGGTCCTGTGGCCCAGGTTCAGAAGATCATTTAAGCACGTCTTTATCTTTAAGAACTTAAAAGGGTTCCTTTTGAAGGACTCCTTACTCTTTCTTTCTAAAAAAAATATTCATTTTAGCACATATTACATTAGTAATGACTTATGGAGGTGTCATTGATTAGCTATAAGGGGAAAAACAAAAAATACCCCATATATAATAATTGAAGACACCTACATATTTCAGAGAAAGTGTGTGTTAAACAAAAGTAACATCACCACCAAGACTCTATGCAGGCTAATGTATGCTCCTCCATAGGGTAAGTTAGTTCACTTCAAGTTTCATGCAACTATATAGTAACCAATTTTTAGTACCTGAATTAATTGGCTTAAAGCTAGAACAGGTGTCTACAGTGCAGTCTGCAATGCAGACATACACTAGAGCCCATGTTAGTCTAGCACATGCTGTAGAGCTGTTCTCAATACGGGTACTTTCATGAATTGTGATTGATGTGTCAGAACAGATATAATAAGTTGCCATAGGAATAAGATAATCATAGATCTAAGAAAAAAGATTGACTCTTTGAACAAAGAAAAGAAAACAGAACAGAAAATGGAAAAATGAGGTTGGTTACATGAGATCATTATTATTAGTTTTGGTGGGGTGTTGCTATGTGCCCCCATTTGAACCTTCACTCCGTTGTGGTTCTCCATTGTAGAAATTCCCATGATCCAGAGACTCCTTCAGTGCTGCCTCTTTAGCAGGAGGTGATTTCTTTTCTACTGTTACAGTTATGGTGATGCCACTTTCTATTAAGAGAGCAGAGTCAAGACTTTCTCTGTACTCTTTAACAAAGGGTTACCTCCGTTAGTACACATTTTCTTAGGCATTGCTATTTAACCTGGTTGTGTATTTAAAGTAGAAGGGTTTGGGCTTCCTGTTTTCCCTCCACCAAGTATAAAATAAGAACATTTTCATATAGTTCTAAAATCCCCTTTTCTTGACAGTCATGCTGCAGTGGTACAGTTAATCTGAAACAGAAAGATAAACTGATGGAGGGAGGAGCACCCAGAGGCATATACAACACAGATCAGATTTCCGTTACTGCATCAGTGTGCTCTCTACTCCTCCCATTTGTAAATGCCTGAGAAAGGAAGCTTATCATTCATCTTGTTTGAGTTCATTTGTCCACGACGAGATCACTCACCATTGAAGAGCTAAGACTTTGCCTGCTTCCCACTTGCTGCAGCTTCTGTACAGGACGGCTATGAAAGCATCCGGGTGCATTGCAGAAATGTAAGGTAAGGATTTTTGCTTATTGTTCTTTTATTGTGTGAATACTTGCATCTATATGATTGGCTTTCAAAAGTTGTAAACTATTGCAGTTTGCTAGGGAAAGGACTGTAACTCACACTAGCAAGCGGACCCCTTTCTGATATGGAATAAAGGGAAAGGTCATCGGTCCTACTCCCACTGAAATCAATGGCAAAACCTGCTTCAGAGAGAGCAAGATCAGGACTGAAAAGCAGACCACCTTGCTCATTTAAGCAAGGCACGCAAGATGTGTCACTGAAATAGCTCAGAGCTTTTAAACATGTTAAAATATTTTGCTAAAATTGTTTTTCACTTTAGGGTTCTGCAGTGTATTTATAATAGTGCATTAATATAAGAAAATACATTCACTCAATATTTAACATGCAGCATTAGGACTATATTGATTCAGTATCTCTAAAATGATGCTAAATAATCTAATTTATAAGCTTGTGTGTGCATGTGTTTGTGTGTGTGCGTGTGTCTATGTGTGTGTCCATGTGCCTCTGCGCATGCATGTGTTCATGTGTGTGTATGCTGCTCTTGAAGGATATTTTAGTAGTCTTGGGAATTGTGCTGCTTAGTCATAATGAACAGTTGGATGCATTTTCTCCAGGCTGGGCTTAACAGCGATGGAACAGTAAGGAAAACCTGCAGTGCCACTCTCTGAGCCACATTTGGTCTGCAGTTGGCTGCCCAGTGTTCAGACTCATTACTCTTAAAAACTGCCAGACTCTCTCTTTCACACACGGTAGTTAAAATATTTATCAAATAGAAAAATAGCTCAGAATACTAAGAAACACGTGTACTAAGAAGCACTTTAGAGTGAAAGGGAATGCAGTGGTTGGAGTTGTAGTGCTGAGGATAAAATAGGGGAACAAACCTTCTAAAAGATAATTGTTCTGAATAGTTCTTATTTAAAAACAATTCATAGGGTTGAAAACGCAGTGCTCTTAAATTCACTCTTCATTAGAAAGGGATAACAACATGGTAGCTAGTATACATATAATTTTTAAAATTCAGATAGCCATAAAAATATATACCAATCTGGTTCTTTGTATTCCCTTTTTTCATATTTCTTTATATGCTTTCATATCACTCCCAAGTAATGAGACATTTCTTGATTTTTTTCTTTAATATCATGTTCATTCTTGTCTCTTTTGCTGAGAAATCTAAGTGTGAAAATACAGTAGATCTTAGGGTAAACATCTGTGAGTGATAGTAGAATACCTAGTCTTCTGTAAGAAACTGCAAGGATAGCTACTAAACACAGGCCGATCATTTTCAAAGCATGGTGCGTGTTTCATTTAGTAGTTCAGGGCTCTTGTACTTCAGTAGCAGTAATGGTAGCAGTAGAAGCAAAAAGAGTTTCCGGTAATTGTCTCTCCTTAATTGCAAAGTAAAAATAGCTTAAGAGGATTCAAAAATTCATTTGTACTAGACTCTACTAATGTGTACTATGAAAGAGAACCTACTGGCTTCTACCAATTAGGATATGTTTTTGTTTCTGCAGATTCACTTTCTCATAGAAAACTACTTCTCATTTTCAGTTCAGCAGCAGTTGAGAGTATAGCAAGTACAATGGGAGCCTTTGTTATTTTCATTTTAAAATAAAAATATAACTTTCAGGAGGAAATAGTTTTGTGCCTTTTAAAAATGGAAATATACATGGCTTGACTGAGAATCATAGAGGCACAGGAAAGTTGGACTAGAAGGGACTTCAGGATAACCCCTCTACTTAAGATAAGACTGTCTTAGCCAAATGTTTATCTAACCTGATCTTAAAACATTCTGGAGATTCCGCAACCTCTCCAGGTAATCTTTTTCTGTGCTTAACGTAGACAGAAAGTTCTTCCTCATACAGAGTCTAAATTTCCCTCCTGCCAGCTAACAGTCGTTATTTCTAGTCTTGCTTCCTATGGACACAGAGAATAGTCTGAGAAGTGTGTCCAACTTCTCAGACCTGAGGCTGCACTAGGGGGACCATACCAAGTGAGCCAAGGGTCACTGGGTGGCTTGGACACTTCTCTTGCATCATGCACCCACATCAACACCCCTCCCTCTGCTGCTGCACAAGGGTGTCCCTCCACCCCACTGCACTGTATGGGTGCATGAGTGCAGTTGTTTCCTTTCTACAACATAGATTCATAGAGTGTAGAGTCGGAAGGGACCACAATGGATCATCGTGTCCGACCCCCTGCCCCTGGCAGGAAAGAGGACCAAGGTCAGATGACCCCAGCCAGGTGACTATCTAGCCTCCTCTTGAAGACCTCTAAGCTAGGTGATAGCACCACCTCTCTTGGAAGCCCATTCCAGATCCTGGCCACCCTTACTGTGAAAAATTTCTTCCTAATATCTAACCTAAATCCCCTCTCAACTAGTTTACACCCATTATTCCTAGTCATTCCCTGGGGAGCCTTAGTAAACAGCGCTTCCCCTATTCCCCGTTGGCCTCCCCTAATAAATTTATAGGCGGCCACAAGATCTCCCCTCAGCCGTCTCTTGTGAAGGCTGAAGAGATTCAGCTCTCTCAACCTCCCCCCGTAGGGTCTATCATGAAGGCCACTAGTCATGCGAGTGGCCCTCCCCTGGACCCTCTCAAGATTCCCTGTGTCCCTCTTGAAGCGTGGAGCCCAAAACTGGACACAGTACTCCAACTGCGGCCTGACCAGTGCCGCATAGAGGGGTAGCATTACTTCCTTTGTTCTATTAGTCATGCACCTGCTAATGCACAACAAGGTGTGATTGGCCTTGTTGATGGCCTCGTTATACTGCTGGCTCATGTTCATCTTGGAGTCAATTATGACTCCAAGATCCCTCTCTGCCTCCTAGCTGCTGAGAAGGACACTCCCCAACCTACAGGTGTGCTGGGGGTTCCTCCTTCCCAGGTGGAGTACCTTACATTTATCTTTATTAAATTGCATCCTATTTCTCTCTGCCCATTGAGCCAATCTGTCCAGGCCAGCCTGAATCTGCTCCCTGCCCTCCGGTGTACTAACTTTGGCCCATAACTTGGTATCATCAGCGAACTTGGAGAAGGTGCTCTCCGTGCCCTCATCCAAATCACTGATGAAGCTATTGAATAATATCGGTCCAAGGACCAAACCTGCGGGACCCCACTGCCCACCTCCCTCCAGGCTGAGAAGGAAACATCCACTACCACTCTCTGGGTGCAGTCCCTAAGCCAGTTGGCCACCCACCTGACCACGTAGGCATCCACCCCACAGTCTGCTAGCTTCCCAATGAGGATAGGATACGAAACTGTGTCGAAGGCCTTCCTAAAGTCTAGGAAGATGACATCAGCCTTAGCTCCCACATTGAGGCAGTGTGTAACCTGGTCATAGAATGTATTCCTGTGGAAGCACCTCCCACTGTAGCACTACATGAGTGTGATTCCTACCCCCCACATGGCCTTGGACTCATGCTCAGCTTCCTATGCTGTATACTGCACTGCCTCAATCCCAGCCAGAGGAGGGAGGGGGAGCCTAGACACTTAACCCCTTACAAACCACCAGTGGCCCGTGGGCCATCAGCTGAAAAGCCCCGGTCAATCACCACCGTCCTCATAAACACCCTTCAGGTATTTGTAGATGGTTATTAAGTTCCCCTCTCCAGTCTTCTCTTCTCCAACCTAAATTGTTTCCAGTTCCTTCAACCTTTTCTTGTGAGCCACACTTTCTAGGTGTCTAATATTTTTTGTTGCTTCCTGATGGTGTCTTTCTAATTTGTCCACATCCTTCTTAAAGCACAGTGCCCAAAAACAGACACAGTACTCCAAAGGAGGCCTCATTAGTGCCAAATAGTGTGAAATAATCACTTTCTTTGTGTGGCAGGCCTGTTATTAGCACCCAGTGCACTACTGGCTTTTTCAGCAACAAGAGCACCCTGGTGCTCACATGGACAGCTTACTGCCCAGTACAACTAGAAAAAGCGCAAAATATGTATAGGCTGCTGCAGGACTGGATTAATACATAGGCAAACTAGGCACATGCCTAGGGCCCCGACCTTTGGTTCTTCCTCCAGTGGGCAGGCAGCTAGCAGGCTAGAGGCAGCACCCAGCTCAATCCAACTCTTCCTCAAGTATGCCCTGCATTTGTGCTTTGTTACGGGACACATTGTCCCATGTGTTGTGGGCTCCATGTGCTGACAGGGGGGGAGCAGGGCTAGAGCACAGGGTGCCTCAGTGCAGGGCAAGCCAGCAGGCAGCCCCTGTGCTGAGGCACCCTGCTCCCCAGCCCATGTAGAGATGGGGAAGCAGTCAGCCCAGGGCTGTCTTCCTCTCCATCTCCATGAGCTGTAGAGCTCCCACGCAGTGACAAGAGAGCGACAGGAGAGCAGCCAGCTCAGGGCTGCTGGCTCCCCTGTCTCGAGGCACAAAGCTGGCTCGGGCTCAGCATGCTTCAACTCAGGGGCTCCATAGAGTGTGGAGATGGGGGAGCAGGCAGCCTATGGCATGTGCCGCACACGCTATTTTGGCATAGCAAAAATCCATGTAGCAAATTTTGGCCCCGTGCTGCAAATTAACAGCGCTGCACAAGGTTTGACATGCAACACATGCAGCTTGCGGTGCAACAAACCACATATGCCTGCATGCGTCACTGCAGCCCATGGCTGTGTCCAGACAAGTGTGGCCATGTGATATGTGGCACTGCAGACCCATTTGCAGCACTACATCCCATACAGTCAGGTGTTTCCTGCACTGATACCTTGAAGTGCAGTTGTTGTTTTATAAAACCCACACAGAAAAAAAGCAGGTCAGTGCACTCAGTCCAAAACCATAGCCTGCCTGGCCAGAGCCATACTCCAGCTGCCGGACAGGCTCCAAGCTGTGGAAGTGATTTGGCTGCAGCTTCCCCAGCCCTCTGGACCCCAGGTAAGGCTGCTGGGGCCTGCAACTGTGCTGGCCCCAGCCTCCCCTACCTCACCTGGGGTAACCTGTGACAAGCCAGAGGGTGCACAGCACAGGCGTTCCCCAGTGACAATTAGTAGCAGCACAAAGTGTAACACTACTATTTGTCCCTGGAGAACCAAACGTCAGTATTCGTCTGGATGCAGCCCATAAGTCTAAGAGTATTTCCATAAAAATAATTTACTATGAGGCAAAAGGGGTCAGGGCTACACCATGCACAATCTGCTTTATGGTAACTGTCCGTCTGTATGCTTTTACCCTGTGGTAACCTGATGTATTTTACCCCTCTTTCATTGAGGCTAAGCTGCTTCATGTTAGCTTTCACTTACGGCGGGACAAGAGTGCACAAATGGTCAATTTCTGCAGGGCCGATCATGTGTGATAAATTCACAGACTTACCCTGCAGTAGGAAACTGTTTATGTGCTGACTTATGCATTTAAATGCTTTCCTAAGTTGGGGCTTTATTTTTTAAGGACTCATCTACACAGATATATTATTATGGAATAATCTAGACCATGAATTGATGTGCTCAAGAGCTATTTTGATTTAACTCCTTATATGGATGCTCTCATTCCTGTCCTATTCCTCATTGACCCTGCTTTGGGGTCAAGATTCCTTCCAGCTATATTTCTGTGATTCAATGACAGCAGTTTTGCAGTTTAGCTTAATCGTCTTTCAAAATGGATTAAGGTAAAGTGCTAAAAACACTCTTACCTAGCAATAAAACTGTCCACATTGGGACCTAGTGTGGAAGAGCTATTCCATGCTATTTCCCCATATAGTCAAGCTCTAAACTATGCAGTACTATGCATAACACTTTACATTTAAGCAGAAGACTTGGTTATAACATTGTTTCCATTGTTGCTAAAGGGTGGAATTCTGACCCTATTTCCCATGGATTTCAATAGTCAGGATTTTGCCCAGAATTTTTTTGTAGGCAGCATGAAAAATGAAAAGGAAGCTAAAATAAAAATCATCTTTCTGAATGTGTTAATCAACCTTACAGGAATAGAGTTTTGAGTCTTCAGATAAGCTTCTCTTCTTTGGGCAATAAGGGGGCAGGCCATTTCCAGCTAAAGTCTGTGTTACTGTTAAGATAAATACATGTATACTTTAATTTAAGGACTCTCTGTACATTTATCTCTGCACATTTATACATCTAGATCTATATACTTAGCTCTCTCTCTCTCTCTCTCTCTCTATATGTATATCATATTGAAAGAAGCAGAGGTTAGGTTGATGTTAAGCTGAATGCCTTGGATGATAATGCTGTATCTGACTTCAGCCTTCCTGGAGAGAGATAATTTAATTTCTGATAGGAGTGTAGTTTGGGCTTATTGCTAATTCCTTAATAAAATGTATAATTTTCAGGAGGGAATATTTTTATACCTTTTTAAGATTTAAATATACATGTTAAACCTAACATTTCTCTAATCTTTTGTTTTAATATTAACAGTCTTTGTTAAGGTTATTTTGATCCTAGTTCTTCATAATCATATGTATCTCTTTTTCAGCAATGTGTTTTTATTGGATGCCTGCTACTGACATTGCTCATTCATTTTACATTAGATAATCATTGATTAAAAAGTAGAAACAGCCCTGGCAGCAAGGGCCAGAAGCGAGGGTTCTCCTTGCAAGCAAATGCCACAAAGTCTTACTCTCTTCCCTTGCTTACTTTCCTTCTGGCATTCTTGGCTGTCCAGTGGGCCAGCTGCAACTAAGGTGGGGGAGAAGGGGAAGGGAGAGGAGTAGGCCCTTATCCATAGTCTTGGTTTGGTTGGGGAAGTCCCAGATTCCATAGGCTGGTCCTGGACAGTTGTTCAAAAGTCCCAGGCTGGAGTCCAGTGGGGAGGTGGAGCAGCATGGTGTGTCATGCAGGCAGCCAGGCAGGCACCGCTGCTGCTGTGCAGGAACAAGGAACGTAGGGACCTCAGATATGGCATCTTAGGATGACTATGTCTGCCTGCTTTGCTCCCACACAACAGCAGCAGTGCCTGCCTGCCCGCCTGCCTGTTACACCCTGCCACTATGCCTTCCTGCTGAACACTGACCCGGGACTTTGGACCAACTGGCTGATACCGGCTTATGTATGGTCATGCTACTTATCTAGCCTAGCCTGTGACTTCAAGGTTAGGACATTCTGTTGGAAATAGAAAATGTTGTTAGTCCAAGCCTGAGGTGGGCTTACAAAGCATATCTTCCTAAGCAAGTGCTTTTGTTGCTGGGCTGTTGTGGATTAGCATCTGGCTTTTATATACATAAGCGATAAAAGGTATTATTTGTGTGTGTATAATTATACACATGTAACCTGTCTGCAGGATCAGGCCTTACAAGTAGCAAACAATGACATATCAATATACGGCTACATGAAAAATGTCCTACAAGATAAACTTGAGTCATCCACTCTGTTAAACTAACAAGGGCACTCCTTTACCCTGCAGCAAATATGAGGCAGGTTTCAGTAAGAAGAAACAGTTTTGCCTTTCCTTACAGGAATGACTAATCTAGAGCTTTTCTTTTTATGTTTCCCTATTTTAATCAGTCCAACCTAATGGTCCTTTCTTGACTTACTATTTGCAGGTTAGGTGGCTCTGGGCTAGCAAGCCCTGGTTCTTGGGCTGGGGGGTATGAGTTCAAGGTGGGCTTCAGTCTCTGTTAGCTGGGCAGAGGGTGTTTTTTCCCCCCCAGGAGAGACCAAAAAGGCTAGGACTCTTCAGTTTGGAAAGGAGAAGGCTGAAGGGAGCTATGAAAGAGGTTTATAAAATCAAGAAGGATGTGGATGAAGAGATGAGGAAATGTTGTTCACCAAGTCCCAGAATACTAGGGAACACCTGCTGAAATTAGCAGGTGACAGGTTTAAACCAAGGTACTTTTTTATGCAACATGTAGTCAACTTGTGGAATTCACTGTCACAGGAGGTGGTGGAGCCACTAGCATAGCCAGGTTCAAAAAAGGACTGTATCAATTCAGAGATGGTACATCTATTAATGCCTATTGGACAGAATGGTTGGAGAGGTTTCCCCAGGCATCTCTAAACCTATAATGATGGCTGGGTATTGAATAGGGGATAGATTACTCTAGATATACCTGTTTCAATGCTCTCCCTCTGTAGCATCCACTTCTGCCACTCTCGGGAACAGAGTACTGGACTACATGGACCATCGGTCTGACCCAGTATGGCACTTTTTATTTTCAACAGCTTTTTTGGAGGTGCAGAGGAACTTTTCTTCTTATTTTCTACCATAAGCGTTTATTATCTTCTTGCTACATCCCTTCCTTACCTGTCTTGGAGGAGACATATCCTATCTGATATATCATAGAATCATACACTCATACAAATTAAGGTTGGAAGGGGCCTCAAGAGGTCATCCAGTTCAACTCCTTGCTCAAAGCAGGACCAACCCCAACTACTGTGTTTCATGGTATGTAAGTTAGGCTTTCAAGCCCAATTTTTGTGTCTTAAAAATCAAACTCAACTTATACACCATGCCACATAAAAAAATGAGGGATGGGGCTGGTCTCAGCTGAGCTGGTGCAGCCCCCTCCCCTGTGAGCAGAGTTGCCAAGCATTGAGCCTAGCCTCATCCACATCCTCTGTGAGTGGCACCAAGCCTGGCACTGCTCACAGGGGACAGGTAAGGGGAAGGGAATGGGGATGGGGACAGGGCTGAGATTGGCTGCGCTTGGCACTTGGCTGGCATGGCCCCATTCCATGTAAGCGGCATTGGCAGTGCTGCTCACAGGGGATGGGACCTCACTAGCCGAGCGCTGAGCCCAGCCAAGCCTAGCTCCATCGCTGCCCGTCCCCTGCAAGTGGCACTGGGTTCACAGGGGACAGGAATGCTGCAAGCGGTGCTGCCGAACACTGAGCCCGGTGCCACTCACAGGGGACAGAGCTGGGCTTGGCATTTGGCCGGTATGGCCTCATCCTCTGCGAGCAGCACCAGGCTTGGTGTTCAGCAGAGCTGCTCGCAGCAGCCCCATCCCCTGTAAGTCTGGCGCTGCACGCAGAGGATGGGGCTGCACTAGCCAATTGCTGAGCCCAGCTGAGCCCAGCCCCGTTTCTGTTCCCATCCTCACCCCCATCCCTTGTCCTTGTTGAACCTCATGAGATTTCTTTTGGCTTAACCTTCCAATTTGTCTAGGTCACTCTGAATCCTCACCCTGCCCTCCAGTGTATCTACTACACTCCCCAGCCTGGTGTCATGTGAACTTGCTGAGGGTGCACTCCATTCCACCTTCCAGAGCGTTAATGAAGATATTTAACAAAACCAGCCCCAGGACCAACCCCTTGCTTGACACCACCTGCTAGCTAAACATTTAGCTATTAATTACTACTTGTTGAGCCTGACAATGCAGCCAGCTTTCTATCCATCTCACAGTCCATTCATCCAACCCCTACCTCCTCAGTTTGCTTGCTGTGGGAGACAGTATCAAAAGCCTTGCTAAAGTCAAGGTATATTATGTCCACTGCTTTCCCCACATCCACAGACACATTTATCTCAGATTGGAAATCAGATTGGTCAGGCATGACTTGACCTTGTTGCAGGCCTCCACTTGCATCTCAATGGAGAAAACACAAAAAATTGTCATGGTTTTGCTTTACAGTTAGTCTTTAAAAATGTTTAAAGGCTAGATCCAATAAAGATATAGGTGCCTACCTGTAAAGTGTCACAAAACCTGTTAGGTGCCTGACCCTTGGGCTGGAATCTAGGACCCAGAGTTAGGTGCTTTGACTCCAGACACAGTGCAGGGAAGAGCTAGGTACCTCAGTGATGATCTGGGTTGGGAGGTGCCTTGAGCTATCAAAAAGGGAATTATGAGCAGAGGAATGTTACTGATCTCTTGCCCCTACTTTGGAGTTTAAGCATCTGAGTCAAGGTGGCCAACAGGCATATCCATCCACTCAAGACAGAGATCCTGGAACCCTTTCCTGAGGATAGAAAACATGGCGCTTAATTTTTTTCAAGGTCTCTATCAGTTTTAGAGTAAAGCCTATGGACTTGCATTTAATTGTAGCATATTTATTATGTTCTATGTTTTTTTCTTAATCAAACTATTTCTGTACAGTAGGGCAGTACAACTGGCAGCCTGCAGGCTATATTGTGGCTCGCAAAGGGTTAACACACAGCCTGTGGGTCCCTGCCTGACTGCCACTACTTCCATTGCTTTGACAGCTGCAGCCTGGACCTCCAAGATTCCTATTCCTCCTCTGACTTGTTCCTGCCCCTGCTCAGTGGAATGGAGCCAGGTTGCCCAGGCTGTGTACTGCCTGCATGATGTTTGCAGTCAGGAAAGGGTGAGGGTGCTATGCATGTACAAGCAGGGTGGGAGGCAGGTTGCTAGTACAGGTTGTATGACTGGTGGGGTAGGCTAGAAACAGGGTGCTGGGCTTAAACTTAACAGTTAAAGCCCTACTTCTTTGTGGGCAAGGAGAACTATGCGATTAAACCATGGCACTCATCCTGTATCAGTCAGAAGCTTTATTAACTATAAAAAAAATCACTAAATACAAAGCAATTAATCAACGGGGTCTACCAGTATATAAGTAGTCAGATTTATTGGATTTACCAGGATATAAGCAGGCAGTCACAAAAACTGAGCATGTTAACGTGAGACCTCACCACATCACAGTCTGTCTAGAGTTGTTACTTAGGAATCACTCCCCTCAGTCGGCCGCACTGAGTGAGCTTCCTGGGTTGCGCTGCTTCAATTTCGAGGGCTTGATCTTCCCTCAGAAGTCCATGCAGATGGTACAAATGGCAAACAATGAAAGATGAACAGCAATTGCACTTACTATTTAACCTTTTAGGCTAGGGACAGACATTCAAAAAGCCTGAGCCTGAATTGATTCAATCTTGGTAGTCTAACCTGTCTAGGCTGAACCAGTTTCTAACTGGACAGAATTCTCTCTGGACTGAGGAAATTCAGGCACATGCCTGCAATGGCTCAGATTAGAAGCCAGGGGACACTAGAGCAGCCCTCCCTTCTGTTGTACAGTGCTGAGCTGTGTGGGGGTGGGGTGGCGTGGGCATGGCCAGGACCCAGCAGCATGTTCTGATCAGGGAGGTCTGCCTGCACCATCCCAGGCTTTTCTCCACTGACTGCTCAAGGGGTGGGAGTGTTTCCAACCCCCATCCCCCTCCTAGCACTTTGAAGCAAGGGGGGAGGGTGCAGTGCATGCATCTGTTGATGATACAGAGCTTTTCAGTCTCCCTCCCTGCTTCTTTAGACTGTCTGCAGCAAACTGACAGGCAAGGAAGCCAGCAGGGGGCTGATGACAGTGTTTATCACCTGATCAGCAAAACAACAGCCTCTCTCCATTACTTCAAACTCTTCTTAAACAGCTTACCAGCTGACTTGCTGATTAGCTCCAAACAGCGCTAAGCAATCACTGTTCTGTCTGCCTGTCCCAGTGAAATTGGAGTCATACACACATCTGCATGCCACATGCCAAGCATACCACATGCTTAGGGTCTGTGGGGCTGAGGTCCCTGCTGTGGGAGATGGGAGAGAGAGGGGGATTTCTTGCTTGAACAGCAAGGAGCAAGGGGTGGGTAGGGCAGGCAGAAGCCAGGCACACCCAGTCTCTGCCAGAGCTGCAGCCAGGGAGCAGAGGGGAGGGGCCAGCCCTGCTGTGGAGCAGAGAGCCCTGCCCAGCTCAGAGAGCATGCCAGGATGCTGGGAGTGTCTGGTTTATCTTAAACCAGCAAGGGGCCTGGGACAGACATTGTATAAACTGGTTTGAGCCAAATCAGTTAAGTTTGATACTACATTCAACCAGGTTTATCTCAAACCGGTTTCAGCCATTTTCAAACTGGTTTATGTGCACTGAGCATCTGTTCTGTTACAGGTTTAAATCAGTTTCTGCTCACTTAAACCTGTTTATCTGTAATGTCTGTCCCTAGCTTTAGTGATATCACCATTATTATATAACAAGCTTGGCTAGTATTAGTATTTGGCTTATAGATCCTAAGATTACAGTAGCACATAATTACACACTTGGAATATTCTCCTGTTAATTTCCTGTTAACCCACTAATTAATTCACCAAATTATTATCTTAATTTATGGTTCTATTGTTTTATTGTTCTGGATGCTCCCTGGCATTTTATTGAGGTTAGCTTTAGGCCAACCTTAACTGAATCATCTCAAAAAGACTTCTGGGAGTTTGGTCAACTTGACATGACTAGACTTATTCTTCCTTGCAACACCTCCCCTCCTTAGTAGCTAGGAAAGCCTTTTCCATTGCTACCACTTGCTCTCTTTGTCCTGGCTATTAGGGCTGTGTGAAGCTTCAGTCCCTGATTTGATTCAGCATAGATTCCGCCCAATTCGGTGGCCAAATCTCCAAATCTGAATTGAATCCATTTTCAATGCTGACCTCGTGAAGGAACACCTTGAGAGGTTGGACTCCTTCAAGTCAGCTGGTCTTTACAGTCTACACCCCAGGGTATTCAAAGAGCTGGCTAGCATCATGGCATGGATCTTCGAGAACTCCTGGTGCTCTCGTGAAGTGCCCAAAGATTGGAAGAAGGCCAATGTAGTGCTTATCTTCAAGAAAGGGAGGAAAGTGGATCTGGCAAACTATAGGCCCATCAGCCTGACTTCTATCCTGGAAGGTCTTAGAAAATATTATCAAATAGGCCATTCTTAACAGACTGGCCAATGGCAACATCCTGAGGGATAGCCAGCATGGGTTTGTTGTGGGTAGGTCTTGCTTGATCAATCTTTTTTCCTTTTATGACCAGGTGACCTATCACCTGGACAAGGGAGAGGAGATTGATGTTGTATATCTTGACTTTAAAGAAGACTTTGATTTGGTATCCCATGATCACCTCTTGGCAAAACTGCCCAACTGCGGCCTCGGGTCCGCCACAATCTGCTGGCTGGGGAATTGGCTCCGTGGTCAGACCCAGAGGGTGGTGGTTGATGCAAGTCAATCGTCGTGGTGTGCTGTGACCAGTAAGGTCTCTCAAGGCTCTGTCCTTGGACTTATATTATTCAACACCTTCATTAATGATGTGGACATTGGAGTCAGAAGTGGACTGGCCAGGTTCACTGACGACACCAAACTTTGGGGTAAAGCATCTACACCTGAGGACAGGAGGGCAATCCAGGCTGACTTTAAGAGGCTCAGGAAGTGGGCGGACGAGAACCTGATGGTGTTTAACACTGAAAAATGCAAGGTTCTCCACCTTGGGAAGAAAAACCCACAGCATGCTTATAGGCTTGGCAGTGCTATGCTGGCTAGCACTATGGATGAAAGGGACTTGGGGGTCATGATTGACCACAAGATGAACATGAGCCATCAATGTGATGCTGCTGCTAGTAAAGCGAGCAGAACGCTGGCTTGCATCAATAGACGCTTCTCTAGCAAATTCCAGGCTGTCATTCTCCCACTGTACTCAGCCTTGGTGAGGCCACAGCTCAACTGCGTCCAGTTTTGAGGCCACAGCATCCAGTTTTGAGCTCCACAATTCAAAAAGGATGTGGAGAAGCTTGAGAGAGTCCAGAGAAGAGCCACGTGCATGATCAGACATCAGGAAAACAGACCTTTTGATGAGAGGCTGAGAGCTACGGAACTCTTCAGCCTGGAAAAGCGCAGGGTCAGGGGTGATTTGATGGCTGCCTCTAAGGGGTGCTCACCAAGATCTGGGAGAACACTTGTTCACCAGAGCACCCCAAGGGATGACAAGGTCAAATGGTCATAAACTCCTCCAAGACCATTTCAGGTCACACATAAGGAAGAGCTTCTTTACTGTCCGAGCCCCCAAGGTCTGGAACAGCCTGCCACTGGAGGTGGTTCAAGCACCTTCTTTGAATGCCTTCAAGAGAAATTTGGATGTTTATCTTGCTGGGATCCTATGATCCCTGCTGACTTCCTGCCCCTGGGGTAGGGGGCTAGACTTGATGATCTTCCGAGGTCCCTTCCAGCCCTATTGTCTATGAAATCTATGAATCAGAGGACCTTTTAATCTCTCTGAATCAAATTGGAACCCTCTGAATCAGAGAGATTTGGAAAGATTTGGAGATTTGGACATAGACACAGCTTTAAATGTTTTTTCTACATACCTCTAGGTAGCAGGCAGCTCGTGAATGCTGCAATGCTGGGGTAAATGGGGTGTCCCACAGGATTGCAGGGGACTCCCCAGTACATTTGGCAGAAGACCTGGAAGTGGACCAGAAGCACTTGTGCTCCACTTCCGGGTCCACCAGAGAGCACGCTGGGGGCCCTCCTGTGCCCCTCCGGTTCAGTGACTGGTGCCTCCTGGGTTGGGGGGGGGACACCTGGGGTCCCTCCGTGGCTGATTGCCAAGCTTGGGGGGGGCAGGGGGGGCAGTGCACTCCCCAGCCGACACATGGAGGGCTCCCCCCACACTCCTGTGGGATGCTTCAGCAGCACACTTATAAGATGGGAAACTCCCTTCTTGAGAGCACAGAGGCAAGACTTGAGAGCACTGACTCCAAGATGAACATGGGCCAACAATGCGAGGTCACGGTTGGCAGGGCTAACCGGAACTTATCGTGCATCCACAGGTGCATCTCAAGTAGGGCCAAGGAGGTGATCCTCCCCCTCTATGTGACACTGGTCAGGCCACAGCTGGAGTACTGTGTCCAGTTCTGGGCACCCCACTTCAAGAGGGATGTGGACAACATTGAGAGGGTCCAAAGGAGGGCCACCCGCATGATCCGGGGGCAGCAGGGCAGACCCTACCATGAGAGGCTACGGGACCTGAACCTGTTCAGCCTTCACAAGAGAAGGCTGAGGGGGGACCTTGTGACCGTCTATAAACTCACTAGGGGGGACCAGAAGTGTTTGGGGGAGACCTTGTTTCCCCTAGCGCCCCCCGGGATAACAAGGAATAACAGCCACAAGTTGTTGGAGAATAGGTTTAGATTAGACATCCATAGGAACTACTTCACACTTAGGGCGGCTAGGATCTGGAACCAACTTCCAAGGGAAGTGGTGCTGGCTCCTACCTTGGTGGTCTTTAAGAAGCGGCTGGATGCCTACCTTGCTGGGATCATTTGAGCCCAGTTTTCTTCCTGCCCAGGCAGGGGGTCGGACTTGAAGGTCTACAAGGTCCCTTCCGACCCTACTTCTATGATTCTATGAAGGCCCGCCTCACAGACCCCTACTGGCTATTGTACTCAAGGCAGTTAGGGCCACCAACTCTGTGTGTAGGATCTTCTGCCAGGCACATTAGAGTCTTATTAATGTGGATTAAGGCATAAGAGTCAATTATGAATCTCCTTCTCCTGAATTTGTTTTCAGATTATTATTTGCCCAATCAGTGCATTTGGACTAACATCCCAATTTGAGTGACCACTATAATGATGATAATGCCCAGCATAGAGATGTAAAATTTCTGGAAATTTTGAAGCCATGGGCAAAAAATGTCTTTCCCTGGGTTTTTTTTGGAAAAGAAAACCAGAAATTTTGGGGAAAATTGAAATATATGCAATACTTATTTTCTTAGCAACATTTACATATCTAAATTTACTTTTCTACTTTAAGAACATAAAATGTATTATGCATAACTTGGTTTGCTCATAAAATTATCATGTTTGGGATATTTATTAAATTTGAAAGTATAGTTTATACAGACAATAATTACAAATTTCCTTAATTTAATTTACATGTTTTTAATTTTTGTTACAAATGGAGCCAGAAGCTGCTGAACTCTAAGGAAGCTAGCATCTTAGTTTTTGCCAGTTTATGAGAAGAAGGCAGAAATTAAAGTTGTAAATAGAAGCAACTATCAACATTATAGTAAAACAAAGAAAGTTATTATGTATTCTAGATTTAGTTTCCTCCACAGTGTCAAGCAGATACAGAGCACTCATTTTTAGAAAAAGAGCTAAAAAAAAAGGAACCCCCCCTCCCCCAAGATTCATTGAATACAAATTTTAATACATGAAACTTTGTCTAATCAGTCTAATTTTCTGAGCTATCACTATCAGCAGTTTCAGCTTCTTCTGATCCTTCATTTTTATCATCTTCACAGACTTCTGAAAACTGAAGGTTGCCCGGATTGAAACAAGCTTCTCTATTCTTTCACATGTTAGTTTATTTCTTGATTTGATGCGAGTATTTCCAAACATAGACCCATTTCTTTCACATGCTGCAGAAGATTGAGGAATCTGAAGCAGGAGAAGTAAGAGGAGTCAGAGGTGGTGTCATGAAAAGGCCCTGTCACCATGTTGCAGGAGGGATATGCTTGGCAGAGTCCCAGACTGTATTCCAGGACCAAATACCTGAAGATGTTATGTACTTTGCAACATTTGAAAGTACCTTTCCAACATCAAGTCCTAAGTGTGTTGCTTGTTTTGTAATCCAGTCAAATGCAGGAGTGTTATCATCACTAACATTTCTGCCTTTGAATCTTAGATCCAAGAGATTTGTAGCAGCATGAATTGATTGGCAACAAAATTCTTCCTGTCTGTTAATAAAATCTTTCACTTTTCTTTCTTCTGTACTTGTAAGTGGAAATACACTTAGATTCTCAACAACAGTTGATTTTATCTGGGCCATTTGGTAAGGAATGTCTGATAATGATGCAGTGGTTGATGAAGAAATTGGCTTTAGAATCTTCAGGGAGTACTGCAGCTGAACCCGGAAGACATCCTCATCAAGTACAGTGTTTCTAACACTTCTGGGTACTTTAAGATCCTCAATTATTACTGTTTCTTGAAGAGCTTCTTTGTTTTGTAGTAAAATTTCAAATGAGATCACCACTCCACTCATGTAGTTTTACTACAGAGTTTGAGTGTCACTATTTTATTCTTTGCATTCTTGTCTTCCTGCTTCTTCTTAAAGATTTCAGCTCCAATATGAGTAGTTTTTACATGTTTTATAACTTATTTTGCTCTTCTATAGATCTTTTGCAGTGTCCAACTTAATGATGTCATTAAGAAACAAGTTTAGCCCATACGCTGCACATCCTATTGCAGTAATATGTGGATATTTATCCATTATGGTCTCCCATGTTGCTTTCATGTTACTTGCATTGTCAGTCAGCAAAGCAAATACTTTACCACTCCCAATCTTCTGTAGGACTTCACATATTTTACTACTGATATACTCTGCAGTATGCCTGTTCTCTTCTGTTTCAGTGCTTCTGTAAAAAACTAGTTGAGGTGTTCTTAACACAAAGTTTATGATTCCTTCCCCACACATTTGTCCATCCATTTGTAAGTACTGCAAGACACAGTTCTTCATTGATTTCTCCTTGCACAGATTACATTACACGTTCATATTTTGACTCTAAAAGAGGCTTGCTCGAAGAAAGTCTGCTGGGCAAATGGTATGGTGGTCTTAGTAATTTAAAAGCCAGTATGTATTTTCAGTTATTGACAATGGTGTCCAGAAGAATATATTGCTCTTGCAAGAGCTTGGTCAATTTTTTCCTGATCTTCAGGCCTCATTTTGACTACAAATGAAGCTATTGAGAGTCTTTTGCATACAGTTGGTTGCAATATTTGGCTACTTGAGGATGTTGATTGGGCATCCCTTTATGATGCTGATGTTATAGAAGCAGCAGCAGCAGCAGCAGCAGCAGCAGGACTTCTAGACTAAGAACACTGGAAAGAGCTACTTGCACTTTCATCATCATGATCTACTTCCTCCTCACTTACACCCATGAACGATTTTTTAATGTCTGCAGGACACTTCTTACATACAAGGGTGTGTTTGGTCATCCTAGTAGCATTTGGAAATGCATATTTCATTTGACAGTATTTGCAAATCACTTTTTTTCAGAATAACTTGCATTGTGGAAATGCTTTCATATGCTAGAAGTTGGTTGCACCATTTTGCTGAGGGAGAAAAAAGAAACATGTAATTTAGTGGCTAGTTTGCATATATAAACACTAAGCTACAGCATGCACAAGTTTAGTAATAGATGGAGGAGAAGCCTCCTCAGAGTTAACTGTCAACAACTTCCCTGCCCTGCAGGCCTCACCTCACTGCTAAGGTTGGGTGATTTGTCACAAAACATCACATTAGTAGGAATTCAATTATGAATTACATAGGTTATTAAAATATACTAGTGCAACTAAAATAAAGTTTAATATACTGAATTCAGAGAAATTTAAACTCTTACCTTTCAATAAGGAAGTATACTTTCAGCTCCTTTGTGCAGCTTCTGTACTTCTGTGGATCTCAAGGTCACAGGGCCAGGAGGAGGCAGGTTCCTTCCAATGCCAAAACCTTTAGACTTCCTCTCTCTCCTCTCCTGAGACTTTTGAGCAAGCAGGGCAATAAGCACCTTGTTTCTAATCTCTACAGGAACGAATGGATGCTGCTGCTAGTGTCCACTCCTAGTCTTTTGAGGCCTAGTCAGGACGGGAGTAGAACCACCAACCTCTAGATCAAAAGTCAACAATAGAGGAAGTCCACAAGCAAAGAAGGCACTGAATCCTTTTTCCTTCTCTTGTGAAAATGGCAGTGCCCCTGTCTCTAGTGGGTTATGGAATAGAGAAAATCCCACACAATTTACTGATTCGTTTGATGCACTGGTTGGGGGAGAACTAAAGGCTAGAGCTGATCAAGAGGCTCTTCTCCTAGCCACCATTGTTCAGGCAATCTCATTTTCCTGCCTGTTATGACCTCATGAGGAGTATAACCATGTGATGCTGTTGATCCTTGGGAGTGCCATTAGGACCAAAGCTAATTTTTCATCCCAATTTTTCCGTTGCTGTTCTACCACCTTTTTCAGGGGTAACTTTAGGGTTCTAGTAGTTCTTTCCACTAAACCTGAGCTCTGTGAATGGCCTTCAATATGCAACCGTTGCTTGATTCGTAGAGCTTGACATACTCCCTTGGTTACCTTTCCCACAAAGTGGGGTCCTTGGTTTGAGTCAATTTCCTTTGGTACTTCGTGGCATGAAAACACTTGTTCTACTAGGTATGCAGGTTGTAGCTGTATTGGTCTAGACAAAAAAGCAATCAGGGCTCATGGAGAGAGGTGATATATTTTATTAGACAAACAAGATTTTTGCAAAAAAGGGTAATTTGCATCATCATAGCCTCTCAGGAGAGCTGAGACTCCTTACCAGCTAAGAACTGCTGCCCAGAGGGTTTTTCCATCTATTGACTCCTCTGTGAAAACTTATGAACTATGAACTTTCATTTCTACCCAGGAGAACTTTTAAAATCTTTTTGCTGATGCCTGATGAAGGATGTTTGTGCCCGAAAGCCTGCAATTAAAGGAATTTTTTTTTGCAAAAATCTTGCTGGTCTAATATATCACCTCTGTCCACGACCCCTGATTTCTTGCTCTACTAGCATTTTTGCAGTAGTTAACACATCATTTTTCCAAGTGGGAATGGCTTGTATCCACTTGGTAAATGCATCTATAATTACCAAACAATACTTATTACCTTTTGTACTTCTAGGCAGCTCAGTGTAATCAATTTGCAACCGACTCCAGGGGCCATCAATCCTCTGAGGTCCCAATGGTCCCTTGATTGCTTTACCATCTGGATTATTAGCAACACAAGGCAAACAGTTATATGTACACGTTACTCAATATCTTCTCTCATTTTTGGCCACCATCCAGTTGCCTGCAATTGCTTCAGTGTTTTTTCTACTCCTAAATGTTTGTTATCATGAGTTAGTGTAATAATTTCAGTTCTGATTTGAGTAGGCACCACTGATACAGGGGCTTCATCTGTCTCTGCTAAAACTAACTCAAATTTATCTTTCCAAATCTTCCATCCCAAACCTCCTGTTTACTCACCAGCTCTTGTAATTGTTTATCTTCCTTTTGCAATTCCGGCAAGTCTAAGCTCAAAAATTTACTTTGTGCTTCTGCCTTTCTCTTGGTTCCCACAGGGGACTCTCTTTTGCTCCTGCTTTTGTGGCCAAATCTGCTTTTTCATTCCATTTAGCCTCTTCAGTCCCTTTTCTTTGGGCTTTAACTCTTCCAATTTTGACCTTGAAATCCCATATAAATGGCTTCTTCTGTTCTATATATATCTCTCTATATATATAGAACAGAAGAAGCCAATTTGACAAAATCAAAATGTCCCATGGAAATATGTCAATTTTCCTGAATCTTCCAGCAGAAGCCAGTGAGGCCAGCTATCATGTCTAACTCTGAAATGCTCCAATGTACTGGGGAGTCAGGAAACAGCTGCCCTGGGAAATAACTCCATGAGCCGTTGCCTCTTCTTGCTGTTTAAGACACCAGATGGAGATAAAGACCCAAGTCAGCTCCCCGGGGAGCTAAGCAGGGAGTTGAGGTGCCAGGGGAAAGCTGATTATTATTATTAACAACTCCTTTTGCTTCTTGTGAAAAAGAAATTTTCAGCATTTTTCTTCCCATGGACAAAAATTCTAATTTTATTTAGTTCTGATTCAAGATGAATTTCTTTTCAAACAATAACAGAGGGATTTCCTTTGTCTGGCCTGTTCTGCTCCTGACCTCTTCACTAAGTGCAGTTAGATGTTTGAGGTACTCCATTGCCTGATTTATGGTAATGGCCACAGGTCAACCAGTGAGAAGGGCAACCCTCTTCAGCACACAGTACAGAAGAAAAGCCAAAGTTGAGATGAGAAATGATTTGTGAAGCTCTGGCGGTTTTAATGAAAAATATTTTTTTCTTTCCCAGGTTTTGTCTTCTCCCTGGTAAACAGGAAGAACTGATCCTATAGTTAAAGCTCTGGACTGAGACTCTGCACATTTAGGTTCTCTCTTGCCCCAGGGGATGTTGTCCTAGGGGATCTTGGGTAAGTGACAGTTTTCTAAAATAAATGCTATTTTTGGGTGCCCAAGTTGTGAAATTGGGGCCCCAGCCCTTTGACACAGACTCCTGCCCTAGATAGACTCCCACTGATTTTGATAGGACTGACTCTGTAGAGGTCTGCTACTATGGATCATCTTTGAGGATACAATTTCAATCTCTCTCCATATCTTATCTGTATAATGGGGCTTCTATATTACAGGATTGTTGTGAGTATAAATCTATAACTCTTGCTAATATGCTCAGATACTACAGTGGTGAGCACAGTAGTAAAGGCATCCTTTAACCAAATCTGAAATAGTTACCCCAACTGTCATAATTGCCTGCTTTCTAAAACTACCAGTAGGAAGTAGGACTGGAAGGGATCTCACAAGGTCATCTAGTCCATCTGCTCAAGGCAGGATCATCCCTGACTAAACCACTGCAGACAAGTGTCTAATTTGCTCTTGAAAACTGCCAAAGATTATTCCATAACTTCTCTAGGTAGCCTGTTCCAATGCTTGACTAGCTTCATAGTCAGAAAGTTCCTCCTAATCTCTAACCTAAATTTCCCAGCTGAAGCTTGAGGCCATTGCTCCTAGTCCTAGTTCCCCTGGTCAGAAAGAAAAGCCCATTTCCATCATCTCTGTAATTGCCTTTCAGGTATTTGAAGACTGTTATCAAATGCCACCTCAGTCTTCTCTTCTCCAAACTAAATAACATGAGTTCTTTCGCTCTTTCTTCATCAGTCTTGCCTCCCCATCCCCTAATCATTTTTGTTGCTTTTCCAAACTGTCTACATTCTTCTTGAAGTATGCCCAAAACTGGACATAGTACTCTAGGTGAGACTTCACTTGTGCTGAACAGAGCAGAAGAATCTCTTCCCTTGATTTGTGACATGCCTGTTAAGGACATGGAGGCTGGATGAGAGAATAAGGTCCCACCAACACAATTAAATTAGCTGCATTGATCCAGGTATGAAAAATTAGCAGGGGGGAAGGAAAACTTGCAGCTGTTAGAAGGAAACAGTATTGTAAGAGCACAAATAATTACTTTTTTGGTATCTAAATAGCACATAGGTGCACACACAAGGAGAAACATTAAAAAAGAACACAAAAGTATCCAAGTCCTTGAACACTTTCTGCTGCAAATGTTTGAAAATTGAAATAACAAAGCACAGATGCCGCTTTGTTCCAGTAAACACACCTTTCTAAAGAAAGTTTCAATGCTTCTATTGAAAACATACAGTTGGACTGCAGTGTCAGCCCAGAGCCCTTTGAATTCTGGCTGCACAGTATTGTTTGCAGGACTGGGAACCTAAAGGCCAAAAAATCTTGATTAAATGGGCCTAGTAATTACCAGGCTTATATTTGGAATCAGATGGTGCTTCTTTTTCTCACAAAGGAGCAGATTGCAATCTTATTATTCACTTCAGTGAGAAGTTTTTTCAAATGATCTTGACTTCACCAGGAGCATTTCTGTAACTTCTCAACAGCACGAATAAGGATTCACAGCTTGGCCTAAGAGTGGAGAATTATAATTTCAAATGGAGCAGAGTAAGACTTTCAAAGAATAAGACTGTGGTATCTTTTCCACTTGTGGTGGAGTACCTTGCTAGACAAGTTAGTGTTAGGTCTGCTAAGAATATCAGAATACAGCCAATGGGGAATAATTTGACAAACTTAATTGCTGTTTGTTTTGAAGATGAGTCACCTGAGACTAGGGTTTGACTTTTTATGGCTTTCTGTACTTTCTGTACTTTTTATGGCTTTTTATGGCTTTCTGTACTCCTCAAAATCAAGATCCACAAATTGAGCCAGGTTTGAAATGTTCAGCTTCAGTTAAAATGCAGAACTTTTGGATGAAATTACCATATTTGCCTGAATCTAAGGTAATGTCAAAATTAAGATGACTCCCTGCCCCACCCCCCACCCAATTAAACTAGGTTAGATAAATACAAAGATATAAATTTGTTATAATTTTATATTTAAAGAATCTGATTACTGGAGGGTTGTCTTAAATTTGTCTCCAAGCACACTGGGAGGGGGAGGGTAATGGCCAGGCAGACTGACGCCCCGTGTCTGCACCCCAGCTGCCCCTCAACATGATCCCCAACCCATGCTGCTGCTTGATCTCCATCCTGCACTGCTGCCCACTCCCAGACCTGCTGCCTGGTCCTTCACCAGATCCCCAACCAAAGCTATTCCATTTCCATTCCCTACTCAACCCCCCACTCAACCTTGACCAGCACTGGTGCCCAACCCCTACCTGATTCCAATGCATACTGATACCCTTTCCCCACCCAATCTCTGACCCCTGCTGCTGCCCAATCTAGGGCTGGCCTAGGATTACAACCTTTTAAAAACTGTAAGGCGGGACACAAGCCTGCCTCTGCCTCCTCCCCCCCGTGGCATGGTCAGAGCAGAACTGAGCTGAGCCCGTGGGGGTAGGGGAGGATGCAGGCTGCCCACTGCAGGTTCAGGGCTCCCTGCCCTGCTGCTATTCCCCCAGGAGCCCCACGCCACCATGGCAAGGTTGCCCCTGTCTGCCTGGCAGCAACAGGAGGCACAGCTTCGCACCACCACCTCTGCTGCTGCTGGGTGAGCAGGGGACACCTGACCTCACCATTGCAGTATGGCTAGCATGGGGCTCCCAGCAGCAGCAGTACCAAGCCTCTCTTCCTTTCCATGCCGGGTCCTGCCTGCTGGGCTACAGAGGCCCCACAGGGAGGGTAACAGGGTGTGGAGCCCTGAGCCCACAGCAGACAGCCCACATCCATCTCCATCCTGTGCACAAGTCTGCGGGGCCACATGTCCCCCCATGCCCTGTTCCCAGGTAGTGTGTGCAGCAGCAGGGAGCCAGCCCCGCTTGAAGCCCCCCAGATGAGTTGCATGTGGCTCCATCTGACTCTCCAGCTAGGCCAGGTGGCCATGAATTCCTGCCCCAGCCCCAGGCCTCATGCACTGCCTTGGCTGGTCAGCACATCCAGCCCCAGCTGCCAACCCTGCTCCACTCCTTCCCTCACAATGGAGGCCTGAATCCACTCCCCCACCAAGGCTTCCCCCACCCCCCCCGACTTACTTGCAGAAGGCTGCTCTCCACAGTACCTGGCTGTATCCCTTGCCCTGTGCATGTGTGCATGTGCACACATGCATGTGGCAACCCCACATCCTACTTCCCCCAGCCCCAAGCCGCCCCTCACAACCTGGAATGCTGCCAACCTGCAAGGGGAATCCCTTTTCCTGCATTTTTCCGTGGGGAATGGAAAACCTGGATCCGTCTATGACACTGTGGATCTGGGAAAGTGCTGTCCTGGAGTCATGAAGCCTGGGACTGGGACTTGATGTTCCCATTTTGGGACTGTCCCACCCAATGAAGGATGGGTGGTCACCCTAGCACACCTTTACACTCACTGTACTGCTGCTGACTCCAGATGGCAGTGGCAGCCTGGACAGTTCTGCCTCTGGCTTTGGGCCCAGGTGGAAGCTGAGGCCAGAGTACTGGTACTCAAATTCAAGACAGACTTTTTTCCCCCACGCTGAATGGGGGAAAAAATCCATTCAAGTAAGTACAGTATTTCATAACAAAGATACTTAAAACCAGATTAGCTGACTTATTAGAAGGCATTCACCTTTGACTTTAGACCATTTATGGACCATTTCAGTCCAAAAAGAATTTGTATGAAGAAGTGAAATGAAAGCAGTTGAAAAAGATGCAATGGGAATTTGAATTCAGCCTTAATGCTAGTCAGCTGTACTTACAAATATTTTAATCACCAGTTTTTAAGAAAAAATATAGTTATGAAAGTATTGGATGAGGCACTATATAAGGTGGGTTCTTCCATAGGCACACTGAGAAAACCATGTTGACCAGATCAGTTTTAATTACCTTGAGGTAAATCAAGAGTAATTCCAATAAAATTCTACTCCGTTGAAGTCATTGGGGTTGGACAAAGGTAAAACAAGTAAAATTAGGACAGGCTGTCTGTGTTTTGCCTTACAAATCCATCACAGGGCTGGAAGGGATTTCAAGGGTCATCTGGTTCAACCCCCTGCATGGATGTAAGAATGCTACTCCTAATCATCCCTGACCACTGCTTATGCGGCCTCCCCTTGGAAACCTCCAATGAAGAAAGCGACAGCTTCCCTGGGTATTGTCTCACTTCTAACAAGAAGGAGATTTCTGTTGATATGTAATCTGAATCTACTTTGCTGCAGTTTTGAAGCCATTGTTTCACATTTTGTTATCTGTGGCTAGAGGAAAAGTTGTTTTCCCTCTTCTTTATGGCAGTCTTTCCAGATATTCCAAGACTTCTATCATGTCTCACCTTAATCACCTGCAAGCTAAATATGCTTAGTTTTCTCAGCCTTACCTTATACTGTTTGCTTTCCAATCCCTTTGTTATTTTTCTGTTTGCTGTTTAAATGACTTAAAGTGTCTCAGAAAGAAATCATGCTGTGATTTCTTTATTCCTTTTCAGTAGCTTGGCTATATCAAAATCTTATGTTTGCAAATGTTCCATGTTAGGAAGCACTGGGAGTTTAGAGTCTTCTGAATGCCCTCTTACTAGCATGTGATAGGAACAAATCTTGATACACATAATTTCCTGTAGCTCTGTTGAAGAAGGAGGACTTCTGCATGATATGATAAAATATGATTTAAAAAAAAATTGTTTTCATAACACTCAAATGTCTGGTAGAAGCTATACTAAAAAGGCATAACCCTGAACAGAGGAGTATATCATGGAAAGGCTGTGCACTGGCAAATGTGTGGAAGAAGGAATGTGAGACAGTTTTTTTCTCAACAGTTTGTAAAGTGCATTTGTATTAAGTAACAATAGAGTTGAGTTAAAAATGAATGTCATTGAGGACTTCAATCTAGAGATGAACTGTAATAAACCACTAGGTAATTTTGCTTGCCTTATGCATGTAAGAAGTCTTATTAAAGTTAGCAAGACCATACATGTGAGTCAGCTGGGTTTTACCCCAAGAACAGTTATTCAGATTTGAATGTACAATTATCCTGACACAAAATTTCTTCACCGTTAGAAAAGAGAATGAATTCTGGGCACATGTCTGAATCTGAGTGAAAGAAGGACATTAAGTTAGAACCGGAAATTCTAGGCAGAACTATCCTAGTCAGAAGGCTTAAATCAAGATCCCATGAAATTTAGAAGTTCCAGAAGTTTTTACACTTGCCTGTGTATCTTTATATGTTTTTACAGGTTTCCCTCAATTTATGTGGGTTCTCTATACATGAATTCACTCTTATGTGATGAGCATTCTTAGACCCATAATTCATTATATGTGAGGTAAATTCGCTTTTATGCAATCGGCATAGGCGCCCCCTGCCCTGTCCAAGCAGGTAAGTCTGTGGGGGGAGGAGAAAGGGCTGTGGGGCCAGGGCCCCATGCACCCCAGCCCTGGCTGCAGCAGCTCCTGGAGCAGCTGGTGCCAGCTGCCTGCAGCTGCTGGGCTGCACCGTGCTCCACCTATCCCCTTGCACCGGGGCTCTTCCTGTCCCTACTCATCCCAGCTCCTGGGCTGTGCTGTGCCATGGTTCAGGCAACTGGTGTTGGCTGCTTCTGGGGCCACTGCAGCAGAGGCTGGGGTGAAATGGGAACAAGTGGAGTTACGGGTGGCATGGGGCATGGCACTTACCCCAGCCCCAGCTGCAGTGGCCCTGGGAGCAGCCTGTGCCAGCTGCAGAGGGAACTGTCAGTAGGTGGGGTGGGTATGCCTCTTGCTGCTCTGCACCCCCTCTTCCCAGCGGGGGCATGTGCCCCTATATCTGTGCCCCCTATATCTGTGCACAGGATAACAGCAGGCTGCCGCTGCAGGCTGGGGCCAGTGGCAGCACTGAGCTGTTCCTTGCATTCAGTGTGGCCCACCCCAAGCGCTGGGAAGAGCCCAGTGCCACCACTGGCCTCAGCCTGCAGTGACGGCCTGCTGTTGTCCACACACAGATCTCGGGGCACCACCCCCAGGAAGAGCCCAGCACAGCCCACCAGCCCGCAGCCCTCCGGGGGGGGGGGGGGGGCGTGGAGCAGCAAGAGGTGCTCCCCCCTCGCACCCACTGACAGTTCCCTCTGCAGCTGGTGCAGGCCGCTCCTGGGGCCACTGCAGTGCTGTGCCCCTTGCCACCTGGAGCTTTGCTTGTTCCTACTCACCCCAAACCCTTCTGCAGCAAGAGTTGTGCCCTGCTACCCCACACCCACTGACAGTTCCCTTTGCTTCACTCCCTTGTGCAGCCCCAGGAGCGGCAGCCCTCCCCCCGCCCCTTCCCTAGTCCCAGCCTCACTCCCTCCGTCCCTGCCTCACCACCATGGGAACCTATCCCTATTTGTTACATTATAAAGTGGGTTAATTTTATGTGAATTCGATTTATGGGCCATTCTCCGGGAACACATGTAGCACATAAATCAAGGGAAACCTGTAATTCCTTTCATGGGTGGAATGCCAGAAAAAGTTAAACTAAATCAATGAGAGGTCAGCCAAGTTTAGTCTTTTGTTACAAGCATGAGTGAGCCTCTAAAAAGAGAAGGAATGAAAATGTACAACTTTTGTTTCTACTCTTTGTGTTTAAATGTCTCATACATATAAATTAAATACAAAACTGTACAAGAAAGAAAAATGCAACTCAACTTATATGATGTTCTTTCTTCCTAAGATGGCTGATCTCATTCTCAAATCCACTACCTACAGTGACCAGAAATGGAGAAAAATATGGGACCCATTTTTGGAATAATAAAAAAAGACTGCTGGACAAGAATGGAGAGAAGATAAGGAGAGAACAGTCTAGTCTGGCCATACTTGAGGGCTCAGGACATGGTCATCTTTCAAATGAATGGAGAAATCAGGTGTATGTGGAGATATTTCTTTTACCCTCTGTTTCTTCCTCTTACTGTAAATTCCATCTTGATGGAGGATTATGGGAGCACTGTCTTGTGTTGGGAGGGTGATTTTCTTGGCAGCATGGCTTCTCATAGTCATGTTTTTTATGGCATGCTCAATGGGGGACACTGTAAGGAAGTGTGCCACATCAGTGCTGATGATCATGCCATTAGTGAGTCTACCTATGTGGGTGTTGGAAGATGTGCTCAGTCTTGGGATCAGAACCCTGATGGGTCCACAGCTGGGAGAGTGCCCTTCCCTCCTGAGGGAATGATGCTGGGGAAAATGTGTTTGGACAATTCTGCAGTGTTTTTCGTTTCCTTATGTGTGCAATTGTCATATACAGGTACTATACGTTATATATGGCCCTTCATCCCTAAACAACAGCATGTATTTTGGTGTACAACAGCAAAAGGCTCTAAATTTTATTTTTATAATGTATTGTTTGCTCTTGTTTCTTTCAGATGGCTTTCAAGATATCCAGAATGTTTATTTTCCTTATAGCAGTTGCATCTTTTTTGTGTGTCTGTTTTTACACCACCCTCAACTGGAGTGATATCTGCATATTCTGCCCAAAGGGTGAAGTGGTTACATCATTGACTTATTTTAAAAAAAAGACTGAAAAGTTCCTGCAGTTGCCAGATACGGACTGCAGTAAGAATCCTCCATTCCTAGTACTGCTTGTGACATCATCATGTGACCAGAAAGAAGCTAGGATGGCTATTCGTCAAACGTGGGGGAAGGAGAGACTAGTTGCTAGGAAACGAATTCTAACATTTTTCCTCCTTGGAACCACTGAGAATCAATATGAGCAAACTGAGGTTCTCGCTGAAAGCCAGGCATACAAAGATATTATCCAGAAGGGTTTTATAGATACATATTATAATTTGACTTTGAAAACAATGATGGGAATGGAATGGGTTCACAAATTCTGTCAACAGTCCAGTTTTGTTATGAAAACTGATTCAGACGTATTTGTCAATGTCTTTTACTTGACTGAACTTCTTTTAAGAAAGAACAGAAGCTCTAACTTTTTTACAGGGTTTTTAAAAATGAATGAGCGCCCAATACGACAGGTGTTTAGTAAGTGGTATGTGAGTAAATATGAATATCCTGGAAGCACTTATCCTCCATTTTGTTCAGGAACTGGTTATGTTTTTTCTACTGATGTTGCTAGTCAGGTTCTTAATATTTCAGAAAGCATTCCCTTTATTAAACTAGAGGATGTTTACATAGGACTGTGCCTAGCCAAACTACAAATCAAATTGGAGGAACTTAATTCAAAACAGACATTCTTTCCAATCAAGCTTCAGTTCTCACTTTGTCACTTTGTGACTTGCCACTACATTACACCTCGTGAACAGCAGGACTATTGGTCTCAGTTAGAGAAATCAGTAGATAATATGCCCAGCTGCTTGACATAGCTGAAACAAGAAACTAACACACAAAAATCCAGAGGGCCAGTCTTTACCCAGGCAAAACTCTCCCTGAAATCAGGACATGGACCCATTCACTGAAGAAGACATTAAATATTTCTGTTAGCATTTTTGTTATCACCATACCTGTCTAGGAATGTGAAAATCTCCATCTCACACTTTGTAATTTTGCTTTTCTTTATTTGCAAGCACTTTGTTTTCTTTCAGGTTTTAAGTCAATGTGACTGTTCTGCTCTGTCTGTCTGCACACCGGCATCACCAGCAACAGGTCCAAGAATGACTAGTGATATTGTATATAGACGAATAAGCAGATATTTGATAGATAATTTGTGTGTGTTTGAGGGTGGGTGGTGGGGGTTAAAAATGTTTACAGGCCAAAAGGATATTCCCACATTTCCTGACAGGCCACATTCCTGCAATAGACTTGTATAGAACACTACTGAAATCCACAAGGCTTTGCTCAGATTCAAGGATATGCCTATGCAAAGCTCATTGCAAGACCTTAGCCTTTGGTACGGTGGGTTATCTCAAGAGCCTTTAAGGACACCAGATTTGCTTTCTAGGTACACTTCATACCGAATATCAAGCACATAGAGCCTTTTCCAAAGTCCGGTGGAGATAGTCCCACTTACTTCTATTGACTTGGATTTGTTCTAGAAAGGATTTTATGAATCCATGGATCACTGTCACAGCTATCGCTTTCTGAGCATTGTACCATATTTTCTCATGTATAACCTATTCTTGAATATAATGTACACCCTGTTTTTTAAAAGGTAGTATGTAGAAAAAAGGGTCTAGGGACCTGAGCCTACTGCCAGCCCTGGGTGCTGGTTGGGACCCATGGGGACCAATCCAGCACGGTGGGTTTGGGGCTATGTACCAGGTCTGATCCCACGTGGTAGGTCTGGGACTGTGTGACAGGCCTGATCTGACACAATGGGTCTGAATCCATGTGGCAGGTCTGGGACTGCACAGCCTGAGGGCATAGCCAGTTTGGGACTGCATAGACATGTGCCATGTCCAACCCCACACGCTGTCTCTGGGGCTGAATGCCGACTATGCCCTGTCTCTGGAGCCACATGCTAGGTCCAACCTAGAACATGGTCCAAGAGCCAGTGCAAGGTCCCAGACTCAGCATGCCAACTCCAACCCAGCACATGGCTTCATAATCAGCGTGCGAGGCACCATCTAGCATACCAGGCCCAGAGCTGTATGCTAGGTTGTACTTAATGCACTGGCTTTGGCCATGGACCAGCCCTGTGCACAGGCTGAATCTGGTATGTGGATGGGGAGAGTGGCTCCCCATGGCTCTGGAAATCTGGTGATGTGGGGTGGGGAGCAGTGGCATGTTAATTATCTTGGTACCCAAAGCTACAGCACTTAATGCTCCCACCACTCCTTTCCCACCCCCCAGCCAAATTTCTGGATCCCTAAGGCTCTCTTTTCCTTGCACATAATGTGCACCCCAATTTTCCCCAGTTTGTTTTTTTGGGGGGTGGGGGGAAAGGTGTAGGTTATATGTGAGAAAATATGATAATTTTGTAACATGGTTTATTGGAACTGAATTATGATCGCTTTAAATGAATGAGACAATGTATTATAAACATCTTCCTTCCTGTCATAAATTCAGGGAGGAGCAAAAAAATTTTGCTGTAATCAAACATGCCCGCTTAATGTTACAGACCAAGAGCCTGATTCTCTGTTTTTTTTAGTATCCAGTGTTTCTAGAGATCCATGGGAGCTTTTGATGTACAATGAACATAGGACTGAGCCCTTAAAGTAAATGCAACTGATAAATAAAGTGAAAATGTAGAGGGTAAATTCTGTAGTCACAACATTTGCAAAATTCCCACTGATTTATGGAGAAGTATGTTCCATCATGGCTAACATATAACTGATAGACTCCAACCTATCAGTTTTATTTACAAATATATACCACAACCCAAGGCTATATTAAATTGATGTTTTACTAGAAGTACTTTGAAATCTCATAAATACAATATTCTGATACAGTTATATGAACCAGTATGATGCATTTTGCTGTAAGTGACTAGTTATTGTAGCTTGGGGCCCCAATTCATCTAGATGCTTAAATATGTGCCTGACTTCAAACATGATAGTTTTACTGAAATCAGTGGAATTACTCCTGCTCAAAGTTAGGTGTATGCTCCAGGGTTTAGATTTGGGGCCTGGAAAAATAGTTATTGACTACATTTACTGTGTATTTTCTGTAAGGGAAAGTTACAAGGCTAAAATGAACATGAAATTTCCAATATTTCAACAATTCCAACATCAGTTTCATGGCATTGAGCTTAAGGTAGAAGAATAAGTATACCTTATCACATAGTTCTCTCTGAAGGTGAGCATAAGTATCTCTAGATCTGGGAAGTGATAATGATAACTGTAATAACAGGAACAAGAACAATGATTTGTTCACTTCTGGTGCAGTGCAATGTGGAGTGTCCTTAATTTGCATATCACAGGATGAGCAAATCCTTTCTGTTTGTTCAGCATCAGGGAACACACCCCAGCTATATCTGAAGTTATTTTGCTGGTCGTCTCAGTGGGGGAGGTAGATCAGGGTCCTTAAGCCAAGCTTCATTTTTTTCACCACTTTTCTTAACTGTCCTTCTCAATGTAAAGAATTTCTAGGGCTGTCATAGGACATAAATACACAAGCTGTGCATGATGCCAATGTAAAGATTAAAGACACTGGGAAGGTTCTGTGCTGTGCTTCTGCAGAGGCCAGAAGAAAGAAGGAGATAGGTGGCTCAAAATGGCTAAAACTGGCATTTGCATAAGTTACAGCATTCCCGGAGGATGTCTCTTTTTGGGACAACATATTGATATGCTGATATTGCACCATGACTGATATATGTCAGTATATGCTGATGCTGCACTATGGAATTCCTGTAGTGCTGAGTTTTAAGGGAATGTCCCTGGTCTGTCCATAGCCTTGCCCCTGTGCTGGAGACTGTGAAATGAAGTATGGTAAGACTATTTACTCTGCTGTTCTTGCACTAAGGAAAATTCTTCCTCAGTCCCTCATAGCTAGGGCCGTCCCTAAAGGGGATGAATCAGGGTGACTGCGCTGGGCTCCACGCTTTTGGGGGCCTTGTGGTCAGTGCTGTATAGGCCCCGCCACAGCTGCCATGTGCCGCCACTGCCAAGACCCACTGGCTCTGCCACTGCTGCCAAGGGCTGCTAGCTCTGGCTGCTTGCCACCCCGCCCCCCCAGGCCCTGCACAGGCTGATATGCCCCAGACCAGCATACCCCTAGGGATGGCTCTGCTTGTAGCTCTCAGCCCGCATTCACTGTTGGATATCACATAGCCACTATCTCTGTGCCTAATACTATTATTATCCTGTCCACTAGGAGCAGCTTTGTCCTTTATAGTTAGCAAAAAGTATTCAATATCAGAAGAATGATTTTTCTGTGCTAGACATTAAAATCTAGTAGCAGTGTTGCTGCTGTAGCTGTGATGGTCCAGGGAATATGTAAGATGCCAGATTTCTAGGGTGAGATAATATCTTTTATTGGACCAGCTGTGTGGCTAGGACAGAAGTTACACAAACCTTTTCCTCAGATCTGGGAAAGAAGCAGATACAACCCAAGCTAAATACCAGGTAGAAAAACTGCTCTCATTTAACCTTGTTACATTAATGAATATGATCCTTTAAAACAGTGGTCTCCAACCTTTTTATGGTAAAGATCACTTTTTGGCACCCCAGGATCTATCTGGGCCTGGCTCACCTCAACTCCCTCCCGATCCCTGCCAAGCCCTAGCCCCAGCCCCAGCCCCAGCCCCAGCCCCAGCCCCATTCCCTCTCCCCCACCCACTGCCTCTCTCCCTGCAGACTTTCTACGGGGGGGGGGGAGGGGGCACATGCTCAGCCCCCCTGCCCTGCCGCCCCCCCCCGCCCCATTTTCTTCTCCCTCTGCCTATGGTTATATGTGAGAAAATGTAGTGGTCAGTTCTGTTAGATGGTGTGGCTGTTTAGCCTTAGGTAGGCTGAATTTGTGCACAAAGACTCAGGCCTTTCCCTTACCAGCATATTTCTGTGCTGCTTCCCTGAAGTGAATGTGACTTATGAGGTACTGAAATCCCTCTATCAATTACAATTTGTACATAATTTTGTAAAGACTTTGTGATCCTTTCTTACTATGAAGAGAACAGTCACCTTTTGAGGTCCAGATTCTGGTACCCTTCCTCAAAATGGATGGGTGGTATTTTGGACCAAGAGTGGCTCTGTTATGTTCCACAGAATCACTAGTGAAGTACAGCTTAATGTGAATCAAGATTGCAGAATCTGCCCTACTGTTTGTAAAAAAGGGATTCATGTTAAGTTTATGGTCACCATGTTACTGGCAATGAATTCTCTGGAGATTGTTTAAAGGACTATCCCACGATAAGCAGAGAGAGGGAGTTTGCTTTGTTATTTTGAAGTCAGGAAGAAGGCAGGGTGTGCATGAATTCACTTAATCAGATGATGATACACTGATAAAGTGCTGATAATGTGAACTCAGGCTCACAGAAGCTTATGCATGTCTGATTTAGTTAGTCCATAAGGTGCATCTCAGCCCTGCCTTCTGACTTCCCAACATGAACACCGTTTCCTCCCCATATATTTGTGTGGTTCTAGCAGCTTATGGAAATATGGATTCCCATCATTACTTCCATTTAAAATAATATTGCCACTATGTTATGTTCAGAATATAACAGGTGTTTGTCTAGGACTCTATATTATTAATATTATTGTGGCTAGTTGGCTAAATTGTTTGAGATATTCATTACTGAAGGCTAGCAAATGGTCTCAATTTAAATAGTTCAGCTGCCCTTTTTGCATTATCTGAAGGAATGGTTTTGACTGATATATCCTACTTTCATCACAATTATTTAAGTTATATTTTGATTTCTTTTTTTAGTTCTATACACTTGATAAATCTGCTCTGAACAGTAATAAGTGAAAGATATTATTAGAGACTAAAACATTAAGTTACATTATTACAAAAACCATAAGAAAATAATTGATCACAGGTATATCAAATTCATTAGTTTAAAAACTAACACTTGACAATTTTGGTATTAGCCAAATGAAAAGAACTCTTGCAGTTTAAGTCACTGATAATGGTTTTAGCAACATTACACTGAACAGTGTACTAATGAACTTTGCCAAATTATTTATATTTTGCTAATAGTGGTCAGTATGGAAAATCTGGAAACATTTATTAGTAGGCTTGGCAGAATTCAATTTTTATTTTTTAAATAGTTTTGGTGGCTAAAAGCAGTGTTCAATTCTAAGCCTTTATTTCAATTGTTATCTATTTACATTTTCAGGATGGTATGAAATTAGGGATGTGGGGTGCAGGCAATGTAGTAATGACAGGATACTGTTAAAAGCTTTATAAAATCACACATCAACATATAAAAAGTAAATATCCATAAATCAATAAATCATATCTTCTTTAAATCATTCTCTTCATTCATAAGGAAAGAGCTGGGTGATCAGGGACGAGAGGAGGAGGGCAGCAGCACTCTTAGAGCTCTGGGAACATGGCCCTCAGGGCCCACCGCCCTGTTTAGCCAACCCAGCCCAGGCAGGACCCTGCTGCCACTCCCTCTCTGGTCACTCCCCATCCCCACCTCTTGGCTTTGGGTAGGGGTTTGTTTAAGTAGCCTGTTATCCCCCTCCAGCCTGCTTCCAAACCTGTGAATGAGCAGCTAATTACTTAATTGATCAATCATTAGGCCACCCCTTGTTTTCCTCTTTAACCCCTACACCCTCTGTCCCGCCATCTCTTTTGCTCCACTAGCAGTAACAGGGGTAAGGGTTTTACTGTCCCCTTTCTATAAATTTTGATTATTACCAATGGAAATATTTTTCTGTTGGTCTGTGAGTGTGTGGTCAAACTGACATGTTTATCAATAACAATCAAATCCTGCCAAGGCTATTTATTGGTTTTGTAAATACAAATTATGCAGTGCTAGACGTATGATTTTTTAAAAAAAAATCTGATGACATGCTTCAGAATGAATTATTTAAAGAGCTTACTTGCAGAGGAAGTGCTATATTGTAACATTTTTATACTCAATGGTTCAGAAAACAATCAGATCAGGACATTTTGAATCACTCTAGAAATTTGAAAGATACTCTGCTGTCTTTCAGTTTAGCCCTTGGGCCCATAAAAACAAACAACAAAGCAGACAGTGGATTACAGTTAATTAAAATATATTTCAGCATCCTAAAGTTTCCACTCCCCTCAACACAAGCTCTTTTTAAGAAAATAAAGTGATGTTAATAAATAATGTAAATCCTAAACTCTTTGGACAACTTTTTATTTCTTTTTTAAAATTTTGGCTGGGATTTTCAAAGGTGCCGCAGGGTCCACATCTCAAGAATGTGAATAGGGTTTGTGAAGAGAAATCTCTTAGGCTCCTCAGAAAGTCCCAGTCTATATTTTTGTAATCATTCATTGGCCATATGTAAAAACTCAATGTAGCAAAAGGGCTAATTATGTATAGCATATCTGATGCCACAAAGTATGATTGTACTTGCACAGGTAACTTTTTAGTTCTAATATAACTATGCATGACACTGTTTACATTATTTGCATAGGACATCTAAATGTTAAGCTAACAAAAACTGAATGTCTGATGATATTTTAGTAAAATATTTTATCACAGCCCTATCTGTCCATTTTGTTTGTCTGAGAGTGCAATTTATGCTTTGAAACTCAGATTGTTTCAAAAGAGGTTTATTACAAATTAAAACAAATTATCTTCATTTCCCTATAATACAGTGGAATGGAAGGAGTCTAAAAAAGGGGTAGGTTCCTTTATACAGCATAAACACACAACTGCCATGGGGAACAAGTGATTGAGGGTTTCATAGATTTCATAGACATTAGGGCTGGAAGGGACCTCGGAAGTTCATCGAGTCCAGCCCCCCGCCCGAAGGGCCAGAAGTCAGTTGTGGTCACAGGATCCCAGCAAGATAAACATCCAATTGACTCTTAAAGGAGTCCAGAGTAGGTGCTTGCACCATCTCTGGTGGCAGTCTGTTCCAGGCTTTGGGGGCTTGTACAGTAAAGAAGTTCTTCCTTATGTCCAGCCTGAAATGTTATAGGAGGAGTTTGTGACCATTTGACCTTGTCATTCCTTGGGGCGCTCTGGTGAACAAGCATTCCCCCAGATCCTGATGTACACCCCTTATATACTTATAGGCAACTAACAGGTCCCCCCTGAGCCTGCATTTTCCAGGCTGAGGAATCCCATAGCTCTCAGCCTCTCATCATAAGGTCTGTTTTCCTGCCCTCTGATTATGTGTGTGGCTCTCTGGACTCTCTCAAGCTTCTCCACATCCTTTTTGAATTGTGGAGCCCAGAATTGGATGCACCAAGGCTGAGTACAGTGGGAGGATGACATCCTGGGATTTGCTAGAGAAGCATCTATGGATACAAGCCAGAGTTTTGCTCACTTTGCTGGCTGCAACATCATACTGATGGCTGATATTCATCTTGTGGTCAATCATGACCCCCAAGGCCCTTTTGGCCATGGTCCTAGCTAGTGTAGCACTGCCAAGCCTATAAGCATGCTGTGGGATTTTCTTCCCAAGGTGGAGTACCTTGCATTTTTCAGTGTTGAAGGCCATCAAGTTTTCATCCGTCCATTTTCCGAGCCTGTCAAGGTTGGCCTGGATCACCATCTTGTCCTTGGGTGTGGATGCTTTACCCTAAAGTTTGGTGTGATCATCCAGCTTGGCCAGTCTGCTTCTGATATCAATGTCCACATCATTAATGAAGATGTCGAAAAGAATAGGCCCAAGGACAGAGCCTTGGGGAGCCCCACTGGTCATGGTACACCACAGTGATTGACTTCACAAAGCTAGCTCATTCTTCAAAAGTATTTTCAAAATTGTCATAGGGCACTAAGGCATCCCTGCTCCCTTTAAGGGCAGAAGCAGCTTAGCTAGAGAGCCCTAAGAGCTAGGCAGAGCTTCATAGCGGCAGATTGCTGTGGCACCAGGCTAATCAGGGAATAACCTGGCACCTGCACCCGGTCAGCTGGCTGGAAGGAGGTAGGACCCTGGACACATATAAGTCCAGGGCTGGGGCTAGCAGGAGTTAGTTCTCTGGCAGCTGCCAGGGGAAGGAGCTCTTGCAGGAAAGAACTACTTGGAGATGTTTAATGGCCTGGTCTTCTGCCTGCAAGGTTAGGGAGCCCATAAGGTACCTGGGGCTAGGAGGCACAAAAGAATAAGAGAGATGTTTACTTTTTTAAAGGGGCAGGGTGTGGCCTCCATTATTATTTTTATGTTGTAGCCCAGGGGCTTGTTTTTCTGTTATCTTTTATACTGGTGGACCGGGAAGAGGCTAATAGGGGAGGAGGAGGCCTCATTGGGGCACACGATTGTGCAGAGCCCCAGCACCAGAGGGGTGCAGTCACAGGGGCCACAGAGCCCAGTAATCATGGGAGTCCCAGTTAAGCCAAGACATTATTAGAAAGATAATATTTAAATACCACCTGTGGGGCATGGAGCATGGTAAAGGGTAGGTTTTGGAGCTATGCATCTAGCCCATAAGGCTTAGGGTGTCCCATGAGGCACTGACTTAAAGCAAGACCTGATAAAGGATTCAAGAACCTGCAGGGTCCAGTGGGGTTCTACAGGATCATGACTAGACAAACTTGTGGGCAGCCTCCCAACTTATTATTTTAACCAAGACGTGGCAGGAAAGATTAGAAGGTATCTGCAGGGCAGAACTGGCATGGTCACAGAGCCCTAGGGGCATCACAGCCATCCCCGGGGACCCCACACCATGACAAAAATTAACAAGAAAAAGATGCTGTGAAGGATGAATAGCATCTAACTCACAAAGACCTAAACATAGGCAGTGCCCAAGACATGTTATTTAAGACCAGTGCAGTTGCTCTTATACAGTAGTACAAACGATTCATCTTTATTTTCATACTATCTAAGATCCTTTAGGATATTGGGAAGACTCAAACACTTCTATCTAAGGTACTTAAACTGCCATGGTACAATTACCACAGTACTTGAGTGCACTGCAATCTCTTGGAATGTAGAAGTACTTTTGGAAAGAAGCACTGCTGTCCCCATTTTACAGATGGGAATCTGAGGCACAAAGAGATGTGACTTGACCAAGGTCACACAAAATCTGTGGCAGAGCAGAGAATTGAACCTAAGTCTCCTAAGATCCCATGTAGTGCCCCAATTGCTTGGCCATCCTTCCTTTTAAGAAGCCATAATTAATACTGCCTATCTTATGTTCAAGCCAAACAACTCAGAAATTCAGAAGTATAACATTTTGTCACAGAACTTTCCTGGTAATGCTGACAGTCACAGAAGTCCAGTCATTGAAGATTTTAAACAGACATTTTTCATAAGTAAACGTGTTACTGCTTCAGATGTCACAAATTGTGGGGGGGGGGGGGGGGGGGGGGGGGGAAGAACAACAGAACAAACTTTTTCATTATGAAGATTCCACCAGACTCTATCTAGGTGTTAGCTGCTAAAGATATACATCATTCCTTGTGTTTGATTAATTACCCAGTCTGGCACTGTTTAGTTTGTGGCCTTGGAAGGATCACAAGGCTCTGAATGTGAAGACACTAGCTTCCTGTTTTGTTGTCACAAATAACCCATAGAAACCACGGGCCTGCAGCTACTTAAAACATCAGTATATAGCTTGAAGGCACAGAATATCATAAAATAGTTATATAGTGTATCATACACCTTCATGTTGTAAACCTTCTAAGCAGCAATATTCTCTTTCTGTTTAATTGGATTGTCATCACTGGAACAGCAGGTTTAAAGTAAATGTTTGACCCCTGTGTATAAGGGACTTCCAGCTTTTACATGTGCTCTTGTTAGTAAAGCTTCAGTAAGGTAGTTAGACAAAATTAAGAAGGAGTGAAATGAAATGCTAGGCAGTAGTGGGAGGTGTAGCGTTCTCTGGGTTCACTAAACCTGCAACCAATGAGGAGAACTAAACACGTTTTATTGTGGAGCAATGGGTAAACTCTACAGACCCCTTTGTCTGTCTCTAACTAGCTTAATTAAGGGACCTTCTTCAATTCCCAACCTCTGTAGTCTAAGTAAGGGAGCATCTACAAACTGCAACATCTGTCACCACAGGATGCATTCCTTGTGGTCATCGGTAATGCAACTTTCTTCTGCTATAGGAAGAGAAGTAGTGTAACTGTACATTGACATTTATGGTACAGCTCTGATAAAAAAAGAGATAATGTGACATAGCTCTTGCTTACTAATGAAATCCTCTTTTGTGTATTTGGAGTCATTGTTACTTTGGGGCCAGATACTGGAACTCAAGCTTAGACACAGTGCAAGAGCAGAAGGGAAGGACCTTGTGCCTCTTCTTGCAGGGATTGTAGGAACTAGTGCCACCCCAGCACATGTTAGTGCTACCCAAAGTTGCACCCTTCCTTCAGTGAGTGTTGCTGGGTTTGGAAAGTGCTCAGAATAGCCAAAGCCTATGAAAGCCTTGGTCAAAGCCCTAACATATCTAATATGCCTACATCTCATGGATTCTTTCCACAAACAATGAAAAGATGTTTTTGCAAGTGATATCAAGAAAATCAGGGACACGTTCACCAAAATCTAAAAAAAAATACTCATTAGATTCCGTATAGATTATAGTAGGGGTAGGTAATTATTTGGGCTGGGTTTAGGGAGGTTTGGTGAGCTGTTGCAGGTTAGATTAGCATCCGCCACCCCTGAACTGGATCAGCGTCTCCTCATCCAATGGCCCTGCAACTTCTCACCAAACCTCCCTAAGTTAGGGGTGGACAATTAATGAGTTTTGGTGTCCTCTCGAGGGCCACACTTCTCTGTCTCTCTCTCTCCCTCTCCCTCACTCTCACTCTCACCGTGATCTCCATGATGCCCAATCATGATGCCTGGAGCTGCAGCACACCCTAATCCCTACCTCACCCACAGCTGCAGCACACTCCAATCCCCATGCCAACCAGCCACAGCTGGAGCCACCAGCTGCCTCTGGGCTGAATTCCATGAGTTTGTGGCTGCCGGCTTGTGGGCTGGACACAATCAGTTGGTAAACTGGATCTGACTTGTGGGCTGTATTTTGGATTACAGGTACTTCTTCCTGCCCTCAGCCAAAATGTTCTTCTGATATCCTTTTAAATGATATCATACTTTTCCAGACTGATCAAACGTGGCCAAAAACACAGTGCTTTTCAAACATGGGCTTCAAAGAAAAGGCACTTTCCATCTCTGATGGAAGAGATGATAGAACACACAGTGGAGCAATAAGACATCAGTCATGAGACTGCTTCTAGGAGTTGCAGAAAGCACAAGGGTTTTCTGACATGCTGTCTGATCATGCAGTGATGACATGATCTCTGATCACTTCAATGTGTTCTTAAGCCATTTATCAAACATTAACTAATTCTCATAGAACAATTTCCAGTTCTCTTGCACCTTTCAGAAACAGCAGTCTTGGAAAAAGAGCTCTCAGCAGTCAGAGAGAGCAGTTTCATACCCCCCAGACCAGCTATCCCAGGGGCGGGCAATTATTTTGGGTGGAGGGCTGCTTACCCAGTTTTGGCAGGCTGTCGAGGGCCACATGGGTAGCCCTGCCCCTTGACAGGTGCCCTGCCCCCTGGTCACCATCTTGGGACCAATGTACGAATGTCTTGGGACCAATGTCCCAGGGCCAGCACCGGTGGGGCCCAAAGTGGGGCACAGGTTGGCAGGGGTCTGTGGAGCCAGGCTGGACTGCACCAGCAGGCAGAGGGGAGAGCTGGCCCGGCTCCATAGAGCCCCTGCTGGCCGGGACTCTGCGTTTCTGCCACCCTGCTCTGGGCCCCACCAGCACTGGCCCTGGGACACCAGTGTGGGCCCTGTGCTCCTGCTGGCTCCCGCACCTGCTCACACCCAGTGCCCCCCAGCCCCGCAGGACAGGTGGGGGGCAGCACACAGCCCCGACCCCTTGCTTGCCAGCAGGGAAGAAGCTGGTGCTGAGTGTGGGGAAAAGTGGCCCCTCTCCCACCCCATGGCCGGCACTCCCTGCTGTAGGTGCTTGCAGTCCACATGGAGCTGTCTGGAGCAGGCACAGGCAGCCCTACACAGGCTGCAAGCACCTGTGGCGTGGGGTGCCAGCCATGGGGTGAGCAAGGGGCCATTTTTCCCTGCTCTCAGCACCAGCTTGTAACCCGCCCCTGCTGCCAGCCTGGGCCCCACACCAGCTCTGGACTTGCCCATCGGCAGCAGCAGCTGTGGCCCCCCCACTTGCCGTGCCGGGCAGTGTTTGTTGCTGCTGCCTGCTTGGAGTTTGCATGCTGGGCCCTGTGGCTGGTGTTCCCTGCTGCAGCTGCTCACAGCCCGCGCAAGCACAGGCAGCCCTATGTGGACTGCAAGTGGCTGCAGTGCAGGACACTGTCCACAGGGCGGGGGAGGGGCCTCTTCCCCCCCCCCCCGTGCTCAGCTTTTCCCCAGGCTACTTTTCTCCGGGCTCCTTCCCTGCCCGGGGTCCTCCCCTGCCTTTCCCCCCTGCTTCCCCTTTACTTGTGGTTCCAGCATGGGGCAGCCATGTGCTCCCAAGCCAGAAGCCCCTGCTGGGGCTTCCAGCTGGAGAGTAGGCCCTGCTGTTGTGGGCACCTGCCAGACTTCCCCATGGGTCCTACTGCCCTTGGTTCCTATCATTTTTGACAGGAACCAAGGGCAGATAAATATTAATTTTCTTTTTTTTTTTTTTAAGGGCCCTGCAGGCTGGATAGAATGGCCTTGCAGGCCGAATCCAGCCCATGGGCTGTATTTTGCCGACCTCTGAGCTATCCTGTGCCTGTAACATTTTCTTACTACTTGATCCCTTTGAAGAAACAATGTATAAATGAAAGTGCAAGAGGGCTTTGAAATTCACGACCTTTAGGAAGAAGTTGTATGTAAGAATTGTGGAAATGAGTTTAACCAGGCCTCTTACTTGACTAAGAAGAGAGAGAAAGAGAAGAGAAAAAGATGCTGATGCTGATGCTATGTGTTTCAAAATGTTCTAAGATGAGAAAAAAACCTTCATGTCTTGTTTTGTCTTGACATATTAAGCCCTGTGTGCAGATGTTAACCTCCTCCTTTCCCCTGAACCAGAAGCTGATAATTGTTCCCAAAACACAGTGGGTTTTTTTTCGAATAAGTAAACTGCTTACGTGTGAGAAACGAATGATCAACTTCTTTCTGTTTCTCTCAAGGTTGCTTTGTCTGAACCCTGCATCTTTTCTCACTGCCTAAAGTATAAATACGCCTGTAAACTTGTAGAGGTCAGAGTTCCTTTGAGAACCCTCCTTGTGATCACTTGTATAGGTTTAAATAAACCAAGATGGCTCTGCCAATTCTGATACAACCACAACTCGAAGTTTGATTTCTTCCACAGAATGCTTACATTGTCCCAGCAGTCTACAGTATGCTAATAGCTATAAAGCCTTTCCCAGAAGAAACTGGATGATAGCCAGAACATTGCAAAACTTGACGGTGTGGGGCTAGGTTCTTTTGGAACATAGCTAAAACATTTTTTAAAGTGACTTCACAGGGCCTTGTTGCACAATAATTTTGGGCAGCTCCTGAAGCTCTTAACACCTGGATTTTCTGCCTATTAACACTGGGAACTAATTTTAAGCACTCGTTATACAATTCAAAATTACATTGCTCCAGGGTAGGATAATCTCTGATCTGTACTACCCAGCCCATGTTACACTGAAGTGTAGCCACTCTAGGCTACACCTTAGTATAAACACCCTCCCCACCCCACCACCTCCGCTGGCTAAGATGTCTTCTTATTTAAGAAGTCCCTTATCTAATCATAGAATGATATTAAATTACTTTGACACAGTCATCCTCTGATAAACCCATGTTATGTTTTATCCTATTTTCTGTTTCCTTCCGTATCTTTAACTAGCCTCTGGTATCATTTCTAATATCTTATCTACTGTTGAAGTCAATCTAATAGGCCTTTTCCCCTCTTTTTTGAATGTTTATTTATTTATTTATTTTATTTAATTCCCAACAAAGGTTTAGGGCAGGTTACAACATGAAACCTGAAAACTTAAAAATGAGAACTATATTTGTTATTTTCAGACATATGGTACTATCACTGAGTAGAGAGACTGAGAAGATCTGTTAGAAAAATTTCTACTTTGTGTGCCAATTCCTTCAATATTTTAAGATGGAGATTATCCAGGCCCTCAGTTCTGTGATAGTGAGCAGTCTATGTTTTGTATCTCCCTCAAGTATGGTCATTTCTATATTCATGTCCGCAGTGCTTTGTGGTATGCCATCAATATCCTCAGCTACCTCTTCATCCTGATTGAAGACCAAGGCAAAATATTCATTCTGTTCTTGGGCCATGTTTAGTTTATCCTTGATCTGTACCACTTCTCAGCATATGGTGGCCCACTTTTTCTCTCCTGATTCTCTTTTTATTTATATGACTGAAGAGGGTTTTCTTGGTATTTTGAATATTCCTCACAAGGTCAAGCTCAGGTAAGCCTTTGGTCATTCTTATTTTGTTCTTGCATTCCTCTTTGTGGCACCGTAAACTGCACGTGTTGCACATTAAACCATGTGCGGTGCTACTAATGAGCAGTGCTGGTGTAAAATGTGTTACTGGGATTTCCCAGTAGCAAAAAGCAGCACAAAGCATGCCAAAATGCTGTGTGCTGGGACAAATGAGGAGATGTGACGAAGGAGGAGGTTAGGAGATGTGACAAAGTCATCAGAAAAGCTAATGGCACTTTATCGTGCATCAGCAGATGCATGACGAACAGAACCAAGGAGGTGATACTTCCCCTCTATCGGGTGCTGGTCAGACCACAGTTGGAGTACTGCGTGCAATTTTGGGCACTGCACATCAAAAGGCATGTGGATAACCTGGAGAGGGTCCAGAGAAGGGCCACTCGTATGGTTAAGGGCTTGCAGGCCAAGCCCTACGAGAAGAGACTGGGGCACCTGGACCTCTTCAGCCTCTGCAAGAGAAGGTTGAGAGGCGACCTTGTGGCTGCCCATCATAGGGGCACAGAAGGGAATTGGTGAGGTTTTACTCACCAAGGCGCCCCTGGGGGTTACAAGAAATAATGGCCATAAACTAGCAGAGAGCAGATTTAGACTGGACATTAGGAAGAACTTCTTCACAGTTAGAGTGGCCAAGGTCTGGAATAGGCTCCCAAGGGAGGTGGTGCTCTCCCCTACCCTGGGGACCTTCAAGAGGAGGTTAGATAGGCATCTAGCTGGGGTCATCTAGACCCAGCACTCTTTCCTGCCTATGCAGGGGGTCAGACTCGATGATCTATTGAGGTCCCTTCCGACCCTAGCATCTATAAATCTATGGGGGAGCAGGCAGCTCAGGGCTGCTCCCCAGCTTCCTGACTGCCTCCTACTCCCCAGCTGCCAGGAGAGCAGTATGCCTTGAGATGGGGGCTCCACATGCCTCAGTTTGGGGGCTTTGCAGCAATGTGGGGACTTTGAGCCACCAGGCAATGTGGGGGCTTTGAGCCCCCAGGCTGAGGCATGCAGAGACAGGAGAGCAGCCAGCCTAGGGCTGCCTGCTCCCCTGTCTTGAGGCATGCTGCACCCCAGTGTGGGGTCTTCACAGCATGTAGAGATTGGGGAGCATGCAGCCCTAGGCTGCTTGCTACCTCATCTCCATGTGTTGCTCCCAGGCTGGCTAGGGCACAGGGTGTCTTAGCATGGGGGCTGCCTGCTGGCTAGCCCTGCACTAAGGCACCCTGTTCCCAGCCAGCTCCCCCACCCACCAGCACATGGAGCAGCAGGACAATGTGTCCCACTGCAAACCACATGAATAGGGGTGTGCACTGCTGCACAAAGTAGTAGCACAAATTAGTGCCACTACTATTTGTGCTGCTGCTCATGTGGATGTGGCCCCTATGTTCATTTTTATTATTCCTCTCAAATGTAAGCCTCACCAAAATGGCTTTTGCTGTTTCTATGATATAACATCTAATTTCCCCAAAACCTACCACTTCATTAATGAACAGTGCTACCCAATGCCTTTATTTTTATTTCTATCACTCCTTAAGAGTTTGATCCTTTTTATATCTGTATTCCAGTCATGGTCACTATACCACTATGTGTCCATTTTTCCTATAACATCTGATTTAGTGTCACACAACAAGAGTTTCAGTTTCTCCATTTTATTCACCAAACTCCTTTGTGAATAAACGCTCAATTTATTTCTGTCTCTACTTACCCAAGTTTTCCAGTTGGAATGTGTGTGACTATCTTTTTTACACTTAAAGTGATGATATTATCCTCTGTAACCCTTCCAGTCCTGGGTGCCCTTTCCTCCTGGGCTACGTTCTTATTATTCAGACTCCCTTTGTTGTCGGTTTATTCTCCGTGTAAAGATTTTCAGAGTTCTCTCAGTCTCTTTTCCTGAGCTCCTAGTTTAAAGTTCTTATCTGTTGCATCCGATGGTCCCAAGACTATCTCTTCACTTATTCAAGTAAAGGCCACTCCTAGAGAAAAGTCCAGTATCCACAAATGCCTGCACTGGGTTATGTATCCCTAAGTTTTCTAAGTAGTACCATTCCATGGCTTATCCATGTATCTTCACTATACTGTCCTGCCTCTCCCTCTTTTTCTTGGGACAAATAGCAGTCTACTGAGAATGATAAGAGCTTCTAGTTATTTAAGACTCTTCCTTAGCCTAGTATATGTGTCCTTGTCTGAGAGGGCACATCTATATGAAATTTGTACTGCAGTTGCCTAATTAGCTCTGCAATAAATGTCTTGGTGTCTACAGGAAACTAATAAACTCCTCAGCAAGTTTGTACTTGTAAATACAAATACTATCCTCCTGCAGAGTTTTTTCATGTGCAGCAGTGCACATGTCATGGCTTTGTTGCAGGAAGGTCTTGTCTTACCAATGTTATCTCCTTCTACGAACAGGTCTTTTGCCACTTGGACATGGGAGAGAAGGTCAATGTTATATACCTAGACCTCCAAAAGGCTTTTGATCTAGTATTCCATGATAAAATGGAAAAATTGTGGAAAAATTGGACTATTGTGGGTTTAACTGCTCAACAGTTCACTGGGTGGAAAACTGGCTGCATGGTAGGACCCAGAGAGTTCTCATGAATGGGTTTTTGTTGTTCTGGTGAGAAGTGGCCAGTGGTGTCCCTCAGGGGACTGTGCTTGAACCAGTGCTTTTCAACATCTTTATCAGTGATTGGGATGTTGGGGGTGAAAAGCTTGCTGGCCAAGTCTGTGGATGACACCAAGTTATGGGGGAGTGTGGCCATGCCAGAAGATAATTTGCAGATATAGGTGGACCTGGACAGGCTGGAGAGTTGGGTGGACTGGAACCAGATGAAATTCAAAACTCAGAAGTGTAAGGTCCTCCATCTGGGGGCAAGCAATCCCCAATATACCTACAGGCTTGGTGGCAACAATTTGACTTGACCCATGGCCAAATGGGACCTAGGGGTAGTGATTGACTATCGCATAAACATGAGTTGGCAGTACGATGCTGCAGCCAGCAGGGCAAACAACACACTGGCATGCATTAACTATTGCATCTCATGCAAAACTAAGGAAGTGATACTCCCACTGCACTCTGCATTGGTGAGACCACAGCTGGAGTACTACATCCAGTTCTGGGCGCTGCACTTCAACAAGGCATAGAAAAACTTGAGAGGGTCCAGAGAAGAGCCACCCGTATGATCAGGGACTTACAAGACAAGCCATACGAGGAGGCTGAGGGGGGGACTTGGTAGTGGCTTACTGCTACATTGGGGGATTACATTAAGAACTTGGTGAACAGCTGTTCATCAGGGCACCCCTGGGGAAGACTAGGGGCAATGGATACAAACTCCTGGAAGGCCCCTTCAGGCTCAATTCCAGGAAAAACTCCTTCACAGTCAGGGTGTCCAGACTGTGGAATAAACTCCCTCCAGTGCTGGTGCAGTCACCTACCCTGGAAATCTTCAAAGGGAGACTGGACATGGCACCCAGGAGTAATAAACTCTGGTGTGATAAGTGCTGGAGTTTATTGTGTCGCATTAATATGCATGTGCAAACATGCCTAGAATGTAGTTCTCTGCTACCTTCATGGCAGAGAGAGTCTTTGAAACTCTTAGTTTGCTTACCTCTCAGGTTATCCCCTTTAATGTTTTCCATATCGTCTCATATTTCCTGCTGGAGACAAATATATTTTCAAATGTGGCACTATTGAACAAAGACATTTTTAATGCTTCCCTCAATTAAATTGCCATTTCCAAACCAAATCCTTGTGGGAAATTGAAGGATTTTTATCCTGCTTCTAGTGCAAATCACAATGCAACTAAAATTATGTACATATTCATGATGTATCTTTAATATGAACAGAGAAATGCACTGTCCCTGATATTTCCATACATGGCTCCTTAGTAAGTCTGTTTCATTTTATTGTGTTAGAATGTGGGGTTGTACATTGAGTTATAGATAAAAATGTTTCAGCTCCTGTAGAGAGTTTTATGGAGGTTCCCTCCCATCATCTTTCAAGAGTAGATTCACACAGAAAAAATTATATGACTTGCAGTAAAGATTTCTAAAAGGTTCAAAGGAAAAATAGCGAAAAGCATTAATTTAGAGAAGCCAGAGTGGAAGGAGGGTACCCATTTCAGGATAATTGTTTACAAAATGATTTTTGATCTTGTAAACATTTTTGCACCTAGCTGGAGGCTGGAGACAGGCACAGGCAGATTAATGCACAGGCCAGCGAAACCCGGCTCCAGGGCCCCTTGCAAATCAGGGCCCTGCCAGATGCCTGGTAATTCATGGAAGGGTTTCCTCAGGAATCGATGGGTTTCCCCATGCAGTTGGGCAGCATTCTAGCCTGCAAAGGGTCCTGCTTGGGGCTGCTGGGGGTGAGACACAGTGGGTACTGTGTGCATGTGTCTCGCTACACATGCACATGGCCAGGAAAACAGCTGGGCAGCATGCAAGCTCCCTGCAGGTAAGTCTATGTGGGGAAGAAGTGTGTGTAGAGGGGCAGATCAAGGCTTCTGTGGTGAGGGAGGGAGTAGGGCAGGGGCAGGGGCGCTGCCTGGCCAGGGTGGTTCATGGGATCCAGGGCCGGGGTGGGGAGCAGGATGGAGCTACAGGTGGCTGGTCCAGGGGGCACAGGGTGGGAGCGGGAGCAGCTCCCTGCCACTGCAAGCACCCCCCAGGACAGGCATGGGGGTGCATGTGCCCCCCCATATTTGTGTGCAGGTCTGATGAGGGCTTCTTGCTGTGGGCTTAGGGCTGTCCACTCTGCTGCCTTTCCCTTGGAAGCCCTGCATTGGCTGCACATTCCTTGCCACCCAGCAGTAGTGGGGGGTGGCAAGATGTGCCTCCCACTGCTGGGCAGGCATGGGGCATGCTGCTAGTGTGAGGCCCCTGGGGCAAAGGCAGCAGAGCAGAGATCCCACAGTAAGCAGCCCACATCTGCCCTCATCCCACTCAACTCCACTCCGGAGGTGGTGGGAGGAGGGAGTGCAGGGAGCAGGAAGGAGAGGTGGGCATGTGCCACCCCACCTCTAGTCCTGCTGGGTCCATTCAGCCTCCCCCACGGGGCATGGAAGACCACCCTGCCATTGGCAGCAGCAGCAGCAGCACCTGGAGGGGAAGGGGCATCTCCCCCACTCCCGGAATCCAGCTTCTGGGACCTGGGGCTGGCTGCAGGGGAGGATTGGCATGATACATTCATGAACGTGTCATGTTTATAATGGGGTGTGGGGACCTCCTATTTTCTGTTTGCTCAGGGCCCCAGTAAATCTTAATCTGCCACTGGATACAAGGTGAGAACTAGCTGGAAGTCAAAGTCAAGTGATGGTTTCTTGAGTAGGGGCCAGATAATCACAGACTTAAGAACATCCCAAAGGGAGGCATTGAAAACCTCCACAAACAGTGGCTCCTGTCTTCCCTGATTTGTCTGCCCAGGGAGAGTTGCTGGGACAGCTCTAGACGGTTGTGGGAAAAAGTAATTTGCTTTGTGCCTTAAGGAGATGTTTTTGTGATGAGTGAGCTACCTGTGGCCAGCCATGTCTATCAGAGGAGGAGGAAAGCACTTTTCAAATTAAAAAAAAAAATAAAATTCTAGCTTTAGCTTCCTGAAATTTCAGGCACACCTAAGTGATTTATGTAAAAAATCTCATATTTTTAAAGGCAGAGAAGTGCCTAAACAGGCAGAGAGTTGCCTAAGTTCACCATGTTAATAGAACTGACATTTACAAAGCTCTAGCTCAGGCATCACCTATTCCCTACCCCCATGTGTCTAAGACCCTTCAGCATCTAAGGACTAAATTTGATTCCTTCTTTACAGGTCTCAGTGGTACTTTCATAGCCATGCATATGCAACTTGAGACACTAATGCAGAATTTAGATTCTATTGGCAGTTGTATAACTATTTTTGCTCTGTGCTTCCCTTCTGAGTATGCTCAAAAGACTCCTGTCTAGCTCTGTAGGCTATAGGTGGAACAGAATGACATGGGGGTGTGTGTAAATCCCCAAATGTTTGCTGCATTAAAACTGTGAGTAGCAAGCATTTGGCAGGAGGGCACTCCTACCTTTTGGCCCAGTAGCTTGGGATGTGTCTACACATGCACTTTAATGTGCATTAGCTTATTTTACTGTGCATTAAAGTATCACAAAAAAGTGTTCTTAAGTTAATGTACATTAAAATAGGCTAATGCACATTTTTCTAGTACCTCACAATGAAGGGTACCTGTACATAAGCATGGAGGCTGCTCTGATGCGCTGGAATTACAGCATATCAGAGCAGACTCCGTGAATCAAGTCTGCTGGAGTGTAGTAATTACTGCACTCCAGCAGCCTCCTGTGTCTCATGTATCAGCATCCCCATGCTTAAAAATGATGGTGTGGGGTGCTTGAACTAAAGATCATTGAATGAACTTTAGTTTAAGCACCCCTGCCACTATTTTTAAGTGCGGGGACACTGATATGTGAGACTCAGTGGCGCTTTAATTAGAGCAGTTCTTGTAAAAATGCCCCAAGGTACTAGATTTCATGTGCATTATATAAAATGCATTATTTGAAGGTGATACACAAAGGTCTTGGATCAGAGGCAATATCTTTTATTAGACCAACTCAATTGTAGCAAAAAAAAATCTTTTGTTGCATGCTTTTGGGCACATGCACCCTTCTTCAGGCTGAGGAGAAATCAAAGATTGTAAAAGTCCTCTTAGGTAGAAAATAATCCTCATTTTGCACAGGGGAGATAGAAGCTGGAAGTGTATTCCTCTGGGTCTAAGAGTCCTTTTGTGAGAATGTTGCTCTGTGATGTGTAGATTAGGTTGTCTTCATCCCTGGAGGTGTTCAATGCTAGAGGCAGCTAGGGAGGCCAAAAATCCTTCTTTCTTGTTTAGCAACAAATTTTATATTTCCAAATGGCTCAAATATGATATCTTCCATGTTTCAGGGATCAATTTTATAGCCGTGCTGGTCTGGGGAAAAAGAGATACACCAAACTCTTGGATCAGAGGCAATATCTTTTATTAGACCAACTAAATAGTAGCAAAAAAAGGGTCTTTTATTGCAAGCTTTTGGGCACATGCATGCTTCTTCAGGCTGGGGAGAAACCAAAGATTAATTGAACATATACACTTACCAGGGAGCAGACAGCCAATTCTAGCCCCTGCTTACCCAGAAGGCGGTTTTTGAATCAACAGATCCAACTTCCTAGCAAAGTGCTCCAACCACCAGGCCAGGAGAGAAGCATTGATGAGAATCTTCTCTAGCTCACATTTTGAAACTGGACCGCTGGGCATCCAGGGAGGCAAAATATCCATGGCCAGAATGAGGATGGTTTGGATACTGTTCTAGATGGGAGGGGGCCCTAGGTTCTGCTCCCTCCCTTCATATGGCTTTTCTGTGCCTTGCATTTAATAATCCTTTTTATGCAATGAAATTTTTCCTGCTCTACTGGTGGGCAGAGACCATGGCCTGAATGTAAGGTATTCTCTTTTCCAGGGCAGTATCCATTTCACTGTGGTTAGAAACAGAAATTGCCAAATGATGCAAATCAACTGTGCTAGGATATGTCCTGGCACAGCTGATCCACTTTATTGTGTGAAACACGCTTTGCCTGCTATCCTGCCCATTGATACTATGGGATGATGGATGATGTATTTTTCCAGGGCTTGAGGGATCCTGCGCATGCCAGGAATTCCTGCACAGGACTGGGCTCATCAAGCTCTGGAACTGCCTGCCCAGTTTCTTCCTTACAGACATGCACCCCGGAGATCCCAGGGGCATGTTTGTGAGTGGGGAAACCTCAAATTTCTTCACTGACAGAGATGTGCCATAAGATTCCCCAGGTTGCCTCTCTGTAAGAAAAAGCTGAGCAAGTGCTCCCAAGGCTAGAGGGGAGTCCCTCAAGCCCCTGAAGCACCTGACTGAGGCAGTTAGGAAGGGCAAGCAGCTCAGGTCTACCCACAAACAGGAGACTGCTGCTAAATAGCAGCACAGATTAATGGCACCTTTGTCATGCCCACACATTTTGGGCATGTGGCACAACAAGGGTCATGGACATTGGTTTGCTTAGTCTTTGTGCTGCTATAGAAATTGTTATGGTGGCATAAAGGCAATGAATGACATTTGTTTCCATCCTGATTGTTTTTCCCTCCTGGTCCCAAATATCTTTCTCTCCTTGTTAGGAGTCAGGGCAGCAGGATAGCTAAATTGCCCTCAGCTCGCTCTGGTTACCTGAATGGGCCTGTCTACCAGCTGCCTGCAATGGGCATGGATGCCTCAAGTATCAGCTCTTTCATTGCCTAGCAAGTTACTGTACAGGACAAGTGTTTCTGTCTAGCTCCAGACTACTGTGGCCCTGTCCTTAATTTCCTGGTTCCTGCCCACATTTTCCTAATTCCCTGGCTTCCTGACCATCACTCTATTCCTGTTCTTGCTCTCATCTTGTTGGTTCCTAGTTCTTGCCTGCTGACTTCTTGTTTCAAATTTTGGTCCAGACTCTTTTGTTCTAGGCTCACTTGCTGGCTCCTTCTCCTTTTGCTCCAGGCTGCAGGTTAAACCCCTGTGTTCTGAAAGCTGGCTCCTGGCTTGTGGCTTTAGTTTGATGATTACTCATGTCTCAAGTTTTGTACAACTACCTGCCTCAGATTCTCTTGCGTAGTGACACTTACTTCTTGATCTTGTCTATTCACCTGATCACTTGGGTTGTGATCCTCTAGGGTCAAGCCCTGACTGCCCATGTTCTGGTTGTACCATTGATGCTCCTGGCTTGTCAGCTTCAAAAAGAGAAGGGCCTAGGTAGTGTCCAACTTCGGGCTAAAAGGTAAGAGGGCTTTCTCCCTCCAGTGGTAAATATTTGCTAGTTGTGTTTTTTCTGTGACTAAACTTTTGGGACTTGTTCACATGTTCTACATGATTCTCTTCTACTCCAAAGCCCAGACAGGCCAAGTTTAGAAGGCTTAACATGTTTTGAAAGGACTAGCTTAGTTATGCAAGTACAAACAGAATCTAAATTCTGTATAAGTGCCAACAATAGAGCTTGCGTGGCGCTTAAAGGTAAAACAGGATTTAGCCCTCCATTTCTCTTTGTGTTAAATCAGGGGTGAGCAAAAGATGGCTCATGGGATGGATCTGGCTCACTGAGGGGATTTTGTCTGGCCCATAGTGGGTCCCTTAGTCCTGCCTGACCCAGACAGCTTGGGCTGTGGCATATGTGGCTGGTCCCGCCGCCTCTGGGCACACAATGGGGATGGGGCGGCATGGCAGCCAGACTCAATTTCCTGGCAGCTCTGGTGGTGGTGGTTCCTTCTGGCTACCGCTGTTGGACCCAGCTTCTCTGTGTGGGTACCTTAGCCCGTCCATCCCACACCCACCATTGAGGGGCAGGACTGCACAGGCAGGGTGCTTGGCCAGGCAGCTGGGATGGGGCCATGGGTAAGCAGTGAGCAGTGTCCAAGAGTGAGACAGGTGACTGGGGGTGGGGAGACCCCCAGGATTTTGGGGTGGTAACAGTGTGGGACTGGGGCTGGTGCCTGGGTTACAGTTGTGATCCACTGTCCACACACCTCTGTGACAGGAGCCAGCTCCATGGACAAGGGTGTGCAGGGAGCAGATCATGGCTCTGCCATAGCTCTGGCCCCACACTGTCCATGGAGAACAGCTGGGACACAAATGGGCAGGCAGACAGGATAGGGCCATGGGCAGGCAGGCAGGTGTGTGAAGGGCTGGGTCTGGGACCTTGGGTGGCTACAGCATGGGGCCAGGGCCAGAGCTGGGGCTAGGGCTGGGGCAGAGCCATAATCCACTCCCTCCACACCCCTATCCATGGAACCGGTGCCTGTTGCAGAGATGTGTGAGCAGTGTATTGGTGCTCTGCCCCGGGCCCTGGCTCTGGGCTGTCACCATCTCATGACTCTGCTCCATGATCTCAGCCTTACCCACTCTGCCTACTCCTGACCATTGCTTCCCACCCACCGCCCCATCTACATAGGTAGTTTTGGTAAGTTGTTGTGTGTGGGGGGAAGGGCACACAACAGCTCAGAAAAATTATGTATGTGGGCTGTGGACTCAATTAATTGCCTACCCCTGTGTTAGATGTTACTCTATTCAACTAAGAAAGGCCTACATTCCTGTAGAGACCTGAACCTGGCCTGCTCTTTGATGCACTGAATATGTGACTCTCATCATGCACCACCTGAGTTCAACCAGATCAGAAACCATGATGTATCATGAAAGTGCAACCCACAAAGGAGAATGGAGACATTAGGCAACCCAGCTACAACTGCCAGGAGGAACTGTGGCAGTGTAGGTGAACACATATTAAAAGCAGATTGACTTGAAATGGTTTCATTTGATTCAAACAAACCAAAATATAATATTTTGATTGGGGTGACCCCAACCTGAAACTAAATATTTTAGAGAGTATTTCTTGACACACAATGAAGATTTCAGCAAAAATTGTTTTTTAATTTTTTTGGATTTTGAAAGCTGCATAATCCTGTTGGGGGAGGAAGGAGGTTTTAAATGATATTTCCTGACCAGCTCTTTAAATAACGCCAATTTCTATTCTCTGTTAGCTCAATGTAAATCATGTAAACCTCCACAAATCAATAGGCTGATCCTGGATTTATAGCAGTGTGGTAAAGGGAAGAATTTAGGTATTAAAATGTAATATTTTCAGTGTTATAAAATAATTACAATGAGTGCTAGTCTTCACATTGAACTGATCTGAAATTTCAACACTAGACAGAGTAACTGAGCAATGCTTAGTTATGGCAATCGGTGTTATCACCAGCCTAACTTCTCAGGTCAGATTTATGTGAAGTTTGTTTGTCTAACTAAACCATAGGCTTGGGCTTATTCATTCATACTCGTAGACCTGCTCTGCGCATGTCTTATCATAACACGTGATGAAGTAAACACTTGCTCACAAAAGCTTATACATCTCTTATTGGTTTATAAGCTGCATTTCTATTCTGCTTCCTGTCTGACTGCAGACCTAACATGGCTAACTACCTCTCTCTACACCATAGGTGATTACTTCATTCTTTTTGTTAATTATTAATGAAGGACTCTGCACATTGGTTTTGGAATGGAGCCTTATCTTATCATAAAATACAATGTCACTGCAAGGCACAGGCATGAAAAACCCAGCAAGCAAAAATTACATACAAATACTTTTAAGATCTTCCAGCCAAATCATAAAGAGAAGCTAACACTTTTGAGAGTTAACTGAAGCTGTGGATGAAAAGTTGTTTGCCACAGAAAAAAAGATTGTTTGCATGAGAAAACCTAGGAACATATCTAAGACTTTTACAAGGTGATCTTCAAATAAAAAGGTAAGAAAAGATTCAGTCTCTTTTTACTGTTTTAATGTGGATTACTGATTTTATAATGGATTTTTCGAAGGAAATCAAATCAAATAATAGGAATCAAGCTAAACTGGTTTCAAAACACACTTCCTCATGCTTGAAATGGCATCTGAGGAAGGGTTTTGGTTTTCCCGGTGTATTACCACCTATAGCTTTAAAAAAAAAAAATAAAAAAAAAATATATATATACACACACACACACACACTATGCACAGTCACATATGGGACCTGGAAAGTATGATGGTATATTATTCTATCATTCACTTGTCAGCTTTAACTTAGGCCCTCGGCCTGTTAAAAGAAGTGCGTGAGCGTGTCAGTGTCTGTAAATACTAGTCACTTTAAGCGTCCTGGGAACCACTTGGAAACTACGGTGATTAGTGTACAGAAGATCCTCTACAGAACAGAACACAGGGAGCCCCAGTGACTATAGAGTAGGGTTCTATAAATGCTCAAGGGTCATTCCACATCTGGGGTCAGCGCAGGACTGAAGCCCTAGTGCTCCCTGTGTGATTTTCACATTACATGTATTCATTTGTTATTCATGGAGCAACAAGGAAGATCCTGATATCTCATAAGCTAATATTACCTTACAACCAGTTGCTGACACAGAACTTTAAAAAATTGCTTTCAAGTTTAATGTTTATTCCCAATTAATATTCATTTAGCCTTGATCCTCCATTGTTCTGGACATTGTAGAGGCATTTACCTCAGTAGACATGGAGTGCAAACTGGGTGTACATGCCACAAAACTGCAATGGGAGCATTTGCACTGATGTTAATAAATGCATGGTAACCGGGAATCAGGCTGAATTTAATTTATATACAAATGCAGGCGACCAGAGTGAGGATACCCCTAGCCTTTTCCTCTGAATTTAACATGTGGAGAAACAGTCCCAGCATCTACAAAGCCCACAAATTTAGTGCTAAATTTATTCTTTTGAAAACTGTGAAATATTTTATTTGTATGGGTTGCCCATATAGCTATGAGAATAGTGAAACACCATAGCTGAACATTAGAAAAAATCATTTTAGGTCAATCTGAAACATTCTGTTCATCCAAATTTGAAATGTTTTAGATTTGAAATTATTTAATCATTTTTTTATCTCCATGAATTAAAATATAGTCAGTTTCACCCTTCCAACTGTTCTATGAGAACAGTTTTGAAATGAAAAGCTTCATTCCCCCGCCCCTTCCCCCCCCCAACCAAAATTATCATTTCCCCAAACTGCATTTTTTGGTAAATTTATTACTGTCAATTTTTAAAAAAATCATTTAGCTCTGGGTACAAATAAATTAATGGAAATATATGGCATGATTGCCTTATGTTTTTATGCTCCTAAGTCCCTATGAAATTGAAAGATATAGATTTGCAGCCTAAGGATTTACCTATATTACATCTATTAATGCTAAAGACCATTGCATGTAAAATAATCAGAATTTGCAAGGCCAGAATCAAACCTGGAGAAATTCCATTGTATTCTAAACTGGAACCTCTCCTTTTCAGCTGCATAAAACAGACTTTTTACTACCCAAAATGTGAGAGCAAGCATGAACTAATGTGAGATGGAATGGTTTCAAAACACAATTTCCCCCCCAACCTCACAACCCAAAACTCTTGTTGAAGATTTTGAATTATTAAAAAAAAAATGATTGTCATAGTTTTTACAGTACAATTATAGTAACAGAAAAAGTCTCTGTGTTTGTTTTCTTGTTCAACATGGAAGTGCCTGGTTTCAGGGTTTGTACTTTCCTGAAACACTAAACTACAGCACAAATATTTAGTGTGGGGAAAGGTGCCACATTCCATACATTCCTTTAAGGTGTCTGAACCTTTTAGATGCTATGAATTAATCCCCAGCAGACATGTGCTATTTCCACACTTGTATGATCAGAAAATTGTTTTTTTTGGCATTTAATACAGAATCTTTAAAGTCAGGTCCTTAATGTAAATCAGTGAGGTACTCTACTTGTTCAAGAGGAACAAAATAGCCATGCAAATTTTACTCATTTAATTTTACTGTACTTCTACTTTTTCTATGAAAAATAAAGGACATAGTTGCTGTGGGTAAACCAAAATGTTCACTGCTTGCTAGGCATTTGTACACCTTCCATATTCAGGGCTTTGGTGCCCCAAAATAACATTTATGCAAACGTAAAACACTGTTAACAGGGAAATGTTGTGGCCACAGAAGTGTCCTTTGCTCTTAACTCTTCTTCGAATATAAGACTTAATTCCCCAATATTTCTTATATGAATTGCATAATACAAACAAACCAACAATGTTAGGAAACTGGAATGCAGATGTTGGGTGATGCTTCTTGGATAAAGCTCCCATATGACCTTTACTTTGCCTCCTTCAAATGCCAGTAATATGGTACTTTATTTGGGGGCTTTAGATGTAGTTGACTTTATGGACTTGAGTAAAATATAGAGAAGTTATTTTAGCACATCCTCTTTAATTCAGATCATACATGTAGCCACCTGAAGAGGCAGCCTGTGTGGCATGTCTTTCAGTAGCTGTTCATTTCAGGATCAGTAACATGTCACACAATTCTGCAAATCTTCTTGAATTGGCTGAATAAGAGTTATGATTTTGTGCTTAGAAAGAAAACAACATTGTTTTTTGAAAAGCAAAATAAAATACTCTGACGTGTTCCCAAACCCTCTTGGCATCCCTGTGTGGGCAGAGATAAGGTTGGGTAGTTGCCTTATGTGGGAAGTGTCATCCCACACTGCATTCCTATGGAGTGGTGCAGTTTTCTCCTCTTTGCATTGGAAAGAATTAGTCAGGCTCAGTGCAATTATTTTAAATGACAATAAGTGATTGAACACAGAGTTCTTTAGTCTGCCAGCAGGCTACCGGCAGCATGGAAGATGTACTCTGAGAACACATATAATTGCAGACAACTAGGAATTATTCTTCCCACCCACGCATGATTATTTTTGTAATGCTGAAAGGCCTTCCCTGGCACACTGAATCTTAACATGTATGTAGCACAGACATCCAGGGACCGTTTCTTATATTGCAGTGTCTTGTAAAACTAGTAGCAACACGTTACTGTTTTCCTTAGCAATTCAAGTCATGCAGATCCTTTTTAACTATACAATGACTGCTGGATGCCTTTTTTATCCTAGGTCTGAGGAAAAAATGCTCCAATGGATAGCCTGCAGAAATTCATTCTGGTCTCTTTCACTCTCTTTGTTTCACTAACAGGTAGGACACTCTTACAATCCAAGAAATTACTCATAATGGATTCAGTTTATAGACCGAACTCACTTCACCTCCTCCCCCCCCTCCACACCCCGGCCAGATCTGGACTGCAGGACAACTTGCTGCCCAGATCCAGATGCAGTTGTGGGTAAATGGTGGTGTGTGCAGCAACAGCAGTGCTGTGGGTTAATACAGCTGTCACTTCCCCCCCTCCCCGCCCCGGCTGCTGACAGATGTGGCCAATGGGGGTCTATTCTCCAGATTTCCTTTGCAGGCTGTGTCCCTGCTTGCTCAACCCCTCTACCAGCCATGCTGGCTGTTAGCTTGACACCCCTTCTATAGAATCATTTTAAAGCATTGATAATGACCCCTACAGACCTTTTTAGATTTCTCAACGTTTTAAAAGTTCTGGGAATGGCTTAGTTTATATTTCAAGCCTGACAATACATCATTATTTTGTACTATTAAGGGGTTAGTAGCAGTTAGGTTAAGAAGAGATGTGGGGATTATAACTTCCCTCCTTTAAAAGAAGAAAGTATCCTTTCCTATTCCCTTCTCTGAGCTTGCAGCAACTCCCCTTCTCCTCCCTTTCTGCCACTTGGTGAAATAACACATCATGAAGGGAAATCTCACTGGAAAGCAGCAGGAGATGTTATAACTGTCTGGGGTATTCCTGAGGTTTCTGGCATTTTTTCCAGTAAGTGGAGCAATACTGGGTGCTGGTCAGAGAATTGTCCAAGTTGATTAACTCCTAGCTATCTCTATCTCTTTTGTCTATGGCTAGGTAAAGACAGTCAAAAAGCCCAAGGCTGAATCAATTCTGTCTTTGCAGGTTAGTCTAAACTGCACAGATTAAATTGAAACAGAAGTGAGCAGACATTTACCTTTGATTCAGGAAATGCAGCCACATGCCTGCAGTGGCCCAGGCCAGCAGGCAGGGTGATGTTAGAGCATGGCTCTCTGGCTATGTGTTCACTTCTAGTTCCTGCTGCCCCCAAGGTCTCTGGGGTCAGAATTACGGTGGCAGGACTCTGCAGAGTTGCTTATCAGTGATCGCTGCCTCTTCCTGCTTCCAGATGCCTTCGGGATTTGTAGTCCACAGTTGCAGCCAGCAGTAAATTTGAGTGGGGGAGGAGTTGTTTAAGCTGCCCAGGGGCAGCCCTCCCTTCCCCTCCCCCCCAGACTGGGCTGCATCCCCAGCTGGGCTTATCTTCCCCACTTCCCTTGTTAGCCAGCTGTCACTGCTTCAGCTAGGGAGCAGAACATGGGGCCAGCCCTGCTCTCTAGAGCAGACAGCATAGCCCACCCCAGGGCTGGAAAACATGCTGGGATGCTGGGGGACTGTGATTTAATTTGAACCAAGTAAGGGTCTGGGACAGAAGTATCATAAACTGGTTTGACCCAAATCAGTTAAATCTGATACTATATTTAACCAGGTTTATCTTAAACCAGTTTCAGCCATTTTGAAACTGGTTTATGTGTACTGAGCTTCTGTTTTGTTACAGTTTTAAACCAGTTTCCGATCACTTAAGCTGGTTTATGCGTAACTTATGTCCCTAGCTATTAGGTTTATCTATCTCCCCATTGGTTCCATCTAAGGGGAAGGTGTAGAGGATGCTGTTTCAAACATACCTTCCTGTTCACAGAAAATGGGTGACCCTGCAACTGTCTTTTCCTGTCCTGGTCTCAGTCTGAGGTAAATAGCATGGCCTTACCAGTTCTCTCTGCCTGTCTGGCTCTTCATATTGAGAAGTAAGTTGAAAGGAAGAGGGCAGTACAAAGGCTGATCTTTTATGCAACTCCATAGCCAAGACTGTAAGATTAACGGAATAGGAGATGGAGCATGACTCTGTATTCTTATAGGGCACTCCTCTGGGAGGGAGGAGTCATGAGTTCTGGTCCCTGCTCCTTGAGGTTATTACTATTTTTCATGTGATGATTCTCCAATGTAAAATGCATACACTATTGAGGGGAGCAAGGTCCAGAACCAAGGTCTTACTCTTCCAGCTGAGCACTTTGAATTGCTGGGCTATAAAGTCACATTCCCACTTGTTAGTTATACTTGTGCCCCCATGACACTTGTATTCTTGGTTGCCCAGTGGCCCAGCTCTAGCAGGATTATATTTAATGGGAAAGGAGCATTCTTGGAAAGTAGGAGGTACAGGTTTGAAACCCATTAGAGTGAGGCAAATATAGAATCCAGTTCTCCCATTTCCTGGGTATGTGCTTTAACCACTCAACCATTGGGCAAACACTATGTTTTTGACTGATGGTGGCTGCTGTGCTTTTGTGTTGACTGCTGTGTTGTCAGTGTATGTTAAGCGGGCCCGGAGCATGCTTGCCAGACTGGGCCTCTGAGGTAGGGCTCAAGCGTTGCCCCACCTCTGTTTTAGATCACAGTAGTAGAGCTTAGGTGTGGCTGAGGTGTCCAGTTGCTCAAAACAGGACAGTTGCTTGGAGGTCTGAGTTGGAGTATGTAGGGGTTTTTTCAGCTATGGATATTTTCAGTCCAAAAAGTAGGAACTGACCCAGCTACCTTAGAAAAATAGATTTCAATGACATCAACTGGTGCTGAACTTCATGGAAACTGTTTTTTAAGTCATCCAGATAAGCCAGTTGAAATGGCACAGTCATTTCAGAGTAGTCTGACTTTTGACAACATCCCAGCAACTTCTATATTTTTTTCAATAGTTTACTTGCCTAGTTGGCTCTCTCACAATTTGTCCTATGTCTTTTTTTCTGCCCTTGCTGTTTTGCAGCACCCATGCTCACCTGTGTGTGTTCTTATTTTGGAGCAAGAGGCTTTTTGGCAGTCATAACACGCATCATCAGAAGTTCTGAACAAGCATCATTTCTGTATTTCAAATATATTTGTCAGTTATACAGGGCTGAAGACAACAGGTGGCACAGATGAGGGAGTTTATTGGAGATGGCATCAGCGAAAGCAAGGGTAGGATGACTGAGAAAAGGAATAAAAAGCCAAGTGTGAGACTAGGGTAGGAGAGAGAGACTGTGAGTGTAGGGGTGAGACTGCATGGGGATACGTGGGAGAGCAGGACGAGTGGTGGATAAGACTATTACAACATTTTTGACAAAATGAAAAATATATGAAAAATTTTCATTTCCATATGTTTTTCAGTTTTTTAAGATCTTTTTATAATAAAGCTATGTTTTTACAGGTTTTTATAACCAGCACTTAACACATTGTGGTTAAAAAAATCCCAATAGTTTTTTGTTTTCCTGACATAAACCTGAAATGTTTTGAAGAAACTTGATGTTAAAAACAAATCAAAACAAAATTAATCAAATGTCATTTCCCAACTCGTAGTCATGGTGATTGGGTGAAAAGAGAGGGAGAGTGAAGGAGAGAAGAAGATTTATATGTGGAAGATGGATGTACAAAGGGAAAAAAATACAAAGTGAAAAAAGGAAAGAAAACTTGTAAAGGAAAGCAAAGAAAACTAAACTGAAAACAAAGGAAGTAGGGCAGAGACTAGACACAGAAATTGAAGTAAAAGATAAAAAGAAAGTGAGGACAGCAGGATAATCATATTTTATCCAATGCTATCCTTTGCTGGAATACATCTAATTTTGTCATTTACAAAATGGGAGATACATAGTTAGGTGAGGAGAGGGTGGAGGGAGAAATGTATACCTTCTTCACAATCCACTGCCAAAACTCTCTGGCAAGAGAAGGAGCAGATCAGGAGGGAAAACACCAGTGTTGGGGGGTTGTTCTCTAGGGGTAGGGACAGACCTTACACATAAACCAATTAAAGTGATCAGAAACTGGTTTAAACTTGTAACAGAACAGACATTCAGTGCACATGAACCAGTTTCAAAATGGTTGAAACTGGTTTGAGATAAACCTGGTTGAATGTAGTATCAGATGTAACTGATTTGGGTCAAACTGGTTTATGCAATGTCTGTCCCAGACCCCTTCCTGGTTTAAGTTAAACCAGACTCCCTCAGGATCCTGGCATGTTCTCTGGGCTAGGCTCTCTGCTCCAGCCCAGCCAGGCTGGCCTGACCACTCTGCTTCCCAGCCAGAGCAGGGACAGGTGGAGGCAGGGGTCTAGCTAGAGAGGGTAGCTAGGCTGTGCCACTGGCAGGGACCTGAGCCACACTCCCCACCATTATGACAGGGGCTGCTGCTCCCATCAAAGGTCCTCGTTATTCCCCCACAGGGAACAAGCACGGTGGCAACAGCAGGCAGATCCAGCTGCCAATGGGGTAGAAGAGATACTAACCCTCTTTACCCCTCTTTGCTTCAGGGGACATGGTGCCCTACTGCTGCAGCAGTGAGTGGGGAGTATCCGGCAGACACGGCTTGGGTCCCTGCCAGTGGCACAGGAAAGGGGGAATTAAACCCCTCTCCAGCCAGTTCAGCCTGGACTGACCACACCCTCCCAACACACTTTCCTGCAGCTGAGGGCTGGCTCTAGTGCCCCCTGGTGCCTGGCCTGAGCAACTGCATTCATGTGCTTGCAGTTCCTCAGTCCAGAGAGAAGGTTTGTCCTGTTACAAACCGGTTCAACCTAGGTAGTTTAGACTACCTTGCAAAGGTTGAATCAATTCAGGCTCCAGCTTTTTGAATGTCTGCACCTAGCCTAGCAAAATATGCCCCATCACTGTGGCCATTATGCACCCTTGGCAGCATTCCCTCTAAGCTGTGTGGCATGCACAGCTGTGCAGGTGTGCCTGGCAGTGTGTTAGGAGTGCACCTGCGTGGCTGCACACACCACACAACTTAGACAGAATGCTGACCCATGGCACTGAGTTTTTGTACATAAGAAATACTTTGTGCAAGAATGTCATAATATCCATTATAGTACATTTGTATGAGAGAGTGAGGAATGCAAATTCATAAAATTATTACATAGTCATTAAAAGATTAGATGGCTGGAATTCCAGGAACAGAACAACACACTTAGATGTAAGTGAAATTTCTTGTTTTGAATTTTGGTCAGTATCGATCCTTTGGTAAACATTTAGTGATATGTTTCATGCAACTTAAAGATTTACTAACCTGATTCTATTATTCTAAAATGAAGGGACAGAATGATTTCATGAAGAGGCTAGAATTTTATATAGGGTCTACAAGCACATTTACTGTAGCCTTACACTCACACACCACAAGCCACAAAATGCTCACTAGTACCGTAACAAACTGAAGACATTTATTAAAGAAGACCAACATCTTTGGAAAATAAAATGTTCCATGGGAAGAGAACAGAAGAGACCAAAGATACTTTGGGGAATCTGTAGGCACCACAATTAAAGATGTCTGGGGAACTTCATTTATGACAAATGTTATGAAAGAAAAATTCAGTTTGCAAGGAATGCTGATTAGTTTAGGATCTGAACTAGTATAAAAATATAATTTATTTGAGCTAGCTCACAAATGTGTGGACAATAAATAAAAAATCATGACTGCTAAACTGGTATCTATGCAAGAGGCAAGGATTTTATATCACCCTAAATAATACCACAAACTGACATCAAATGATCCATAACTTTTGTACATATATTTCACTTTCAGCCTTAGTTTAGACATTCAGAATGGTCCAAATAAGTTTTAAAATGTTAATTTTGGGGGGCCAAAGATCTGGAATTTCTGAGGCTAAGTACAGTGAAAAAGCCTGAGCCTGAATAAATTCAATCTTTGCAAGTTTGTTTAACTTGCGTAGATTGAACTGGCAAGCAAGTGAACAGACATTCACTTCTGATTCTGGAAATGCAGCCACATGCCTGCAGTGGCTCAGGACAGACAACAGGGGGCACTAGAGCAAGCCCTCGGCTGGAGGGAAGCTGAGCTGAGCGGGGCGCATGGCCAGACCCTGGCAGGCTGGGTATGATTGGGGAGGGGTTTAAACATCTACCCTGGCCTGCATGATCCCCAGTCATGGTATGCCTGGAGGGGAAGTGGGAAGCAGCCCTGCCAGGCATTTCCAACCACCCACCTTGCTGCTTGAGTAGTGGGGGCTGTGGCCAGCCCCGGCAGCAGCCTGAAGTCAACCCCAACTCGTTTCAAGTTGATGTCAGGGCTGGCCATGTCCCCCGCCACTTGAGGAGTGAGTGGGGCAAAATGCTTGACAGAGCTGCTGTGCTTTTGCCTGGAAGACCCTGGCTAGGGTCCATGCCAGTGTAACAGGGGAAGGAGGGGGGTGGGAATTAAACCCCCCTCCATCTCCCCTTTCAATTCAGGCTGCTGCCAGGCTGGCCACGCCCCCAGGGCTGCTACGCTTCTGCCAGGCAGACCTGAATGAAGTCCCCCGGGGTGGAGAGGGAGAGAGGGAAGGAGGAATAAACCCCTTCTCTGCCCCCTTCACTTTAGGGGGCCATGCTGGGCTGGCTATTTAACAGATGAGTAGGGCCAGCCCTGCCTCTGGAGCAGACAGCACAGCTCAGCCCAGGACTGCAGAGCATTCTGGGATGCTGCAGGACTCTGATTTAACTTAAACCGGGAAGGGGGCTGGGATGGAAGTTCCATAAACCAATTTGACCTCAATCAGTTAAACCTGGTTGAACGTAGTATCAGACTTATCTCAAGCCGGTTTTGGCCATTTTGAAACTGGTTTATGTGTCCTGAACTTCTGTTCTCTTAGGGTTCTTGTACATGTGATAGGGATTTAGTCCTTAGGGTTGCATTCTATACCCCCTAAATTGAAACGGTGGGTTTTTAATTGAAACTTGTGCTTTCAATTTAGGGGTTTTATTTTTCTGTCCCGATACTTAAAAAAAAATTTTTTGGACAGAGCCTGCCTGTGGTTGAGGGCAAGCTGCTGGCAGGCCAAGTGGCCCCTGAGCTGTGGGGGCACCCAGTCCTTCCCTTTGTGGTGGCATTGCCCCCCAGGGCTGCCTGGATGGGCTGCTAGTGGGCCAGGTGCTGCCCCAGCATAGAGGCAGCACCTGGCCCAATCCAACTCTTCCCCAACCCAGCTCTGGGGCAGCACCTGGCCCATTAGCAGCCTGCCTGGGGAGCCCCCAGGGGCAGCGCCACCACAGAGAGAAGGACTAGGTCCTCTCACAGCTCAGGGGCTGCTCAGCCTGCCAGCAGCTTGCCCCCCAGTCATGGGAGAGGTGGGTAGGCTCTGCTGAAAAAAGAAAAAAAGGATCAGGCCTCTCACCGCTTCTGCCTTCAGCAGGCACATGCATCGGGATGTAGTTTAGTTTGCAATGATGCAAGTTCATTTAAAACCCCCAAAGTCTTGCACGTTTACAGTGTGACACACACAGTGACATTTTCATCATGTGTACATTGTAAAATGGCGTCATATGTACAAGCGCCTTTACAGGTTTAAACCAGTTTATGTGTAACTTCTGTCCCTAGGCTGAGTGTTTTAAAGCATTATAGATCAACAGGTGCAATAACTATGTGTAATAAAGGTAGTTGCTATCAGGAGAAATGCACTGTTTGCTGAAAGGTGATCTGTGGTGTGTTATCTGATTTGAGAATTAGGAACAGAAACACATTTTAATTTTGACTGAAAGTTCTTAGCTTAGATATATTTAGGAGATTGCTGTGCAGAGGAAAATAATATAATGGAAACTTGCAAAGATAACCTCTATGGCACTTCCTGTGAACATGAATAAATGGAGATTATCATACAACAAGAAGCTGAAAGAGCTCATCTTATGTATCATATCAGAACAGTCATATTCTCCAAGAAGATATGACTGTTCTATAAATATGTCAGAGGCCAAACTCTTAGGGGAAAATGTTATTTATGCTTCAGGACACAAGAACAAATAGGTATAAACTGGATATGAATACATTTAGATTGGTAATTAAAAGGTTTTAAAAATCAGAGCAGAGGGGTTCTGAATCAGCCTTCTACTAAGAGCACCGGGAGCAAATAATCCAGATACCTTTAAGTTGGAGCTTGGTAACATTTTTTGAAAGAGATTGTATGATAGATTTGATGACCCAGGAAGTCCTTTCAGTCTTGTGCTCATAAAAGCAAATCTATTTGTCCAGAATCTTTTATTCCTATAACTCCTTTTACTGTCTTCCTATGGGAGAACTGGCAGAAAAAATATATAATGTACTTTTTTCAATTGATAATATTATGCTGCCATATCACAGACTGAAAGTAAATAATTCTTAAGAATAGGGCATGTTTTTATCACTGGTCAGTTGGTGCTTGGGTCCCCAATCAAAGTTCTGATATTGTGCCCTCTATTTCCCCTTCCTGGTACAATAGAAAAGTCATGGAGAAAGTGGCCTTACATATTTTGTTAGTATCAGAATATCTTCTGAATAACTTGCTTAAAATGAAAAATTGATCTTTGTCTGAATTATAGAGATGTTGGGAATGACCTCATAATTATACAGGGTATAAATGTCTTTTCAGTTTTGTATGAAAAAATAGCATATTCTCCCAAACTGACAGTGTACAAAATGCAATTTCAGAGAATTTATAAGTAAAATGTTGAGTTTAAATGAACTTAAACTGGGTTTTAAATACTTCTGTCATCATTTATATCAGTCTTTTTTTTTTTGTCCTGAATAGTCTTACCACTGGAATAAGAAACATTTCAAACCTTTGACAGAATTGAAAAAAATTGAAATCTCATGAATGTTTGCAGAAATTGGGCTTTAAGGGTGCCTGCAGATGTGTAAGATGCCTACTCCAATGTGCTGCTGGAGTATGCTAATTAACACGCTCCAGCAGCCTTGGTGTCTCATGAATTTAGCATCCCTGGACTTCAAAATGGTGGTGGGGGCACTTTAACTAAAGCTTATCAAACAAACTTTAGTTAAAGCACCCCGATGCCATTTTGAAGTGTGGGATGCTGACTACATGAAATTCTGTAGATGCTTTAATTAGAGGGCTCCTCCAGCACCTCTCCTCCCACCCCCAGAGCATGTGTAAAGACAATGTAAGTTATTAACAATTGTGTCTAATTGCTATGATGTATAAGCAACAAACTGTATTGGGTGATTTAAATAGTTATTGTGACATCCAAGATAACTTAGTCACCATGGGCGCAGACAGAAGTGACAATTTTTTGCCCTATTTGGCCACAGAAAGTGTTCTATAGCCATGACCAATACAAGTGCACAGCTGCAGACAGCTTTAAAAATGCCCGATTGGGCAAAAATCTGAACCTTCATTGCATGAGGGTTCAGATGAAGATGTTTCAAAACAAAGCATCTTTTGTAACTTCTGTCTGCACTGCCTGCCAGCCTGTTGCTATTTTCAGAATGGGATAGGGGAAAGGGAGCGGAGAGAGTTCAGTCTTGGGGGGCTCCAATTCAGCCACCCCACTGTCCAGTATTGGCTGGGGAACTCCTAGAATGGGCTCCTGCTCCCTTCCACCACTCCCATTCTGAAGATAGAGACAGGTTGGCAGGGAGGAGGGGCCATTGCTAGGGGAAACCGGTTGCAGGCGGGCAGCCAGCAGCTGGATTCCCTCCCTCTTAGAACCAACAGTGAACTTCTGTTTGGTTTGAGGGATCTTTGTAACTCAGAATGCTTCCTGCAAAGTGTTCCGAGTTATAGTGGGTAGCTGCACTTCTGTCTGCACCCTATCCTTCCTCTACAGTTAATTTTATGAGGCAATTCTGTTAGTTTTAATGGGAGACTGTAGGAAGAATTTTCTACTTAATCCTGCTATCCTAAAGACTGCATGCTTTGGGCACTGGTTCTGGAAAAGTTCCTCTTGGCATTTCTGTCTTGCTCTCCTTGCGCATTGATGCAGCATGGCATGAGGAACCCTCAAAGTATAGAGGAAGTGGGACACTGGGACTCCTTATTTCTCTGTTCTGCAGAATGCCCATCTCATTGGGGCACCTCTTCACAAGTCAGCAGCCTTTCACTAATGATTGGCTAACTTAACACAGCTTGGTTCTAAGGTGGGCTAGGAGTGTTCCATCACTAGATGACAATGGTGTATCTATCCCCACACAAAACTGGCAGTGGGCTATACACCAGCTCTGGATTTATTTAAATTCTGTGTGTCCCATGACTGTGGGATGACATTACAAGGACCCCGTAATGTATTTTCTGCAGATTACTGATATACCATCAACCATACTCAACCTTGACTCCATTTCAACATTAATTTTTTTAAAGTGGCACTTATTGCTAATAGTTGGGATTTAAAACTTGCTCTCCAAACATTAGATATTCACCACTGTTGGATATATGCTGTTAGATTAGATACAGTGATGGTTGCCTTTAATAGGCATTCTCTTCAGGTGTCAAATGCTTACATCTATGCAATACCAAAAGGACCATATTTACTTTAATTTAAGACTACCCTGAATTTAAGATGAACCCCCTCCCCCTGACTTAGATTCTATATAGGAAAAATGATAAATTTGGTATAATTTTCCATGTATATAATCTAATTATTGGGTGGTTGTCTTTACTTCACCCCTACCTCTGCAGGGGGCAGGCAGTGGCACACAGGTGGTATGGGAAGATCAAGCAGCTTGTCATCTGCTTGTACCTGCTCTCTTGTCACCTCTTCTACCTGCCTACTCCTTGCTTGCCTCCACTCCCAGGGTCTTGGGCCCCCCTTCCCATTCTGCTCCGCGCCTGCCCCTTCCCTCCATCCCCTGCTCCCTTCAGACTTGACTCCCCCATTCTCCCCTTATCTTGGCTTCATGCCAGCAGGCTCCATCCCTGTTCAAGCCTGGGGCACCAGCCTGGTCCCATAGCAGCTGTGCAGGCTATGTACATCACTGCTATGGGGCTGGGCTGGAGCTGTGGTTAGTATCCTAAGCTGCAGTGTGGATGGAGTCTGTCAGAACTGAACAAACATAGGAGTAGAGGGAGTGGGGTGGGGAGAGGGACAGAGGCTGTGGGAGGTGGGGAGATTCAGGGAAACGAGCTGGTAGCCACAGCAGTCACCTGCTCCCCCCCACCCCTTTGTACTCATTTCTAAGATGAAGGGCTTTTTCCCTCATGTTAAATGGGAGAAAGGAACCCTCATCTTAGAACTGAGTAAACACGGTATTATCATTTTATAACAGTATCTTGCAGAATAAACTAAGCAAGCCAGAGCATTACACTGACATTTGTATTTCTATGCTTATAATTCTTGGATTTATTTTCCCTCCCAGGTCTTGGCTTCTGTTATACTATTGTCCGGGGTCCTGCTAATGCAACAGTTCTAGCTGGTTCGGAGGCCCGGTTTAACTGCACCGTCTCACAGGATTGGAAAATCATCATTTGGCTTTCAAATGGGAAACTTGTTCTTACTGTAGTTAATCCTACAGGACCTGTTATAACAGATAATCGTTTCACCTCTCAAAATTATACAGCTGGTAATGAATTTACCTCAGAGCTGATTATTCATGTTGTCCGTCAGAGTGATTCTGGGAAAATAGAATGCGGCAGTCAAGGTGGTAGTGAAAATGGCTATGCATTTCTTACTGTTCAAGGTGTGTATGAATTTTCATGTCAAAGAAATCATATTAAATTACTGTTAAAACATAGCCTTTCGCACATTGCCCAGATTGTCCCTATATATTGTTTCCTTCTTTCATTTAATGTCCTATATCTGCTATGTCTCTTCTTTTGAAAGTTGTTTCAGTAATTTTGCATCATAGCAGCTTTCCCACTCATATTCAGGCTGCTGCTATAAAAGATTTCAATTCTGCTCTCTTTTTTCCATAGCCTCTCTTATTCTTTCTTGGATTGCTTGAGAGTGCCAGAAGCCTGTTAATAACAGCGCCATTTATCAGTCAAAATCTCTTCTGATCAGAATCTTTATGGATTTTTGCTCAGTTGTGTACATAAACCATATTTGGTATTCAATGCAGAGCTTCCCTTCTACTTCTGATTTAGGAATTGGCAGCATCCAGCCAGCTTATTTGTGATTCATTCAAGGGAGTGCAGAAGTGTAGTCTCTGAGACACAAGGTTATACCCTTCTTGTTATGACTTTTGCTATACATTACAGCAACCAAGAAAAAATAAGATCCTGCGTATCAAGTACTTTCTATATAAGCTCTCTCAATCATCACTATTGCATGTGCATTCAATCAAGTAGAATCTTCCTTCTGACCACTGTTAATTTGTTATAAAGAAAAGTACCTAACACCAAAAGAATATGAGCCTTCTATAATTTGCTTCCTGATTGACCTGAAGAAACACTTTAAAAACTAATAGAGAAATATAATTCCAGTCTTTTTCACTGAAAACTGAGCCTAATGTCAAAATGGAATATAACATGGGCAAGAAATTGCAATAGCTTTGTGTTTGTCTTGTAAAAATGAGACAACCAATATTTTATAGGTTTTTTAATGTACATTTCAAAACATGATTGATTTCTGTTATCGAAAGAGATTAAAAGCTGGCAGTAGCAAAGCATTTATTTAAATATTCTGAAGAAAGAAAACATTTTTGCCTCCTACAGTTAATGGATCTTTGTTCATCAAAGATAGCAACTTGACAGTAAAAGTGAACAAAACAATTGAAATTTTTTGTGAAGCCTTAGGATGGGCTCCGGCTCCAAACATTACCTGGAAGATAAATAACTCTTTCGTAGATAAATCGATGTATATTACTGAACACGGTCAAGAATCTAATGGCCTTCACAATACAACCAGCATCTTAACTTTGACTCCATTAACCAATGAGACTCTGACTTGTTTAGCTGATATACGAGCATTGTCTAAGCCACAGAATGCAACTGTAACTCTTATTTTGGTTGAATCTCCTCTAGGTAAGTGAACATTCCTCATGCCGTCACTGTTTATTTTGTTTTGAAAACCTTTGATGTGCAGCCTGAGCAATGTAGCATGTGCTACTGCAAGAGAATCAAGCTTCTGTAAATGGTACAAACTGCAACTTGATATTCATGTATGGCAAGCTCTATACATGGGGCTAGCACAAGTCCTGTGCACCATGACACCACGCTTACAATACATTCTGAGCAACACAAAGTGGAACTTTCCTTTTAGTGACATCATTGCCTACAAAATGGAGTGTTGCGACTTATGCAAGATCCCTTCCAATATATTCAGGTTTAAAAAACAAAGACATGTTTCAGCCCATAAGATAATACACATCTCTGTACCTACCATAAACATTTTAGGTGATACTTCATTTGCTCAAGGTCAAACCTAGATGAAATCCTGGCTCCTTTGAAGTCAATGCTAGTTTTGCCATTGATGTCAAGAAAGCCTGAATTTCAATTCCTGGTTCCTACAAAGAGTGAACAGGGCAGATAGAATTCCCAGTCTCTAAGGCTAGGGACAGATGTTCAAAAAGCCTGAGCCTGAATTGATTCAACCTTTGCAGGTTAGTCTAACCCGGCTAGCCTGAACCAATTGGAAACTTGACAGACATTCTCTGTAGACTGAGGAAATTCAGGCACATGCCTGCAGTGGCTCAGGCTAGAAGCCAAGGCAGTGGGGGGCACTAGAGCAGCCCTCCCTTCCCTTCTGCAGGGAGGTGAACTGAGGAGGGTGTGGCCAGGCCCTGGCAGGACTCTCTCATTAGGGAGGTCTGCCTGAACAGTCCCAGGCTGTTCCCCCCTGGCTGCTTAAGCGGTGGGAGTGTTGCCAGCCCCAGGCTAGCACTCTGAGGCAAGGGGGTTGTTCAGTGAATGCATCTGTTGATGATATGGAGCTTTTCAATCTTCCTTCCTGCTTCATCATACTGTTTGCAGCAAACTGATAGAGGAACAAGACAGCTGGGTGAGGAGTGGGGGACGATGAGGAGGACACACTAATAACAGTTTTTATCACCTGATTAGCAAAACAATAGCCTCTTTCTACAATACTTCAAATTTCTTAAACACCTTACCAGCTAACCTGCTGATTAGCTCCAAAAGCCCTAAGGGGTCACTATTCTGTCTGCTTATCTCAGTAAAATTGGAGAGAGACACACACAGACACCTCTTGGCATTAGCTAACATACCACCTGCTGTGGCAGAGAGGAGGAAAGGATCTCTGCTTAAGTAATGAGTGGTGGTTGGGGGCGAGGGAGAAGGGGGCATGGGGGTGGGGGGGGACCCTGCTGTGCCTGCATGTCTGTGCTGAACTCCAGCCAGGGAGCAGAGGGGAGAGGCCAGCCCTGCTGTGGAGCAGAGAGCCCCCCCCAGCCCAGAGAGCATGCTGCGATGCTGGGGGGGGGGGTGTCTCTGATTTAACTTAAACCAGCAAGGGGTCTGGGACAGACATTGCATAAACTGGTTTGAGCCAAATCAGTTAAGTCTGATACTACATTCAACCAGGTTTATCTCAAACTGGTTTCAGCCATTTTCAAACTGGTTTATGTTCACTGAACATCTGTTTTGTTACAGGTTTAAACCAGTTTGTGATTACTTAAACCGGTTTATGTGTAATGTCTGTCCTAGCCTAATTGACACTCCTCCATGTGTTTCCTCATGGAGGCTGGTTGGCCATGCCATCAACAAGGATGGCTGGAGCACAGTGACAGCTTAGCCATGCTCTTTCCCAAGCATTACCCTTGTAGGAACATACTGGATGGGCTTGAAGGCCCATTACCCCCAGTATCCTGTCCTGGATAGTGTTACCCCTCCAGATACTTCAGAGGAAAGTTAAAAATAACTATAGGGTCAGCAGATGTGGGATAATGTACCCCACATATTCATCTTCCTCTTGTTCTCATACCCATGAAGCATGATATTTAATATATCTTTCAAAATGTATGTTAGCAATCAGCATTATAACTCTGTATATATTTGCTATTCATGTAAGTATCCAATTATTTTTTATGTATTGCTACCTTCGTGGTCTCTCCAATATTCTATGGTAATTAGCTCCACAAATTAACATCTCTGTTATCCAGAGACTTACCAAGCTATTGGTAAAGCTGGACTTACCAGGCACACATAGCAAGAGGAACAAGGGACCAGGCTCTGGATCATTGCGTATATCAGCAAATATGTTTTTACTGAAGTGGTATCCTAGGTGAGATGCTTCTCTTTTCCAAACTGTAGCACAATAAAAACATGCTGGATTAGATCCAGTGTATGGTTCAGCTGAGGGCAGGGTGTGGGGGTGGGAGAGGTGGCACACAAAAGTGCTTTTTGCAGCCTCTCAGTCCTGGGATTACTCGGTTAATGGTCCCTGTATAAGGTACATGTGTCTCAAGGCTACTGGAATTGTTATCAGCTCATTCTATTGTCTAGAGTCAGCTCAGAGCTGAGATTACCTTGATGACACCTTGGTGACACCCTCTTTTTAGCTTTATTATCTATCTTGGGGCTTGGAAAGGTGATACAGAAGCCTTTATGGTGGTTCAGTGCAACTCTAGATTTCTTCTACATAGAATAGGTCCTTATAGCCATGTTTCTTTTAGTCATCTGCTAAGTGTCATCTTTTGACATGCTCCTCAAGGCACCTCTCAGAGTGCTAGGTGATGTGAACCACTCCTTGTACTGAAATGGGTGGTAATTGCATAATGCACACAAGATATTAATATACCAGAGTGATGGGTGTGGTATAAAAACCTAGATATGAAGATAAACAAATAAGCTTCCTGACTGAGCCGTTTTATTAAGTGTGAGTCATTGTTTACAATGTTCCCAGGAGCTCCTACTTTGTCATGCAATTGAAAAAGACCATTCTACTGGTTTTAATAAGACATCTTCAAAGTTAGATTGCTTCTAATTACTGATGAAGCAAAACATATCTATCCTGAGGATTTAATAAAATTAATAAAATTACCTTGCCTGCTCCTCTGTGAGCTACTGAGGTATGAACCCTCAGTTTCCATAGTTACACAATGAAAATCAGAAGAGGAAAAAAACAGATGTCATGAAGCATATTAGTGATAGGACCATTATTCATTACTTTTGGAAAATGATTGTGTGGCAGCAGACACTCAAATTTGTCAGGGTAGGAGAAAGTAACGTCTTTAAATTATGAATGTGAAATAAAGATATGACACTTACAATAAATGAAAATATTCTAATACATGCAACATTTGAAATTCCAGCAATCCTTACCTGATGTTGGCAGCAAAAAGGTCCAGGCTGGCAAGTCAAGAAAAATAAATTACCTTCTTTGATAGGCAATACTTCCCCACTCATAAGCACAAAGTCCAAGAGTTTGAAACAAAGAAAACTACTGGACCTTTAGTCAGTTGCCAATTTCTACTAGGTAGCAACTTCTACTAAGTAAGATTCCTACCACTGCCCCAGGTGTCCTGAATAGAGTCTCCATTTCAGTCCTTCTCCCACAGTTGTCAGTAACTGGGCATATCTACACGTGCATTAATGCACTTTTCCTAATGTGCATTAAATTTAGTACCTCCCATGTGAGGTATTAAATAAATGTGTATTAGGTTCCTCTAATGTGCAGTACCAAAAGCACATTTTAAAAGTGATACTTAATGCTCAGTAGCCTATTATACTGTGAATTAGCATAATAGGCTACTGTGCATTAAAGCACACGTGTAGATGTACCCACTGTGGGGCAATGCAGTGTAGCATTCGGCCCTTGTTGCACATTCCACTTAGGACATGTTAAATGCACTTAAAAAGGCTAGCATCCCTGTGTTCAAGCACTAAAGCATGTGCTAAGCACCATCATAGCATAGTAAACTTAGGACTTTTCCAGCAAGGAGTATCTCCAGATTGTATTACAGAATGTGTTAAGCTAATGTCTAACTGCTCTACGGTGGTCATACAATCAGAAGACTCCTGTGTACTGTGGGATCTGGAATCCACAAACAGCAGTTTATTGGTTGCAGCACACTGCTGTGCACTGAAGTTTTCATAGTTCCAACACTTAGGATATGTTTATTTAGCTCATAGAGGACATGCTTACATGCTGTTAATGCTATAAAGACTTACCACACAGTAAAATACTGTGCAGTAAGCTTTTCCTGGGAGCATGTTTAAATGTGCTCCCAATAGGAGCAGCCAGGGTTGCTCCTATCCTGCTCTGGCCCCCTGCTGCATTGAGTCAGAGCTCCAGACTGCTCCAGGATGTTATCTCAGGGGTTGGCAGGGAGCATGGGGCCATTCCCCCTGTGCATGGGGCCAGGAGAGATCTGCTGGCTGCAGTGGCAGCTGTCTCCTTGCCCCATACACATGGGGAGGGGCCCTGAAGTGTGTGGGGCCAGGAGACAGCTGCTGCTGCAGAGCTCTCCGAGCCCTGTGCCTGTGGGAACAAAGCTCATGCCCAAAGGGGATTTCCTGCATAGCTTGGGTTTGTTGGCTGAGAGCTGTCCCACTTCTTGGGCAGCTCCCAGCCAGCTCTGGCCTGGGTGGGGGTGCAGCCCACAGCTGGCTGGTAGCTGCCTCAGAAGGGGGACAGTTCCTGGTCAGCCCTGGGCTGATTGGGGAAATCTCTGCCCTGGAGTTGACTGGAAGCTGCCACAGAAGGGACAGTTCCCATCTAGCCCCAGGATGTGTGGGGAAGCAGGGAGCTCCTGAGTCCCAGTGCTGCGGAGGGCAGGCAGAGAGCTACGTCATTTGGGTGCTGCTCTTCTCCCAGCTTCTGGAGGAGCCAGGAGCTGAGTAGTACCTTGACCAGGGAAATTTCCCATCCCCTGTTGCCCCCTAGTGATGGGGCTGACTGGGAGCAAATTTGCTCCCAGTGCACAGTATCTACTATGCAGTTAGCTTACTACCTGGGTAGTAGCTAACTGCGCAGTAGACTATTTTACTGCACAGTAAATGGTGCACACATGTAGACACTGATTCTTTACTGCACAGTTGATTAGTTCACTGCACAGAAAAGTATCCCATGTAGATACACCCAGTAAGCATTACTGTGCGACTGTTCAGAAAACTTTGTAACTTGTAGTAATGATAAGATCTAAGTAAAACATGTCAAAAGTGTAACATATGAAAAGAGCCTTAGTGTCTTCTGGCCTTAGCTGCACCACAGTCCAAAATTTGGGCAAGTCCAATTCCAGCCCTTTAGGGAAATGTTACCAGGGAAGCTCTGGTGACCTTGACTCGTTACCTTAGATGAAGGAACTACAGTTCTGCTGCTGGGTAGTGATGCCCTCATCCAAGTCCCTGGAGTAGGCTTCTATTACTCCCTGTAGCATCAATTCAAACTGCCTTGGCCTTAACTTTTGTGCTATCTGCACCTTGTATATGTCCCAGCTCAATCCTGAATCCACCTTCAAACTGAATCAAAGCTATTTCTCACTTCAGCTGTGTTGCCTGCCTGAAACCTGTCTCAAGTCTTTGCTAAGTCTTCAGAGAAAGAGCATTGTCTGACAGGACCTTTTGCAAAGGCTTAACCACCAGGCAGGCACTGCCAACATGAGGAAGGTAGAAATGAATAAGTCAAGCAGCTAGCCAGGTCTCTTGTTTTGCTTTGGAAGATAACCAGTAAGCTGCTAATTAAGGAAGAGCAGGTGATAAAGAAAAGATAGCAGTAATTGGGGCCCGGAGAGGGTTAGAGGGGAAATTTAGGAAGTTTGTGACTGTTTTCCACACCGAAGTATACCACAGAAATACGTGCAGCCATGAACAGCATAGTAACACACTTCAGTTCTGGATGTCATATTCATGAACATAACATATTTGAACTCTGAGGATCAATATGCTGCCATGGTTTTCTGTGGACACTCCAGGTCCCTTGCAGAAAGTAGTTTGGACTAGCGACAGTCAGGAGACAGGGTTACTTTAGGGTTTTCCAAGACAGCCTGGTTTCGTCCATTAAATTGTTGCCCATTACCGAAACCTGAAACTACTTCCTTCTTCAAGTTGGAATGTTCTAATCAGTTCTACCAAAAGAAAATCCACCTTGCTTTGAACCCAGTCACCTGGTTTTCCCTTCTCCTGCACTACAGAATAAATGTTTTGGAACAATTCCTATAAGACAGAGTACATGCAATAGTTACCTAAGTTACATACATTAATTACCATTTATTTGATAGCATTATTACAATCCTAAAATATGGCTATACAGACTGCACTGTAGTGCAAATACCTTACATCTCTCTTCTTAAAAAGAGAACCAAGGAAAAAATATTAAAGAAAGAGAAGTCCTTGGGCTATGCACTGAAGTGGGCTTATTGAAATATCTGAAATTACTCAGATCCTTATTGTATTTCATGATCTAAGGAGACAGAGTGCTTGATAATGTATGTAATGTAATAATAATGTCATGTAATAATAAGGGCTTGATAATGTTTGCAAACAGAAGTCATTCCCATAAGGGAAATAATTTAGAATTAGTGTGAAAGATCTTACTGACAATATGTTGATAGGAGATTATTATATTAATATTAACTTCAGAAGACAAGAGTCCTGATAAAGTAAGGGAAAAAGTTAAGGCCAATCTTAAAACTCCAAGTATTTGATTATTCTATGGAATATTTTCTGCTTAGCTTGCTCTACCAATTAACGTTGTGTTTAGAAAGATTACATACAGGACACTGCATTTAAATCAGCATGATTCTCAGTAATCACCAACATTAAAAAACACATCTTAACCCAATGTTTGCTTTGAGTGATAGTCATAAATCAGAAAAGTGCTAGTGCAGAGCAGAAGGGCAGTGCCATTAACATCTTTTTGTTTCTGCTGTTTAGTGTCGGTGATTCTTATTTGTTTCTCTGGAACAAAACTCAAGGATACGCATTTAACTGAAATCTTTTGTCACTCTTTTTATTTTTAAGTCTGTCTTGCTCTAACCAGCAGACAAATCCTGAATTTGTTTAAAAGCAGCCTGCTTTTGCAAGTGAATTGGCAATGAAGGTTGAAAGGCCACAAATCACAAGAACAGATACAATATTAAAATCTGATTAACAAAGAAACCAAACCAAAACAAAGCAACCCCCCTCTCCCCAAGCCTGGCTTTATGACTTCTGTAGTTAACCAGTACATGTGAAACTAATGATTTCATGTTTGCCCAAGGATAAAATTGTGACTGGCAAACAAAGTTTGTTAAGAGTATCAGTCACGAAGATCTGTTTCTGTGACTCATTAAAAAAAACGACCTGCACACCTCTATTAGCTTTTGCATTGCTTGCATATAACCTTTGTATGACAGTCTAGCAAATTATTCTCTGCAGGTGGCTTAATACAAATCTGGGTTAAAATTAGTTGTGAAAGCTATTACAAGACATAAACATAAAAATAAAGGAATAAGATAAGAATGCACAGAGAAATGGAAGTTAAAGGACTTGATTCTGCTTCCTTTCATGTTAATGGGTGTTTTGTCATGCATTACAGTGTGATTAGGATTTAAATATCTGGGGAGAGAATTTGATGGCAAATTTTCTTAAGATGCATACAAATGTGCATTTCTAACAAAAGTAATTTCTTTGGGTAGAAAAATAGTCTGGGAGCTGGCTTATATAGATGTTTCTCCATTTCAGTGACTGGAGAGATTCACAGGCAAGCTTCCCAGTTGGGAAGCACTAGAGGGCTGCTCCTTCGGCCACCATAACACTTAGGGGAGTCCATTAATTCACAGCCTGTCCTGTCTCCTGCCTGGGAAAGGGGAAGGATATCAAGTAGCAGGTGGGAGCTCCTCAGGAGCCAAGCAGAGGGAGCAGCATGGCAAAGCCCCTGCCTGCTTTCTATGCTGGGAACTCCAGCATAGGAAGCAGGTAGAGAACAGCTGGGCTCCTCCTTCCCTCCCCTCCCCTCCTAGCCTATAGGATAGGCAGGAGAAGCTGGCTCACATGCCTTCTCCAGACTGGGGTGACCCTGGTCTTAGGGGGGCATCAGAGCCTTTCCCCTAGCTCCACTCTTCCTGGTCCCTGAGAAGAGTGCAAACCTTCAGTCTCCCAGGAGAAACTTTAAAAAACAATTTAACTCTGGTTGTTCCTGGGTTATTTTTCTCCCAGCCATTTTTACTCTGGGAAAATAAGCTTGCACCTCTACACACTTCTGTTTCCTACTATGAAAATGAAGATTTTTCTGGTCAAAACTGAACATCTGTATCTGGCCTGATGGAGTGAATTTAAAGTTCCTGACCATAGGAAGTGACTAGACATCTTAAAATGAGGTCTGAAGCTAGTCAGAAAGTTAGATGCAGAGATAAGGAGACAAGGTTCCAGGAAGTGATTGGAAAATGGGAGAAGGACTGAGAGCTCAAAAAGTATGAAGAGAAACGTTGTGGTAGTAATAGTTTATTTATTGCATTTTCAAAGACAATATAATAAAACAAGCAATAAAGATTGCATAGAATAGAACACCTACAATCATATAATTATATTCAATTCTTGCTAAAAACACACAATAAGATTATCTATGCCACAAGCCTACACAAAAAACCCACTACATAGTGTATGATAACATAAAGAAAAAAATTAAATAATCTAAATCATTCTTCCCAAAAAACATCTTCTGTCCAAATATGGGATCAGATACCACCTGTCCATGACAACTACAGATCTCATAAGAGTGCATCTTAGTCTAGTAATAGCCTAGTTGTTTGTAGTTTTGCACCACAGACATGTAGGTTTCTGGCCAAAGGAGTATTTCATTAGTTTAAAAAAAAGGAAAAGTTTGAGACAGTCTAATTGCCATCATATCTGTCTGCATGCTAGGATCTCTGATGGTTTGCTTTAAAATATAGGGGAAATATTGGATTAGGGACTCTCAGTACATTTCTCAGGCCATTTGTCTGGAGGAGAATATAGATGTTTTTTAACTATTCAAACCAGGGTTTATTTGGCAAAGGAAAGCCTTCTAGACTGCACTTCTTGGGGTATCAAGTAGATGTAAAAGATCTAATTTTTATCCAGCAGTTTAGAGTTTTAAATTGAACTAAGATCAAGGGCCAGGTTATTAACCTTTCAGTGGGCCCTAGGCAAACAAACTTGTGGTCCTTTACTTTTTTCATTCAATAATTATATGTAAAATAAGCACAACTGGGCCCCTTCTTCACTTAGTCCCTAGGCATGTGCCAACTTTGTCTGTGTTAATCTGGCCCTGCTAAAATGCTTAGATTTATCAGTCTGGTTTCAGAGCGCATCAGCTCCCGCCATTGTAGAATTAGGTAGAGATTAAAAACATTGTGCTTGCATAGTATAAGCGAGTAGAATGTTTGGAGAAAAGAGATGTATATGTTTGTGCCAGAAGGAAGCCAAGGAGCTGATAGAAGATAACAGACACTTAGGCTGGGTCCACACAAGCAGGAGCATGGTTTTGCAGCAGCACAAATAGTACTGGTACAAATTTGTGCTGCTACTTTGTGCCGCAGCACATGCCCTTGCCCGTGTGGTTTGTAGTGAGACACACTGGCCCAGTACTCCATGTGCTGCAGGTTGGGGGTGACTGGCTGGGGCACAGGATGCCTCAGCAGGGGCTAGCCATCCCCTGTGCTGAGGCACCCTATGCTCTGGCAAGCCAGGGAGCAACATGTGGAGATGGAGGAGCAGGTAGCCCAGGGCTGCCTGCTTCCCCATCTCCGTGTGCTGTGAATCCCTCATACTAAGGCACCCTGCACCCCCACTAGGTGTTCCCCATCTGGCTGGGGTGCAGGGTGCCTTGAGACAGGGGAGCAGGCAGCCTTGGGCTGGCTGCTCCCCTGCGTCCTTGTGCCTCAGTGTGGGGGCCCCATTGTGGAGCCCCAGCGCTGAGGCACACTGCACCCCAGCCAGCCATAGAGCAGCTGGTTGGGACACAGTGTGCCCCAAGACAGGGGAGCAGTCAGCTCAAGGCTGCCTCCTCCTTTGTCTCCAGGTGCTTCAGTGTGAGGGCTCCGCTGCTCCATGTGCTGCAGGGGGAGTGGTGGTGATGGTGGTGGGGGCTTCCTGAGGCACAGGGTGCTTCAGCATGGGGTTAGCTGGCAGGCAGCTCCTGTGCTGGGGCACACTGTGCCCTGGCGAGCTAGGGAGCAGCACATGGAGACAGGGGAGTAGGCAGAGGCAGCCCAGTTCATTAGGACTATACCAAACTCAATAATGGGCAAAGATTTGGGAGTTTAAAATGCAAAATCAAGTCCACATTTTAAAGCTGTCCTCTATTGCTGTAAAGGATCACTACCAATGCCTAGCATCCACGTGCTTGTTTCATATGCTGGCCTCTACTTTTGTAATGTGCTGGTTGAAAATCCAGGAGTACTTGAAGGCTTCCACAGAAATAATGGAAAGTAGAAAATCATAATAAGTAAGGCTGAAAGGGATCTTGAAAAGTCTCCTAGTCTATCCCTGTACCCCAAGGTAAATCATTCCTGATAGCTGTCTAACCCAGAATTTGCCTTGGGGAAGGCGGGGGGTAGAGGTGGGGAGGGGGAGATGACAGATTGCTGGGTGATTATACAAATCATATCTGCTGATTGCTGCCTGGCACCCCTCCTTTTTCAGCTGCTACTAGCACTTTCCCTAACAATGACTACTGCTGACAAGCAGCATCAGCAGCAGTTGGTGGTGGGTGGTCAGTTCCCCTTACTGCCTGCTCTGATAGATGTTGCTACCACTGAAGCAGAGTTGGCATGAGTGCCCAGCCCTGCTACTGTGATGCATAAACCAACAAACTTGGGGAAATGTTGGTCTAATCAGTTCTTGAAAACCTTTGAACATGGAGTTTCCACCACCTCTCTAAATAACCCTTAGCTATCCTTACTATTAGATTGTTTGTTCTAATGTCTAAACTAAATCTCCCTTGCTGCAATTTAACCCCTCTCTTTACTTCATGTCCTATTCTCAATCAACAATCCCCAGAAGAACAGTTTCTCTTCGTTTCATATAACCTTTCTCTTTGTAGTAACCTTTTACATATTTGAAGACTTATTTCTCTCCCTTGTTTTCTCTTTTCTAGATTAAACAAACCTAATTTTTTTCTGTCTTCCTTCATATGTTATGATTTCTAGAGCTCTGATAATTTTTGTTGTTGTCTTCTGCCTTTTTCTAGTTAGTCAACACCTTTCTTGAAGTGTGGTGCCAAAATTGGACACATTATTCCAGATGTAGCCTAACCAATGTTGAGTAGACTGGAAGTATTGCCTCACATCTTACATGCAACACTTGTTTACATATGACACAGGATTACTGTTCTCACAACTGTATGACACTGCTGAATCATGGCCAGTCTGTGATCTACTATAAGCCCCAGCTCCTTTTCTGCAAAATTGCCATCTGGTTCTTCTCTATCTGTGCATTTTGTAATTGTTTACTTGTAGTACTTTGCACTTTTACTGAATCTCATTCTTTGATCAGACTGGAAGATATATCTAAGCTATACATTTTGCCATGCACGGCCATCTTCAGTGGGGTACACTAAAAGATTTGTTACCCATACAAATCCAGTGCAGCACAGACAAACCAAATTGCCAAGTCTGTATTTGGGTTGGTTCTGAAGGTTTTTTTAAACAGCTGCAAGGGTTATATTTTGGGCTGCTTTTAGAAAGTTCAGGGAGTGGCTAAGTGGTAGTATACTTGGGATATTTGGGTGAAGCAAATGGTTGAGGCCATTACAGTCAAAACAAGTGTCTGCAGTATGCTGCTGGTTACTTAAGAATAATGGGTATCCATTTAATGTTGATTATCTTGGGGGCATACTGTAAGTCTCTCTTGAAACCGGCCAATATTGAATGATTTTGAAATCACCTAATTTAATTTTACATGTGAAAAAAGGAAGCTGTATAATTCAACTTTGTGAAAAAAGAACACATTAATGCAGATAGTAGGCCAGCACATAATGTTATGTATAGGTCTGTGTTAATTTAGCAGCTTCCTACTCAATAACTGTTCTTTTACCATGTTTGTCCCTCACAGTAGACAGAGAAAGGTTATCAGTGGAAACATCTACATGCGCAATTAATACGCCTGAATTTTCTGTGCAGAAAATTCAGATACATTAAACTGGGCTCCTGCATGCATCTGAATGTGTGCCCTTGCTCCTGATGGGAGTAGCTCAGTTCAGGTCTGCTCCTGCTCTGTTCTGCCTCCCTGTAGCAGTCAGGGGGAGCTGGTTGGCAATGTCGCCCACTCCCCTGAACCAGGACAGATCTCCCCACCCTCTATAGCCCCCCTGCTGCCTAGGCTGAGTCAGTGTCTATATGTGTGCTTCAACACATTGAACTAATGTACTGATTTTTAGTACCTGTATCTATAGGTACTAGAAAATGGCGCATTAGGCTAATCTACTCTGCTGTAATTGTTGCATACATATAAACCCTGATTGTTACTGTGCACTAGATTAGTCTAATGCACAGTAAAATGTCTCATGTAGGAGCACCCAGTATGAACTGGAATTGTGATCTCATACCTACTCAAGTCAATGGAAAGCCTCCCACAACTTAATTCTTTTTCACTGCTAAGACACCTCTGACTGGGTATGTCTACACAGGGCACATTAGGCTAATTTAATGCACTGTAAAGTGTCACCATCTACACATGCACAGAAATTACTGTGCAGTAGATTAGTCAAATGTGCTGTTTTCTAGTACCCGTAGATACACGTACAAGAAAACGGTGCATTAAACTAATGTGCCAAAGTGAACATGTAGGTGTTGACTGAGAGCAAATTGCTCCTGGTCAGCATAGGCAGTAGGGGGCCACAGAGGGCAGGGAGAGCTGTCCTGGTTCAGCAGGACACTATCTTCCACACCCATCCCAATCTCCATGTGCCTGGGAGAGCTGTCCTGGCTGCTGGGCAGCTGCCTCTCAGCCACATGGATTTCAGGACTCGTGGAGCTGCACTGGCTCTGGAGGCAGCCCTGACTAATGTGGAGTGGAGGAAAGGGAATGTGGGGAGCTGTCCCAGCTCAGGGGGCAGCTGCCTGCCAGCCCCATGCAGATCAGGACCTGTCTCGATCTCTGTGTGGCTAGGAGGCAGCTACCTAGCCACCAGAACAGTAATCCCAGCCCTGCAGAGATCAGGATGGATCCTGATCTGTGCAAGGCTGGCAGGCAGCTGCCCACCAAGCTGGGACAGCTCCCCTTGCCACACCCCTCCACCTCCACCCTACATAGATCAGGGCTGCCCCCAGAGCTGGGACAGCTAGAGGCTGGCACCCAGGGGAGCCTGAAGCTTTTCCTGGATGTTGCAGGAGGGCAGAGCAGGGCAGGAGCAGCTCTGGACTGGACTGCTCCTGTTGGGCACAATTTGCTCCCAATGCAGGAGCTTGAATTTTCTGCAGAGAAAATACAGGTGCATTAATTGATGAACTCACTTCATTTCTGTTAACAGGGCCAGGTACAAAGAAGCATTCTGTTCACCTGTGTGGACATGCTTTCAATGCTCCACACTTTCAATGGGGAATCAGTGAGACTCTGGAAACAGTTTCCGTTGCCTCTTCTAGAATCACACATTTATTTCACTAGGCAGTATTGTCCTCTGGAGATGAACAGTAGCTCTCTTACATCTATTATTGAAGTGTAATCCATTAAAAATGGCATTATTCCAGACTAGTGTCAGTGCTGCATTTGGCATTAACTAGTTACTGGGTGAAGTGAACAAATAGGAACTAGGAACCCAAGACCTCTCTCAGTCAATATAGTGGCCCTCATCTTGGCTATAGAGGCAGATTCTCCTTTTCCTGGTTCATAAATCCATCCCTTTAGCTGCTCGATGACACAGCTGTAACAACAAGGTGCCCCTAGTTCTGCATAGTGTGGTAGTTGTGACACTGTCCTATGGTGTGAGAGGTGAGCCCTTGCTCACATCCCTTTGAGGAGAGTGGGCCTAGATCGTGCATCTTTTTGGGTAGAGGTTTTAATACATTGCAACACAAATCTGCCACTTGCAACAGTGTCAAGCCACTACTTGTCCTGGTTGTGGGTCAACTGCAGTTTCAGAGGTCTTGCACAGCTTTTATTTGACTCCAGGGGGAAATTAAATTGCAACAAAACATAAAGGGAGCTGAATGACTTGGTGGTCATATTGAATTGTTTCCCAGGATGCACAGCTGGGCAAACAGTCACTTTGGGTACAAGGCAGACAGGTAAAAATACAGACTTTTTAGTGAAATTCTGATGATTATGCAGGATGAAGTAGAATGTCATTTCATGTCTTCTAAAACAATGAAAGTGCCATTTAGATTCCTTAACAGCAAAGTAGAATTTTGCCCCTGTTGTCTGTAAAAGGTGTTGGACCAGGGGCAAACTGCCCCCAACGTAAGTCAGAAGAATAAAAAAAGAGCATCCAGTGTTTGTCAGCAATAGAAGGAACTATAGGCTAAAGTAGAATAATTGCAGTGATAAAAAACGATCATGTTCAAGGCATTTTGCACTTCTGGGCACTATCAATAAATGTAGGATAAAGTCACCTGGCAAATAAATGAGAAATACAATTAATCTTTGATATTAAATAATCCATGAGTAATTTGAATAGTGCTCACAGAAAGATGCATACCTATTCTTTAGCAAAATGCCAGCTGCAGTTCTGGTAGTATAATACTTCTTCATTTAATTTAATAGAAAACACAGGAGACGGTACAAGCACATGGATTATAATAGTTGCAGTCGTAGTTTCAGTTGTCGGTTTTCTTCTTCTGATCATTATTATTGTGATTATTGTATACTGCTGCCACCGCCAAAAAAAGAAAGGTAAGTGGATTTTGCTACTATATTTTTTAAGTCTTAAATTAGCTATAATCTGTTATCATGTCAGTTAAGGCATTCTGCAAAGTTTGGTAAGGAATGTTCAGACAGACAGGGAATTTTGGGAACTGGTAGCTTGTAGACAATACATTTCACTCTTCTGTTACCCCATAAGAAGTCAACCTTTTCTTGGTGGACTCATTAGTATTTCTACCATAGTAAGAATGTAGCGTGTTAATGTCAACAGTGCCTTATTAGAACACAAATCTCATGGATTGTCAATGCACACCTTCATCTAGATTTGTGCAGCTATGTGATGTATAGCTATAATTAATGTATTAAATGAATACTTTCATGGAGTTCATTTTCCATGTAAACAATTGTGCAGGAATGATATGTGATTACAAGTGGAAGGGGACAGAACTTTGTTCTAATACAGACATTGAGAACCTCTGTAGTAGGCCATGTTTAATTGTCCCATATTTTAAATTCATTTTTTCATTTCTTTCAGAATCCACCTATCAAAAGGAGATGAGGTAAGTTGAATATCACAGGAAATATTGTCCCTTGGTTATGACCCTCTTATGCTGTCTTCAGCCCTGTCAAAAAGCCATTGAAGCCCCTAATCTGACCTGATCTGAGCTGAATATTCCCCTGATTCATGCTTTGTGTCAGGTAATTTACGTTGCCCCATAAATTCCCCTCTACTGCAACCCTAGGCTTAAGGAACGTGTCAGAAGACAAGGGTAAGGGCTGCGGCCCTGAGAAGTGTGGACGTTAATGGCTTGAAGTTGCTGCAAGGCAGGTTTAGGCTAAATATCAGGAAAAAATTCTTCACTGTTAGAATAGTGAGGCAGTGGAATACACTACTTAGGGAAGTTGTGGTGTTTAAGAAGAGGTTGGACAGCCACTGGTCCATGTTGCTTATTATGGGTATATCCCATGTTTCTGGGCTTTGCCATTACACATTTTAGGGTGTTTTTAAGCCTTCCTCAGAAGCATTGGGTGTTGGATCAGCAAAAGGCTAATTTCTTTGTTCAGGTTTTGAAGAAGTAGTGGGCAGGGCCATGTGAAACCTTCCACAAGGTTCTGCACAAGAATCTACAAGCAACGTGAAGTTTTAGCAGGTGAAAGGTAAAGTGCTAGAAAGGATCATAAACTGGTAAGCAGAACAGCAAACAAAGGAGGTGGGACTGCAGAGAAGTTACAGCTGGATTGGGAGGTTTTTTGTTTGTTCCCATTGTTGAGGAAGCTTCTGCATTTATTTTTATATTTGAGGTAAAACATACCATTAAAGTAAAACTTACATAGAGGGGCATGGTCAACAGCTAAGCAAATCTAAAATCAACAAATGTCAAGTTCAGATGAGTATACTGAATACTTGGTTTTAATACCACACCACCACACTGTTAGGTGTGCAAACCCAGTTCACAAGATAACTCCAGAAGATGTCTTTACATGTGGTCTGGGTGGAGAGGAGGGCATTTTAATTAGAGTGGATCCAAGAGCTGCTCTAATTAAAACAACCTCAGTGTCACATGTATTCAGGGTCCTGCACTTCAAAATGGCAGCAGGGGTGCTTTAACTAAAGTTTGTGTGTAGGCCTGGGGGTGGGCCAGAAGCCTCACATCTGCTCCTATACTTCTGTGCCATGGCTTAGCGCTCCCCACACCACATGCTGCCAGGCCACATGGAAAAAAAAACTGCAGCAAAAAAACTGCTCCACTTTTGGGGCCCAATTTCAAGGGGGTCATGTGCCTCCCTGTGGCCTGCCCCCCCTCCACCCCAGTCACCTGTGCTGGCTAGAGAGTCTTGCTGTTGTGATCAGGGTCAGACCAATCACCATATTTGGGGTCAAGAAGGAATTTTACCCCATGGTCAAATTGGTATGGACTGTGGGGAGGGGGGGGGGGGTTGTCTTCATCTGTAGCAGGGTTGTGGCCTTCTACCTGGAATCTCTTATGTGTATATTAGTAACCTTTTACAGAAGCAGGACACAGGACATTGGCTGCTTTGGTCCCCTTGCTTTACCTGTGGCAGGTTAGGATGTTATGTTTTGTGCTGTGTCAGGGTTGATGATAGTTTTATGGGGAGGTTAGATTATGGATTTGTATAGGATGGTTTGGCTAGGAATGATAAGCCTTGGCTGAGCTGATATAGCTAGAGATAGTCCTGCTTTGAGCAGGTGGTTGGACTAGATGACCTCCTGAGGTTCCTTCCAACCCTAATTGTCTATGATTCTGTAATTTTGTGATCCTGCTTCAGGTAGGGGATTCAACTATATGACCTTTGAAGGTTCCTTCCAGCCCTATTTCTCTATGGTTTCTGCATACTACTGCCACAAGTAGGTACCCAGGCACAGTGTTTGAAACTGTTTTGTATCTGAATGATCTTAGGGGCCTTGCTATCCACCACAATAACTCAAAATCATAATGGCGGAAATGTGGCGTAAAGCCATCATTGCTCCCCAGTCTCCCTGTGCTGTGAGTTTTGTGCTGAGCCTCTTGCCAGTACAGCTCAACATCTTACTCTACTTTTAGTTTTTCTTTTCTCTAAATTATCATGCAACCTGGTCTGGATATTGTAAACCAGTACCCTAAAAAATGTCAGAAAATTGCCCATTAGACTCTTTTAGGTGAATCACCACCACGCCATTTCTGACTATAATAAAAACATAAAAACCTTGTTTAAAAAGTTCAAAATGCTTTAGTTAGCACATCTTGGTTTTAGTGAAGTATTTAATGATTTGCTTTTAAGCATGAGTAGTTCCCTCTACACACGTGCTTAAAAATTAGATACATGTCTTCAGGTGCTTTGCTGAAACCAGGCTTCAGTTTGTGACTTAGCAGCAGTTTCCAATTTACAACAGGTTTTCTCTCAGGCTCAGTTCTTCACATTTGCAACCAATTCCACAGGAGGGCACTGTTCACTGCAGCAGATATCTCTGAGTTTCCAAAAGATGAAGTTAGCTGTGTTAGTCTGAAGTCAAGCAGAAGGCAGGATAGATTTGTAACATATATATATATATAGATATATAGATATCTATATATCTATATATATAGATGTATATATATCACAAACTTGTGGGAACAGCATCTGAAAAAGCTTTTGTCCCATGAAAGCTTGTGGTATAATATGTATATCTACTTTGGTTAGTCAATAAAGTGCAAATCTACCTTGCCTTCTACTTTTCAAAAAGACTACAGTAGGTGTACTACTTACAGAGAACTTAGGGTATCACTCTACTAGAATTTCTGGTGTACAAAGGCAGGCTGAAACTGAGACATATTGATTCATGTTAATTGAGACAGATTGGCAGACAAATTAGGTCACGTCCCCTGTTTTTTAAGGATCATTAGAGTTGGACTGTAAAACAAAACAAAACAAAACAAAACAAACAAAAACAAAGACTGCCCAGTGATCACTGTCAACGTTTCCTACTTAGTTAAATGAGTATCAGATACACTTGAATACAAAGCAAATTAATTGTGTACACCACAGCATTAGTACAAAACACCTTAAAAATGCATGCTTCTGTCCATCAATATTAAGAGCCTGTTTGTCACTATTAATGGTACCATGGAAGTTTTATCACGTAACTTTGTGTTATTCATTTTTATTTTCAGGGATAAACCATGAATTGATATACAATGATTGCTTGTGGGATGTTTAACTGTACTCTTCATACTGTCTTTTAATCACCCTCTAATAATCAGTTTCATATGTAGAACTTTGTCAAAAGTCTTTTGAAAGTCTAAATAGATGTTCTTGACCACTTCTCCTTCATTCAGTACTGATACATTTAAAGTATTCTGAGAGATTAGTGGAGCATGAATTGCTATTGCAGAAATCATTTTGGAAAGATCATCAGATCAAGATCTTTTAATTTTTTGTTATTCTTTAAAAAAATATTATTTCAGTCAATATACCAGGAACAGATATACAAACAGGCTGGACTAAAACAGCAAAACAGCTGAGGCCAAATCTAGGGACAACTTTATATTTGGATTGCTGCATCAGCAGAGCTTATTTGCATTTTAACCTAGTCCTGCCCAGAACCCACTGTGAACATTAATTTTGCCAGGGCAGAATCTATGGAAAGAGTCTACCCAACAGATAAAGTCAGAATTCCAGAGAATGTATTTGCTAAAACACAATGATAAAATCTTCCCCCCAGATCCCAGAGAGTTGCCGAGATGTTTCTGCCTACATTTGGCTACCAGAGTGCTTTTTCTACAGGTTTTACATGAGGCTAGTGTAGAATATTACCGGTTACACTCTGGTTGTCTCTTTCCCTATATATTCTCTGAATCTGACCTCTGGTAAATTAAGTTGGATCTTAATGAAATGTTGAATGCTTTTAGACCTCATTTCAGCAATGTTGATTTTAGATTTGCTTAGCTGTTGACCGTGCCCATCTATGTATGTTTTACTTTAATGGTATGTTTTACCTCAAATATAAAAATAAATGCAGAAGCTTCCTCAACAATGGGAACAAACAAAAAACCTCCCAATCCAGCTGTAACTTCTCTGCAGTCCCACCTCCTTTGTTTGCTGTTCTGCTTGCCAGTTTATGATCCCTTCTAGCACTTTACCTTTCACCTGCTAAAACTTCACGTTGCTTGTAGGTTCTTGTGCAGAACCTTGTGGAAGGTTTCACATGGCCCAGCTCACTACTTCCTCAAAACCTGAACAAAGAAATTAGCTTTTTGCTGATCCCAAGAGTGCTCTGGTTTGAGCAAGTTTGGAGTGGATAGGACAGAAATGTGGATACAAATGCAGGTTGCTGCTTTCCAAATACATGTGGGTTAAACTTTAAAAAGACAAGAACTCCTTACTTAATCTATCTTGATTTACCTAAGAGTAGAGAGGACAATGCATATTAGATGTCCTCACTGTAGCGGGCAGTCACCATGCCCCCCCAGCCTTGGGAGGCACATAACGTTTATGAGCAAAATTGTATGCTATAGAGGGAGGACACTGAACTGGATATTTCTAGAGTGATCTATCCCCTATTCAATACTTTCCTTGGAATCCACCATTACTGACAGTCGGGACACAAGGAAACTCTCTATGCTGTCCACAACACAGATCTGTGAGTCAGCAACAGAGTCTAACACAGAATTTGAGATTGCAATTAATTTTATACAAAAGCCATGAAGTGCGTCAGAGACTAGAGGTCTTGGGGGTAAAGTTTTGAATTTCCCAGTTGCTGATTAAGCAGAAACTCTAGTTGGGGTTTTTCCAGGACTCTACCTGCAATATAATGGTTTCAAGGATGAGAAATATTTTAATTACCTTTTTAAAAGTCAGGTATGGCTTGTTACCAGATTTGCCCATTCCTTTGGGGTGTGCTCATTTATTAGAGTGAAATTTCTGGGGTCTCTGCAATTCTATCAATGTACTGCTTGTGTCACTTGTGTTTCTCTATGGATCTCTATTTCTCCTTTCTGCAAGTCCTCACCCCTGCTGGAGCTACCTTGCAGGGCTAAGTTTCAATGGGGCTAGGTTCCTACAGCTACGGAATCAGTCGAACACATACACATACACACACACGCAGATTAACAGAGCATGTCTTAGTGGGCAGGATTACTTAGCATTTCCAGGGTGATACCCTCATGTACCACAGACTCAGCACAGGAACAAGGCACATCTGAGTCAGCTGGGTCAATCAGCATTTACAGGCTGACACCCTCATATGCCACAGCTCAGCACTTCCCAATCTCTTGTCCCAATTGTCCTGATAGTAACTCCCTTGATGAGCAGACCCCACACAATTTTTGGGTTTTACAGGGATCTTTGATTTAGGTAAAAGAAGTGTTGCTGCAAAGCAAATGGAGGGGCAGGGGTGGAGGAGAAGAAAGAGTAAATGAAGTTTGGAGAGAGAGTATGGCAAACAGCTTGACCATAAAATTTATTTTATTACCAGGTATATGAAACTTATGATGATAGTAGTAGTAATAGCCATACAAGGAAAAACAAACAAAACAGTTACAGTATTACACAACTTCAGTTGGGTATTTTGGGAAATCTAGCTCAAGTCTGATCAACAAAAGTCAGGTTGATAAAGTAATGCCTGGAGTAAGAAAGAAGGAGAGAGGGAGAGAGAGAGAGAGAGAGAGAGAGAGATTAAATCAGGTCTGAGGCTTAGAAAGTGGGTTAAACAGAGAGAGAGAGAGTTGGGGTCTCACCACTCTGTGAAGATTGAACCGATCGAGGTTCCGGGTGTCTGTTGGAGCTTGCAGACAAGCTGTTCAGTTTCAGGTCTAGAGTGCTTGAGACAGGCAGAGCCCCTAGCATGATCAGCAGAGGTATTCCAGGCAGAAAAGGAGAAGGGGAAGTCCCAGTAGAACTGGTGCAATGTTTGGATCCAAGCACCAGAACAGAAACTTGAGCTTGGGTAGTGGTTTTTGTAGGGAAACAACAATGGATCAAGGGAGAACACTAGGTTTATTTATGGGTAAATTATGGCTCAAGGGAGTATACCAGAGTTGTTTTGTTATGCTGGACAATAGGAGCTGACCGTTCCTGGCTATGGGCGGCTGTTACTCTGAGGGAGCTCACAATGCAAACAGGCAGATTCAGTGTTTTGGGTACCAATAAAGGAGTCATTACTAGAATTTGTCTGATAAATGCTGAGCTGGGTGTATGCACACGTGGGTTGATTGGCATTTGGAGCAGAGTTCCCTCATCATGCAGTGCTTCCCTGCTTCACTGGTCCCAGAGTTCAGTGCAGTCCTTGCCTTGGAATTTCTGTTCTCCACTCTGAATGCTAATGGAAGTACTTCCTTGTCCCATCTTCAGTGTAAATGAGACTAGGGGAGTTGCCTTACTCCTATCACCCTTGTCCAGAGGGGTTTAGGAGTGTCTCACACTGCACCTTTATTGCCTTTTGTAAGTCCTTTCTCTGATCAGTTCCAGTGTAGGTGGGGGGAGAGCGTGCGGAGGGGTGGGGTGGTGGTGAGTCCTTTGTGAGTCAGACAGGCTGGGTACTATGCCAGGGTTCCCCAAGAACACAGAGGTGACAGGTAACAGGCTGCAGGTCACTTTGGGTAAGTTCATGGAAACAAGTTACTGAAGATAACAAGTAAGGTAGGGTGCAAACTTATAGCACTCCAGTTATTTTGTGATAAATGCCTATCTCCATACTCTTAGCCAACAGCAAGTGCAAGAAAATTTACCCCCCCCTTTCATCAAGGAGTAAGCTACCTCACTTTTACCTGTGGAAAGAGCAGACACACAAGCAGATACTTCAGAGTAGTCAATATGCTGTAAGGTCACGCCCTAGCTTAACTCTTGGTAATTTATTTGTATTCCTATCCCCTTTGTGTCTCTATTAGATACTATTTAGGACCACTCATGTGATGAAGGTTTTAATGACAGGAATTTTTATTTCTAGAAAAGTTTCAGCTAAGAAAAAAGATGATGGCAGTCTGGAAACAAGGAGGAGGAATGGTAGTGAAAATAATGGATACATTCCCGAAGAGTCATGGCACCCAGAACAAATGCCAAGTGAGTCAAACATGTTGATGACAATGAAGCTAACACAATGGAATTGTTTCCCCATATTTCAAGAAATGTGCATTTGGACTCCATGCTACTTAGAGAAAGCCTTAGTGCTTTCCTTAATTTACAGGACGTTCTAAGGAAAATCTCAACTTTTGCGACCTCAGAAGTACTTTCTAGACCTGGACCTTTTTCTAAAAATCAAACTAAACTTGAACTTTGTTTAAATTTTAAAAATGCCTTCCATGTGCCTTATAATTTCCAAATTCCTGCTAGGATAAGGGGTGGGTACTGGAATCTTATAAGAAAGGCTGGTTTTGCAAAAGTTTGCTGTCTGACTGAGACATGAAATCAAGTCATGGGATTTCCAGCCCAGTATTATAAACATTCTGACAGTTCAGCAAAGTTCTGAGATATTGGATATTACTTTTTTTTTTACTACAGTTAAACCTTTGAATGTTTTAAGGCTCACAATTCATCACCATTGCTTTGCTAATCATGCAACATCATTATGACCTCAGATGATGCTTCCAAATTCTTAATTAATTTATTGTAACAAATGTAAAAATCTAGAACTCTTGGTTCAGAAGTGATACCTTTTATTAGGCCAAGTGAGAAATTACAAAATATATATATGTTTCTGTAAGCTTTTTTTCCCCAATTTCTCAGTTATTCTAATAAAAGATATCTCTGAGCCAAGAGTTCTAGATTTTTGCATTTCTTTTTGTCTCAGACCGACATGGCTACCAAATACATTCTTGTAACAAATGTTGCATTGTTCATTTGTGCAATGTAATCTTCAAAAATATTCTCTCTGGGAATGATACCAGAGGGTAATGTTTACCTCATTGTTTTTCAGGCACTGATAGGTATCTGTTTGGCTTACTGTCTCACAGAATAGAATTGACTTATTTTAGGGACATGCATAATGTTAATGTTCAGTGTTTGGCTGACCACCATTGTAAGCTGTCTTCAGTTGTTCCTATGTAGTTAGAATGAATGTTAGAATACTGCTAGGGAAGGATATATTTTTAAAAAATTAAATTGGAAATTGATGGTGCTAATAATATTAGTGTTCACTAGTGATGTCCATTAAAGTGGAGGCTGAATAGTAACCACACAGTACTGGCTAGGGGCCTGCTGGATGATAGACTGCTATGTCTGTGAACAGAAGATATAGACTGAGGTAGAAAACGTGGAGAGAGCTCAATTCTTGAAACAACTCACTGCTTTCTGTAGAAACACACAGATGGATAATTGTCCTTTGCACTCTTTTTCTCCATGTTGCTGTGATTGTATATGTGAAAATGTATTAGTGAGTTATGATGTTAGTGATGAATGACTAACTTTATGTATGAGAGAGGCAAGCATTTTTGTGGGTGATATTTTTTATTGGAGCAGCTTGTATGCTTTTGAATACAGCACATTCTTCTTTTGCTCTTTACTATATGTCCTATTCTACAGCAATAGAAAACCAGCCAAAGCTTTGCCTGCTGCTTGCATTTATCACCACATTATCATCCTGTATCAAACTTTGAAATCATGTAAAACTAGTGTAGTGAGCCTATAATTCAACTGTGCCCTTTTTCCTGACAAATTAACTGTAAAGTAATAGACTTGTGCAATTGCAGAGGTATCAAACAGCATTTTTTGGTATGTAACCCAATTTTAGAAAGTAATAGGTACAGCTAGGCAAGCAGGCTTCAAGATGGGTTCCTTGCAAACTCATTGAATACAAGTTCTATTTATGGTAGTAAGTCTTGTTTATTTGTATATCAGAATAGTTCATGGAATGTTAGAGAGTAAATAAGAATGAACTTACATATTCTTCTGTTACAGAGGTTGCCTCTCTTCCCCCAATGGCCTCCAACTTCTATGGCCCAGAAGATTTAGAAGTCAGTTCTACATCACAGGTAATTGGAACTTAATCTGCTGAAATCTTGACATTTTTCACATAGTTCACTTGTGCTATACTCAGACCACAGTTCTTAAAGGATATAGACATTTAAAAGTCAAGGAGGGCTCTATTCTGACATTTGGCATTATCTCTTTTAAGTCTCTGAGGGCACATCTACACATGCATTTGATCCAAGATCAGTTTACTTGCAAGTAAAGTACTTGAGAGTAAACATTCCCAGGCAGGCATCTCCCCCTCTGGTGCCACATTGGGGAGCTCCAGGCTCTGGCTGCAGTTGCAGCTGCCAGCAGCAGGCAGCCCTCTTGAAAAGGCAGCCCTGCTTTCTGCTCTCTGGCCAGCCACTTCCCTGGCCAGGAGCAGCATGCACAATGCAGGGGCAACATGTGGCAGCTGTCTTCTTGTTGCTTCTGTTGCTCCATGGCAAGGAGACCACCATGACACCTTCATGCATGTGAGTGCTGCTGGGGTGGGCAGTGCCCATGATGCCCATGTATTTCAGAATGCCAACCTGCCAGGCCTAGTGCAGAGCAGGTGCTTCGTGTCAGGGCCAGGAACTGTGCCTGGAACTCCTAGTCTGTCTGGTCCTGCACCTCCATGCACTGGTTTTGTGTGTCCTTGTGTGCAATGTCCAGCAGCCACCAGGCCTGTGTGTCCTCCAGCTGGTCCCTCAATGCTATCACAAGCTGGGCCTAGAAGACAGTGTAGTCCTGGATCTGCCTCTGGTGGATCTGTTGCATCTGCAGGGCCCTGGCTGTGGGCAGCAGGGACACTGAATCCTCATCCTGGCCTCCAAGTGTGGCCTTTCCCCTGCATGTAGTTGCAAGACCTGCAGAGTCATGAGAAAGAAGCTGTTTGTGAGAGTTTGCAACATTTCTCAGATAAGATGCTCTGTACTGGAGGTGTGCACAGCCTCTGGTCTCAGATGGGGGGCCGGGCACACACAGGTGCCCAGGGACTATGGTACATCAGCCAGGCAGGGCCAGGCCCAGGCAGCTTCTGGCTGAGCCGCCATCCCTGCTCAGTTCCCTGAGGCAAGTGGGCTGCTTGGTGCTGGCTGCAGGCAGCCTGCCTCCCCTGTCCCATTCTCAGGCTGGGACAGGCCAGGCTCCTGGCAGCACCTGCTGCTGCATCTTCAGACTTTGTCCTCCCACTCCCTCTGCACACACAGGATAGTCACTTTTCTGTGCTGCTACCAAGCCCATGGTACCAGGGCTTGGGGCGGGGGAGGGGCATGGGGATCCTGGATGACTGGGATGAGGAGCTGTCTGCATCCCTGCCCTCCCTGCATGGGGCCTCTCTGGAGAGGTATCTTGGTGCCAGGCCCCGCCCTCCCCCCTGCACAGGTGCTGCACCCTGAATGTGTCCCTGTTGCGCATGCCATGGGTGGTGCATGAGGAGCTGTTTGCATGGACTGAGGCTGCACAGAGTGTAGCACCACTACACCCTGCTGCTTCTGATTGCCACGATGTCCTGTGTACCTGGCATGGGACCCTGAGCTTTGATGGTATGGAGGGAAAGCCTGGGCTGCCCTGCAACATCTTCCACCACCTGGAGGGCTAACTGTGGCTGCACTACATGTCCCTATCACTGACAGCCAAGGAAGACATCACCCTTGGCATTGATGCATTCCTCAGTGTGTGAGAGGCCCATGCTCACCTAGCTGCAGGGGCATGGGCTGCTCAATAATGTTTTGCACTGCATCCCACCTCCCTGTGTGCTGTTGAGGGAAACCTGGGGCCAGTGTGGGGATGGAAAGCAGGGGCTGATGGGAGGGCCCTCCCCCTAGTGTGAGGATTACCACAAGGTTGGGGCTGGCATGTGTGGCATCTCCACTCAGACCTGTCTGGCAGTGACAGCGTGCAGCTCTGGGCAGTGTTCTTGGACACAGGATGCAGCATGTGGGTTCCTGCCTAGGGGCCCCACCTGGGGAAGAGCTGGCATTGCTGGTGGCTGTTGCAGACATGGCCGGCCACACCTTATGGCTGGAGCTGAGGCTGTGGAGCTGTCATAGCAGGTGCTGGCCTGGGCTCCCTGAGTTGCTGGTGGTGGGTGCAGCCAGGGAGCTTGGTGGAACAGGCTGCTGGAGGCCTGAGGGGTCTTCCCCCAGTTCCACATCACTGCAGTGCCAGGCCAGGGTTGGGGCTCGGGCAGGCTGCCTGTGTTGCTGTAGACAACATGGCTGTGTTCTGGGTCCCAGGGATATGAGTATCAATGTCAGTTGCCACATAAAGGGCATGAACTTGCACGCACTTCCCAGTTTATGATTGCGGCCATCACAGTGACCCACTTTGCTCACAAGGCCTTGACCTTTATGCAGCAACTGACAGTGATACTGGTTGTGCCCACACTCCTGCATCTGGCATGACAGCCCCTCATAGACATGTGTGTTTGAACACCTGCCTCACAGAAACTGACACTGAACCTCCACCTCACCTTACAACACCATGAAGTCACCAGTCTCCTCCCTGGACTAGTTGGATCCCTGGGTGGTGGACATGGGCATGGGTAAAGACGACGCCAACTGGGGACCCTGCATTAGCTTTCTGGGCCTCCATGCAGATGTCCCTATGCTGCCAGGCCTGGGCAGCTGCCTGCTGTGCCCAGTGCAGGGGCATGGTATGGGACTGGTAGCTGTACAGCAAGGCAATTCTCCACAGCACCTGCAGGCTCTGGGCAGTCTACTGGCCCTAGAGCTGGCCCCAGTGGCCAGGAGCTGCCTGCAGCTGGGCCTGGGTGCTGACAGGCCTGGCAGGGACCTGCAGCACCCTGCAGGCCTGGACAGCAGGGGCCTGGAAGCTGCTCAGCACTGCAATGTCACATAGCAGTGCTGGGGCACAGGCAGGATGGCACAACTGGCCTGCGGCCTGTCCAGAGGGACACAGGGGCCTGGATTGGCTTCAGGATCTCTGGATGTGTGCCTCAGGGCTCAAAGTGCCTGCAGGCTTTTATAGGCCTGAGGCTGGGGCTGCCATAGAACTGGCCCAGCCCTAGGGCAGGAGAGGCTTCCTGCTCCAAGGCCCTGGGACTAGCCTCAGGCCAGACCCCTAGTGGCAGGACTCCATGAGCAAATTTGCTCCTGTTTGGTATCTACACATAAGTTAGTGCACAGTAACTAATTGCAAGTAAAATTGCTACCTTATTTTGCAGGTAGAAAATTTACAAGCAAGTAGTGTCATCTACTGCATAGTAAGCATGTACATGTGTAGACATGTGCAGTTACTGAGCAGTAAACTATGCTACTGTGCAGTAAAATGTCTCATGTAGACGTACCCTGTAAGTCTTCTGGTTTTCAGGACAATATACAGGGTGCTTGTGTTAGCATCTTGGATGCGCATTCATTTTTGAAAAAGCTAATATTTGGTCAATGAAAGTGAAAGGGTGAAATTACACTTTCTTCCTTGCCTGGGCAGAAATTGCATAAGCTCCAGGCTTCTTATCCTATTTTCCCTCACTCTCCTTCATACTCCCCTACCCTGAAAAGCATTCAGAAGTTGACAGACAAGTTTCTTTGGGAAGATGTGATATCTTTTATTAGACCAACTAAATAGTTGGAAAAAATGTTCTTTTCAAGCTTTCAGGCACAAGCCCTGATGCCCTTATCCCTGAAGACGGGTGTCTGTGCCTAAAAACTTGCAAAGAACATTTTTTCAACTATTTAGTTGTCCTAATAAGAGATATCACATCTACCCAAAGAACCTTGTCTACCTACATCCTTAGACCAGCCTGGCTACAACCAACAACTCTAAATTCAGAAATTGAGAGACCGATCCTTGGTTCTGGTGGATCAATAGGGACATAAGTCTGCTCTAATAAGGTAGTAGATTATTCCATCAGCATGGCATATACCTTTGCAGGTAAGGAGCTGATACAACTGTAGGCCCTTTGCTTCTCATCTTTTCTAGAATTAAGGAAAGACTAGTTCAGTAGTTGCTGCATGAACATTTCTGTTGTAACTTTTGAACTAACTCTTGGGTTCAGCTTTTCAAGAATTCACTTCTATTATAGTCTATAATAAATCATAGAATGTATTATATACAATATGAGGGTTTTCTCTGCTGTCAGTTTCCCCACATTGGTTATACAGCATTCTGTGAACTATTTGGGAGGTCCTTCCTGCTCATAAGATGTTGTAGTTTGGTTGCACTCTGTGTGTATTGGGGTGGATTGAACCCACTTTAAACTTGGTGGGAACATATCTATCAATGGTAAGATGCTCTGGATCTGGCTCTTAATTTGTAAAGTGTTTGGAGATGAAGCAAGACATGTAAATGTCAAATATTATAGGTCATGTGATTGGAACCTGCAGAAATATTGTGGCTGATTATTGCCTCTTCTCTTAGAAAAATGTCTTGTTGAACTGGAGTGTTAGTATGATAGAGGGAAGAGACATTATCAACAGCTTTCAGTCGCATAGAAAGGAAACAGGAGAATATTTTATAGCAGAAAAGCAAGGCAGACCTCTGCATCTTGACTATGTTTAGCTGAGATTTCCTCTGTGCCTTCAGAGGTCCAGCATCAATAAACACTGGAACTTAATTACTTTCACAGTTTTGATCTCAGACTATAAAGGTTTTCTTTTGATTTCAAGCTGAAAACAATAGGTATCAAAAGACAGCATCAGAATGACATTGAATGAATGCAGGAAGAACAAAACTGCTTGAGAAACAATGTCAATCAGTTCCTTAATGACCTATCCTCTAAAGCACTGGATTATATACTATATTGCAGTTCCACAGCTAGTGTAGGGAGTTAAAAAGGTAGCTTCCACACAAGGTGTTTCCATAGGATCCTAGAGCAGAAGGGCTGGAAGAGACCTCACAAGGTCATCTAGTATAGCCCCCTGCTCAAGGCAAGATCATCCCTGACTAAACCATTCCAGCTGTGTCTGTCCAACCTGCTCTTGAAAATTTTCAGGGATGGAGATCCCAGAATTTCTTTAGGTAGCTTGTTCCAATACTTGACCACTCATACTCAGAAAGCTCCCCCTAATTTCTAACCTACATTTTCTATGCTATATCTTGAGTCCATTGCTCCAAGTCCTGTTCCTTATGGCCACAGAGAAAAATCCATCTCCATCATCTCCATAGTTACCCTTCAGGTATTTAAAACTGTAATAAAATCCTCCACCCCCAATCTTCTCTTTGCCAGACTAAATGGGCATTAGTACACATGCTTGCACTGAGAAAATGGCGGTGGTACATGCTTTTGAGCTAAAACACCTTGAAGGTGTTTTAGTTCAAAAGAGTACCACCACCATTTTTGTGTGCTGATACACATTTTGCCACCTATACAGCTGCATGCAATGCAGTACAGTGATTGCCAGCTCGCGTGTGGAGTAGATTCGATTAACTGTGGGATGCATTGCGGGACAAAAATGGATGTGCATAAATGCCCAGTAACTTTAGTTTTTCAGTTTGTCCTCATAAACTATGCTTTCCAGGCTTCTAATCCTTTTTATTGCTTGGCTGGTCACTTTCCAACTTGCCTACATCCTTTTTGAAGTGTGGGGCCCAGAACTGGACATAGTACTCTAGAGGAGGCAACACGTAGAGTACCTAGCCAGTCATTCCCCAATCTGTATTTGTGCATGCAATTATTCTGTCCTAAGGGAAGGACTTAGTACTTGTCCACGTTGACTTTCATCTGGTTATTTGAAGACCATTTTTCTAGTCTATCCAGGTCATTCTGGATCCTAGTCTTACCCTCAAGTGTCTACAAGTCCATACAACTTAGTGTTACCCTCAAGTCGGTTGTGACTGCCATCCTGGCCTCAGGCCTGGGATTTATATGTGAGCTAGGCCCTGCCCCTTCCAGTCAGCTGACTGTTGGCAGGTGCAGGCCGCTAGCTCACTCTGGTTGTCCTGGTAACTAGCAGCTGGGGCTCCCCACTCACTGCTAGGGCTCTTCCCCTAGCAGTTTCCACTCCTTATAGGAGCCGGGCACCTAGTGCTCTGTGACACACCTCCCCCCTTAAGACCCTCACTCACCCGACTGGGTCTTCACCTTCTTGGGTATCGCATCCATCCATCCTGGGCTTCTCTTGGCCTTTCTTCAGTCACCCGGCAACTCAGGAACAGGAGGCAGAGGTTTTCAGGTGCCTCCTTCTCGCCTTTTCCCCAAGGGCGCACCATGTGGGATTTGCTGGGAGTTACCCTGCCATAGGTAGTCCCCCCATATTAGCCAGCCTTGGTAGGATGCAACTTAGGCCTGTCTTTTCTCCTCTTCTACAGCCTTTAGATGATAGTGAGGATGGATCCAGGCATGGTGTATTCTTCTGACCAAGACTGCAGGCGCAGCACCGTAGTCATTAGGAGTCTGCCTCTCTGCTGCCCCTCTGTCCTCCATGTGCCATTTGTAAGGTCTTGGCCTTCCTCTTCCTGTCATCTGACTGGCTGGCAGGGCTTGAGCCTTAACCCCGACTTGACTGGCCGGCCGTGACTGGAAGGTTCTGGACTTAAAGGGGCCACCCTGCCTCTTAGTAACAGGGCTAGGGTTCCCTGCTGCCATTCTCAAGAGGCATAGTCATCTGTGATCTATGAAGCTGCTGAACTTGGGAATTCTGATTTCCTTGTAACAACAGTAATTCCACAGATTTGCATTTTCCCAAAGGATTTCTTGATAATCTATTGGACAGCATTTTTTTTAGATTTAATTGTTACAGATATTGTTATTTTTCACTGGGAGTGTTTTAGTGGTCCTTTAAGTTACTGTTTTTGGCATCTATCCTAAGGTAGATAGAGACTAGGGCTGTGTGAAATAGCACCATTTCGTTTTGATTTCCATTTTGCTGTTTCAAAGGGACAGTGTTTCATTTTGTCATTTCATTTCATTTCATTTTGTAGCACTGTTTTGTTTTGTTTAACTGAAACTGTTTCACTGTTTCAATGCATTTCAATGTTTCATCCATAGGCTATAATGGGGAATCTTGAAAATGTCTAAAATGTTGTCATTTCTTGCCTGATTCAGATGAAAACTGCAGGGATGGGACCCCCTTCTGAGGGCATGAAGCCTGCCACATTTCAAAGAGATAGGTGCAGAGGTTTCTGGGAAACTGCACCTCAAGCTGTTCAAGGCAAAACTCCTGACATTTGCTGGCAGCGGCAGCCTCCTCTCATCCCACATACAGATCTTGGGGCTCAGACCCCCAGGAGAGTTTCAGGGCTGTGCTAGAGTTTTCCTGTGGGTTCAGGCCTCCAGATCTGCATGTGGGATGATGTCCCAGCTACCTGCAGAGGGTTTGGGATTGAGAGTATGGTCGGGGGTAGAAAGGTGAGAAAGATTTACTGACTTAACAAAAACACAACTACGCGTAGTAACAAGACAAACAATGACAGACAAAAGCAATCCACATCGGCAACTTATCGGCAGTCCCCTCTGATGCCTGATACACAGCAAGCTTCTCTTTCCACAAAGTTCAGTGAAGTCAGGCGTCCCTGAACAGCACTGTCCAAAGGGGTACCGGGAAGGACCCTCGAATGCAGTCCTTGGGCTCCTCGAGGTCCACGGGCCCACGGATCCAGGCAACAGCTAACTAATCCTTTTCACAGAGCTGTATCTTTCTTTTGAATGGTTTCCACATATTCCAGCCAATTTAAAGCTTCTGAATGGTTTTGATAACGTATGACCACTCAGATTTTATTTACTTCAGCTGTCCTTAGACTGACCAATAGCAGTACAAGCCTTGCATTCCTTTGATAAGGTAATTTTAACTATGCCACAGGGCTTTACTACTTCAAGGCTTTGCTAAATTTACTAGGCCTTACTTTATACAAGGCCTCACTACATCTTAGACTTAAATTAGGCTTTTAGCAACAACATATAGCTTAATATCTAAACAAATACAGAAAAAACACTTGGTCTAATCTTCATAGAGCCTTCAGCAAGCACCTTTATTACACAGGCACACTTTTTAGCTGTCACAGATGACAGGAGGCTGCTGCTGCCACCTGAGACCGGTGCTGGGCGCAGCCCGCGCACAGTGCTGGGAAAATTGCTTCTGCCACTGGGCCCAGGCAGCAGTGGCAGCTTCCTCTCATCTGGTGCACAGATACAGGGGCCCGCACCCCCAGAAGGAGTCTGGCACAGCCCCCCAGCCCTCCTGGGGGTGTGGGCCCCCAGATCTGCATGCTGAATGACAGGAGACTGCTGCTGCCGCCTGGGACCAGTGCTGGGCACAGCCTGCACCCAGCACCAGGGAAGATTGCTGCTGCCACCAGTCCCAGGTGGCAGCGGCAGCCTCCTCTCATCTGGCATGGAGATCCAGGGGCCCACAAACCCAGGAGGAATCTGGCACAGCCCCTCAGCCCTCCCGGGGATGCGGGCTCCCAGATGTGCATACCGGATGACAGGAAGCTGCCGCTGTTGCCTGGGACCGGTGCTGAAGCTAAATAAGCCCGGCTTTGAAACTTGAACTGTTTCAAAACTTTCAAAATGTTTTGAGTGCCCTCATTTTGTTTTGAAGCTGTTTTGAAGTCTTTTGTTTCATTTCAAATTTGCTGTTTTGAGCTTGAAACACGTCGAAACAGCTTCAAAATGAAACACCCGGCAAAATTTCACACAGCCCTAATAGAGACAGTACATATATAACACACAGGTGATAACAGAGCTTTTTACTTATTCCATATGGCTGATTCATGAAAAAGCAAAGTTCAGAATTTATTCTTTCACTTGTTACCTTTCTTGCTGCTTAGCTACCTGTATGCTTAAGCATAGCTTTGAGCACTCACAACTGGTTACACAACAGAGATATCAGTCTTAAATGATAGCATAAATCTATAGAATAGCTTCACTCTACTGGCAACAGTCTCAACAATATCCTCTTTGGACAGTGTTAGTGATGCTATATTTAGTTGCTCAGTTCACTACTGAAATCCTCACTGCTCGCATTTACATGTGCCTCTTTTAAGCAGGCTTAGCCTAAAATCACCATTTTTAAAGCACATTAAGGGTGTGTGTCTATATGTGCGTGCCCTTAATGTGCCTTAAAAATGGTGATTTAAGGCTACATGAGCCTAAATTTGATACCTGCTTCATGCAAAGCAAAGGCGTATTAAGTTTAGGCATGCATAAATGCACATGTAAATACACCCATTGAAAATGAAGAGATGCTTCACTGAACTATTCTGTGATGCTCCTTGTATTAAATCATTGAAGAATGGGCTCTGCCCTTTCTGAATGCTATGAAATTTAGAAATAGCTCAGGATGACTGTCTAAAAATATTAATATCCCCCCAACACCACCATCACCACTGTCACATATACAGCTGGTAGATGTTATATTTGACATGGACGATGGGCTAAAGAATCACTAATACAAAACTATAAGGTGTATACAAAAGCAGAAGATACAAATATCATCATATCACTAGTCCCTTAATTGTTGTACTACTCTAGTGAACAACAATTTCAGGATGGAACTTGATAAATGTACAAATGGGATTATATGATGCAGTGCCTGTAGAAGTAGGGAACTGGACATGGCAGCTCAGGATATCCCTTCAGTCCTATATCCTGTGCTCCTAAAGGATGTAATTTATTTGTCATCTCCCATCTCCTCAGCATTATTATCAATGGACACCTATCTGGCCAAGCCAAGCTCTCATATTTGTGGCATAAGAAGTCAGCACACTTAGACATCTATTCAGTATATTTGGGGCCAGGTGGCTACAAAGTGAGCCATTGTTTGCATCTAGCCACAGCTGCAGCTTATATTGAAATCCCTGTCTGTGGCTGCTAGAAATGCATATGATTTGACCAACATGGAAACAATTCAGGAGGGTCTAGAGGGTTTGTACTAGATCAAAACTCATTTGCTAAATGGTAGGGTATTTAGTGGTTAGTGAGCTGGCTTACCCAAGGGTGAGCAAGTGGGAGACATACCAGGGTCAGAAGCCAGGAAATGCAAGATACCAAGGAGGAAATGGAACAGGAACAGAGCAGGGGCTAGGAACAAGCACAGAAGCCGAGGCAGGAACCAAGGAAAGAAAGGAGAACCAGGATGAGGCAGCAGTTGGGACAGGAGCTGGGAGAGAGGGTTTATAAACAAACAATCCAACCAAGTGGTGTTTTAGACAGTTTCCCTAGTACACTGGTTTGCCCAATCATGTCAGAGGTCATATCAATGTACTAATAGTTATATTTTTCTGATAGACATTTCCAACGTGGTTTTTCAACACAAGAACTTTATCACAGGTTTTGCAAACCTGATCAAAACAATTAGAAGGCTGCCCCCTGTTAATGTTTCCCTTGGAGGAACATTCCAATACCTTGTAGCAAATAGTGTTCAACAATATAGTATGATGGTGAATTGGATGATGCTGATTTTTAAGGCAGTTTTGGCAAGGCAACTATCTTTTATTGGTGCCACAGTATAGGGAGCCTTCCTTCACAAAAGGTGCTTGTATAGAAATGGGCAAGCCAGGTGCAAGGAGCAAGATCCTTCAGGAACTCAAGGTGGAACATTGCCATGCAGTGAATCTGCTTTCAGATTTTTCAGCACTTTATCAAGTTCCTTCACCAAGCTTCAAGGCAGTTCCAGCTAGATTCTTTTAGAAGGAATAGTCACCTTTTGTTGAGTATCTGTCATTTTGTGCCTTTTCAAAGGGATTATTCTGACTCTATATGAGTTGGAACCTGGTTGGACATGTCTTTGAATGACTGTTTCTGGCTTGATTTTGGGAAGGGAAGATCTGATGTTATATTTTCCAAACAGATGCAGCAGACAATGTTTAGTGACTCTATCAGGTCTGTCATGTCTGAGTTAACAGATTCTATGTATTGGTGGAGCAGTGCCATGCATTCTGTATGCTAGGCAGAAGCTCTGTGGGATGGATGCATGTGCTTCTTTAGATAACACACTGCAGAACTGACTGTAAACTTCTTCAATAGCATTATAATGAGAAAAGGTGGTCACATTTGGTCCTAGAGTGTTGGAGTAAGAGTTCCAGTTTGCCTTATGAAAATTCCATCTAGGCTTTGAGGCTCTTTTAATCAAGCAAAGTGGAGGCCAGTATGGATCAATGAGAGTTGGCATTGACTGCAGGGATAATGGACAAAACTAGCTCAGGTTAGTCTTCAGCTGAGGGGACCCAACAAAGGTCAGGAGAGAAAGCATACGACCATATATTTGACCAAAATGTACCACATAGTTTGCAATCAACATTATCTGATAAGTTTTGGAAATCTGGAACCTGTAAAAGGTCTTATAATGTAAATTTGAAATATTTCTGTTGAACTAGTTGTCAGTTTAGTCTGCATTCAACCAGAAAAGTGCTGTTCTAGATATCTCTTTTACAGGTATCAATAATTATTCTGAAGGTGAAAATCTTTTGTCATTGTATTTTATAGTATGTTGAGAGAATGCTTAGCAATCTGAAAAAATGCCTTTCAGGCATTGTCCTCCACAATACAATATGGTTTTATATCACATATAAGTAGTCTATCGAGAACTATTTTTATCTTTACATCCTCCAGAATGACAATTTCTACCTCTTCCAGACTTTATTGGGACAAACTAGATTCTTGATTAGAAAACATAAGGTTTTCTTGTTAGCTGCTTGGCCTTTCAGTATACCTTGGTTTACTGAGAACTTTTAGAATGGCCTAAAAATGTATTTCCAGAAAATGTTATGGCTTTGTGATTTCTGGGCTCAGTCTATAGGACTATTCTTAAATATAGTGAAAGATTCCCCAGCCAGACTACTTTCTTATACCTATATCTTTCCTGGACAAATGCAAAGGGTTGCCAATATATTCCATGCTAAACATGATAAATGCTCTGGTGCTCTTTTATGAAATTAAATCTTTCTTCAGCAAGGGAAAACCAGATAGCAGGACATACAACTATCTTCTGTTGCTTGTTGTCTGTTGATTACTGTTCTGGTAAAAAGTTTGTTCACTAACCACTTGGGTTTCTGTCAGAGCATTCCCTAGGTACAGCACTTACATTTCTTGCTTGGCTTTCTCTCTGGGTTCAGGAAACATTGCCAATGGCCCTTCTTCCTCTGCATTCTGCTCTTCTGGACTTGTTTAGTGAAATGGAAAAAATGGGAGGGAGAGAAGTTAAATGAAGAATTGTTTGCACATCATGGAAGACATGGAGGTGAAAACCTCGGTATCTGGCTCCCTCTCCCTGTACAACAAAGGAAGATGAATGAATCTTTCAGCTCCATGAAGGAAAGTGAAGAACCTAATTTCCAGCTCTTCTGCTCAGGAGGAGAGGGAAGAGAATATGAAGACCCTTATTCCATTCACTGAAGGAAAGCAGATAGAGAGTGAAGACTAAGTACTTGTCAGCCCTGTCTGATGGAAGAACATATTAAGGTTTCTGTGTCTTGCTGCCTTGTCATCTTGGGGGATCATCAGGAACAACAGCAACAGCAAGAGTGGTGATCTTTAGGTACCAGGATATAGGCAGGGTCCAGAGCCAGGGCTTAAAGTACAGGGGGCACATCTACTTAAAGTACAGGGGGCACACCTACACATGCTATTAATGCAGCTGAATAAACTTCAGCACAGTTTGTACCAGAGTCAGCTGCTTCTCAGGTGCAGAATCTTCACAGGGGCCCAGCCCCTGCAGTCTAGCACCCTTGTGCCCCAGCCAGCCCTCATCACAGTCTATACATGTGTTTGAGTGCATGTAAGTACTCCACTGTAGGATAGTATTTGTCCCAGACAGTTCTATCCTACAGTGGAGTTAATTAGTTTAATGTACTCTAATATGGGCGCACACATAAACTGTGATGCTTTACTGTGGAGCTAATTAGTTAACTGCAGGAAAAGTGCATGTGTAGATGCACCCAGGGAGATTAACTGTAAGGTAGGCAATATGGTCATGAGGTATGTCAGCTATCTAAATCCACATATCATATTTCTGTTAAGAGTGCTCTATTAGTGTAGCGAATATGATAATGTTAATTATGCCATACTGACTGGGCTGTAAAGAAAGTGATGTGCAGAAATCAACAATATCATACATAGTCCTGAAGTCTCAGCAGGACTATGTGCATTCAAATATTACAGGATGGCAAGCAGGATTTCTCTGGCCCTTGCATTTGTCCTCCCCTCTTTGTGGCATCACTGGTTCTGATCTAGCAACAAAAATGTTCAGTAGCTACTGAACTGATCATCCAAGTTGCATTCTGATCGTATCCCACTTACTTTTCTCATACAGATATCGACACAAGTACCTAGACAGTCATCTCTGCTCTCCAGGCGTTCACCTCTTCTGTATCGCAATTCCATTCCACTGGTGCAACACTTTAACCATCATCGGCAGCAACCAAAGAACCAGTTCCTCAAGAGCAATCAATTCAGGGTCTCTCACCCCAAACCCAAGGTGCTTTACCATAGGAGCTTGCAACCCCGAGGCTATCATCCATATGCCAGAGTGCTTTTTTCCCACAAACAGCAACCCCAAAGTCAGCACCCACTCATCAGGGCCCCACATCCCAGAACTGAGCAACCAAGGGGACAGTACCCACAAACCAAGACTCAGCCACCCAGAGGCCAGTGCTCACAACCTAGGTTCGAGCAACTCAGGGGTCAGCACATCAGGAGCCAGCAGCCACAGCCTAGGATTCAACAAGTTAGAAGTCAACATCCCCAAATAAGGAAACAGAGACCCAGAGGTGAAAATTCTCAAGTACGGATTCAGAAGCCAAAGGACTCTGACCTGTAACTGAAGACTTATTAACCCAGAGACCCCAGTAACTTGCAACCCAACAACCCTGAAGCCATCAGCTGTAATTTAGAACCCATCAACCTTGTTGCTGATCCTGGTGATTCTACCTGTAATCTTCCTCCTACTTCCAGTTTAGGAAATGATGTCTTTATCTCTGCTTCCCCTCACCTCTTCTAGCTACAAAGATTTTAATTTTTTTTCTTCCCTTCATTATTCTGATCCATGTTTGTGGCTTATTTCCCTTCTTGTTTAATAAAATTTCCACTTATAGTTTTTTAACCAACTGATTTAAATGTGTATCTATGCAACATATTCCTTAACCTCTGTGAAAATAAGGACTTGATTCTAGGACTTGATTCTACCACCATTGCTGTTCTTAAATTCATCATTAAATTTGGCACCTTGTTTTCTATGCACAATAAGGTGAAATTTAAAATGATTAGGTGGGACTTGCCATGGATGATTTTGTTTGTTAAAAAATATCCTTTCCTTGAGTATTGCACTCAAGTATGTGCCATGTCTTTTTGGATAAGCTGACAACATAGAAAATCACTTAAGTCAGCTGTTCATATATTAACCTCATCAAAGTAGAAATGAATATAAAATGCCCATAGAAGATGAAAACTGGCTCTTTTGCATTTGCACAGATTAATTTATACCATAAGGAGAAAATCTAGCAAATCATTAGGGCTGTGCAAAGCTTCAGTCCCTGATTCGATTTGGAGGAGACTTGGCCTGATTTGGTGGCTGAATCTCTGAATCCAAACTGAATCAGGAGACCCTTTAATCTCTCTGAATTGAATTGGAACCCTCTGAATTGAATCGGAGAGATTTGGAAAGATTTGCCGATTCGGACAAAGACACAGCTTTAAATTCTTTTTCTACATACCTCAGGGTACCAGGTGGCTTGTGAATGCTGAGATGCTGGGGTGGATGGAGTGTCCCACAGGAGCATGGGGGGCTCCCCAGCATGCTCAGCAGCAGACCTGGAAGTGGACTGGAAGTATTTCTGGTTCACTTCCGGGTCCACTGGGGGGCGGTTGGGGAACCCCCTCCCACCCCCCAGCTCAGCATCTGGCACCTCCTGGGTCTGGCGGGGGCACCCAGGGTGTCCCCATGGGTGATCACCAAGCCAGGGGGAGCATGGGGGGGTCCACTGCTGAGCACGTGGGTGGCCCCCCCACGCTCCTATGGCAGGCTCCATCTGCTCCACCATAGCAGCATTCATGAGCCACACCTGGTAACTTGAGGTATGTAGAAAAAACATTTAAAGCCGTGTCTATGACCAAATCACTGATTCTCTGAATCAGCATTGAGTCTTCAGATTCAGATTTGGCTGAATCAAATTGGGGACAGTAATCCAAATCAATGAATCAAATCACTGTCCCCATTTTGGGCTGAATCCAAATCTGAATTGAATACAGCCCATTTCGCACACCCCTACAAATCATCATAGGGCAGATAAATGCTATGGCAAAAAAAAAAAATGTATACAATATTTTATAAGTGATATATATCAAACCTAAGTATTGAACCAAGGAGAAAATTGCCAACAAGCAAAACAGGAGTTCAGGTGTATTTGTGGAGATGCACTAGAAGATCTCTCTAAATACATTAGCTAAGAGAAGGTCAAAGGAATATAAGTGTTACAGGATTCTTTTTAATTGCATATTTTGTTACTCTCAAGATGTGTCTACACGTGCGTGTAAATGCAACTAAATTTAATGCGGATTAAGCTAATGCCCATTAAGTGATTTTTGGCAGGTGTCTACATGTGAAGGGACATGGCACTGAAGTTAGTGCCAAGTCCCTGCAGCCCTGCCATGTGCCCCTAGTGACTGGGCAGACCCAGCACTAAAGTTAGTCTACTCATGCATTAATGCACTTTAATCGTGCCTAAATTTGATGCCTGCATTTGCAGGTATGAAATGTAGGTGTAATTAGCCTAATTTCACCATTTTTAATGCACACATGTAGACACATACCCGTAATGTGCATTAAATTAGGCTAAAGCACATTAATGTGTCTCGTGTAGATGCACCTTCAGTGATGATAATGAAGGGTGATTGTTACTCATGGTAGTAGGGTTAAGTTGTAGGGCAAATATATCTTTGGAATTAAGATATCACCAAGGCATTTTGATTTGGTTGGTCTATCCTTTTGAAGCACCATCCAGTCAGACAGGACTTGGCTAAAACCTACTGAACTCAAAGTCAATGGGATTCTTTACATTGACTTATTGCCCCAGTATGACAAAGCACTGTGCATCATAACTGACTTAAGTAGGCAGTGAAAACATTCAGGATTGGGTACTCAACTCTATAGTCTCCATAACTAGTCTCCTTAATAGACCATAAAGGTCTCTATCATAAACAAGATGATCGCTTTGCAAACTTCATGCAGTTTGACTATGGGATAAATTCATCCCTGGTGTAAATCATCTGACTTGGATAGACCTGTATGAGGCTGGGATATAGCACAAAATCTTCACTCCCTATTTTTCAATCTAAAGCAAGTCATGGTTCCATTGATGTCGATAAATATATTTTTCTTTTTAACTACTATAAATGGCATTCTATAAACTGAAAATATTATTTAGTCATGGTTATCATTTTATACTGGAGAAGAAATAAATGGTGAGTAACAGCAACATGTATTACTTTAGATATAACTGCAAAGTGACTCCATGGATTGTTTCGGGAAAAAAATTAAACTATTAATGCTGAATTAAAAGGCCAATAAAATAGAAATACAAAACAATGCCAGCAAGTAATTTCACACTTAAGGGTATGTGTTGTTTTGACTTTCACTGGTCTACCAATGTTTAGGAAGAAAAGTTATAGAGATGACACAAGTATAAGAAAGAGTCTTCTATCTTACAGACACAATCACAATATTTTTCAAGTGCTCATTTGAGGAATCATGTAATGATCATGTAATGCTCTTATTTTAGGTAAGATTTTTTGGGTGGAGTATATGTGATGGCTATAATTGTTGAAAATTGCTGGCATAGATACAGCCTGCCATTGATGTGATGATGTATCTGAATTTCTAGAGATTTTTTATAGATAATTTTACTCTGGGCATACATTGATATAAATAAAATAAATTTGGACTTAAAATGTGGGTAAAGATCAGTTTGAAAAGCAGACTAGGGCAGTGGCTTTTAACTTTGGGATCTTTAGAAGCTCCAGCTGTTGTTACAATTAGCAAAATGTGTAGAGCGACAGATACATTTGGAAAAAATCCTACCAGATTTCAGCTGTTAATATTGAATTTTAGCTTGGTAATAATAGACAAGCCTTCCGCTTATCACACATTTCCAAACTATCAGTTTGTGAGGAGCTGTCATCTTGTCAAATCAATGTAGACATCAAAACTCTGCTTCATAATGCCAGACGTGTGCACATCATTCATCTCATTGATGTCATCAGAATTAAAAGTGACTACAGCACACTTGTAATAGCGGAAACTTTTCTGTCACTGATTGATGATTAGTATCTAAAGCATAGTTAAAGAATTCAACCCTGAAATGAGCTACGGCAGACACTAGCTTTATCCTGAGCTTCAGCCATGGATTTTCTGCTTCCTTTTTGTGTTGTTGAAGTGTTGAAATAGATGGAAAGATTGATTTAGTGGCTAGTTCCTCGACCAGCCCAACAGGCCATGCAAATCTTTTGTCAGTATGAGAGTCTCTTGGAAAGCACTTTCATGACATTGAGGGCAGCTGATAAGTTGTGAAACTTTTGAATGACAATATTCAGTGGCAAAAAGAATTCCATGCCAGGACTGCAGAGAGACTGGTGTTTGGCACAATCTCTTTAAAATACATTTTTAATAAATCACTCCTGCTGGATTGTTCTGGTGTAACAAATTCATGGGAACAGTCAGGGATCTACATTTGCTAAATATCAGATTCAAGCAATCCTGTGTGCATGGAGAATTCTGAGACATTTCTGAATTATGCATTTTTGGTCAGTTTCTAAGGCTTCGTGATCATTAAGTAGTATAGCAATAACTTTGTCTTCAGCTCCTCAGTATGATTTGTACCATATAGACCAGTGATTCTCAACCAGAGATTCTTTTATGGGTGCTGTAGGGAGCTGAGCACTGTTAGGTATGCAAACACCTAACATGATTCACAAGATAAACTCAGAGATTTCAATAGGAATCCATAGCGTAAAAACTATTTCTGACCAGGCTGGTCTTCCTGAGTTCTTTACAGCAGAAAAATTGCTTTAATATTTTTTCATAGTCAAAATGGAGTGAAATCTAAGAACTGGAGTTTTCCAAGGGATGCCTTAGGTCTAGCAAGAGATGCTTTCAATCTAACAAGGAGTTCCATGAGTCTAAAAATGTGAAGATCCACTCGGTAGACAGTCTATAATATCTAAAAAGATATGCTTTCAGAAAATATAACATTTGTCCTATGATTTTTACAACTGATAACCACATAATTTATTTCATAATTCTGTAAGTTTTTCTGCAGACAATGATCTCAGACTTTTACAGAAGCAATTTGTCTCAGATGCTCTGACATGATGAACAAATCTAGCTTAGCAAACCTATAACTGAAGAACCAGGAAATACTAGATAGCCTTTGGCTGTAAACTGAATAACTCATATCAGCTTTTAATGTTGGAGGTAATACTGACCAAAGAAAGCTCTCATGGGGTCTGGAAAAGAGTGGTGACTCAGGATGATGAGAAAGAAAAGAAAATTTCTCAGGCTACTGCTAAATAGACATTAAGTTCAGCATGATCCAACTGAAAGGTCCCTGAAAAGTTATTTTAAGCAGAGAGAGGTCATCTGGTCACTTCCCACTAATCCCCCTCTTGAAATAATCAGTTAATAAACTTGTTAAATTTAGCAAATAGCACTATGCTTTAGCAACATGAAAAAGTGGAGAAAACACTCAACTCAGACTCATGTTTGAAACGGAAGACAGCTGTCTTCTGAAATGCTCCTAAAATAGTTATATTTATCTGACATTTTTAATGACTCCCAGCACTTAAAATCCAGAACTGTATACTAAAGCAATATTGCCCACATTTGTTATCTAATATTTCCTTCTACAACCTATTAAATAATATATGTATACCAGATGCATTATTTAAAATATTAAATATGGGCAGAATACCAAGAGATATGGATTTCATGTGCTTACACTTCTAAGTTAAACAAACTAAAGGAAAACTATTCAGTAGTTGAGATGTATCTTATTTCGGGTCTGATCTAAAACTTCAGTGAAATGAATGGAAAAATTTCCATTGAGTTCAATGGCTTTGGGGTCAGGTGTTTTTTGAGTGACTCATTTTAAGTTTGATAGGGGACTGGGTCAGATCATCTAGGATCAGAAGGAGCACAAGGACAACCTTTGTGCCCTAGCACTTCCAAGCTACACTGTACACTCCTTATCTCAGCCAGAAGATCTAGTGTATTGGCTTTAAATCCCAGTTGTGAAATTATGTTGGTAAAGACACACAATTATACTTTTGCAGATCATTTTATGTCTTTTTAAACTCCTTAATACTTGTGCTGCTTGCCTACTTAGCTTTTTTAAGGTTTAAGTATCTGAAGAATTTATTTTTGGTTGTGTTAAGTGAGGACTCTGAGACTCATATTCTACTTTGTCTTATCCCCTTCATATGATATTTTGCATAGACCCATCTGTAATTAAGGTTGGAAACAACACATTTAATTTTAATATACAGGGTGTGTTTTCAGAAGTACTTTCCGTGAGCCTAGCTCTGGTTCTTCCATGGCCTTCAGTGGGAGCCGAGTACTTTTGAATATCTCATCATAAATAAACACCACATAGTTACACAGCCTTTCTCTGGATATCACTTCCCTTTGATGTGTTTATTATTAATTTTAGTATTAAGAAACAAATGCCATATATCCCACTTTTATTTCTGCTTGTCAAGTATTTTCAATAAGAAAGATCAGAAAAGAACTGTCTGACATAGTCTTTAGTGGAAAAGCATGCATGTTACAAAGTTTACTGGCAATCATGAAACTGAAGGAAGTACCTATCATCAGTGTGCCTAGTATGAAACTCCTCTTGAAGTCCTTCCTTCCTTCCTTCCTTCCTTCCTTCCTTCCTTCCTTCCTTCCTTCCTTCCTTCCTTCCGTTTTGGACGCTTCGGACCAGGCTCGCTTGGAGCTGCGTGGGACGATCCCGAGCTTTAACCCTGTCCTAGTGAGGATGGCTGCTCCTACACCTGGCAGTTGGCATGAGGATGTCTCTCGGGACCTCCCGCTGACGCATGGCCTGAGGGTTCATGCCCCTCTCCATGTGGGGCTTGAGGTTTGCATGGAGGCTCTGGCTGCGCTCCTGGGATGGCGTACCATCCGCTATGCGGGTCGTGTGAACACTGTCCCGATGATTTATTTGAGCACGCCTGCCTTGGTTGACAAGGTGTGTGCTGAGGGCCTAGACATTGCGGGCATCCACTACCCTGTCACGCCCCTAGAGACTCAGGCAGTGAGGGTGGTGATCTCTAACATCCCACCACATGTTTCTGATCGGGAGCTGGCCAGGGGACTCGAGGCCTATGGAGTTCTTACGAGTCCTTTTCGCCGGCTGCCGATGGGAAGCAAGGACCCTCAGCGGAAGCACGTCCTGTCTTTTCGGAGGCAGGTCTTTATGCTCCTCAAGGAGGGCCCCCAGTCTCTACCTCGCTCCCTGAGCTTCACGCTCGAGGGTCGGAGGTATATTATCTATTTGTCTGTGGGAGAGACTACGTGTTTTAAGTGCGGCGGCTCCTCCCACCTGGCTGCTCAGTGCCCTCAGGGCAAGGCGGCCGGACCATCGCCACCTGCGGCTGAGCCGAGAGACGGCGTGTCGACTTCTGGGACACGCGGCAGGCCCAGGGAGGCAGGGAGCTCTTCCTCCCAGCCTCCTTCCACCCCTACTCCATCTCAGGGGACGGGGGGCTCTGGTGTGAAACCATCGTCCAGTGGAGAGGCTGGTGCTACTACCCAGGCCCCGCCGCCGCCTCCCCCGTCTGTGGCGCCCCCTGCCCTCAGTGCGGGGGGCCCCGCCGGCTGGGGGGGCAGGGCAGTCTGGCCCATCCCCAGCACAGGGGCAGCTGCCCACTACCACCAAGAAGAAGAAGAAGGAGGACAAAGAGAGAAAGATGAAGGGGGCCTCTCAGGATGCCCTATCCCTGTCAGGACCCTCCTCGGCCAGTGCCGAGGGACCCCCCACTAGAGAGCCTGGCCCCGCTCTGGCTGCCATACCACCCACCCCGTTGGATGTAGCCGTCGGCGGGGCAGACTTAGCGGAGGGGGAGGGGGCTTCAGGGGTCCCTCTCCCCTCGCCTGTCCCCCAGCCTCCGGAGTCGGGCGGCGGTGGGGATGGTGGCGAATGCCTCTCTTCTGGTGGCCTGGCCTCGGGGGTGGCGGGAGAGTCTGCTACCCCCTTGGTCATGCCCCAGCCTGGTGGATTAGATGGAGCAGTTGACGAGATGGAGGTCCAGCTCACTGAGTCTCGCAAGAGGCGTCGTGAGCGGGATGGCCTCTCCCCCCCCAGGAAGACAGGGAATGCCCTCGTGGAGCCGGTCCTTGACTCGGACGATGAGAGGCGGCTGATGTGTCTAGACATCGAGGGTGTCGATGCTGCGGTTGCGGACGAGCTCCCGCCGGGGGTGCGGACTCGACGCTCTTCCTTAGGCAACATCCACCCCAAGCTGGCGGAGCCCCCCTGGGTCCCTCCAGACTATGGGGGACTCCTGTCCTTCTTGAAGTTAACTAAGGGGCAGAGGAACGTAGCAGGACGCATCACTCAGTGGTGCACAGACCCCAAAGTGTTTGTAAAGGGTGCCAGGGCAGCTGCCAAGCTCATGCAGCGGGATCTGGGCACACGCCAGATGGCTTACCGTTTGGAGAAGCTTGCCCAGAGGGTGAGAGTTGAGTGGGACTTGGGCGGGTCCCTCGACTAGAGTAGGGCACAGTAGGCCTTCCTTGACCTGTCTGTACTGCCTTGCTCTGCTCTTGGGTGCTCGTTCTTCCACCCGTACCTTGCTTTGCTCTTCCTCTCCCACACCCACATCCATGGCAGCCACAATCATTGGCACCTTCAACATCAACGGCTGTCGAGACTCGGTGAAGCGCGAAGCCGTCCTGGAGCTCCTGCGACAGAAGAGGCTGGCCGTCGCCTTCCTTCAAGAGACACACTCTGACAGATTCAACCAGGCGGCCTGGCGGGCTGCCTGGCGAGGACAGGTGTTCCTGAGCCATGGCACCAACCTTAGCGCTGGGGTCGCGACTCTCTTATCACCACAGCTGCAGCTTGACGCGGCGGTGCCGCGGGAGGTCATTCCCGGCCGCCTGCTGACCGTCCGCGTCACCCTCGCACAACACCGCCTGCTGCTCATCAACGTCTACGCGCCTTCCGATGGTCAGGAGAGGGTCGTTTTCTTCGAGACCTTGGCTGCCCTCCTGCGCGACGCTAGCGAGGATGATGACCTGCTCCTCCTCGGTGGGGATTTCAACTGCACCACTGCCCCGCGCCTCGACCGCACAGGGCCTGAACCCCACCTGCCCTCCGCTCGCAAGCTGCAATCTGCCTTGGAGGGGGCAGACCTCGTGGACATCTGGCGAGCCCTGCATCCTGATGCGCGCCAGTACACCTGGGCCAGGATGGGTGCCGGTGGTGTCACCATGGCTCGCCTCGACCGCCTTTATGTCACCAGGCACCACCTGCCACTCCTGCGCAGCAGCTGCATCGCTCCCTCGGGTCTGTCAGATCATGACCTAGCCTTCAGTGAACTGAGCCTGCCGGGGAGAGCCTGTGCACGGGCACCTTATTGGTGTCTCAACGCCAGCCTGCTTCAGGACTCCTATTTCCGGGACTGCTTTGCCCACTTCTGGAGGAGGTGGGAGGCTGCGAGATGGAGCCACTCCTCCTGGAAGCTGTGGTGGGACGTGGGCAAGGTACAGATCCGAGCCTTTTGCCAGCAGTACACCCAGCTGGCCGCGAACGAGACGCGCCGACGTATCCGGGAGTTGGAGGAGGACGTGGCGGAGCTCGAGGCTGCTCTGCTGGCCGCTGGCAGCGACGCGGCACTGAGCGAGAGCCTCCGGTTCCGCAGGAGATGTCTGCGCGACCTGGCGGAGAGCGCGGCCCGCGGCGCGAGGATCCGCGCCCGTTGCCAGGAACTGGCGGAAACTGACGCCCCGACCCGCTTCTTTTTCAACCTGGAGCGGCGGAGGGCAGCGAGCAAAGTCTTGGACCATCTCAAGACTCCTGAGGGCCGGGTAATTACAGAGCCCGGCGAAATACGCGAACATGCCGTCGCCTTCTATCGTGACCTGTTTGCGGCCGAGCCGTCGTGCCCCGAGGCCACGCGGGAACTCCACGAGGGCCTACCACGTCTCGATGCCCTGGAGGCCGGAGAGCTTGAGCGGGACTTGTCCCTGGAAGAGCTGGCGGCCGCCACGGCCGGCCTCGCCTCCGGCAAAGCCCCGGGCCTCGATGGGTTGCCTGCTGAGTTTTACAAGACCTTCTGGCCTCTCCTCGGCCCCAGCCTCCTGCGCGTTTTCCAGGAGAGCCTCGCTGACAAGGTCTTGCCGATCAGCTGCCGCCGAGCGGTGCTGACCCTGCTGCCCAAGAAGGGAGACCTGGGCTACATGAAGAACTGGCGGCCGGTCTCCCTGCTGTGCGCGGACTATAAGATCCTGGCCAAAGCGTTGGCCACCCGCCTCCGCGCGGTCATGGCCTCTCTCACCGGGCCCGAGCAGAGCTACTGCGTGCCGGGCAGGACCATTCAAGACAACCTGTTCCTGCTGCGGGACCTACTCACGGCTAGCGAGCTCTTTGGCCTCGACATCGGCCTCATCTCTCTAGACCAGGAGAAGGCCTTTGACCGGGTGGGCCACGCCTATCTCTTCCGGACTCTGGAGGCCTTTGGTTTTGGGCCCCTCTTCACCGGGGCCCTCCGGGTCTTGTACCGAGACATTTCCAGCCTGCTCAAGGTGAACGGTGTGCTGTGTGCTCCGTTCCCCGCACGCAGGGGCATTCGTCAGGGGTGTCCGCTGTCGGGCATGCTCTACTCCCTGGCCATCGAGCCGCTGCTGCACACGCTGCGACGCAGCCTGAGTGGTGTGGCCCTGCCAGTGGCCACCGGCCCGTCCGCTAGGCCTCGTCTCCGGCTGTCGGCATATGCGGATGATGTCACCGTCTTCCTCAACACTCAGGAAGACGTGCGGGCCCTGGCGGATTGCCAGCGTGCCTATGAGCGCGCCTCCTCCGCCCGCATCAACTGGGCCAAGAGCGATACTTTGTTGCTTGGCGCATGGACTGGCACGCTCCCCCCGGACTTGCCGGGGGGGCTCACATGGCGCCGCGAGGGCCTCAAGATCTTGGGCGTGTTCCTGGGGCCACCGGCCTTCATGGCGCGTAACTGGGACGACCTCGAGGAGGGGGTGGAGGCCCGCCTGCAGCGGTGGCGCTGGCGCCTGCCCAGCCTTTCCTACCGGGGGCGCGTCCTTGTCATCAACAACCTGGCGGCAGCGACCTTGTGGCACCGGTGCGCCGTGCTCGACCCCCCACCGGATCTCCTGGAGAGACTCCAGCGCAACCTGGTGGACTTCTTCTGGGATGGGCGCCACTGGCTCCCACGAGCCGTCCTTCACCTGCCTGTTGCCGAGGGGGGCCAGGGTCTGGTTGACCTGGCCAGCAGGGTGGCGGCCTTCCGCCTGCAGGCCCTTCAGCGACTGCTTTACAGCGAGGAGCAGCTGCCATGGCAACAACTGGCGTGCCGGTTCCTACAGAGGGTCGGCGCCCTTGGCTTTGACCGGGAGCTCTTTTTGTTGACACCCACGCTCCTGAACTGGGCGGTGCTTCCGGCCTTTTATCGCAGCGTGGTACGAGCCTGGCAGGTCGCCTTCCGCCTCCAGCCTCGAGCCCGGACACTGTGTTTCCCGCAGCTGCTGAGGGAGCCTCTGGTGCACAACTCAGCCCTGTGGGGCTCCGTGCCGAGCCTGGCCTCTGCCAGCCTCACGGCCACCCTCATCCAGGCGCGTGTCCTCCGCCTGCACCATCTCCTGGACCCCGCTCGCTCAGCCTGGCTCTCGCCCGAGGCGCTGGCCGCACGGCTGGGCGTGCGCTCCATCCGCACCATGGGTCATCTCCTGCGTGACATCCGCGCCGCCCTCCCGCCGGTGGCGGCGGCCGCCTTGGACGAACATCTCCGTGCGCGCCAGATCCCGCGGGCCGCGGATGCCGCGAGCGAGGCTTTCCCTTCGCTGCCGGTCACCCCGGCTGTGGCCGCGGAGTTGGCCGGTGGGCCGGGCACTCTGTTGCGGCTCCCCATGCCTCCCGATAGTGACACGGGTTGCCCCTTTGCTTCTCTATCGCGTAGAAGCTTGTATGCCTGGGTGGTCTGTGTCCGCCATGCTCAGGTGCTGGCGGGACGCCCCGATACACCGTGGCGACGGCGCCTGGGGCCACCGGCTTCCCCACCGGCCCACCCGGCGTGGCGCACATTGTATAAGCCGCCGACCGCCAAGAAGACTGGCGACCTGCAGTGGCGGTTGCTGCACGGCATCCTAGCCACTGGCACGTTTGCGTCCCACTTTGACCCAGCCGCTTCGACGGCCTGCCCCTTCTGCCCTGGGGGCGTGGAGGAGGATCTCTTTCACGCCTTCCTGGACTGTCCCCGCCTGCGGCCGCTCTTTGCCACCCTCGAGCGGCCGCTGCGGGCGCTGGGCAGGAGCCTCTCAGAGACCACCTACATATGCTCCTACCCGTACCGGGCGGCCGAGCGGGGCGCCATCTGCCTGGCCAACTTTTTGCTGGGCCAGGCCAAGGTGGCCGTCCTCAAGAGCCGCCGTAACCGGCTTGCCGGCACCGGCTCAGACGATGCCCCGCGGCTCTTTGGCCTCCTAGTGCGGGCGCGCCTCTCGCTGGAGTTTGAGCACGCTGTGCTCCGGCGGGGGGTGCCCGCCTTCGAGGCACTCTGGGCCCTTGAGGGAGCACTGTGCCACGTGGAGGACGGCCGTCTCAAATACGCGCTCTGATGTCGTGACCGGTCTGGGCGACCGGGCGGGCGCGGTGGCGGACTGTGGCTTCCGGCTTGTGCCGTGCCCTGGGCCCTCACCAGGCTGCTGTTGTTCATTTTCTCGGGGTGAGAAGTCGAAGGGTTTTGTACGTGTACTATGGGACAGGGAAGGGTGGAATTGTTCGTTTCTCGAGGGCTATATATATAAATAGCATGTTAGACACGATGTGTATTACTGCGAAGGTGTTTGTCACGGTGTGATGTTCTGAACGTCTGGGAATGGTTTCTCTTTGGTGTGGTTTGATGGTTTTTTTGCTTTCTGTACCTGATCTTTTGTGAAATAAAGTTGTCAAAAGTCAAAGTCCTTCCTTCCGTTTTGGACGCTTCGGACCAGGCTCGCTTGGAGCTGCGTGGGACGATCCCGAGCTTTAACCCTGTCCTAGTGAGGATGGCTGCTCCTACACCTGGCAGTTGGCATGAGGATGTCTCTCGGGACCTCCCGCTGACGCATGGCCTGAGGGTTCATGCCCCTCTCCATGTGGGGCTTGAGGTTTGCATGGAGGCTCTGGCTGCGCTCCTGGGATGGCGTACCATCCGCTATGCGGGTCGTGTGAACACTGTCCCGATGATTTATTTGAGCACGCCTGCCTTGGTTGACAAGGTGTGTGCTGAGGGCCTAGACATTGCGGGCATCCACTACCCTGTCACGCCCCTAGAGACTCAGGCAGTGAGGGTGGTGATCTCTAACATCCCACCACATGTTTCTGATCGGGAGCTGGCCAGGGGACTCGAGGCCTATGGAGTTCTTACGAGTCCTTTTCGCCGGCTGCCGATGGGAAGCAAGGACCCTCAGCGGAAGCACGTCCTGTCTTTTCGGAGGCAGGTCTTTATGCTCCTCAAGGAGGGCCCCCAGTCTCTACCTCGCTCCCTGAGCTTCACGCTCGAGGGTCGGAGGTATATTATCTATTTGTCTGTGGGAGAGACTACGTGTTTTAAGTGCGGCGGCTCCTCCCACCTGGCTGCTCAGTGCCCTCAGGGCAAGGCGGCCGGACCATCGCCACCTGCGGCTGAGCCGAGAGACGGCGTGTCGACTTCTGGGACACGCGGCAGGCCCAGGGAGGCAGGGAGCTCTTCCTCCCAGCCTCCTTCCACCCCTACTCCATCTCAGGGGACGGGGGGCTCTGGTGTGAAACCATCGTCCAGTGGAGAGGCTGGTGCTACTACCCAGGCCCCGCCGCCGCCTCCCCCGTCTGTGGCGCCCCCTGCCCTCAGTGCGGGGGGCCCCGCCGGCTGGGGGGGCAGGGCAGTCTGGCCCATCCCCAGCACAGGGGCAGCTGCCCACTACCACCAAGAAGAAGAAGAAGGAGGACAAAGAGAGAAAGATGAAGGGGGCCTCTCAGGATGCCCTATCCCTGTCAGGACCCTCCTCGGCCAGTGCCGAGGGACCCCCCACTAGAGAGCCTGGCCCCGCTCTGGCTGCCATACCACCCACCCCGTTGGATGTAGCCGTCGGCGGGGCAGACTTAGCGGAGGGGGAGGGGGCTTCAGGGGTCCCTCTCCCCTCGCCTGTCCCCCAGCCTCCGGAGTCGGGCGGCGGCGGGGATGGTGGCGAATGCCTCTCTTCTGGTGGCCTGGCCTCGGGGGTGGCGGGAGAGTCTGCTACCCCCTTGGTCATGCCCCAGCCTGGTGGATTAGATGGAGCAGTTGACGAGATGGAGGTCCAGCTCACTGAGTCTCGCAAGAGGCGTCGTGAGCGGGATGGCCTCTCCCCCCCCAGGAAGACAGGGAATGCCCTCGTGGAGCCGGTCCTTGACTCGGACGATGAGAGGCGGCTGATGTGTCTAGACATCGAGGGTGTCGATGCTGCGGTTGCGGACGAGCTCCCGCCGGGGGTGCGGACTCGACGCTCTTCCTTAGGCAACATCCACCCCAAGCTGGCGGAGCCCCCCTGGGTCCCTCCAGACTATGGGGGACTCCTGTCCTTCTTGAAGTTAACTAAGGGGCAGAGGAACGTAGCAGGACGCATCACTCAGTGGTGCACAGACCCCAAAGTGTTCGTAAAGGGTGCCAGGGCAGCTGCCAAGCTCATGCAGCGGGATCTGGGCACACGCCAGATGGCTTACCGTTTGGAGAAGCTTGCCCAGAGGGTGAGAGTTGAGTGGGACTTGGGCGGGTCCCTCGACTAGAGTAGGGCACAGTAGGCCTTCTGTACTGCCTTGCTCTGCTCTTGGGTGCTCGTTCTTCCACCCGTACCTTGCTTTGCTCTTCCTCTCCCACACCCACATCCATGGCAGACACAATCATTGGCACCTTCAACATCAACGGCTGTCGAGACTCGGTGAAGCGCGAAGCCGTCCTGGAGCTCCTGCGACAGAAGAGGCTGGCCGTCGCCTTCCTTCAAGAGACACACTCTGACAGATTCAACCAGGCGGCCTGGCGGGCTGCCTGGCGAGGACAGGTGTTCCTGAGCCATGGCACCAACCTTAGCGCTGGGGTCGCGACTCTCTTATCACCACAGCTGCAGCTTGACGCGGCGGTGCCGCGGGAGGTCATCCCCGGCCGCCTGCTGACCGTCCGCGTCACCCTCGCACAACACCGCCTGCTGCTCATCAATGTCTACGCGCCTTCCGATGGTCAGGAGAGGGTCGTTTTCTTCGAGACCTTGGCTGCCCTCCTGCGCGACGCTAGCGAGGATGATGACCTGCTCCTCCTCGGTGGGGATTTCAACTGCACCACTGCCCCGCGCCTCGACCGCACAGGGCCTGAACCCCACCTGCCCTCCGCTCGCAAGCTGCAATCTGCCTTGGAGGGGCAGACCTCGTGGACATCTGGCGAGCCCTGCATCCTGATGTGCGCCAGTACACCTGGGCCAGGATGGGTGCCGGTGGTGTCACCATGGCTCGCCTCGACCGCCTTTATGTCACCAGGCACCACCTGCCACTCCTGCGCAGCAGCTGCATCGCTCCCTCGGGTCTGTCAGATCATGACCTAGCCTTCAGTGAACTGAGCCTGCTGGGGAGAGCCTGTGCGCGGGCACCTTATTGGTGTCTCAACGCCAGCCTGCTTCAGGACTCCTATTTCCGGGACTGCTTTGCCCACTTCTGGAGGAGCTGGGAGGCTGCGAGATCGAGCCACTCCTCCTGGAAGCTGTGGTGGGACGTGGGCAAGGTACAGATCCGAGCCTTTTGCCAGCAGTACACCCAGCTGGCCGCGAACGAGACGCGCCGACGTATCCGGGAGTTGGAGGAGGACGTGGCGGAGCTCGAGGCTGCTCTGCTGGCCGCTGGCAGCGACGCGGCACTGAGCGAGAGCCTCCGGTTCCGCAGGAGATGTCTGCGCGACCTGGCGGAGAGCGCGGCCCGCGGCGCGAGGATCCGCGCCCGTTGCCAGGAACTGGCGGAAACTGACGCCCCGACCCGCTTCTTTTTCAACCTGGAGCGGCGGAGGGCAGCGAGCAAAGTCTTGGACCATCTCAAGACTCCTGAGGGCCGGGTCATTACAGAGCCCGGCGAAATACGCGAACATGCCGTCGCCTTCTATCGTGACCTGTTTGCGGCCGAGCCGTCGTGCCCCGAGGCCACGCGGGAACTCCACGAGGGCCTACCACGTCTCGATGCCCTGGAGGCCGGAGAGCTTGAGCGGGACTTGTCCCTGGAAGAGCTGGCGGCCGCCACGGCCGGCCTCGCCTCCGGCAAAGCCCCGGGCCTCGATGGGTTGCCTGCTGAGTTTTACAAGACCTTCTGGCCTCTCCTCGGCCCCAGCCTCCTGCGCGTTTTCCAGGAGAGCCTCGCCGACAAGGTCTTGCCGATCAGCTGCCGCCGAGCGGTGCTGACCCTGCTGCCCAAGAAGGGAGACCTGGGCTACATGAAGAACTGGCGGCCGGTCTCCCTGCTGTGCGCGGACTATAAGATCCTGGCCAAAGCGTTGGCCACCCGCCTCCGCGCGGTCATGGCCTCTCTGACCGGGCCCGAGCAGAGCTACTGCGTGCCGGGCAGGACCATTCAAGACAACCTGTTCCTGCTGCGGGACCTACTCACGGCTAGCGAGCTCTTCGGCCTCGACATCGGCCTCATCTCTCTAGACCAGGAGAAGGCCTTTGACCGGGTGGGCCACGCCTATCTCTTCCGGACTCTGGAGGCCTTTGGTTTTGGGCCCCTCTTCACCGGGGCCCTCCGGGTCTTGTACCGAGACATTTCCAGCCTGCTCAAGGTGAACGGTGTGCTGTGTGCTCCGTTCCCCGCACGCAGGGGCATTCGTCAGGGGTGTCCGCTGTCGGGCATGCTCTACTCCCTGGCCATCGAGCCGCTGCTGCACACGCTGCGACGCCGCCTGAGTGGTGTGGCCCTGCCAGTGGCCACCGGCCCGTCCGCTAGGCCTCGTCTCCGGCTGTCGGCATATGCGGATGATGTCACCGTCTTCCTCAACACTCAGGAAGACGTGCGGGCCCTGGCGGATTGCCAGCGTGCCTATGAGCGCGCCTCCTCCGCCCGCATCAACTGGGCCAAGAGCGATACTTTGTTGCTTGGCGCATGGACTGGCACGCTCCCCCCGGACTTGCCGGGGGGGCTCACATGGCGCCGCGAGGGCCTCAAGATCTTGGGCGTGTTCCTGGGGCCACCGGCCTTCATGGCGCGTAACTGGGACGACCTCGAGGAGGGGGTGGAGGCCCGCCTGCAGCGGTGGCGCTGGCGCCTGCCCAGCCTTTCCTACCGGGGGCGCGTCCTTGTCATCAACAACCTGGCGGCAGCGACCTTGTGGCACCGGTGCGCCGTGCTCGACCCCCCACCGGATCTCCTGGAGAGACTCCAGCGCAACCTGGTGGACTTCTTCTGGGATGGGCGCCACTGGCTCCCACGAGCCGTCCTTCACCTGCCTGTTGCCGAGGGGGGCCAGGGTCTGGTTGACCTGGCCAGCAGGGTGGCGGCCTTCCGCCTGCAGGCCCTTCAGCGACTGCTTTACAGCGAGGAGCAGCTGCCATGGCAACAACTGGCGTGCCGGTTCCTACAGAGGGTCGGCGCCCTTGGCTTTGACCGGGAGCTCTTTTTGTTGACACCCACGCTCCTGAACTGGGCGGTGCTTCCGGCCTTTTATCGCAGCGTGGTACGAGCCTGGCAGGTCGCCTTCCGCCTCCAGCCTCGAGCCCGGACACTGTGTTTCCCGCAGCTGCTGAGGGAGCCTCTGGTGCACAACTCAGCCCTGTGGGGCTCCGTGCCGAGCCTGGCCTCTGCCAGCCTCACGGCCACCCTCATCCAGGCGCGTGTCCTCCGCCTGCACCATCTCCTGGACCCCGCTCGGTCAGCCTGGCTCTCGCCCGAGGCGCTGGCCACACGGCTGGGCGTGCGCTCCATCCGCACCATGGGTCATCTCCTGCGTGACATCCGCGCCGCCCTCCCGCCGGTGGCAGCGGCCGCCTTGGACGAACATCTCCGTGCGCGCCAGATCCCGCGGGCCGCGGATGCCGCGAGCGAGGCTTTCCCTTCGCTGCCGGTCACCCCGGCTGTGGCCGCGGAGTTGGCCGGTGGGCCGGGCACTCTGTTGCGGCTCCCCATGCCTCCCGATAGTGACACGGGTTGTCCCTTTGCTTCTCTATCGCGTAGAAGCTTGTATGCCTGGGTGGTCTGTGTCCGCCATGCTCAGGTGCTGGCGGGACGCCCCGATACACCGTGGCGACGGCGCCTGGGGCCACCGGCTTCCCCACCGGCCCACCCGGCGTGGCGCACATTGTATAAGCCGCCGACCGCCAAGAAGACTGGCGACCTGCAGTGGCGGTTGCTGCACGGCATCCTAGCCACTGGCACGTTTGCGTCCCACTTTGACCCAGCCGCTTCGACGGCCTGCCCCTTCTGCCCTGGGGGCGTGGAGGAGGATCTCTTTCACGCCTTCCTGGACTGTCCCCGCCTGCGGCCGCTCTTTGCCACCCTCGAGCTGCCGCTGCGGGCGCTGGGCAGGAGCCTCTCAGAGACCACCTACATATGCTCCTACCCGTACCGGGCGGCCGAGCGGGGCGCCATCTGCCTGGCCAACTTTTTGCTGGGCCAGGCCAAGATGGCCGTCCTCAAGAGCCGCCGTAACCGGCTTGCCGGCACCGGCTCAGACGATGCCCCGCGGCTCTTTGGCCTCCTAGTGCGGGCGCGCCTCTCGCTGGAGTTTGAGCACGCTGTGCTCCGGCGGGGGGTGCCCGCCTTCGAGGCACTCTGGGCCCTTGAGGGAGCGCTGTGCCACGTGGAGGACGGCCGTCTCAAATACGCGCTCTGATGTTGTGACCGGTCTGGGCGACCGGGCGGGCGCGGTGGAGGACTGTGGCTTCCGGCTTGTGCCGTGCCCTGGGCCCTCACCAAGCTGCTTTTGTTCATTTTCTCGGGGTGAGAAGTCGAAGGGTTTTGTACGTGTACTATGGGACAGGGAAGGGTGGAATTGTTCGTTTCTCGAGGGCTATATACATAAATAGCATGTTAGACACGATGTGTATTACTGCGAAGGTGTTTGTCACGGTGTGATGTTCTGAATGTCCTGGAATGGTTTCTCTTTGGTGTGGTTTGATGGTTTTTTTGCTTTCTGTACCTGATCTTTTGTGAAATAAAGTTGTTAAAAGTCAAAAGTCCTTCCTTCCTTCCTTCCTTCCTTCCTTCCTTCCTTCCTTCCGTTTTGGACGCTTCGGACCAGGCTCGCTTGGAGCTGCGTGGGACGATCCCGAGCTTTAACCCTGTCCTAGTGAGGATGGCTGCTCCTACACCTGGCAGTTGGCATGAGGATGTCTCTCGGGACCTCCCGCTGACGCATGGCCTGAGGGTTCATGCCCCTCTCTATGTGGGGCTTGAGGTTTGCATGGAGGCTCTGGCTGCGCTCCTGGGATGGCGTACCATCCGCTATGCGGGTCGTGTGAACACTGTCCCGATGATTTATTTGAGCACGCCTGCCTTGGTTGACAAGGTGTGTGCTGAGGGCCTAGACATTGCGGGCATCCACTACCCTGTCACGCCCCTAGAGACTCAGGCAGTGAGGGTGGTGATCTCTAACATCCCACCACATGTTTCTGATCGGGAGCTGGCCAGGGGACTCGAGGCCTATGGAGTTCTTACGAGTCCTTTTCGCCGGCTGCCGATGGGAAGCAAGGACCCTCAGCGGAAGCACGTCCTGTCTTTTCGGAGGCAGGTCTTTATGCTCCTCAAGGAGGGCCCCCAGTCTCTACCTCGCTCCCTGAGCTTCACGCTCGAGGGTCGGAGGTATATTATCTATTTGTCTGTGGGAGAGACTACGTGTTTTAAGTGCGGCGGCTCCTCCCACCTGGCTGCTCAGTGCCCTCAGGGCAAGGCGGCCGGACCATCGCCACCTGCGGCTGAGCCGAGAGACGGCGTGTCGACTTCTGGGACACGCGGCAGGCCCAGGGAGGCAGGGAGCTCTTCCTCCCAGCCTCCTTCCACCCCTACTCCATCTCAGGGGACGGGGGGCTCTGGTGTGAAACCATCGTCCAGTGGAGAGGCTGGTGCTACTACCCAGGCCCCGCCGCCGCCTCCCCCGTCTGTGGCGCCCCCTGCCCTCAGTGCGGGGGGCCCCGCCGGCTGGGGGGGCAGGGCAGTCTGGCCCATCCCCAGCACAGGGGCAGCTGCCCACTACCACCAAGAAGAAGAAGAAGGAGGACAAAGAGAGAAAGATGAAGGGGGCCTCTCAGGATGCCCTATCCCTGTCAGGACCCTCCTCGGCCAGTGCCGAGGGACCCCCCACTAGAGAGCCTGGCCCCGCTCTGGCTGCCATACCACCCACCCCGTTGGATGTAGCCGTCGGCGGGGCAGACTTAGCGGAGGGGGAGGGGGCTTCAGGGGTCCCTCTCCCCTCGCCTGTCCCCCAGCCTCCGGAGTCGGGCGGCGGCGGGGATGGTGGCGAATGCCTCTCTTCTGGTGGCCTGGCCTCGGGGGTGGCGGGAGAGTCTGCTACCCCCTTGGTCATGCCCCAGCCTGGTGGATTAGATGGAGAAGTTGACGAGATGGAGGTCCAGCTCACTGAGTCTCGCAAGAGGCGTCGTGAGCGGGATGGCCTCTCCCCCCCCAGGAAGACAGGGAATGCCCTCGTGGAGCCGGTCCTTGACTCGGACGATGAGAGGCGGCTGATGTGTCTAGACATCGAGGGTGTCGATGCTGCGGTTGCGGACGAGCTCCCGCCGGGGGTGCGGACTCGACGCTCTTCCTTAGGCAACATCCACCCCAAGCTGGCGGAGCCCCCCTGGGTCCCTCCAGACTATGGGGGACTCCTGTCCTTCTTGAAGTTAACTAAGGGGCAGAGGAACGTAGCAGGACGCATCACTCAGTGGTGCACAGACCCCAAAGTGTTCGTAAAGGGTGCCAGGGCAGCTGCCAAGCTCATGCAGCGGGATCTGGGCACACGCCAGATGGCTTACCGTTTGGAGAAGCTTGCCCAGAGGGTGAGAGTTGAGTGGGACTTGGGCGGGTCCCTCGACTAGAGTAGGGCACAGTAGGCCTTCTGTACTGCCTTGCTCTGCTCTTGGGTGCTCGTTCTTCCACCCGTACCTTGCTTTGCTCTTCCTCTCCCACACCCACATCCATGGCAGACACAATCATTGGCACCTTCAACATCAACGGCTGTCGAGACTCGGTGAAGCGCGAAGCCGTCCTGGAGCTCCTGCGACAGAAGAGGCTGGCCGTCGCCTTCCTTCAAGAGACACACTCTGACAGATTCAACCAGGCGGCCTGGCGGGCTGCCTGGCGAGGACAGGTGTTCCTGAGCCATGGCACCAACCTTAGCGCTGGGGTCGCGACTCTCTTATCACCACAGCTGCAGCTTGACGCGGCGGTGCCGCGGGAGGTCATCCCCGGCCGCCTGCTGACCGTCCGCGTCACCCTCGCACAACACCGCCTGCTGCTCATCAATGTCTACGCGCCTTCCGATGGTCAGGAGAGGGTCGTTTTCTTCGAGACCTTGGCTGCCCTCCTGCGCGACGCTAGCGAGGATGATGACCTGCTCCTCCTCGGTGGGGATTTCAACTGCACCACTGCCCCGCGCCTCGACCGCACAGGGCCTGAACCCCACCTGCCCTCCGCTCGCAAGCTGCAATCTGCCTTGGAGGGGGCAGACCTCGTGGACATCTGGCGAGCCCTGCATCCTGATGCGCGCCAGTACACCTGGGCCAGGATGGGTGCCGGTGGTGTCACCATGGCTCGCCTCGACCGCCTTTATGTCACCAGGCACCACCTGCCACTCCTGCGCAGCAGCTGCATCGCTCCCTCGGGTCTGTCAGATCATGACCTAGCCTTCAGTGAACTGAGCCTGCCGGGGAGAGCCTGTGCGCGGGCACCTTATTGGTGTCTCAACGTCAGCCTGCTTCAGGACTCCTATTTCCGGGACTGCTTTGCCCACTTCTGGAGGAGATGGGAAGCTGCGAGATCGAGCCACTCCTCCTGGAAGCTGTGGTGGGACGTGGGCAAGGTACAGATCCGAGCCTTTTGCCAGCAGTACGCCCAGCTGGCCGCGAACGAGACGCGCCGACGTATCCGGGAGTTGGAGGAGGACGTGGCGGAGCTCGAGGCTGCTCTGCTGGCCGCTGGCAGCGACGCGGCACTGAGCGAGAGCCTCCGGTTCCGCAGGAGATGTCTGCGCGACCTGGCGGAGAGCGCGGCCCGCGGCGCGAGGATCCGCGCCCGTTGCCAGGAACTGGCGGAAACTGACGCCCCGACCCGCTTCTTTTTCAACCTGGAGCGGCGGAGGGCAGCGAGCAAAGTCTTGGACCATCTCAAGACTCCTGAGGGCCGGGTCATTACAGAGCCCGGCGAAATACGCGAACATGCCGTCGCCTTCTATCGTGACCTGTTTGCGGCCGAGCCGTCGTGCCCCGAGGCCACGCGGGAACTCCACGAGGGCCTACCACGTCTCGATGCCCTGGAGGCCGGAGAGCTTGAGCGGGACTTGTCCCTGGAAGAGCTGGCGGCCGCCACGGCCGGCCTCGCCTCCGGCAAAGCCCCGGGCCTCGATGGGTTGCCTGCTGAGTTTTACAAGACCTTCTGGCCTCTCCTCGGCCCCAGCCTCCTGCGCGTTTTCCAGGAGAGCCTCGCCGACAAGGTCTTGCCGATCAGCTGCCGCCGAGCGGTGCTGACCCTGCTGCCCAAGAAGGGAGACCTGGGCTACATGAAGAACTGGCGGCCGGTCTCCCTGCTGTGCGCGGACTATAAGATCCTGGCCAAAGCGTTGGCCACCCGCCTCCGCGCGGTCATGGCCTCTCTCACCGGGCCCGAGCAGAGCTACTGCGTGCCGGGCAGGACCATTCAAGACAACCTGTTCCTGCTGCGGGACCTACTCACGGCTAGCGAGCTCTTTGGCCTCGACATCGGCCTCATCTCTCTAGACCAGGAGAAGGCCTTTGACCGGGTGGGCCACGCCTATCTCTTCCGGACTCTGGAGGCCTTTGGTTTTGGGCCCCTCTTCACCGGGGCCCTCCGGGTCTTGTACCGAGACATTTCCAGCCTGCTCAAGGTGAACGGTGTGCTGTGTGCTCCGTTCCCCGCACGCAGGGGCATTCGTCAGGGGTGTCCGCTGTCGGGCATGCTCTACTCCCTGGCCATCGAGCCGCTGCTGCACACGCTGCGACGCCGCCTGAGTGGTGTGGCCCTGCCAGTGGCCAGCGGCTCGTCCGCTAGGCCTCGTCTCCGGCTGTCGGCGTATGCGGATGATGTCACCGTCTTCCTCAACACTCAGGAAGACGTGCGGGCCCTGGCGGATTGCCAGCGTGCCTATGAGCGCGCCTCCTCCGCCCGCATCAACTGGGCCAAGAGCGATACTTTGTTGCTTGGCGCATGGACTGGCACGCTCCCCCCGGACTTGCCGGGGGGGCTCATATGGCGCCGCGAGGGCCTCAAGATCTTGGGCGTGTTCCTGGGGCCACCGGCCTTCATGGCGCGTAACTGGGACGACCTCGAGGAGGGGGTGGAGGCCCGCCTGCAGCGGTGGCGCTGGCGCCTGCCCAGCCTTTCCTACCGGGGGCGCGTCCTTGTCATCAACAACCTGGCGGCAGCGACCTTGTGGCACCGGTGCGCCGTGCTCGACCCCCCACCGGATCTCCTGGAGAGACTCCAGCGCAACCTGGTGGACTTCTTCTGGGATGGGCGCCACTGGCTCCCACGAGCCGTCCTTCACCTGCCTGTTGCCGAGGGGGGCCAGGGTCTGGTTGACCTGGCCAGCAGGGTGGCGGCCTTCCGCCTGCAGGCCCTTCAGCGACTGCTTTACAGCGAGGAGCAGCTGCCATGGCAACAACTGGCGTGCCGGTTCCTACAGAGGGTCGGCGCCCTTGGCTTTGACCGGGAGCTCTTTTTGTTGACACCCACGCTCCTGAACTGGGCGGTGCTTCCGGCCTTTTATCGCAGCGTGGTACGAGCCTGGCAGGTCGCCTTCCGCCTCCAGCCTCGAGCCCGGACACTGTGTTTCCCGCAGCTGCTGAGGGAGCCTCTGGTGCACAACTCAGCCCTGTGGGGCTCCGTGCCGAGCCTGGCCTCTGCCAGCCTCACGGCCACCCTCATCCAGGCGCGTGTCCTCCGCCTGCACCATCTCCTGGACCCCGCTCGGTCAGCCTGGCTCTCGCCCGAGGCGCTGGCCGCACGGCTGGGCGTGCGCTCCATCCGCACCATGGGTCATCTCCTGCGTGACATCCGCGCCGCCCTCCCGCCGGTGGCGGCGGCCGCCTTGGACGAACATCTCCGTGCGCGCCAGATCCCGTGGGCCGCGGATGCCGCGAGCGAGGCTTTCCCTTCGCTGCCGGTCACCCCGGCTGTGGCCGCGGAGTTGGCCGGTGGGCCGGGCACTCTGTTGCGGCTCCCCATGCCTCCCGATAGTGACACGGGTTGCCCCTTTGCTTCTCTATCGCGTAGAAGCTTGTATGCCTGGGTGGTCTGTGTCCGCCATGCTCAGGTGCTGGCGGGACGCCCCGATACACCGTGGCGACGGCGCCTGGGGCCACCGGCTTCCCCACCGGCCCACCCGGCGTGGCGCACATTGTATAAGCCGCCGACCGCCAAGAAGACTGGCGACCTGCAGTGGCGGTTGCTGCACGGCATCCTAGCCACTGGCACGTTTGCGTCCCACTTTGACCCAGCCGCTTCGACGGCCTGCCCCTTCTGCCCTGGGGGCGTGGAGGAGGATCTCTTTCACGCCTTCCTGGACTGTCCCCGCCTGCGGCCGCTCTTTGCCACCCTCGAGCTGCCGCTGCGGGCGCTGGGCAGGAGCCTCTCAGAGACCACCTACATATGCTCCTACCCGTACCGGGCGGCCGAGCGGGGCGCCATCTGCCTGGCCAACTTTTTGCTGGGCCAGGCCAAGATGGCCGTCCTCAAGAGCCGCCGTAACCGGCTTGCCGGCACCGGCTCAGACGATGCCCCGCGGCTCTTTGGCCTCCTAGTGCGGGCGCGCCTCTCGCTGGAGTTTGAGCACGCTGTGCTCCGGCGGGGGGTGCCCGCCTTCGAGGCACTCTGGGCCCTTGAGGGAGCGCTGTGCCACGTGGAGGACGGCCGTCTCAAATACGCGCTCTGATGTCGTGACCGGTCTGGGCGACCGGGCGGGCACGGTGGCGGACTGTGGCTTCCGGCTTGTGCCGTGCCCTGGGCCCTCACCAAGCTGCTTTTGTTCATTTTCTCGGGGTGAGAAGTCGAAGGGTTTTGTACGTGTACTATGGGACAGGGAAGGGTGGAATTGTTCGTTTCTCGAGGGCTATATATATAAATAGCATGTTAGACACGATGTGTATTACTGCGAAGGTGTTTGTCACGGTGTGATGTTCTGAACGTCCTGGAATGGTTTCTCTTTGGTGTGGTTTGATGGTTTTTTTGCTTTCTGTACCTGATCTTTTGTGAAATAAAGTTGTTAAAAGTCAAAAGTCCTTCCTTCCTTCCTTCCTTCCTTCCTTCCGTTTTGGACGCTTCGGACCAGGCTCGCTTGGAGCTGCGTGGGACGATCCCGAGCTTTAACCCTGTCCTAGTGAGGATGGCTGCTCCTACACCTGGCAGTTGGCACGAGGATGTCTCTCGGGACCTCCCGCTGACGCATGGCCTGAGGGTTCATGCCCCTCTCCATGTGGGGCTTGAGGTTTGCATGGAGGCTCTGGCTGCGCTCCTGGGATGGCGTACCATCCGCTATGCGGGTCGTGTGAACACTGTCCCGATGATTTATTTGAGCACGCCTGCCTTGGTTGACAAGGTGTGTGCTGAGGGCCTAGACATTGCGGGCATCCACTACCCTGTCACGCCCCTAGAGACTCAGGCAGTGAGGGTGGTGATCTCTAACATCCCACCACATGTTTCTGATCGGGAGCTGGCCAGGGGACTCGAGGCCTATGGAGTTCTTACGAGTCCTTTTCGCCGGCTGCCGATGGGAAGCAAGGACCCTCAGCGGAAGCACATCCTGTCTTTTCGGAGGCAGGTCTTTATGCTCCTCAAGGAGGGCCCCCAGTCTCTACCTCGCTCCCTGAGCTTCACGCTCGAGGGTCGGAGGTATATTATCTATTTGTCTGTGGGAGAGACTACGTGTTTTAAGTGCGGCGGCTCCTCCCACCTGGCTGCTCAGTGCCCTCAGGGCAAGGCGGCCGGACCATCGCCACCTGCGGCTGAGCCGAGAGACGGCGTGTCGACTTCTGGGACACGCGGCAGGCCCAGGGAGGCAGGGAGCTCTTCCTCCCAGCCTCCTTCCACCCCTACTCCATCTCAGGGGACGGGGGGCTCTGGTGTGAAACCATCGTCCAGTGGAGAGGCTGGTGCTACTACCCAGGCCCCGCCGCCGCCTCCCCCGTCTGTGGCGCCCCCTGCCCTCAGTGCGGGGGGCCCCGCCGGCTGGGGGGGCAGGGCAGTCTGGCCCATCCCCAGCACAGGGGCAGCTGCCCACTACCACCAAGAAGAAGAAGAAGGAGGACAAAGAGAGAAAGATGAAGGGGGCCTCTCAGGATGCCCTATCCCTGTCAGGACCCTCCTCGGCCAGTGCCGAGGGACCCCCCACTAGAGAGCCTGGCCCCGCTCTGGCTGCCATACCACCCACCCCGTTGGATGTAGCCGTCGGCGGGGCAGACTTAGCGGAGGGGGAGGGGGCTTCAGGGGTCCCTCTCCCCTCGCCTGTCCCCCAGCCTCCGGAGTCGGGCGGCGGCGGGGATGGTGGCGAATGCCTCTCTTCTGGTGGCCTGGCCTCGGGGGTGGCGGGAGAGTCTGCTACCCCCTTGGTCATGCCCCAGCCTGGTGGATCAGATGGAGAAGTTGACGAGATGGAGGTCCAGCTCACTGAGTCTCGCAAGAGGCGTCGTGAGCGGGATGGCCTCTCCCCCCCCAGGAAGACAGGGAATGCCCTCGTGGAGCCGGTCCTTGACTCGGACGATGGGAGGCGGCTGATGTGTCTAGACATCGAGGGTGTCGATGCTGCGGTTGCGGACGAGCTCCCGCCGGGGGTGCGGACTCGCCGCTCTTCCTTAGGCAACATCCACCCCAAGCTGGCGGAGCCCCCCTGGGTCCTTCCAGACTATGGGGGACTCCTGTCCTTCTTGAAGTTAACTAAGGGGCAGAGGAACGTAGCAGGACGCATCACTCAGTGGTGCGCAGACCCCAAAGTGTTTGTTAAGGGTGCCAGGGCAGCTGCCAAGCTCATGCAGCAGGATCTGGGCACACGCCAGATGGCTTACCGTTTGGAGAAGCTTGCCCAGAGGGTGAGAGTTGAGTGGGACTTGGGCGGGTCCCTCGACTAGAGTAGGGCACAGTAGGCCTTCCTTGACCTGTCTGTACTGCCTTGCTCTGCTCTTGGGTGCTCGTTCTTCCACCCGTACCTTGCTGTGCTCTTCCTCTCCCACACCCACATCCATGGCAGCCACAATCATTGGCACCTTCAACATCAACGGCTGTCGAGACTCGGTGAAGCGCGAAGCCGTCCTGGAGCTCCTGCGACAGAAGAGGCTGGCCGTCGCCTTCCTTCAAGAGACGCACTCTGACAGATTCAACCAGGCTGCCTGGCGGGCTGCCTGGCGAGGACAGGTGTTCCTGAGCCATGGCACCAACCTTAGCGCTGGGGTCGCGACTCTCTTATCACCACAGCTGCAGCTTGACGCGGCGGTGCCGCAGGAGGTCATCCCCGGCCGCCTGCTGACCGTCCGCGTCACCATCGCACAACACCGCCTGCTGCTCATCAACGTCTACGCGCCTTCCAATGGTCAGGAGAGGGTCGTTTTCTTCGAGACCCTGGCTGCCCTCCTGCGCGACGCTAGCGAGGATGATGACCTGCTCCTCCTCGGTGGGGATTTCAACTGCACCACTGCCCCGCGCCTTGACCGCACAGGGCCTGAGCCCCACCTGCCCTCCGCTCGCAAGCTGCAATCTGCCTTGGAGGGGGCAGACCTCATGGACATCTGGCGAGCCCTGCATCCTGATGCGCGCCAGTACACCTGGGCCAGGATGGGTGCCGGTGGTGTCACCATGGCTCGCCTCGACCGCCTTTATGTCACCAGGCACCACCTGCCACTCCTGCGCAGCAGCTGCATCGCTCCCTCGGGTCTGTCAGATCATGACCTAGCCTTCAGTGAACTGAGCCTGCCGGGGAGAGCCTGTGCGCAGGCACCTTATTGGTGTTTCAACGTCAGCCTGCTTCAGGACTCCTATTTCCGGGACTGCTTTGCCCACTTCTGGAGGAGGTGGGAGGCTGCGAGATCGAGCCACTCCTCCTGGAAGCTGTGGTGGGACGTGGGCAAGGTACAGATCCGAGCCTTTTGCCAGCAGTACACCCAGCTGGCCGCGAACGAGACGCGCCGACGTATCCGGGAGTTGGAGGAGGACGTGGCGGAGCTCGAGGCTGCTCTGCTGGCCGCTGGCAGCGACGCGGCACTGAGCGAGGGCCTCCGGTTCCGCAGGAAATGTCTGCGCGACCTGGCGGAGAGCGCGGCCTGCGGCGCGAGGATCCGCGCCCGTTGCCAGGAACTGGCGGAAACTGACGCCCCGACCCGCTTCTTTTTCAACCTGGAGCGGCGGAGGGCAGCGAGCAAAGTCTTGGACCATCTCAAGACTCCTGAGGCCGGGTCATTACAGAGCCTGGCGAAATACGCGAACATGCCGTCGCCTTCTATCGTGACCTGTTTGCGGCCGAGCCGTCGTGCCCCGAGGCCACGCGGGAACTCCGCGAGGGCCTACCACGTCTCGATGCCCTGGAGGCCGGAGAGCTTGAGCGGGACTTGTCCCTGGAAGAGCTGGCGGCCGCCACGGCCGGCCTCGCCTCCGGCAAAGCCCCGGGCCTCGATGGGTTGCCTGCTGAGTTTTACAAGACCTTCTGGCCTCTCCTCGGCCCCAGCCTCCTGCGCGTTTTCCAGGAGAGCCTCGCCGACAAGGTCTTGCCGATCAGCTGCCGCCGAGCGGTGCTGACCCTGCTGCCCAAGAAGGGAGACCTGGGCTACATGAAGAACTGGCGGCCGGTCTCCCTGCTGTGCGCGGACTATAAGATCCTGGCCAAAGCGTTGGCCACCCGCCTCCGCACGGTCATGGCCTCTCTCACCGGGCCCGAGCAGAGCTACTGCGTGCCGGGCAGGACCATTCAAGACAACCTGTTCCTGCTGCGGGACCTACTCACGGCTAGCGAGCTCTTTGGCCTCGACATCGGCCTCATCTCTCTAGACCAGGAGAAGGCCTTTGACCGGGTGGGCCACGCCTATCTCTTCCGGACTCTGGAGGCCTTTGGTTTTGGGCCCCTCTTCACCGGGGCCCTCCGGGTCTTGTACCGAGACATTTCCAGCCTGCTCAAGGTGAACGGTGTGCTGTGTGCTCCGTTCCCCGCACGCAGGGGCATTCGTCAGGGGTGTCCGCTGTCGGGCATGCTCTACTCCCTGGCCATCGAGCCGCTGCTGCACACGCTGCGACGCTGCCTGAGTGGTGTGGCCCTGCCAGTGGCCACCGGCCCGTCTGCTAGGCCTCCTCTCCAGCTGTCGGCATATGCGGATGATGTCACCGTCTTCCTCAACACTCAGGAAGACGTGCGGATCCTGGCGGATTGCCAGCGTGCCTATGAGCGCGCCTCCTCCGCCCGCATCAACTGGGCCAAGAGCGATACTTTGCTGCTTGGCGCATGGACTGGCACGCCCCCCCCCCCGGACTTGCCGGGGGGGCTCACATGGCGCCGCGAGGGCCTCAAGATCTTGGGCGTGTTCCTGGGGCCACCGACCTTCATGGCGCGCAACTGGGACGACCTCGAGGAGGGGGTGGAGGCCCGCCTGCAGCAGTGGCGCTGGCGCCTGCCCAGCCTTTCCTACCGGGGGCGCGTCCTTGTCATCAACAACCTGGCGGCAGCGACCTTGTGGCACCGGTGTGCCGTGCTCGACCCCCCACCGGATCTCCTGGAGAGACTCCAGCGCAACCTGGTGGACTTCTTCTGGGATGGGCGCCACTGGCTCCCACGAGCAGTCCTTCACCTGCCTATTGCCGAGGGGGGCCAGGGTCTGGTTGACCTGGCCAGCAGGGTGGCGGCCTTCCGCCTGCAGGCCCTTCAGCGACTGCTTTACAGCGAGGAGCAGCTGCCATGGCAACAACTGGCATGCCGGTTCCTACAGAGGGTCGGCGCCCTTGGCTTTGACCGGGAGCTCTTTTTGTTGACACCCACGCTCCTGAACTGGGCGGTGCTTCCGGCCTTTTATCGCAGCGTGGTACGAGCCTGGCAGGCCGCCTTCCACCTCCAGCCTCGAGCCCGGACACTGTGTTTCCCGCAGCTACTGAGGGAGCCTCTGGTGCACAACTCAGCCCTGTGGGGCTCCGTGCCAAGCCTGGCCTCTGCCAGCCTCACGGCCACCCTCATCCAGGCGCATGTCCTCCGCCTGCACCATCTCCTGGACCCCGCTCGGTCAGCCTGGCTCTCGCCCGAGGCGCTGGCCGCACAGCTGGGCGTGCGCTCCATCCGCACCATGGGTCATCTCCTGCGTGACATCCATGCCGCCCTCCCGCCGGTGGCGGCGGCCGCCTTGGACGAACATCTCCGTGCGCGCCAGATCCCGCGGGCCACGGATGCCGCGAGCGAGGCTTTCCCTTCGCTGCCGGTCACCCCGGCTGTGGCCGCGGAGTTGGCCGGTGGGCTGGGCACTCTGTTGCGGCTCCCCATGCCTCCCGATAGTGACACGGGTTGTCCCTTTGCTTCTCTATCGCGTAGAAGCTTGTATGCCTGGGTGGTCTGTGTCCGCCACGCTCAGGTGCTGGCGGGACGCCCCGATACACCGTGGCGACGGCGCCTGGGGCCACCGGCTTCTCCACCGGCCCACCCGGCGTGGCGCACATTGTATAAGCCGCCGACCGCCAAGAAGACTGGCGACCTGCATTGGCGGTTGCTGCACGGCATCCTAGCCACTGGCACGTTTGCGTCCCACTTTGACCCAGCCGCTTCAACGGCCTGCCCCTTCTGCCCTGGGGGCATGGAGGAGGATCTCTTTCACACCTTCCTGGACTGTCCCCGCCTGCGGCCGCTCTTTGCCACCCTCGAGCTGCCGCTGCGGGTGCTGGGCAGGAGCCTCTCAGAGACCACCTACATATGCTCCTACCCGTACCGGGCGGCCGAGCGGGGCGCCATCTGCCTGGCCAAATTTTTGCTGGGCCAGGCCAAGATGGCTGTCCTCAAGAGCCGCCGTAACCGGCTTGCCGGCACTGGCTCAGACGATGCCCCGCGGCTCTTTGGCCTCCTAGTGCGGGCGCGCCTCTCGCTGGAGTTTGAGCACGCTGTGCTCCGGTGGGGGGTGCCCGCCTTCGAGGCACTCTGGGCCCTTGAGGGAGCGCTGTGCCACGTGGAGGACGGCCATCTCAAATATGCGCTCTGATGTCATGACTGGTCTGGGCGACCGGGCGGGCGCAGTGGCGGACTGTGGCTTCCGGCTTGTGCCGTGCCCTGGGCCCTCACCAGGCTGCTTTTGTTTATTTTCTCGGGGTGAGAAGTCGAAGGGTTTTGTACGTGTACTATGGGACAGGGAAGGGTGGAATTGTTCGTTTCTCGAGGGCTATATATATAAATAGCATGTTAGACAAGATGTGTATTACTGCGAAGGTGTTTGTCACGGTGTGATGTTCTGAATGTCCTGGAATGGTTTCTCTTTGGTGTGGTTTGATGTTTTTTTTTGCTTTCTGTACCTGATCTTTTGTGAAATAAAGTTGTTAACAGTCCTTCCTTCAGGTTGGGAGAAGAGACGGCTTTAAAAGTTCCGCCCGTGTAGACGCCCTAGGCTCGTGACCCTTTAATCAGGCTGGTTCTGAGGCTGAGTGGCAGTCGCCGTCTGTTAGTTGGCGCTTATATATAGCATGTTAGACATGATGTGTATTACTGCGAAGGTGTTTGTCACGGTGTGCTGAATGTCCTGGAATGGTTTTTCTCTGGTGTGGTTTGATGGTTTTTTGCTTTCTGTACCTGATCTTTTGTGAAATAAAGTTGTCAAAAGTCCTTCCTTCCTTCCTTCCTTCTGCATTGGACGCTTTGGATCAGGCTTGCTTGGAGCTGCATGGGGCGATCCTGAGCATAAGACTCCCTGCCTTCGTATCTATTTCTTTTCTGACTCCCACCTGTCTAAAGGTCTCTTGCTTCCATTTATCTCCCTTTCTGATTGTTTCTTGCATTTTTTCTTCTTTTTCTCTGCTCTCTTTTTCTCTGCTCTCTGTCCCCTCCCCCTTTACTTCTGGTTTCTTTGTCTGCGAGTTTCAACGTTACAGCTTTTTTTGTACTGTTTCTTTTTTCTTTCTTTCTTTTCCTCTTGTTTGTTGTGGGGAGTTATCCTTTTCTATATCTTACCTTTTGAGGGGTGCTCTCAATCCCCCCCACCCTTTTCTTTTTTGACTCCCTATGTTGGGTCAAGGTCTTCATAGATGCCCTAGCTCGTCTCCTAGGACAGCGTAACATATGTTACACAGATCGTGTTAACATAGTCCCAGTGATTTACCTGAGCACTTCCACCCTGGTCAGTAGAGTGTGTGCGGAGGGCCTGGACATCGGGGGCGTACACTATCTTGTCATGCCCCTAGACACCCAGGCAGTGAGGGTGGTGATTTCCAGTGTGCCCCCACATGTGACCGACCAGGAGCTGGCCAAGGAACTTGAGCTCTATGGGGTTCCTATGAGTCTCTTTTGCCGACTGACAATCAGAAACAAGGACCCAAAGTTGAAACATGTCCTGTCTTTTCAAAGACAGGTTTTCATGCTCCTCAGTAAGGGCCCGCAGTCTCTGCCTTGCTCTTTGAACCTCATGTTTGATGGGCAGAGGTTTGTGATTTATTGTTCCTTGGGGGAGACCATGTGTTTATAGTGTGGTAGCTCTTCCCACCTAGCAGCCCAGTGCCTGCAGGGGAAAGCGACCAAAACATCGGTGACTGCAGTGGTGCTGACAGATGGCACATCCACTTCTGGGACACAGGCCCTGCCCAGTGAGGACAGGAGCTCTTCCTGACCTCCTTTCACCCCTGTTCCATCCAAGGAGGCTGGGGTCTCTGGCATAACAGCACCATCCAGTGGAGGGGCTAGGACTACTCCCCAGACCTCTCCCCCACCCATTCTACCCAGACACAGTCAGTCCCGCAAGCACCCATGGCATGAGTTTTGCTTGTCCACAGCTTGAGGGGCAGTTCCCTCCAGACCCCTGCACTTATCTCCTTGAAACTTTACAGGCATTGTGACCTCAGTAAGAGCTACCACCTCTGCAGTTTTCACCCCCCTGTGGTGTGACACACAGCCGTGACATGTTTGGCTTTCAAGAATTTGTGGTACAGTTCCCCCTAAGCCCCTAAATCAATATTCTTGAAACATGGCAGGTTTTATGCTCTCAGCAGAGGCTACCATATCTGCAAGTTTCATTCAAATCAGACAAGAAACAACAAAGTTATAGCTATTTCATGATTCCCCTTTATACCCTATGGCTGGATCTCTGAGGTGGCTCCAAAACTTCGGAGCCACTTTGGCCAGATTGAGGCAGAAACCCAGTCTGGAGCTCTGGATTGGATCGCGGCCATCTGAAGCGGCTGAATCTGAAGCTGGATTGGATTGCACAGGCCTACCAGCTGGCCTCACCTCTGGCAAAGCCCCAGGCCTTGATGGGTTACCTACTGAGTTCTACAAGACCTTCTGTCCTCTCCTTGGTGCCTTCCTCCTGTGCGTTTTCAAGGAGAGTCTTGCCAACAAGGTACTGATGATCAGCTGCCACTGAGTGGTGCTCATGCTGCTGCCCAAGAAGGGAGACCTTGGCTGCATTAAGAATTGGAGGCCCATCTCCCTGCTGTGCATGGACTACAAGATTCTGGCCAAAGCACTGGCAACCTGCCTCTGCACCATCATGGCCTCCATCATGGCTACTGCGTGCCGGGCAGGACCATCCAAGACAACCTGTTCCTGCTGTGTGACCTACTCACATCCAGCCAACACTTTGGCCTAGACATCAGCCTCATATCTCTGGATCAGAAGAAGGCATTCGACCGGGTGGTCCATGCCTACCTCTTCCAGACCCTGGAGGCCTTTGGCTTTGGGCCCCTCTTCATTTGGGCCCTCTGGGTCTTGTACCAAGACACCTCCAGCCTGCTCAAGGTGAACAGTGTGCTCTGCACCACATTCCCTACATGCAGCGGCATCTGTCAGGGCTGCCCCCTGTCAGGCATGCTCTATGCCCTGGCCATTGAGTGGAGCTGCCTGAGTGGTGTGGCCTTGCCAATAGCCATGGGCCCATCCACTGGCCCGCTGCTCCAGCTGTTAGCATATGCGAACAACGTGACCATCTTCCTTAACACCCAGGAAGACATGTGAGCTCTGATGGATTGCCACTGAGCCTATGAATATGCCTTCTCAGCCCGTATTGACTGGGCCAAGAGTGATACCCTGCTGCTTGGCACGTGGATCAGTGCGATATTCCTGGATTTGCCAGGGGGCCTTAAGGTCCTAGGTGTGTTCCTGGGGCCACCAACCTTCATGGCATGCAACTGGGATGGCTTTGAGGAAGGGGTGGAGGTCTGCCTACAATGGTGACACTGGCACCAACCCAGCCTCTTCTACTGTGGACGTGTCCTCATCACAAACAACCTGGTAGTGGTGACCCTGTGGCACTGGTGTGCTGTACTTGACCCACCACAGGACCTACTTGAGAGGCTCCAGTGCCTCCTGGTAGATTTTTTTCTGGGATGGACACCACTGGCTCCCATGAGCTGTCCTTTACCTACCTGTCACTGAGCGGGGGCAGAGCCTGGTTAACCTCATGAGCAAGGTGGCCGCTTTTTGCCTGCAAGCCCTTCAGGGAATCCTCTACAGTGAGGAGTGCACACCCTGGCAACAACTGGCATGCTGGTTCTTGCAGAGGATAGGGGCCCTTGGCTTCAACCAGGAGCTCTTCCTGCTGGACCTCATGCTCCTGAACTGCACAGTGTTTCTGGCTTTCTACTGTGGCATGGTACAAGCCTGGTAGGCCACCGTCCGCCTCTAGCCCTGGGCCCAGCATCTGAAGTTCCTGCAGCTACTGAGGGAGCCCCTCAGCAGCTGGCCCCTCAGGGCTGGTGCACAACCCAGCCCTGAGGTGCCCTGTGCTGAGCCTGGCCTCCACCAAGCTCATGGCCACCTCCATCCAGGCATGTGTCCTCCACCTCAGCCACTCCTTGACTCCGCTCAGTTGGCCTGGCTCTCACGTGAGGCCCTGACCACCTGGTTAGGCATGCACTCCATCCACAGTGTGGGCCATCTCCTGTATGACATCCAGGCTGCCCTCCCACTGGAGGCAGCAGCTACCTTGGATGACCATCTCCGGGCATGCCAGGTCCCCCATTCCACAGATGCCCAGAGCGAGGCTTTTCCTGCACTGCCAGTCACCCCAGCTGTGGTGGGCGAGTTGGCCAGCAGGCCTGGCACCCTGCTGACGCTCCCTGTGCCTCCCGACAGTGACACGGGTTGCTCCTTTGCTTTTCTGTTGTGTAGAAGCCTATATGCCTGGGTGGTTCATGTCTGCCATGCCCAGGTGCTGGTGGGCCACCCCGATACACCATGGCGATGGCGCCTGGGGCAACCAGATTCCCCACCAGCCCACCTGGCTTGGCACACATTGTATAAGGCACCAACCACCAAGAAGGCTGGTGACTTGCAGTGGCAGTTGCTGCATAGCATTCTAGCTACTAGCATGTTTGCATCCCACTTTGACCCAGCTGCCTTGACAACCTGCACCTTCTGCCCCAGGGGCATTGAGGAGAACCTTTTTCATGCCTTCCTTGGCTGTCCCCACCTGTGGCCGTTCTTTGTCGCCCTTGAGCCACCACTGTGAGCACTGGGCAGGAACCTCTCGGAGACCATCTACATGTGCTCCTACCCATATCGGGCAGCTGAGCAGGGCGCCATCTGCCTGGCCAACTTTCTACTGGGTCAGGCCAAGATGGCTGTCCTCAAGAACTGCCACAATCAGCTTAGTGGGATTGGCTCAGAGGATGCCCTGCAGCTTTTCGGTCTCCTGCTGTGGGTGCGCCTCTCATTGGAGTTTGAGCACGCTGTGCTCCTGTGGACAGTGCCCACCTTTGAGGCATGCTGGGCCCTTGAGGGAACACCGTGCCACATGGAGGATGGCCATCTTCAATATGCACACTGATGTCATGACTGGTCTGGGTGACTGGGCAGGCTCGGTGTCAGACTTAAACTCCCAGATCATGCTGTGCCTTGGGCCCTTACCAGGCTGCTTTTTGCTTTTTTCTTTGTGTGAGAAGTTGAAGGTTTTGCCACATGTATGATTGGATAGAGCAGGATAGGGATCATTTGTTTATAGAGGGCTTTGGTCTATACGACCATGTGGCCGGTGTCCTGACCACATAACGGTATGTTAGGCACGACATGTAATAGAGCAAAGGTGTCTGTCATGGTGTGATGTTATGAATGTAATGACATCATACTTTTGGTTTGATGGTAATTTGTTTGTCTTTGCTTTGTTTATTGGACCTGGGCCCTGGATGGGCCAACTCTGTGTACCCTAAACCTCTAAATAAAGTAGTTAAAAAGTCAAAAGGCCTTCCTTCCTTCCTTCCTTCCTTCCTTGTTTTACTTTACACTTGGATTTTGACTATGAACTAATGGTATGTTTTATTCTGATATAATTTATTCTGTATTTTTTTTTCTTTTTATTAACTGTAGGTCCCCCAAGAAGCACAGGACAACAGAGCTTCATCTTCAGGATATGCTGGTTATCCAGTCAACCCAAAGAAGATCAGAAATGTGACACATGTTTAGGGAATACTTCTGCTTGATGTTTATATATCAGCTATCATTTTTGCTTTTGGAAGACTGCTTATGAAAAAGAAAGATCACCATTATTTCACCTTTTTTTTTGGAAAATAGGACCATAGACTTATTTTATTTATTTTTCACATAATGAAAACAACTACTGAGAAGAAATAATAGTTTTTGCTCTGGCACACAACATTCAACCCAGTTCTGTACACAAATAACTATCTTTGATCTTACAGCTGGATCTACACAGGTGAACTCAATGGCTTTTGATTTAATTCTGTGGGGCTCCACAAGGGCAAGGTTTTGTGTCATGAAGTCCCATGGTAGCCAATCTGGCTCCATACAGGCACAAAGATTTGATCATCCATATCTGATTGTAAGATCAGGAACAATAAATGTTAGAGATATATTAGTCCACAACTGTATAATCTACAACTGGTTAGTATTATATTTGTTTAGTTTATTTTATGTAATTTAACTTATTGTGATCATCTTAAGCTTACTAATTAACAAAACTTCTTCAATTCTTAATATGATCAAGGAAGGATTCTCATTAAAATCAGTTGATAATTCTCTAATAAAGTGGTATTTGATAGAATACAAGGTTTTCAGTACAACACAGGTTTTTGCTAAAAGTGCCATCTTTCTGAAGAAAATTTCAATGTAATATCAAAAAGCCAAGAAATATTCAATTTTTAACAGAAATCCAAAACATTTAAGTTAAGAAGACAACAACTCCCTCCCCCTCGTCAAGAGGAAACAAATGCCAGGGGAGAGCTCTGTGGAAAAAAGGCAAACACCCTGGTGTTTACCTTAGGAGCCAGGAGGATTGCTGGAAGCAAGAGTGGTGGGCAACAGCACTTCCAGAGTAAATGCTGGATCTGGATTGGCCAGAGATGCACAGCACCAAGTACTTCTGGCCCCAGAGAGGGGCAGTCCAGGGAAGAACCCTGCAATGGTAAGCCTGGAGCAAAGGGGAACTCCCTTACCCATGTCTGCTGGGAAAACTGTAGGAGGCAGTCATTGGGGAGAGGGTGTGCAGAGATTGGAGGGACCCTGAAGAAGTTGGTGTGCTGGACAGCATTGTGGGCAGAGAGATCCAGTGGAATAAGGATTTAGCTTTCCAAGTATGTGGAGAGAGGGGGGGGGGACCTGGGTGGCAGCAGGAAGCTTGGTCTTCTTAGAGGGACAGACTGACCTTTGAATGATGGCCTGAGGTGGCTGGGGAAGCAGAGGAAAGTTTTCTTTTTCTTGTGGAGAGTTTTTTTTTTCTTAAATTTTTGTGACCCTCAGTATAAGGACTGTGGAGTCGTGAGGATGGGTGTAGGGAATGGAGGAGCCCTGTTAACACCACCTAACTGGCTGGGTGGGTTGGAGCAGGGTTTGTTTTTTTTCTTTTTCATATCTTCCACTGAATATTATAAGAAAAACATCAAAGATGTGGCAGGTTAGAATATAACATCTGGGAGGGGCTGAGGGGTAATTTTGTATCCCTTTTGCCCATTAAAGAAAAGAAAAAGCATCATCCTTCTTGGGGCCCAAGCCCTAAAGCACCTATAGTTTACATCCCCCAAAAAACACTTCTGAAAATTGGTTTTTGAATTTCTGACTCACAGGAATTGTATAGATGCCTTCTGCCCATGCTGAGGCCTTATGGGTTTTAGCCCAAATCATATTATGCCTCAAAACATTTGTCTCTAAACATGATCTTGTTCCTTCCTACACAATAGGCAAAATTCCATTAAAGGGCCTAGTTTACTTATGTACCTTTCATGTGCTACCTTCTTAGCCTGAAAATCTTTGTTCGTTTTCCTAGACTTGATCTATTGCACATGCTCAAGTGCAATCTAGTATGGTCATTTAGGTGTCTAACTTTGCTTACATTGTGTTCTGACTTTATTTAATTTGGGAAAGAATATAAATTCTATGTAAATCACCAAATCCTTAAGTAGAAAAAGACCACATGTATCAATTAATTGATGCTGAGATTAGGCATGATCATAGCATGTAAGTCTTGCTTAGTAGTGTAATGGATAAGGCACCAGAAGGAAATGGATGACCTGAATTCTGATATTATTGTTTATCCATGGTATTTAAGGACTATGTGATGTTAAATACATGAACAGTCCAGGGAGCAAGCAAGAGGAAACTTGATTGTTCAGTCTAGTGGTCAGGGAAATTGGGGAATGGAGTCTCCTGTGTTCTTGTTCATGTTGCTGGGAATGTTTATGGATAGGGTATAATGGATAACTAACACTGGGAGCAGGAGCCTTAACCACTACACTGCAGTCATGCTTACTCTCTCTAGCTCCCTGACCCTTTCAATTGTGGCTGCCAGTGGCCTAGCTACAACAGGGGATGGAGGAGCCTCAAACTCCTAGGTGATTTGTCAAGGAGTGGGAGGCCCCTTCTCCCCAGTGTCTGCCTGTCAATTTGCTACTGAGGCAGGCACCTCCTCAGAGTAAAAGGAATTCCAACAGGGTGCCTTCCCTCTTAGTGAGATGCAGCAAGCCAAATCTTAACTGAAGCACATGAGGTTATCTATGTCTGCCTATTGACAGAAGTGAGGAGAGGTAGTTACACATCTCTCTGAGATTAGAGGCACACTAGGCTGCCCATGGAGAGTATTGGATCAGATCTTCTGAGGAAGGTGCTTAAGTTCAAGTCAAGCAGCAAGCACAGTAGGCAGAGCCTTGGAGGCAAAATAGGATTTCAACCAGAGTTCTCCAGGCAAAGTGCTCCAACTTAGGTTGGAGATTGCCAGGATGCATCATGGTGGCTTATCAAGCCACTTCACCAAAATGAATCATAGGTAGGGGTCTACCCAACTCAAGAAGGTGACTGACTAATTTCATGAGCAGTTTACAGGGCTGGCTCCCACTTTCATGGGCTTATTCAGGTGGGGCCCACCTCCATTTCTGATTGTCCAAGGGGCCCTGGTGGCTCCACCCACTGCCACTGACTGGTGGATGGGGATGTCAGTCATGTGGGTCCCACTCCTCACCACTGATTGGTGAAGAGGGGTGGAGCTGCATGACCGACAGCTCTCTTAGCCAATCAGCAGTCAGGGGTGGGAGTGGCAGCCATCTTGCCTGCTTGCCTTTGTGGCAGCAGTCCCTTTTGTGCTGGGCTATGCAGCCAGGAGGACTGCTGGCTTCCACTGGGCAGCTAGTATTTTGTTTTTAGTAAGTGTTTTCTTGTTTTTTTTTCTGTGGATTTCACGGAGATCGCCTGATTTCATGATTTCCACGAAGTGTGTACAACTGTGATTTGAGTAGGTGCCTACTCATAGGCCCTTAGAGGATAATTCAGAAATGAGATACTTGATAAACAACTCCTTTCACACGCTGCAGTGGCATTTCTCAGTAGGATTTGATGGTTTTCAGCCAGACTGATAATTTTCATTTTCAGAATTTTTTTTTCACTTTATGACTTTTTGCTAAAATTAAGTATTTTCCACAGAAAGACTTTTCCAACTACATGTTCTTTCTTCTATGTATTGATAACTTTATGAATTTTCCTTTATTCTGTATACATCTTTTGTATGTGCCGGATGATGTGTCCTTAGTGAGAAGTGATGGCACTAGAATTATTTCTACAATTATATTCTATGCAGCAAAGAGATGGAATCCAGATCTTGAATTTTTGGGGGAAATTGCTTTGCAGGGTAAGCATTTTGAATTTTATTAAAGTGTGACAGATTCTGCATTATTAGTAGAATTTTATTGCCTGTCTGTTAGAACTAATGCTGAGGCCAATTCATATTGACATGCCTAATTATCTACAAAAGTGTTTCAGATCCTGGAAATCTCTCTGCAACCTCCATCAGTCTTTTCTACTGGAGGGAGTAGGGGAGAAGGAGGAGTTCAAACTGTTATTTACTACAGTGATGCCAGAAACATGGTTTGTAAGTAACAATGTCTTTATAACGAGAATATAAATAATTTGTACCTAATTGTCTATTCATCCTTCTTTGTAGTAACAAGGGACTGGAAGAAAAATCAATAGCATAGTGGTATTAGTATTATTGTTGATATACCTTAGCACAAAGGGAGCCTAAATGACTTAAAAACCTAAAAATAAGCCATCTAGCTCAATAGAGGGAACCAGGATTCAGCAGTCACAACTGTATTCAAACAGGTCCATGCTACATTATGTTAGAGTATTTCTTGTAAATCTTGTATAGAAGTTTAAATGAAACATTTCAGAATAGTTTTATTTTAATGGAAAATGTCAAGATTTCAAATTTTTGTTCCCAATTTGGACAGATTTCAAAACCTCAGAATTTTCTTAAGTATTGAAATGACCTATTTTAGTCAGTTCTAGTAACACTTTTTAAAATGCTTTTCATTCATTTAGTCCTTGTTATGAACTATGTTACTGCTTAGGGAATGGCTGACTGAATACATCTCATCAAAGAGTATAAGGGCTTTGAAATTGTATTTTTACTTTTTTTCCCACTAATCTATACCCTTTTGCATAAATGAAAATAAAACACTGCCATGCACAAGGCTGGTGATGGGAGATCTGTTGTTCTAATACAAGAAATTAGAATGAGACACTTTCACAAATTATATGGTACCTTTCACCAAAGGAAGTTCAAAATCTGACTTGACAAATAGGTTAGTCATGTCTAGTTTCTTTTGGGCATACTAGAACATGTCGTAGGAACCCATTTATGGCAATGTGATTTTCTGGATGTCCCTTGTCATGCATAGAAGTTAAATAAGCATTAAGTTTTGCTCTAAATTGCCTTATGGACTTCTAGAAACCCTAACTATGCAGGGAATTGCCAAAACATTTAATGCTCCACCATTCCCTTTTGTCATGGATGACTGATACTAAGGAATATTTCCAGTGATTTCACCAAGATTGAGATAAACCCCTAAAAATATGATTACCCCAAAAGTCAGATTCTGCATTTTTCTTCTAATTCTATAATAGATGATATGACATAGCAATATGAATTTTGTCTATATCATGTGATGTTCACATGGTGCTGTATATGTCACTGTCTCCATAAAGCACACCTTTTGCCGAAATGTATACTGCAACCATGAAATGTTTGGGCTAATAATAGTCTGGCTCTGTTTTTTTGCTGCCAGGTACTCTAGTACATTCCATTGAGCTGGGATATGTTCATAAGTGGAAGCAGTGTATTCATTGCTGCTTACAGTATCCTTTAAAAGTATTAATTGACAAAAGGAATACTGTCAATGATATCTGCAGATTTTCATACCAAATTCATTTTCTTTAGATATTTCGTATAACTTGTGTGTTGTTTTTTATTTTACTTTTTAGGTTGTTTTATAAGCTGTTTACTAGAGACAATAACAGTTAGGATAGAAACCAGCTATAAAGTTGTTACACATTTTCAAGAACTAACTTTATAGCTGGTTGGCTCTTTTTATAGCTGGATAGTCATTTTATTATTATGTGATAATTATTTTGCACTGGTTTAAATTTATTGCATGATTAACCAGTTAATTATAGGATAATTACTTTGCACTTTGGCTGGTCTTACTTTGCACATGTGGCTGATCTAAATTTATTGTGTGATTAATTAGTGTCATAAATGTAACATACATTAGAGGCCTGAGTATTATCAGAGCCCTTTCATACAAGGATATGCATCGCTCAAAAAGCATAAAATATGTAAGTATTTCCAGGACATGCAATAGTGTAAACATGCAGGATTTCAGAGATTTTATGGAGATACTAATCTCCTATACACATAGTTCTCCTACACACTGATTTTATGATTCAGGCTTGAGGAACATCTTAATATGGTTACATCTCATTTTTGATGTTTGTAAATATGACCACTGCCTGATACTGTTAAATTATTCTGTGTGCCATTACAAAGGGTTTTTATTTCAATGAATTACACCCAGAAATAAGTGCTTCATGAACATAGAATACTTGTTTCCAGAGTAAGGTTTCTTAAAGTTGTCTTCTTCAGTTTTGTCTTTCACAGGGTAGTCATACTGTCTAGGGACAGACATTACACCTAAACTGGGTTAAGTGATCAGAAACTGATTTAAAACTGTAACAGATGTTCAGTTCACATCAACCAGTTTGAAAATGGCTGAAAATGGATTGAGATAAACCGGGTTGAATGTAGTATCAGACTTAATTGATTTGGGTCAAACCATTTTATACAACATCTGTCCCAGGCTCCTTGCTGGTTTAAGATAAATCAGACACCCCCAGCATCCCTGCTCTCTGGGCTGGGTGGGGCTTTCTGCTCCGCAGCAGGGCTGGCACCTCCCCTCTATTCCCTGGCTGTAGCTCTGGCATAGACTTGCAGGCATAGAACATCTGCCTGGTTTCTCCCTGCTACACAAGTATTATTCCCCCCACCCCTCTGTCTTATGCAGAGACCTCAGCCTTAGCTAGCATATCACATGCTGGCTACCGTCTGTGCTGTGGGGGATGACAAAGGTAGGCAGGCTTTTTGGAGATAATCAACAGGTAGCTTAAGGTCATTCCTTGGAAAACTATTGCTTTCTTAATGGGGTGATAATCTTTCCCTGCTGTTCTGCTCAGGAAGGGGGACATAATAAGAGCATCCTGCTGGGGCTTGGCTGTGGCACCCTCAGCAAAGCTTTGTGGAAGGGAAGGGAGAGCTGCTTTAGCACCCTTCGGCTTCTAGCCTGAGCCACTGCAGGCACATGCTGGCATTTTCTCAGTCAGGAGGGGATGTCTGTGTGGTTAGAAAGTGGTTCATCCTAGCCAGGTTAGACTAACCTTCAGAGATAGAAACAATTCAGGCTCAGGCTTTTTGAATTTCTGTCCCTAGCCCTTGTGCAGACTTCATGTGCAGGTTTCCTTTAACAATAAAAAACAATTCAAATTTGAGTCGGCTGAGTAGAATCAACAGATGCAAACCTTCATTCTTGCAATTAAAAGGAATTCACAGTATTGACTCCATGTTTACTTTCAGTATCTAATGATACTTGGTCTCATACATTTATGAAGTAGTATATAGAGTTTTTGGTGCTGCCAGTGATCAAATGTTTAGTTCGTCTTCAACTACTTGGCAATCAGTATGTCTACAGTGACTGGTGCAAAATGCTCTTGGGGAGGGATGCTTCCACAGATGCCATGCCCATCTACTTGTGCTTGCATGCACCAAACTTGGAAATGTGGTGGTGAAGCTGCACTGGGGGCATCTCACATAGATGATAACTCTGAAGAACCCTAAAGAGGGAAGTATTGAGAGTAACTTCACTACTGAGTTTCTGGATTTGGTGCATGCAGGCATCAGTGATTGAGCAGGGCATGCTCAGCAGCTGAAGCAGAGTAAACATTCCATATATGTATTCTGCCTACTATTACTCATGTGAATCCCTGCTGCTGTAACTCAAAACCCTCTTGGTGATCAGCAATCCCCTTCTTGGCTCAACTCAACTCTTGCAGGCAACTTTGAGACATACTGCCTTCAGACAAACAACTGTATAACATTGGTACCAAAGCCATGGTATGTCTGTAAGTATCCTGATACTGAGAGTTGTACAAGGCTCAGCAATGCTGCCTTCTCTGGTGTCAACAGGTTACATAGCAACCCATTCAATTATGAGATGCAAAGAAAATCAATCTTCAATGGCATCTGACTACAATTTTTTATGAAGCAGATGCTGCCTCTGGGAGGGCAGTAGGCTAGTCAATTTTCATTTGAGACTTCAATACCTACCCTCTATAATTTGACCACTGCTTGTAAGTCTCTATAAGTACAGTTAGGTAACTATGTCCAGAAGAAAAAGAGAATACTGTCCTTGTCATAGCAGGTGCTTCTCTAATATGTTATCTGTGGGTATTCCATGAGCAACCCTTCTGTTAAACTATATCAAAATGCATATACATTTGGATCTTGGTTAGTTAGGGAGCTGAGGGAGAGTTAGTTTATCCTGCCTTCTTTTGGCCCTCACAGAAGGGAAAGGCAGAAGGAAACCTACTGAGAGTTGGAGTGGACTGCAGAGGGAGCTGTTGATCACTGTTTGATTTCTAGTTTCTAATACTTGGGATTGCAAGAACATCTATCAGTAGAATACCTATAAAGAGTATGCCTTGAAAAACATCTGTTATTGCAAGGCCAGTAACCTTTCCTATAAGTAGCATTCCATTGGTTAAAAGTCTTTCAAAAAATACTTCAGTTCAGTAGCGTAACTGGGATGGCAGACCAGGGCAGCTGCCCCAGGCACTGACTTAGGTGGTGGGCAGAGAAATATCAGCTTCCACTGCAGCCACAGTCATGCTGCTGACGTAGCAGCAGACAGAAGTTGCAGCTGTCCCCATGAGTCCTGCTGTCCTGGGCTCCCAGCTGCTTTGTTATACATTGTGGAAATAAGTTTAACCAGGCCTCTTACTTGACTAAGAAGAGAGAGAAAGAGAAGAGAAAAAGATGCTGATGCTGGTGTTTCAAAATGTTCTAAGATAAGGAAAAACCTTCATGCCGTGTTTTGTCTGATTGCAGATGGTAACCTCCTCCTTTCCAGGAACCAAAAACCCCCAAAACTGATAGCTGTTCCCAAAACAATGTGTTTGCCAAAAAAGTAAACTGCTTACGTGTGACAAACAAATGATCAACTTCTTCCTGTTTCTTTCAAGGTTGCTTTGTCTGAACCCTGCATCTTTTCTCTCTGTCTAAAGTATAAATACACTTGTAAACTTGTAGAGGTCAGAGTTCCTTTGAGAACCCTCCTTGTGATCACTTGTATAGCGTTAAATAAACCAAGATGGCTCTGCCAATTCCGATACAACCACAGCGTGAAGTTTCATTTCTTCCACAATTTGGTGTCGTGACTCAGATAGAGATGGCCGGAGTGATCAGTTGAGATACAGACCGTCTCCTCACTGATGCCCCGGTGCCACACTAAGGCAAGAGAACTTTTGAAATCTCTATTGGGGCTTTTCGATGAGAGACTGCCTGCGTGTCTTCCTGTTTGCTGCTTGAGGCTTACCCTATCCGACCCTTTTGCTGCCAGAATTGTCAGACCCACTATGTAAGTAGGAACTGCGAGTAGAAAAGAGTTTGAAACTGTGTTACTGTTGTCAGTGAATGTGTTTCCCCATGTGAATTGAGTTAAGTTCTGTAAAGAACTATGAGGTCTTTATGAAGCTAGGAGTGGAAAACTTGTGCAGCCGCCCTGAGGACGCCAGACTTGTTCTGTGTGTGCTTCGAAAACAATGGTGCAAGGTGGAAACTCTTAGACTGAAGGAGATCAGGGTTGTGTGATGAATTTTCCCTACCCCCACTCTCATGAATGAGCCGTGTCTAACAGTGAGTAACTGCATTGCGTGCTGGTGCTGCGGAGTCTTGTCTTTGGACATTAGCCACAGCATTCCTGTGCCACTAGCAAATCTCATGACCTGACTGGACACCCTCAATAAGCCTCTCCTGTGTGAAAGACCTGTGTGAATTGAGCTTAAAGACATGGGGAGCGGAGGGTCTAAAGACGTACCAGCTCCACCAAAAGGGACTCCAGCATTGTACATGTACACACACTATAACCATAGATGTTGTAAGTTTCTAGACAAATGGAATTGGTATACCAGAGATGATTCTAGCTTTCAGTTTCCCTGGAGGGAACATTTGATTTAAGTAAAATCATTCATCTCTGCGGAGCCCTTGAGTCAAGAGGCAGTAAAACACCACAGACTCAGTGGGACACATTTTTTTGATAGTATGCAGAAGCTTCCAAAAGACGTCAAGAATCTCAAGTTCAGAGCCTTAAGGACTCCCAAGAAAAACTAAAATCGCAGATAAAAGAATTAAAACAGAAAAATACACTAATAGGGGATCCCTCATCAACAACATTATCAGCACCAATACAACTTTATCCATAATTGACTGAGCATGAATCTGTAGAAGACATAATTGATTTTTTAGTGTGCCACCCCCATACCAGTCCCAGGAGATCGCCTAAACCTTGTTAAGCAATTCCACAATATCAGGGAAGAACCCCAGAAGTTTAGAGATGAATTGGAAACTGTAATCAATTGTTATGAGCCAACATGGGGGGATTTAAACCAATTAATGAGAAGTGTTCCGCCCTTTGAGGTCCGTAACCACCTCATCACACAGGCTAATTGGCTTCCTCAAGACCCCGGAATGGGAGGTCGCTTAGTAGGTGCCTGAGAACGCCTTCTTGAGGCCACACTTAAAATCTGCCCCAGGAAAACTGACTGGGCCAAAATAAATAACTGTAAGCAAAACAAAGGAGAATCCCCAGCAGACTACATGGATCACTTGAAACTCATATTTGAAAGACATTCTGGCATTGAAGATGCAGCTGAAACTGCCCCAGAAGCAGTTGCTGCTGCTTTTGTCCAAGGACTTCCTTCTAAAGTCCAGGAAAAGCTGTGTATAATTGCTGTAGGTTGGCAAACTAAGACGCTTACAGAATTAGTCACCATTGCTAATCACTGTACAGCCTGCCAAGTAAAGAAGAAGGAATCCACGGAAACTAAGCTAATGTCTTTACAAATACAAACTTTAGGCAGAGGTAGAAGCCGAGGTTTCCATCAAGGACAATTCAGAGTCAAGGGTCATGGTCGTGGGATGGGACAAGGAGAATTTCAGTCCCAGAATAATGACAGTTGTTATTATTGTAGCCAACCAGGACACTGGAAGGCTCAATGTCCTCACCGGCCTGGCCAGCCGGGGATGACATTTAACCAGCCACCACTTCCTCTCACTCAATTTTCCATCCTGAATCAAGAAGCCTCCTGTTAGGAGAGCCTGAGGAATGATAACATCATCACAGCCCCGCTTCTCTCACTTAATCAAGAGGATCCCTTTGTTTCCTGTTTAATAAGTGGCACTCCTACAAAATGTTTAGTAGATACCGGCGCAAGTCACTCTACTCTCCAAGCTGAAGAATTTTCTACCACTCCCCTCTCCTTTGCTGTTGTAAATGCTGTAGGAATGTCTAATCAGATAGTTCCTCATCCTGTTTCCCAGCCCTTACATGTTTCTCTTAGCTCTGTTTCTGATCAACATGCCTTTCTCCTCAGTCCTTGTTCTCCTGTTAATTTGTTAGGCAGAGATTTGCTTTGTAAACTCGACTGTGCTGTTTATTGTTCTCCTAATGGTGTTTATTTAGATGTTCCCTGTGTTAATGAAATGGCTGTACTTGCTACCCTAGCTAGCTCACCTCCTGAGCCTGAGTCCCCTAATCTTTCTGTTTTACAAGAGGAAATTAAAGGCTGTCCCTCCGTTTCTCTGGTCCCAACATGCTAATGAAGTAGGGCAAATCCATACTGCCCAGCCTGTAAAAATTAGATTAAACCCAGCTAAGTCATTACCTAAAGTTGCTCAATACCCTTTACGCCCAGAAGCCGAAGAAGGGATATGCCCTGTTATAACAGCTCTTTTCAAGCAAGGTATCATTGTCCCGACTAAGAGCCCTTGTAATACACCTATTATTCCTGTAAAGAAACCTGGAAAGAATACCTACCGCTTTGTACAAGACCTCTGTGCAGTAAATTCTGCAGTTTTACCTACTTTTCCTGTTGTACCAAATCCAGCCACTATCTTGTCCTGTATTCCTCCTAATGCCTGTTATTTTACTGTTCTTGACTTGTGTTCTGCATTTTTCTCTATCCCTATACACCCTGATAGCCAGTTTCTCTTTGCATTCACCTATCAGGGACTTCAGTATACCTGGACTCGATTGCCCCAAGGCTATACTGAATCTCCTTCTCTTTTTTCTCAAATTCTGAAGAAGGATTTAGATGACATAATATTTAAAAAAAAAATCTGTGCTTGTACAGTACGTTGATGATCTGCTCTTAGCATCTACCTTCCTTAAAACCTGTAAAGCTGATTCTTTAACTCTCCTCACCTCTCTTGCCCTAAATGGTCATAAGGCATCTAAAGAAAAGCTACAACTTTGTCTCCCTCATGTCCACTATTCGAGTCATGATATTTCCGCTGAAGAACGACTGCTTTCTTCTTCCATGATAGAAGCTGTTAAGCTTGATTGGTTTGCTCCAACTTTTCCATCTGTGGCTCAACAATACTGTTATACCTGCCCTATTTGTCAAGCCCATAATGTGGGAAAGCCTGTAAAACCAAAAAAACCAGCACATCCCCAACTTTGGGAGCTGTTTGTAAATTTACAAATAGATTTTATTCAAATGCAGGAATGTTGTTCTTATGAATATGTTCTTGTTATTGTATGTATATTCTCTGGATGGGTAGAAGCCTACCCATGTGCAAAAGCTGATACCATCACTGTGAGCAAAAAGTTGCTCAGAGACTTTCCAAGGTTTGGTATTCCTTTATCCATAAACTCCGATAGAGGAACTCATTTTACTGGGCATATAATGAAAGAAGTCTGCAAAGTTCTGCAAATCCAGCAGAACTTTCATTGCCCGTACCATCCACAGGCCTCGGGCCAAGTGGAACACCGAAATGGCATTTTAAAAACTAAACTGGCCAAATTTGTGCTGAGACTCACTTGAAATGGCCAGATGCATTTCCCACAGCCCTTATGAGTATGAGATCTCCTGTCAATCAAAAGACCGGACTTAGCCCACATGAAATCCTGATGGGAAGACCCATGAGGCTCCCCGCCTCACCACCTGTTGCCTCCCACTTTTGCAGTATACATTTACTTTATGATACTATTTTGGACTACTGTACAGCACTAATGAAGTGTGTGAAGGCTTTTCATTCACAGGTATGAGCAGCTCTCCCCAAGGAACCAGATGAGCCATGCCATTCCATCCTGCCTGGTGGCTGGGTCCATGTAAAAGTCCATCAATGGAAGTCATCGCTGGAACCCCTCTGGAAAGGCCCATTCCAGGTACTCCTGACAACCAACACTGCAATAAAGTGTCAAGGACTCCAAATGTGGATCCATGCTTCACACACTAAGAAAACATCAGCCCTGCTAGACCTACAGTCTCCTCCATATCAACCTTGTAATCAGCCTCCACAGACTGGTAGTGAGCCTAGTGCCTGCCAACAGGAGAGCTCAAGACCAGTAGTGAGCCAAGCACCTACTGGTGAAGAGGATTTGCCACTACAGAGCGAAGAGGATTTACCACTACAGAACAAAAAAAATCTACCCCAATGACACCACTATGCCCTTCGGGAAAGGAAAAAGGCCTCTACCTAGTTCCTGGTTCCCGAGGTGGGGTTGGTTAGTCATGACTTGGGTACTTCTCAGTCTTTCCTTTTGGATCATCTTATATGAACTTAAAGACTCACCAGCTAAAAGAAACTTTGTAAATCAGACTAGACTTCAAAACAGGTCAAAAAGATCACTCCCACACTGGCATGCTCACCAAAACGCTTTTCTTCAACTGTCTTATCAATATGCAAAGGATTTAAATGTTTCTAAATGTTGGGTATGTTCCCACTTGCCTCCTAGTACAATGACAGGGGTGCCCACACATAGATTCATAGATGTTAGGGTCGGAAGGGACCTCAATAGATCATCGAGTCCGACCTCCTGCATAGGCAGGAAAGAGTGCTGGGTTTAGATGACCCCAGCTAGATGCCTATCTAACCTCCTCTTGAAGACCCCCAGGGTAGGGGAGAGCACTACCTCCGTTGGGAGCCCGTTCCAGACCTTGGCCACTCTAACTGTGAAGAAGTTCTTCCTCATGTCTAGTCTAAATCTGCTCTCTGCTAGCTTGTGACCATTATTTCTTGTAACCCCCAGGGGCGCCTTGGTGAGTAAAGCCTCACCAATTCCCTTCTGTGCCCCCATGAAAAACTTATAGGCAGCCACAAGGTCGCCTCTCAACCTTCTCTTGCGGAGGCTGAAGAGGTCCAGGTGCCCTAGTCTCTCCTCATAGGGCTTGGCCTGCAAGCCCTTAACCATACGAGTGGCCCTTCTCTGGACCCTCTCCAGGTTATCCACATGCCTTTTGAAGTGCGGCGCCCAAAATTGCACGCAGTATTCTAACTGCGGTCTGACCAGCGCCCAATAGAGGGGAATTATCACTTCCTTGGTTCTGTTCGTCATGCATCTGCTGATGCACGATAAAGTGCCATTAGCTTTTCTGATGACTTCGTCACACTGACGACTCATGTTCATCTTGGAGTCCACTAGGACTCCAAGATCCCTTTCCGCTTCCATGCCTCCAAGCAGGTCATTTCCTAGGCAGTAGGTATGCTGGACATTTTTCCTCTCTAGGTGCAGCACTTTGCATTTCTCCTTGTTGAATTGCATTCTGTTGTTTTCCGCCCATATGTCCAACCTGTCCAGGTCTGCTTGTAGTTGTTCCCTGCCTTCCAGAGTGTCCACCTCTCCCCGCAGTTTTGTGTCATCCGCAATCTTGGACAGAGTACACTTCACTCCCTCGTCCAAGTTGCTGATGAAGACATTGAAGAGTATCGGTCCAAGGACCGAGCCCTGCAGGACCCCACTGCCCACCCCCTTCCAGGTTGATACCGACCCATCCACTACGACTCTCTGGGTACGACCCTCTAGCCAATTCACCACCCACCGGACTGTGTAGTCATCCAAGTGTCCATGATTGCTTTATCCCATAATTGGACTGACTTTTGTGATATGTATGACCCACAGCACAAGTACAGTAAGTGCCAAGGATTTTGGCCAAATCAGACCTTTTCCCAACTTCTTCCTCCCTCTTCTGATCCTGCTCCATTTCCACGTATCCAGTTAGCCAGAAAAGTTCCCGGACTTTTGCATTATAAATATAATGGTACCAGATGAGTAGGAACTAGTACCTGTAATTATACTATTGATTGTTCTTCAATGAACAATAATGTGTGCCTTGAAATTAAGGGATATGGAAAGATAACGTTTAACTGTTCAGCATGGGCACCAACCTCATTTTAAATAGTACTCATGCTCAAAACAGGAAATGGGTGGCATATAATGGAACTTATTATATTTGTGTTGATCGTGCATATTTTTGGTTGCCTGGCAACTGGTCAGGATCATGTTATATTGGATATATTACACCAGCCATTTGACATCTGTCTTCTCTTCCTTCCAGAGCAGTTAGGGAAAAAAGGGAAATCACTGAAGAAGAACGATTTGGTGCTATAATGTTTCCTATGTATGGTATAGCCAGGACCATTAAAGAAATAAGTTTGTTAGCTAATATATTACAACAAGTAAGTAATGATACTGCAGATTTTTTAGATCAACTGTCCTGAGAGATGGTAGCACTGAGAACCATGGTTTTGCAAAATCGTGTGGCTCTAGACTTAACTTTAGCCAGTAAAGGAGGAGTCTGTGCTTTAATAGGTAAAGAATGTTGTACTTATATTCCTGATAACTCAGAAGAAATTCAGGATTTGACTGCACATATACGGAAAGAAACAGACAAATTGCAAGAGTCAGACATTTGGAATTTAAGTTCTTGGTTCAGCTCCATTTTTAGTTCCTTGGGCTCTACAGTTATTCATGGTCTGTTAATACTGTTTGTTATTTTTTTTGGAGTATGCCTGGTACTTATGCTAATACGATGCTGCTTAAGTTGTGCCGCTAAGCAAATGCAAAATAGCTTGTTAACCTCTGTGCAAAGAAACGAACTGTATACTATGTATGTTAAACTAACAGAAGGTAAAGAGAAAGAAAAAATAGAAGTTAAAAGGCTCATGGCTATAAATATCTAATATGTTGGGCCAAAAAGGCCCAAAAGGAGGGAATGTAGAAATAAGTTTAACCAGGCCTCTTACTTGACTAAGAAGAGAGAGAAAGAGAAGAGAAAAAGATGCTGATGCTATGTGTTTCAAAATGTTCTAAGATAAGGAAAAACCTTCATGCCTTGTTTTGTCTGTGTGCAGATGGTAACCTCCTCCTTTCCGGGAACCAAAAAACCCCAAAACTGATAGCTGTTCTCAAAGCAATGTGTTTGCTGAAAAAGTAAACTGCTTGTGTGTGACAAACGAATTATCAACTTCTTCCTGTTTCTTTCAAGGTTGCTTTGTCTGAACCCTGCATCTTTTCTCACTGTCTAAAGTATAAATACACTTGTAAACTTGTAGAGGCCAGAGTTCCTTTGAGAACCCTCCTTGTGATCACTTGTATAGCTTTAAATAAACCAAGATGGCTCTGCCAATTCTGATACAACCACAACGCGAAGTTTGATTTCTTCCACAGCATCCACCTTAACTTCCTAACATTTGTATCTACTTCATGCATGAAACATTTCAGGATGATGGGGCTACGATTGAATTGTTGTAGGAGAATTAAAAGGGTGATATAGTGCTTTACTATGGCACTTAGTTGCCTAGGCAGCAAGTTTAGAATGTTTTAGTGAAAGCCATGGGAAAAACAACACCTGAACATAATGTACCGAACACCTCAGCAATTTAAACACAGCACATAGTTTATTGATTACATTTCTTAGAAACCTTAAAAAATGACATCCCATGTTGCATTATGTAACATTTTTGGTAAAGATTTCATAACTTAGTATCTGTTCCAGGACACGGCAAAAATCCAGACCCTATTTCATTGGCTCACACAATGCTTTTATTGATCTCAGTGGGACTTTTGAGTGAGTCAGAACAGCAGGATATGGCTCAAAGGCTGCTAGAGTAATAGTATTATGGAGCAGAATTTCAAAATACAAACAGTACTTTGGTACTCTACAAAACTTTTGTGCATTTAAAATCTACCTCATTTAATAAAGTTGTCCATAGTAAAAAATAAATATACTTGCAGTGGTTGACTTTACAGACAATTCCAGCTTGACCTAAAATATATTGCATCCAAGCTTGACAGAATTTACAGTGCTTTCTAGGATATAAAGATTACTTATGTGTATTAAGGGTACTTGCAACACAATACAACAGGAGTGTGAGAAGTTGGCTTAGGGTTCACACCCAGAGAATGGTGGTGGATGGGTCGATATGGACCTGGAAAGAAGTGGGCAGTGGAGTCCCACAAGGCTCGGTCCTTGGACTGGAATGTCTTCATCGGTGACTTGGATGAGGGCATGGAGAGCACCCTGTTTGAGTTCACAGATGATACCAAATTATGGGGACAAGTTAACACACCAGAGGTTAGGGAACCAATCCAGGTGGATCTGGACAGAATGGAAAAATGGGCAGAACAAAATAGGATGCAGTTCAACAAAGACAAGTGCAAAGTGCTGCACCTGGGCAAAAACCCCCCACCAACACACTTAAGGCTGGGGGATGACCTTCTCAGCAGGACAGCAGCAGAAAGGGATCTTGGAGTCATAGTTGACTCCAAGATGAACATGAGTCATCAATGTGACAAAGTGATCAACAAGACTAACAGCACGTTACAATGCATTAGCAGATGCATGATGAACTGGTCCGGGGAGGTGATGCTTCCCTTCTATGCTTCCCCTCTATGCAGCACTGGTCAGACTGCAGTTGGAGTACTGCATCCAGTTTTGGGCACCATGCTTCAAGAGGGGTGTGTAGAATCTTGAGAGGGTTCAGAGGAGGGCCACTTGTATGGTCAGAGGCCTGCAGGCAAGGCCCTACAAGGAGAGACTGAAGGACCTAGATCTCTTCAGCCTTTGCAAAAGAAGGCTGAAAGGTAATCTTGTGGCTACCTCTAAATTCATCAGGAGAGGGCAGCAGGGAATAGGAGATTCTCTATTTACTATGGGATCTCCTGGAGTAACATTCTTGACCTGGAGGGATGTGGGCAGTGGAGTCCCCCAGGGCTTGGTCCTCAGGCTCGTACTGTTCAACACCTTTATCAGAGACTTAGACGAGGGGGTGAAAAGCACCTTGTTCAAATTAGCAGACAACACTAAGATGTGGGGAGAGGTGGGCATGCTAGAAGGAAAGGACAGGCTACAACTAGATCTCGACAAGTTACAGGGGTGGGCGGATGAGGATAGGATGGGATTTCATACTGACAAGTTCAAGGTACTGCACCTAGGGAGAAAGAACGAGCAGCATACCTATGGGCTGGGGAACTCCTTTCTCATCAGCACAGAGGCAGAAAGTGATTTTGGAATCATTGATTCCAAGATAAACATGGGCTGCCATGTGAGGACATGGTCAGTAAGGCTAACCACACCTTGTCATGCATCCACAGATACATCACGAGCAGGTCCAAGGAGGTGACCCTCCCCCTCTATGCGACACTGGTCAGGCTGCAGTTGGAGTACTGTGTCCAGTTCTGGGCGCCGCACTTCAGAAGGGATGTGGACAACATTGAGAGGGTCCAGAGGAGGGCACTCGCATGGCCAAGGGGCAGCAGGGCAGGGCCTACAAGGAGAGGCTACGGGACCTGAACCTGTTCAGCCTTCACAAGAGAAGGCTGAGAGGGGATCTGGCGGCTGTCTATAAACTTACCAGGGGGGACCAGCGGGGAATGGGAGAGGCCCTGTTCCCCCAAGCACTACCCAGAATAACTAGGAATAATGACCACAAGTTGATTGAGAGTAGGTTCAGGCTAGATATCAGAAGGCACTACTTCACAGTCAGGGTGGCTAGGATCTGGAACCAACTTCCAAGGGAAGTGGTGCTCGCTCTTACCTTGCAGGTCTTTAAAAGGAGGCTAGACAATCACCTTGCTGGGGTCATTTGATCCCAGCATTCTTTCCTGCCCATGGCAGGGGGTTGGACTTGATGATCTGCTCAGGTCCCTTCTGACCCTGTCAACTATGAAACTCAGAAACTCGGAACAATGGCCACAAATTGTTGGAGAGCAGATTTAGGTTGGACATTAGAAAGAACTTATTCACAGTAAGGGTTGCCAGAATCTGGACTGGGCTTCCAAGGGAGGTGGTCCTCTCCCCTATCTTGGGGGTCTTCAAGATGAGACTGGACAAGCACCTAGCTGGGGTCATCTTACCCCAGCGCTCTTTTCTTCCCAGGGCAGAGGGTCCGACTCAATGATACGCTGAGGTCCCTGCTGACCCTAACATTTATAAATCTATGAATCTATGAAGTAGAGGTCATAGAAGTATTTGGGTACAGGGGAAAAGTAGTAGTGAGAGATGGACAAATTTTCATTGCTTTTTGTTGGTACATGGTAGAATCAATTGGGAGTTGATCCAACTGAGTAATTTTGATTTTATGAACAACTTGGAAGGTATTGACCAAAAAATGCTGGGGGCCTTTTGGGATCAGATAACAGATCAGAAAGGCCATACTGGGGGCCTTTCAGGATCAGATAATAAATGTTTCTCCACATAATGGTTTTTGGTAAAGGGCTAAGGATTTGTTTTGAGGCCCAAGAAAGATAATTAAAAGGGTATTTTTGCAGACAGGATAGAAGCTTTTTTTTTTTTTTTGAAATCTTATATCATAATTATACAGATGCATCTTTCTTGGTTCTCTCATTTGACTGCATATAGACAAAAGACCTCTTACCAGTTTAAAAGGTCATTACTTTGATCTCTGCCATGATGCATGCAAGATAAGGCTCATAGGGGGCATGCCGGGAATGACAGCCTCCCCACTGTGGATGCTGAGCGGGTACAATGCCAACTAGAAAAGCTAGACATTTATAAATTAGCAGATGGATGGACTTCATCTGAGAGTGTTGAAGGAACTGGCTGAAGTCATCACAGAACCCCTGGCAAAGCTCTTTCAGAATTTGTGGCGCACAGGGGAAATCCCTGAGGATTGGTAAAGGGCCAACATTTTGCCCATCTTCAAGAAGGGGAAGAGGGAGGACCCAGGCAACTATAGGCCAATCAGCCTTAGCTCTATCCCAGGGAAAATCCTGGAAAAGCTCATTAAAGAATCTATGTGCAATACACTCGCGGAAGGTAAGATTCTGAATGACAGCCAGCATGGCTTTGTTATGGGTAGGTCTTGTCTTACTAATCTCATCTCCTTCTATGACCAGGTCTCTCGCCACCTGGGCATAGGAGATGAGGTATACATTATATACCTAGACTTCCAAAAGGCTTCTGATCTAGTATCCCATGATATCCTTGGGGGAAAACTGGGAGATTGTGGGCTCAGCTGCTTGACGGTTCAGTGGGTGGGAAACTGATTACAGGGTAGGATCCAGAGAGTTCTCATGAACGGGATCTGTGTCATCCTGGCATGAAGTGGCCAGTGGTGTCCCTAAGTGCTTGGACCAGTGCTTTTCAACATCTTTATCAATGATTTGGATAGGGCAGTGAAAAGTTTGCAGACAACACCAAGTTATGGGGCAGTGTGGTTACATCAGAAAATAGGTTGCAGACACAGGTGGACCTGGACAGGCTCGAGAGTTGGGCAGACCAGAACCAGATGAAGTTTAACACTTCCAAGTGTAAGATGCTCCATCTGGGGACAAACAACCCTCGACATACATATAGGCTCAGTGGTGACAACTTGACTTGCACCACAGCCGAAAGGGACCTAGGAGTAATGATTGACCGCCACTTGAATATGAGCCGTCAGTGTGAGGCAGTGGCAAGCGGGGGAAATAACATGCTGGCATACATCAACCGATGCATCTCATGTAAAACTAAGGAAGTGATACTCCTGCTGTACTCAGCACTGGTGAGACTGCAGTTGGAATACTGATTCCAGTTCTGGGTGCTGCACTTTAATAAGGATGTGGAAAAACTTGAGAGGTCCCGAAAAGAGCCACCCATATGATCAAGGACTTGCAAGGCAAGCCATATGAGGAAAGATTGAAGGACCTGGGCATCACTGTCATGCATTTGCATTTTCACTGACCTGAATTCCTGTATACCGGCTTCTATCCCATCTAGGAGCACAATACAGCTGTAGACACACCCTCTGCCTGAAGAAGGATGTTTGTACCCGAAAGCTTGTGAAGAACAATTTTTCCCACTATTTAGTTGGTCTAATAAGAGATATCACATTTAAACAAAGAACCTTGTCTGCCTATGTCCTTAGACTAACATGGCTACAACCAACACCCCCAATACTATAAAATGTACAGGTAATCTCTATAAAAATATAGGTAATTAAATCTGTCATTTGACCCTTGTTGATGAGACTACAGACAAGCACCTGCATTGCAGATGCTGTTCAATTATTAAAATGAGCTCAGTCAGGAATAATTAATGAAGAGCTTCAAATGGCTATTGGTAGATCCTCCACCAAACTAAGAGGTTTTTCCCACCTTGTTATACTATTTCACTCACCAACTTTATACTTAATAAATTAATAGGCCTTAGAGTCCTTAAACCTGACTGCTTATCCCTTTGTGACAGAATGAAGGTAGACAGAAGTAGTGTCAGATGCATTATAAGGTCATTAAGGGGGTTCTGGAATGGAAAGCGTAAGAAGATCCCATGTGCTACAGTTACCAATGTTACTTTACTGCACCTGCCTGTATCTGTTAATTTTACACCTGGATAAGAATGAACTAAAAGACACCCAATATACTTTTTTATCTTTTTATGTACACAATGAACTTTTCTTACAAATCAGGTGCAATAACTGGGATCACCTGAGCATATTCTTACCAAAAAAGTCCAGTTTGGTTGCAGGGACTTGAAACATTGGTGGCACCCTTTTCTCTCCTGCTTTCTTTCTGTGGCATATTTTAGGTTTGTTTGTTGTAGTTAGGTGGTTTGTGGGCCTGGTGTGTGAAAGGAGCCATAGTAAATGTTCTTGTAGAACTTTTTGGGCAAACGTCCATGATATAGATACCTGTAATGGTAGGAAACTGGATTCAGTGAGCAAGGAGGTCCCTTCTAGTCTTATATTTCTCATAACTGCATCTCATTGGTAATGCACTCCATCTTCTATCCCCTTTAGAATTCCCTTGCACGGCAGCACTCTTCTCAGGCAGGGGTGGGTCAGTGCCCATAATAATTCAAAGCATTGGCTAAAGTGGTTATAATTATAGCTATTTACTTGAAAGGTCCTCGAGCATAGCTGTAATATTTTCCCCTCCTGTGCGTACCATAGTGCAAAGTACAGTCAGCTCACACTGCATGAGAGCAGATGTGATGGTGTGGAGCTCAGAGGTAAGAGTTCATTAAACTCAGCTTTCTCATCTTGCTCTATTTTATGTTTTGCAAATACAGTTCTCAAATTAATATAATTGCTAGTGCTAGAATGTGATTTTTTTCCTGTCAAGGAACAAGTGAACTTTATGATGGTTTAAAGATCTGACTGAAAGGTCAATTGGCATAATCAACAATTTAAGTAATAAATCTATTATCATTCTTTCAGTTTCATTACCTCGGTTAATGACTCCATCCCCTAGGTTAGAATTGGCATTTCAATGCTGGGAGAACGACATTTCTCAACACAGCCAGGTACATTTTTGAATGCACATTATAGCCAAGATAATTTATAATACAAAAACTCAAGAGAACCTAATGGTTACTTTATACTCTAGTGATAAGTCACATACTACTTCAAATTAGGACTATCTATAATGGAACATCAGGTCTAAAGATTTATTAGGGGGATAGGGTAGATCGACATGGAGTATTTACCTACTTGCACAGGGTTACTCGATCTGCAGCCTGTGAGCCAGATACAGCCTATGGAACCGTGTCATCCAGCCCATGGGGCTCCCTGAGGGTCAGGAAATTTGGCACCATTGGATTGGTGGCAGCATTAATTTCTGCTCTCCTGCTGCCAAATATTCTGACCTGTAGAAAGCCCCAGAGGTGAGACACTGTGGCTCCATGTACCGTAGTGTGCTAGTATGTGGCCAGATTCAGGCATACGGGGGTGGGCCAGTGTGCAGTTGGATTCAGATGTATGAGACTGAGACACTGCCTAGCTGGATCTGAGCTCCTGGGGTTGGGCTGGCATGCAGCCATGTACAGGCATGTGGGCTCAGGTCAGTGTTCTGGATCATTCACAGAACAACCCCATGACCCAGCATGGGATCTGCCTGCAGACTGAACTTGTGTCTTTCATCTGGCCCAGGGGACTAGAAGGTTGGCCACTAGGGCTGTGCAAGGCTTTGGTCCCTGATTCAGTTTGGCAGAGATTCAGCCCAATTCGGTGGCCAAATCTCTGAATACGAATCGAATCAGAGGACCTTTTAATCTCTCTGAATTGAACTGGAACCCTCCGAATCAAATCAGAGAGATTCAGAAAGATTTGGCGATTCAGACATAAACACAGCTTTAAATGTTTTTTCTACATACCTCCAGGTAGCAGGTGGCTCATGAATGCTGCAATGCTGAGGTGGATGGTGCGTCCCACAGAAGCACGGGAGGCTCCCCAATGTGCTCGGCAGCAGACCTGGAAGTGGACCAGAAGCACTTCCAGTCCACTTCTGGGTCCACCGGGGAGCGCACGGGGGCCCCCCCCATGCTCCCCCGGCTTGGTAACTGGTGTCTCCTGGGTCTGGGGGGGCACCCAGGGACCCCCCACAGCAGACCAGCTAGCTGGGGGAGCATGGGGCCCCCGGCACACTCCCTGGCAGACCTAGAAGTGGACCGGAAGTTCACCGCTGAGCACACAGGGCCCACCCCCATGGTCCTGTGGGATGCTCTGTCTGCCGCAGCATTGCAGCATTCACAAGTTGCACCTTGTACCTTGAGGTATGTAGAAAAAACATTTAAAGCTGTATCTATGTCCAAATTGCTGATTCTCCAAATCAGCATTGAATCTTCACATTTGGATTCAGCCTAATTGAATCAGGTACAGTGATCCGAATCAATAAATCAAATTACTGTCCCCAATTTGGGCCAAATCCAAAACCAAATCAAATAGGGCCCATTCCACTCACCCTATTGGCCACCAGTGCACTTACACATATTTTTTCAATAATAATAGTTTTTCAGTAATACTAGTTGAAACTAAGAGTCATATCCTGATGTTACATTTGGTAGGAGACACAAATAGCAATGAGCTCTGGAAGGGCAGCTAGCAAGTCAATGTCTTTCCATAAATACGCTGTATGTTATTTAACACTCCCACTGAATATCAGGTGCAGGCATCTGTGTAACATTTCATAACATCGTTAAAGTTTTAATTTCTGAAACTTTAAATACAAAGAGGCAGTAAACTAAGAGCGGGATTAAATTCTACTGACTTTCAGAAGTTCCTTCTAGTAATGTATATAAACCAATGTACTTACTACTTGAAAAAGAAGAAACCCTCCCCCACTCCCAAACCCATCTCAATACAAAGGTATTAATGGGTTTTACTTCTGAGAATAAAATTGCTTGTTATCCTTCCAAGATCTAGTTTCATTGACCTGCAAAATTTATTGGAAGACAAACCTCCTACTTTTTACAAAGCTAATTATATTAACCTTTTTATGATTATTTCCATGTACCTCATACTTTTGGTAAACTGAGACTGGTTCACAATATAAAATATAACATGGGGCTTTATGGTACCATTCAAACAGCTGATGGATTTGAGAGATGGCAAGTTAAAATGGTTCCACTGCTGGCTTCTTTCTGCTTCATTGGAAGTTAGCGGGCAATTACCCCTGACCTCCATCGGAACAGAAGCCCAATATCAATCCTGCTCAGAATATATAAAACATTGTAAATGATTTCATTGTTGGGATTCAACATAGGGAACTATTTCTATACATATCTATATACACATATCTATTTTAGGGTTTATATTAATCTCCCATAAGTACCACTACTTAATATCTCAAGAAAAGTACTAATGGATCACAAGGAGAATTTTTTTTAGCAGTGGCTGAAGGAGATCAGTGCTCACAGCAAAATCATGAGTCCCAAAACCACAATTTCCTAATAAGCCCAACAAAAATAGCCATGCAGTCTGTTATTTATTATTATCATAATACACAGTAATATATAGCTCGAAGAAAAGAAAATTAAACTCTTCCTGCATGGTAAGTGAGGGGTATTAGTAAGGAATCATTAATTTCCATGAATCTGATGGGAGTTTCTTTTTTTTTCTTTGCTTTACAATTTCTTTTCAAAATGTAAGGTAAGGTAAATAATTTCACTTAGTTATATTCTCCAATTGGACTGCTCTTTGTTGATACAATCTCATTTCACAGCAGCTCATACGTCCTACAGCTTCACACAATCTCATATATAGTAGCTTCCTACAGCTCACACTCTCTCAGCTAACTTGTCTCCTTTTCCCATCCCCGTATCCTTTTTTAAACTGCTAGCCCTTCCTGGAAGGAGAGGGATTAAGTTAGGAGTATGAGAATGGCCATGCCAATTAGATGATAAAGTAGTAATATGACTTCAGCTGCTGCTAGGCCTTTGAATAGTGTGACTGTATGTCCTATTTTCATTTGGACAGTCCCATGTCCTGTTTTCAGTGGGATGCTTGGGACTGTTCAACCTTCCCATCCCTGCTTCCAGCCTCTAGCTTCTGGCCTGCTCAGAATATTGCTTGGAGACAGCTGAGCATGCTGGAGAATGCACAGGGGGAGCAGAATGTTCTGTTTTGAGACTAGGAATATATGGTCATAGAGTCATAGAAAAGTGGAGCTGGAAGGGACCTCCAGAGGCAGCATCATGTTTTCATGTTTTTCTCTGTACCATGAAGGCTAGAAGTTTTAACTATGAGACCCTCCTTTTTCTTTCTAAAATCCTATGCTTTATTGACCGTTATGCCTTCCTGATGAAATAGGCATCCTTTTTCATAACTGATTCATCCCTGAAGTAGGTCCATCCTGGGCTCTGAATAAGGTAGAGGCCTTTGAAAATGAGTAACATGAGATAATGTAGCTCAACGCTGCATCATATGCTTGTTCTAAGAGGCCATGTTAATGTTGCACTGGCAACCTTAACTCTGGCATTTTCTTAGTTTTAAGACCTTGAGTTTTTTACCCTCCTTTAACAGTCATTTAAATGCAACTGTTAGACATATAGGAACCTAGAAACCTAAGACTGGAAGATACTCCCTCCCCGCATCCCCCAGGCAATCAAGTTTCCTGTGTCTGGAGTCAACCATTCATCCAAACAGTCTTAAAAATCATCCACTGTAGTCTCTCATACACCAGAGCCATAAAGTACCTTATGAAAATGAAACCAAAAACAGTCTATTACATTCCACAGATAAAAGCAGGGCCTAAGAAGAGGACTATGCCACACTATGTACTGGGACTCTCCTTGTGTCCATCTTCTGCACAGGGTGTGCATGGTGAGAAAAAACCTCCTTGCTTCCTATTTCTCTATCATGCACCAGTCAGGAAGCAACCACAGTGAACTCATCTTAAAAGTCCTCTTATTTGCAATCCTCTTGTTGCAAACAGCTAAACAGCAAATAATCTCAAAATGAGGCTGAAGAGAAATCCTTCACTTATACAAATTGTGTTTGCCTGATGCTGTTATTCTCTTTACATCTAGATGTTGAACATGAAGACTTTTTAGTCCTTAACCTTAACTTCCCCAGTGTTGGTGAAATGAAGTAGGGAAAGAGGTATACTTTTAACTTCATCTTCTTTCCAAATCCAAGACGTAATTGTTGAGGCTCTTTTTCAGCACATTAATTCCCTTGTCTGAACAGAGATTGAAAATTGTTAACTGATAATTAATATGTCTTTTTACCTTTTAATTAAAAAGTTAACTGCCACAGATAAGTGCCAAGTAACATCTGAATGCCAGATGATGTCTTTTCTGCACTGAGCAACCAATCAGAAAGCGAACAAAAGCAGCACTCTTCATGCTTCTAAAGGTTTACAGGATTAAGAACAACTGAACCTGGGAGAGGCTAAAGCTGAAGAAACATCTACACACTACCTGCAGCAATATTCTCTACCTTGATCTAGAAACAGAGCTTTAACTTTTGTTTTTCTCGGGGACTGAGATGATTCATGATGTTCATGATGTAAATGTTATCATATGTCTCTCAGGAGGGAAAACAGTCAATTTTTGTAAATGATGCCTGATATTTTTGCAACAGACAGCTATGGGAGCATGCTATCACCATGGACTCATTTCCCTTGAATTGAGCCCAAAGGTTAGACTATAACCAAGGCTCTAAAGACCAGACTGTCAAAGGTATAGTGCTGTAAAAGACATGGCAATTAGCTTTAAAAAAATAAATAAAAGGACATCTCAGTGAGGGCTATTCCTTTGAAATATGGTTTATTTCCACTTTTTATGTTTAGTTGAGCAAAGTGTCAGATAAGTGAGGATGACCCATCTTACATCATACAGTGTTTAGAATTCTGCTTGCTAAATCTTTTATTATCAAGGAACTAACTAAAGCCCATAATTAGTGTATGCACAGTGTAATTAAGGCCGTATTTCAAATTCCACTTTTCTAAGAAGCATACCTTTTCCATGCCCCCCCCCACCTCGAAAAATACTTTGAGTCTGAAATGTCCATATATTGTTTCAACCAATATATGGTCCTTTTTAGAAAGTTTGCATAAAACTGGTTCAGGTATTTTGCAGCTTTCAGTACTTGCAGCATGCGAACAGAAAGAAGCCTATTTTTCTCCCATATGTGCCAATTTTAAATTTATTTGATTTAGATACCATTTCTATGTAACTTTTGGTCTTCCTGAAAATACAGCTCTGTTCCAAAGGGGGTGTTTATAAAAATGGCACGTTGAATGTCATGTCTATCACCTCTTAAAGATGTTCAAATCAACCCTCTATTTCTACCCCTAATTCTGAGGGTAAACAGCCCAAATTCTGAGGGTAAAAAAATTATTCTACTTAAGCTATCAACACTCATAAGTTCTGCAGACCAATTAGCCCTATAGCTACACATGTGCAACTCATTCTTCCTATTATCAACTAGTCACACCTTCACAATATAATTATCTTTAGCCTTGTTGGATACCTTGGAAGTTAGTAAATGCTACTCTTTTACAGTCCAGCCCAACCCCTTTTATCTATGTTGGCTTTATATGTTAAACTAGAATAAAAACAGTGTATTTTTGTCGGGTGCCAGCCATCGGAATTAAACACGGAGTACAGACATGATGACTAAGAAGGTGTTCTTTTGAGAGTCACTTCTTGTAAAATTGTAAAATTGCTCTTAGTATCTCAGAACACTGACTGACATTACAAATCTTGCACTTAATCATACTTTTCAGGCAAAACTGTAAAGTGGACGTACCCTTAAGGTAAACGTTTATCACAGTTTAGAGAGGCTATGAGGCTAACCTTCCAATTAAAACTTACAGTCATCACTATAGTTAACCTCTGTAAATTATTGGCAACCTTACCCTAAAATAAATTTTAGTCAACTTGATGCTAAGATCCTGATCAATCAGCAGTCTAAAATGTTCCTGAATTGTAGAATGTTCCTGAAATTGAGAAGTTCCAGATTCAAATAGGTCATAGTTAAAAATACTGGAATTAGCAATGCCTTGGTGATAAGGTTGATTGGGTTCAAGAGGGATCAAGAAAAATAGCTCCAGTTCAGGAGATTATACAGTACACTTTCTGTAAATTAAATAACATGGATGTTTAGTTCTGTTTACCTTTTTACTGTCTCTTTTATAAGAAATTCTGTTTTGTCTAATAGTTTGTGCTTTTTGTCAAATGACACATAGTATAAAGACCTGTATCTTAACTCATGTATATAATGGGCATCGTTGTGTTGTTATAACCATTTAAATTTCAGAGGGATAAATTCACAATTGGGACTTAGGTGCTTAGCTGTCACTTTTGGTACTGAAGGGAAACCCCTCCTCATTTTCCACCAGAAAAATTCCCTACGCTCCTAACTTTTCCCTCTGCTTTGTCAGGATTCGTTTGGTAGTAAACAAAAAGAATACCTCTCAGACAGGAAATCACCCTTTGTGTCATTCATTCTAAACAATATATTTGCAAAATTAACGTCTTATATCCAACTGCTACATGACTGGTGGTATCTAAATGTTGGTTAACCAGTCACTGAGGCTGAGAACTTGGTAGCCAAGATCCAACCAAACCCAGTATTTGGATACTGATCAATATTTGTTTCTTTCCCCCAAAGGAACAATTAAGCAAATACCTACAGGTAGTTTTACAGTGAATAGAAATGGAAATTTTGTTTCTACCCTAAGCGTATGCATATTTCCTTTGAAATCAGTGTCACAATTTATGTCAGGGAGAACAGGGGCCAGGACAAGAAGCCAGCTTCCATTGAAGTCAGCAGAAGGAGTACTATTGGCTTTGATTGGAATTTGGGCAAAATTCACTCTCTCAGGCATTTATGAGGCTCCCACAGCTCCGTTAGCAAAGCACCCCACAAACTTTATTTTTACCAGACTCCACTATTTACTATTTCCTTTGAGATTATCAGTATTTTGGAGGAAGGGTTATCATTTAATATACACTATCAATAAAATTGGATCAAGTTTCTGAAGCTGTTAAACTTCATCGTACTCAGTTTCTGTTTTTACAATACAATGACTATTCCAGAACAGCAACACTAACAAATCCTAATTTATAGCATTTTTGCTCACTGTCTTCATTTAGAACAGGAGCAGGTGCAATTAAACCCTTGGCTAATTTATTAACTTACAGACACCAATAGAAATGTTGGGAATATTATCATAATAAAAGCGAGTTGAAGCATGTATTTCAACTGCACCTTCCTACCTCCAGTTGCTTACCAGGTATATGTTGTGGGGCTTGAGGAAGAGTGCATACATTAACCTCTGCCTCAGCAGTTCATGAGAGGAATGTTAGAGTTGTAAATATTAGGATTTGTGTGTGAAAAAACTTACAAGTAAATTTCATTTTGAGGTAAACTGATTTTCTTGTAACATGCAACACTATGAATTCAGGCCAAGAGTTGTAACAAAATAACAGTTTAAAGAAGTATGTGCATACAAGAATGGAATATTATCATATGATAAACTAACCAACAACAACCAGCTAAATAGGAATTGTACATTTAAAACAACTGTTTTGTGAAATTGTGTTTAACAATAAGAAAAAAGTAAGATGCTACCCCTATATTGGAATTATTAGGATGGGTCCTTGTAACTGTTTCAAACACTACTGAACTCCTGAATATTCCTGAAGGCCTGGAATTTTCAATGGACTTAATGAAAATCAAGTCTGCGGAAATCCTAATCAATGACTTGCACTAAGATTCCTGCAGTTATGGACAGATAAAATTAAATCCTGGTATTTATTTTGTCAGGAGACAGTTTCTCCACAGTGAGAATAAATCATAATTTATCCATGTGGTCTCTTTCAAAAGGCAGGGTATCAGGTTTCTGAACTGATACAATAACATTTTTGTCCATCAGAATAAGGTATAGAGTATATAGAATAAGTATATCTATAAGACCTAGGCTTAGAGGGACTACAGCAGAAATTTCTCTCCATAAAAATAACCAGCAAGAAGAGCTATTGTGATATGGCCACCAGAAATGGAAAAGTTCTTAATTTTGTTAAAAGTCTTTTAATGTGTAACGTATGATGCTGTTATTGATTTGAGAAAACTTCATAGGAGCAAAATATGCTCTCAGAACAAATTGCATCTGTATTTCTTTACACAGACATGAGTCAGAGCACTTGAACATGCACTTCCAAATATAGTAACATGGCTCCTATAAAAGATTTACAACTAAATATTAATTATAGAATGATTTTTTTAATATGTGCTTTTAATAATGAAGAAGAAATGAAATCAGCTAAGTCAATAGCTATATATCTACAGAAATGGAGGTGAGATTTGTGTTACAATTTGTTGAGTTCTGTGAAAATAAAGAACAAAGCCAGGTGATAAATTTTTATAATGTACAGATATTATGCTTGTCATGACATAAGCACTCAGAAAGCTCTCTGCGGCTGTAACCAAACAGAAGTCTTAAGTGCTTTAAAAATGGCGAATCCTCATTTAAGATAGACCTGGATGGATTTGGTATCAGACTAATGTGCTTTAAGTTAGAACGTGGTATCGAACCTTGGTACCCTTTGCGATTCAAGTTAGGTCTATTCTGCTGGCATCCCATGGGCAGGAGCTCCCAGCCCTCATAGGGTGGCACTTTATTCTCAGGCCAGGCTTGTCTGATCCATCCAATCACTGGGCTGGCCTGCCCCTGAGCTGTAACTGTCCTGAATTAGTGAAGTCTCTGTCCCCAAGCCCATGCTCTCCATCTGGCCAGCTATGAGTCACATTCAGGCTGGAAGGTGGGGAGTGGTCTGTGTCCCTGTACCAGCCATGCCACTGGGGCACCTGCATCCCTAGACTGTGCCCCTCACACCATCATGAAGCACCCCACAGACTTGACACAGAGCTTGGGAGGACCCTCAGTGCATGGGCATAGCTCCACGGGAGCCCGGCCCAGGCTCCCACATACCCTCCCAGAGAGCCCCAGGGCCTTGGATATGGGCACAACCCCAGGGAAGCCCAGCTGTAGCACCTTCACACCACATCTCAATAGCCAGAGCCCAACCCTGCCATCTGGACCCCAGCATTGCCCTTCCCCCTGATGGTTAGAAAATGGTATTTAGAGGTTTGCTTTTGGGAATTGGCTTGTAGGTAAAGTAGTTATTGCATTAGAACAATGGTCCAAGGAAATGACAAGGTGTAATTGATTTCTAAAAACCATTTGTGACAAAGTTTCCATCAAGGCCCACTGTGACTAAAGCCAGCAGATACACAGGCTGGGAAATTGAAGATAGGTACCACAGTGGTCCATGTGGGAGGGCACTGTGCCAAACTGCAGAGCCCTTGGAATTTCTGGTTTTGGTAGATGTACCAAATTAGAAGGAGACTGGTAAAACACCAAATTAGGATGTGTGCATGTGATATATTTCTTTGTTTTACAAACCTGCTGACAGGACAGAACATGGATGGTATGATGACCACAGGGAGACCAATCAATGATGCACAGAGATGAAGTGTGATCAGAGGGAAGAAAGAATACAAAAGGAGGGATTTCAGAGCAGCAAAGTGTCTCTGAGAAGAGAACCTGAGGCCACCATGGACAGAGAGCATACCACCAGCCCATCTCACCCACCCCACCTCTAGGCTGCTGATATTTGACATTCAAGAAAGAACCTCAGGGTAAAGCATGCATACTTGCTGGATGTACCTGGACTCTGTGATAGCTCTAGAACTGGTAGATATAGAATTGTTTGCATTATTCTTATCTTCTATCACTTTGTATCAATAAAATTTACCTATTATTGAATGGAGAGGAACAAGGTGTCTGGGTCATAAATCTAGTGTCAGCATCATCAGGTGGAGCAGGAGCCAATGTGGGAAGCTTGCCTCTGCTGGGTCAAGGTGATGGGAGGCAGGACATTGGGACTAGGCCTGCCTGGAGGCAACCCTGTGGCCTTTGTGGCTCAGGCAATACCAGCAAATTCCTAGCCCATGGGCAGTTGGAGTGCTGTGAGTCTTTTTTGACCTGCAGATACCGGGTCCCAGAGTACTAGGGTGGGGGGAGGGGACACTGAGCATCCAAGCTGAGATAAGCATGTGGATGCCCCTGGAAACTTCAGGATTAGGTTTGGTGTGGCCAGCTCCCTATGTGTAGCAAGTAGAGGACAATCGAAATTTCCAGCCCAGGGTGAAGGGCATTGTTAGAATCACATGGTGTCTGGTAAGTTAGTCTTACCTCGATCCTGGGTAAGCTTTTTGAGAGAATTATCATAGCGCATGTCCATGAGGGGCCAGCAGGGGAGATTATGCTTAGGGGCAACCAACATGGGTTCAGTAGAGGCAGGTCCTGTCAGACCAACCTGGTGGTCTTCTTTGACCAGGTCACAAAATCCTTAGATGCAGGGGTAGCAGTGGACGTAGTCTTTCTGGACTTTAGACAGTCTCTCACCCTATTCTTATTAAAAAACTAGCGGACTCTGGTGTCGACACCTACACAGTCAAATGGGTCACTAACTGGCTGAAGGAATGCACCCAGAGAGTGGTGCTGGATGGGTTATTTTCGACCTGGAGGGATGTGGGCAGTGGGGTTCTGCAGGGCTCGGTCCTCGGGCCTGCAGTGTTCAAAATCTTCATCAGCAACTTGGACGAGGGGGTAAAAAGCACCCTGTTCAAATTCACAGACGACACTAAGATGTGGGGGGAAGTGGGCATGCTAGAAGGGAGGAATAGGCTGCAATTGGACCTAGACAGGTTACAGGGGTGGGCGGATGAGAACAGGATGGGTTTTGACACTGACAACTGCAAGGTACTATACCTGGGGACGCAGAACCAGCAGCATACCTACAGGCTGGGGAACTCCCTTCTTGTCAGTGCAGAGGCAGAAAAGGATCTTGGAGTCATTATTGATGCCAAAATAAACATGGGCTGACAGTGTGGGGACGTGGTCAGGAAGGCCAACCACACCTTGTCATGCATCCACAGGTGCATCTCAAGCAGGTCCAAGGAGGTGATTCTCCCCCTCTATGCGGCACTGGTCAGGCTGCAGTTGGAGTACTGCGTCCAGTTCTTGGCGCCGCACTTCAGGAGGGATGTGGACAACATGGAGAGTGTCCAGAGGAGGACCACTTGCATAATCAGGGAGCAGCAGGGCAGGCCCTATGAGGAAAGGCTAAGAGACCTGAACCTGTTCAGCCTCCACAAGAGAAGGCTGAGGGGAGACCTAGTGGCCATTTACAAACTAGTCAGAGGGGACCAGCAGGCATCGGGGGAGTCCCTGTTCCCCTGAGCACTCCCAGGAGTGACAAGAAATAACAGTCACAAGCTGGCAGAGGGTAGATTTATACTAGATATCAGGAGACGCTACTTCACTGTCAGGGCAGCTAGGATCTGGAACCAACTTCCAAGACAAGTGGTGCTGGCTCCTACCCTGGGGGTCTTTAAGAGGAGGCTAGATTAACACCTTGCTGAGGTTGTTTGACCCTAGTACTGTTTCCTGCCATGGCAGGGGGTCGGACTTGATGATCTGTCACAGTCCCTTCTGACCCTACAACTATGAAACTATGAAACTATGCTCTAAGTCCCTGGGAAGTTCAAGATTGTGGGGGTGGCATGACCAGGGGAACCCCAGTGTAGCATGGCATTGTGGTGTGCCTGCCACTTTCAGGGGAGAAGCTGCTTGAGAGGCAGCTTCCAGGTGGCACGGGGGCTGATTGGAGGCTCATTTGACTGGAAAAGGGCCAGGCTGGGGCTAGATAAGCCCAGTCCCTGAGCTGGTCAGGAATCCTAGCCCTGAGAGCCTGAGGAGAGGAGTTCTCTGCAGCAGAGGCAGAAGGACTCCTGAAGGCCCAAGAAGTTAGGGGAAACAGAATGACTGTGCCAGTCTGGGCACCAGAGATTATTATTCAGGTCAGAGAAGAAAGGGTTTATGCAGGCAAGGGGCCATTGTTTTATATTGGAATTATTGTTTGAGTTACAAGCCTTGAGCCCTGCTGGAGACAGGATCAGCAGGGGCCACACCCAGCTGAAGTGAGAGGGAGAGGCATGCGCTGGGACTTGCACCTTTGTGTGTCCTCCACGTCTTCCAGACATCTACCATTCCAGCTTTCCATACACTCCCTTGCAGCCAGACCCCTCACTCACCCTTGGTGGGGACATCAAGACCCCACAAGCACTGAAGCAGACCATGAATGACCCCTGCCCCATCCTTTTTCACCAGCCAAACCCAGGCACAGAACTGGGAGTATGGGGAGATGAGGGATCTCATTGTCATCTATGGTGAGGAAGAGATTCAATACCAGCCCCAAAAAGGGCACCATAACAGGGATGTCTTCAAGTGCATTGCCCAGCAGATGCAGGTGCCAGGCCACAACAGGGTCTGGTAGCAATACTATGCCAAGACCAAGGTAATGAGGAGTCAGACTCATTGCATGCATGATGCCAACAAGAAGTCCAGGGGCCAGAGGCTGACTATGCCCTTTCTTGAGGAGTTGCCATGCATCCTCACCAAGGACAAGGCTATTGACACCCTGCACACTTACAGCACCATGGGAGGGCAGGAGGAGTTGTCACCTGGGACCCCTCTAGAGAAGGAGGAGGTTCAGGGAGGCTCTGGGATGGTAGAACAACTGGGCACCCAGGAGGAGATCCTCAGGGGCCACAGGAAAAGAACACAGCTGCTGGAACTGTCCCCTGAGGAGCTGCTGGTCCCTGCATCATCACAGGAGGTGGGAGTCAAAGTGCACCTACAGCTGGAAGCAAGCTGCTGGGACAAACATGGCCAAGACCATGGGCCTTTGCAAGTAGGAGTGGGAGGAGAGCTCTGACACCACAGAGATTGGGACCCAGGACTTGGAATCCGGATATGTACCATCCACCTCACTGGAGCCTTCCCCACCCCAGACCTTGACCCCACAGACTGTGGCTGAACTCATGGGCCCCAGGACACCATTCCCCACACAAGAGCCACAGCTGTTCTGGACTACTCCTCTGACACTTCGTTGACTCCCTCCCAGGGTGTGTACCAGCCCCACCCCCACTACCAGCATGACAACTGCTGTACAAGCACAACTCATGGCCAGCCCTCCCCCCATTTCTTCTGATGACTCAGGTCTTGAGTGAGGATGCTGTGCAGCCCAGAACAGTACGGTTCACCCCCACTCAATGAAGCTGTGATGGGGACCCAGGCACTTGGGGAAATAGGAAGCCTCTGGGGGGAAAAGAGGAAAAAGAAGGGGGAGTGAAGGGAACTACAGCTTCTAAAGGCCCTGCCTGTGGCCACATCCCTCTCTCAGGCTGCTGTGGCTGAGAAGCCCAGCAGCCTGAGTGCAGGGTTGGGTGCAGGCCGTGGGGGGATGGTCAGGCATGGGGCAGGGTGAATTGCAGTGCCCTGCCCACTCACAGTGCAGGGCCCCAGGTTGCTAAGTTCTGGAAAGTTTTCTGTCCTTCAGCACTGAAGAGCAGTGACCCCACCCCTCGCTTCCTGCCCTGCCCCCATCCTGTCCTAGAGTGCAGCCAAGGTGCCAAGTTCCCTTCTTCCCCAAGCCTTGGGTGCTTAGCAGTCCTTGTCCCATTCACTGAGCATGTAAATCTGCTTAACTGACACCTCCCTGCCCTATCTCTCAGGGCCATGCTGAGCTCCTAGAAGAAGTGAGCCTAACCACAGCTGCCTCATGCAGTCATGTGGAACCACCTCTTTCTCCTACCAAGGAGACATGGAAAGGCACTAAAAGCATTTATTGAGCTTGCAGGCAAAGTGTAAAAAGCAGTTACAACTGTGGGTGCACGGTGCCCTGCCCTGATTGGCAGCATGATAGTCCCAGTTGGCAAAGAGCACCCTGAGGTCAGGGACAGGAGATATCATACAGCTGTCTATGAGAACCATTGAAGTTTCATTACAATAGGAATGAGAAAAAATCCCCCTTACAAAAAAACCCCCAGGTCCCTTGACAGGTGTGTTGGCAGGAGTCCCATTTAAGATCCATTATCTCAGCTGCTCCACTCTCACTGCCAGGCTGACTCCCACGTTGTGCACCTGGAGAGGCTGGCAAGTGACACAACAGTACTTTTCCTCCTCCCGTCTGATCCAATCTATGGGGAAAGCGCATTGGGCACTGGCTGATTCTGATTCTCATGGAACAGGCAGTCACTGTACTAACCCCTCAAAGGAACCTCTAACCCTACTCCTGGAATCGCAGCCCCATCTTAGCCCAAACTTCCCCCCCACCCCAACCCCTGAAAACAAAGTACCCATCCCCCAACCCTCTCCCAGAGTATTCTTATTAGAAGAATGGTGCTGGCAAGCCAAGAGTGGTACATGGCAGGACACATTTTTAGGCAACTGGGATCTGGGGAAATTCTCTCTGGGTCAGGTCATGAGCTAAGCAGTATGCCAATAGTGGTGGTGATTGTTAACTCTTCCTGGGTTGTCAGGTTCTTATAGCAGAGGCACAAGTACAATTCAAGTTGGATTCTCATGTTTAATGGCAACCTGGGGTTCCCTGGCATGCCATAAGAGCAGATGGTTCCTCTTCAGATGCTGAGATGCTTTCAGAGGACCATGTCCAGTAGCAGGAGCATGGTGTATTGGCTAGGGCTCCTCTGCGAGTATCAGAGAAGCTCATCCCTCCAGGCCTGGTTGACTCTCACCAAGGGAATGTTGGGAGCATAGACCCAGGTCATGAGTGAGGCAGGGCCAAACTGCCTCTCCTGAGAAGGAAGCACGAGGGAGGGGAGTGCCATAAGAACCTTGCCATCCCATCTGGGTCTCATTCCAGCAATGTTGGAACCTTGATGTTGCTCCTGCAGGGACCCAGTGCTGAAACATCTCTCCTATAAGGGTTGGATGGGGAAAGGGAGCATTGTAAGATCCCTGCTGGCATTCCCCAAAGTGATCAATCCTTGCTCACTCCAGGAATGTTCAGGTTGTGCACTTGGAGAGGCAGGAACCAGGATTCCCAGACCCTCTGCGGGACTGGAACAATTTCCCACCACAGTACCTGCAAATGGACTCAGGCCTTACTTCTCTGGCAGGTGATGAGAGGGTCTAAAATGTTTCTCTCTATACTTGGTTTTTATCATCAAAAGTTGCAACCTTGCACAAAGTATTTTTGTTTCCTCTGTATGCATCTGTGTGCAAGAGGCTAGCTCGTGGTGGCTGGGATGATGACTCAAGGCCAGGCAGCTGGAAACCTCCAGAGTGCATGAGAGCTGTGTATAGAAGGTGCCAGCAAAGTAATGAGGAGATGTTACAAGCTCTGTCCATAGCCTCTGAGCTCAGTGCATGCACTGTGTACTCTTGGAACTAGGAGCTGTGGGACTGGCACACAGAATGACTTAAGATGTGGAGGGTGGAAATGGACTGGCTGGGGGATGTTAACATCGGCTGCTCAGGCACAGAAATGGGCTGTTGAGGTGTGTGAACAGAGGCTCCAGATGGCCACCCACTGTTTGGAGGAGACAACCTACACCCCTGTGGAACTGAGACAGTCACAGTGCCAGGATAGGGAATTTATACACAGGGTCCTGGATTGCTTGGAATCTATCTATGACACCCCTGACTGGTGCCAGTGCTGCCTCTTGCACAGAGCCCAGTCCTTCCATGCAGGAGTGGTGGAACAAGCTGCTGCCCAGCCCTCCATGGCATGGCAAACCCTGCTCCAGGGATTGCTCTTTGGGGCAACAGGAATGGGGGTCCCAAAGGGGTGACCCCTAGATGGTGGTTGTGGAGGAATGCTCCCTACCACACCCTGACTGGGAGATGCTTCAGGGCCAAGGGAACACTGGGACAGTAGATGTGGTCCATGGGAGCCACTCAGGAGACAGAAAGGCATCTGGCAGAGCACACTCTGGGGAGCAGCAGTGGGCAAAGAGAGTGGGACCAGCCTGCTCGAGACCTCATGGCAGGGCTGTTAGGGACATTGCACCCCTTCCAGGCCTAATTCGCTACTCCCAACCACTGATGGTTGCCATATGCACAGGCTTCCCAAACAGTTCTAAACCATGCCCCAAGGAATGCAGGAATGCTTAGAATAATGGAGGGGGGTGGGCAGGGAAGGGGGGAAGGGAGAACTGCAGCCCACCAGCTTGCCAGGCCATGCTGTCACTGGGACAGCATCTGGCACCAGAGCCTGCCAGCTCTGGCTCATCCACCTGCCAGCTATGGGGCCTAGGGGGGGGAGCTCTTTAGCTTCCTGTGGCCCCCCTCCTGGACCAGGTCATGTTGCAGAGGAGTGGTAGAGTCTTGGTGGGATAGGAAGCCTCCAGGCTTAGGCTGGCTTTGTGACATGAATCCCAGGTGTGGGTGAGGGCTGTGGGTCTTGGGTCCTCAAAGGATAAGACTGGGACCTGGGAGTGGAGGATGAGGGTATGATGTGGAAGAACCAGGATTCCATGGTGCCCACTGTGGTGATGCCTTCCAGCCTGCAGCCTCCTCCCCCACCCTTGCCCAGCAGCCACCTCCTGCCCTACAGCTCTCAGATGGACAGTGGGTTCAGGATTACACATCTCTCCAACTCCTACACAGAAGTCCCTGCTCTTCACTCCTGACACCTGAAAGTAGGGTGCAAGGTCAAAAGCCCCCTACCCCATGCCTCCCCTTCAAAGTTTCATGTTTGTTGAGTTCAGCTCCTGCAACATGTGTTTACTCGGCCAGGCCTGATCTGCATGCTGTGCCTCCTCATCCCAGGCATTGTGAAAAACCTTGCCTGTGGTCTCACAAATGTTGTGTAGGATGCACATGGAGACAGTGAGTCATGTCAGGTTCTCTTTGTCCACATCAAGGTGCACAGTGGAAGCCTGCTAGTGCACCCTGAGGAGGCCAAAAGCACACTTCACCATCATCTGGCACCTGCTCAGGCAGTAGTTGAGGTGGTCCTTCAGGTGGTCCAGCTGCCCCCCATAGGGTTTCATCAGGCAAGGCAGGAGGGGGTAGGCCATGTTCCTGGCAAGGATGGGGGTGGGGATGACAATTACATCATCAATGATGAAATCAGGGACCCTGGGAGTATAGCACCTGCTCTCCATCAGCCCAGGGAGTGGGGAGTTGCAGAAGATGTGGGCAGCTGGAGCAGATGTGGGTGAAGCAGTTGTGATGGTCAATGACACCCTGAAGGATGACAGGTGTGGCAGAATACCATCTCTGTCTCTCCCCAAACTCTGCTAGCTGACAATTTGGTTACCACGGTAACCCCATTGGTGGGGGCTGAAACTCCCTATTGTTCTAAGCAATGTCATCATAACTGGGAGGGGGCTAGAGACCCTGCCAGTCTACCTGGCAACCAGTGATGCATTTCAAATTGGTTGGCCAGCAGCCAATAGTTTCTGGCCTTCATTGGATCAGGTAAATGAGGTCATAAGGTTTATATAAGTTAAGAACTGCCCATGAGGAGGGGGCAGCAGCCATGATAAGAACTCACAGAGAAGCTGAACCATCTGAAACTCTCTCTTTCTCTTGAAACTCATGGTCAATGAACTGCCTGCCTCCAGAGGAAATCTCCACCTGCCTCTAGATGATACCTGTGAGTAAGCTACTTGAAAGCTAACTAGATATATGCTTGCAGTAACTCAGATGTGTGATCAAAGGCTACCATGCCACTATTTGCTCTAAGGTATTTCTCTGATATTGCTCTATCCTGTACCGTATTCCAAACCTACCTACTCATTGTAACCAATAAAGCTCTTCCTTGTACCTAGCATAGAATACTTATTGGGAGAGGGCCTAGATTATGCCTTGGGGCTCCCTTGTTTCGACTGACTAAGGGAGACCACTATTTGTGTTTCAGACTGAGGGAAGCACCCCAAGTTCTTGCAGTGAGTCACGTAGTCTTAAGGACTACTAGGCCTGTGTTTCCCAGAGGGCGCAGATCCCAGATCAGTCCAGACTCTGGGTGGTGGTGGTGTTACCCCCAGGCTTGTGGGTGTGATCCAGGAAGAGGGTTGGCCAGATGTGAGGTGCCCCTAGGGAGGCACTCAGCTTGGAAGGTGGTCAAACACAGTGAGGTGGGTGGCTTAATGCAAGAGCACTCCATATTGGCCCGTAACAACAGGGAAGTAGCCCTTGTGATTGATGAAAACCTGGGTGACCTGGGCAAGGTGGAGGATGGGGTGTGGGTGCTGTCCATGTCCCCCAGACAGTTGCGGAAAACCATGTGGCAGAAGCTGGTGACCACCTCCTACAGGTTGACGAGGTGGATGAAGTCGTTGGTCAGGACAACCCAGGTGACCAGGCTCATCTGATACACAGTCTCTCCAGGTGGCCAAACTGGCTGGAAATGTAGTGGAAACTCCTGGGGGGGTGGTCAGCTTCATGATGGCAATGGCACCTGCTTCTCCAGAGTGAGGGATAGCCACATGCAGAAGTTCTGGCACATGATGTCAGGGGCCACCTGGGTGTCAATGTCCCTGAAAGTGGCCTAGCACATGCAAAAGGTCTGGAGTCACTGTTCATAATCCCATGTGCCCAGGACTATCTGCTCCTACCAGTCAGTGCTGGTAGCGTGGGCTCAGAACCAGCACTCAATGTTCTGGAGGTAGCATCAGAGCACCGTGGCATCCATGGCATCCTGAGTGGCCTCATTCTTGTTGGTCATGTGAAAGTTGATGGCCCAGTCTAGGATGCTTGGCAGGCATGGGGTGTGGTGGGTGGGCATGGGTGGGAATGCTGGCTGGTGGCTCATGGGTGTGAGGGCATGTGCCATGGTGAACTGCTGTTACATCAGGTCCAGACTGGTACATGCAATGTCCCACAGCGTCTGGTGAGAGTCCTGCAGGGTGACCAGCAGGATCCGTCAGAGCTCCTGGGTCTGCCTTCTTGGGCACCATGGGGGACACCATGGCAGGGTGCAGAGAGGCCGGGATATAGAGGCGGGTGTTTGTGTTTGCACTGGGGCTCTTCTTGAAGCTTAGGGCTGGGTATGGGGGAGGGTCCATAGTGACATGGCAGGGGGCTGGGGGTATGGTGGTCCATGCTCAGCAGCCAACCAGGGGTGTCTCATCTGTTTGCCTCTTCTTTGGAGTCTTTGGCAGCCTGGGGAGCCCACAGAGCATGCTAGGAGGCATGCAAGAGCTCCCCCTACCGGCTGGCCTTAGCCAGTACAAGCAGGTTCCAAGCCCTCACCACTGAATGGTGAATGTCTGTTCAGTTCACTCTTTTCCTAACCTAGAGCACTTAAAGTAAAGTGGGATACTTTGAGCACTTCTGCCTTGGGCTTTTTGAATGTACTTAGCCTGAGAAACTTCAACAGCTACTATATTTTTGAAGCGATATGGTCCTCTTGAATAGACCTGGGGAGTCTTCTACAGCTCCTGTGTGTCAAATGTTACACAACCCCATGTCTTGGGAGGGACCTTGGGCATGAAAGAAGGGACTTCCTCAGCTCTGCCATTTTCCTCACCCCTGTTCCTCCCTAGTGACATGCAGGGAGCTCAGGCAAAAGAGGTACTATGTAGACCTCAAATTCAGAAGCAGGAGCAGCTCTGCTGACTTGTTTATTGCCAGCACCCCTGTGCAAGCCTGAGGAAGTGTGTGCATCTCTGCCTCTGATATGAAGGGAAGTGTATTTTGCTATTTAGGGAAGATTTTCAAAGACAAACATATGCCTAGATGCTAGATCCACAGACTAAGTTGCCTAAAGCAGAATTTAAATGCCTAAGTCTAATATTTAGCTCCCCAGAGATCTGTTCATTGGCTTTAAGTGCCTAAAGTCCATCCACACCTAAGTTTTTTTTACATTAAAGTTCCCCAGGTACATGAATTTTGTATCTGTGCATGCTCATAAGTTCCTCAGTCTTGACAAGGCTGAACAGCTGATAGGAACTCTTACACCTAAATACCATGAGGATTCCCAAAGTGGGCAGTCCTCCAAATGTCTCACCTGAAGAGCTTAACATGGTAGCTATTTTCAGAGCAGAACACAGTGGCTTCTGAATTTCTTCAAAGGAACATCTTCTTCAACAGTGACACCATTTTCTTATCAAACTATCATCTAGTGCTTAGAATACCCAGCCAGGAAATGAGGGTTCATATTTCTCCTTTGCCTAGGAGGAATCAAACCTATATTTTTGTGCCTAGAGGAAGTGCCCATCACCATACTCACCACACCCATATCCATACCACCTCAAGCTTACTCATTTCTGCCAAACGTCATCAGCTCTGCTGTAAGGAGCTCCTACATAAAAGGATCAGGATTTGTTCCTAAATTATTTGAGACCATAAGCAATTTCCCATATTTGTTTTAGGAACAAAAATCAGATGACTTTCAGAAGTAGCTGGACATGTATGAAGTTGTAAAGAAAATAACTGTAGAGATAACAGAGAGTACAGACACCTTTTTCCTCAAGAATGATGAGTTATAAATGGTTGTGTTGTCTCCTTGCATCTTTCCACCCCTGCTCTTGTGGTTCAGCGATAGAATCCTTGTCTGCCTTGTGGATTACCTGGGTTTACTCCCTGGATGCATGTGTAACTACTGCCATCAAGGTACTGGATGTCTGGACTCAGTCTGGCCTTTGGATTCTGTCTCAATGGTCTAAGGGGGGATGGAAGGTCTGGACAGGTTACACTCCTGCCTAGGTGCATGTGTCAAAGGTCTGGGTCATCTCTCACACATACATCATAGGTGCCTATGCACGTGCAGGGAGACTGCTTTGATGTGCTGTAATTACTTGATTAATCGAGTCTGCTAGAGTATGGTAATGACTGATCTACAGCAGACTCTAGCATCATATGTATCAGCATCCCTGCACACAAAAATGGCAGCGGGGGGTGCTTTAACTAAAGCTCGTTAGTGTGATGCTCTGGGTGTGTCCCTCCCCACTCCCAAACCATGTGTATAAACACCCCATGATCTAGAGGGATTGACATTTGCCTCCTACTGCTTATTTACTACTTGATGTAGTTATTTACACATGAAATGTCTGAACATTTTCATTTTTACTAATTAAGAAAAACACTTTAAAGTGATCACGCTGTAAATTCTCACTGCATATTGCTGTTCCCACTCTTATCCATGCCCTGGAATTTTGAATATGGTTTGCAGTAGGGAAAAAAGCAACCTGAATTTCATTTTCTACCACTAGGTGACGCTTTTTGTTCTTGGATACATGCTGTGGGGTTTGGCAGGTGAATGAATCTTATTGGTTTACTAGAGGCATGATGCCACCAGGCAACCCTTTTTAAGAGAAAAAGCTAGGAACTGTGGAAAGATCCCTATACTGCCTCCCTATTCTGAGGAAGTAGAAATCTGTGAACTGTCATTTCAAAACAAAAATGAGTGAGGTGAGTGGATAAACCTTTTATCTGGAAAGAGAGAGAGAGAGAGAGATGTAGATACCTGAAGGAGAAGTAACATCGGTGTAAGGAAAAAAATACAGCTTTAAAAAAAATTAGTTACAATGAACTATGAATTATTTACATTTTAGAAAAGCAGCCATTTATAACTGGCTATATTAATGGCTACAAATAGTCAACTAGATTAGCTGATGTTCTCCTTACCTATATAAAACATCCAGTGATAAATATTATATTTACTCTTATTAGTAAATATGCTTTGAAATGTCCATCTAGTTGTTAATTTGTAACTTAATTAAAAATCAGAATGAAATTACACTAACTTTTAGCAATTGGTACCTGCAGATTTCAGAAGCTCTGCAATCAGAAATGTATTTCTAATAGAGATTATCAATAATGGTTGTCTTTTACTTAATTAGTATAGCTTAGTACCTTAGAGATACAGACTGACATTTTAAAGTTTCTTTTTCTGTTTCCTTCTATGTGGTAGAAATGAGCTGACAAGTCAGTCACGTAAAAGTTAGACCAGTGAAGTATGGAACTCGCTTGAAAAAATGCCCTATTGTTTGTAGTTTGCCAGTGATATATACTGTGTAGCTATTGTTCTGGGAAAGATAATATCAATAATCCTTCATGTAACCAGTAAAGGAAAATGCAAATACTACCAAGCATGAAAGGATCTTTGTGTACTGACAAAAGTGAGCTGAACGTTAAATGACTACAATTGCTCTATATGTAGTGAGAAACTTTCAGTGACAAACCAATATTTCTGTTTTAAAAAGTGTAATTGCTCAAGCATCAGACAGCTTCAGTTAGGAGTTTCTCAGATTCTGCAGTTCATCAGCTTTTTTTCATCCCAAATCAATAGAGATAGGTGCAATAATGTCTTATCTGGTGTTTATTTGTGGAGGCTTTTTTCTGTTATAAAGAAGCTACTGCCGTTTTGACAGATGAACACTCCTGTAGTAGCAGTCATGGTAGAAATAATACACCCCTCCCCCCCCCCCCCCATATAAGTTTCTGCCTGTTTGGTACAAGGTACTTTACCATAATGTACATGAACAATTTGTGACAAACATGAGAAGGAGACATAAGGAGTGCTGTCATATATTGGTCTAAAAAGCAAGGGGCTATGCATTTCAGTTCATAGTGTGCAGTTTGTAATGGTCTAGCAAGCAGAGGGAATCCTCATCATGTCTCCTGCTGTGTGTGATGTGCATCAGAGGGCTGAGAGAAGGCATCTGTAACCACACAGTCTTCCCTCTGTTCACTAGATGTGTACATTTGTATAAACTTGGTCTATAATGTAGCTTTTACATAAGAAGTTTCCCCTCTGTCATGGGCCTTAGTTAAAATGCTTTGCCTGGTGTGGCATTTTTGTTCTTCTTTTTAAATATAATGTTTTTAAAGCATTCCTAATTTGAAATGGTGGCAGGTTAATTATTGTTGTGTATATCTGCCTCATGCCAATGTACTTTTGCATTGTATTCTCACGGCAGCAGTTCATACAGTGGTTGTTCACACTGAAATAGTTTACGTAAGTTCCCTTCTTTTCTCTAGCTAGTCAGCTAAAATGCCCCATGAATATCAAAGGTCAGGATGCCTTCGCAACAACTGGGATCCCCTATTATTATGAATAGACTTCCCTGTCCTATGCAAAACAGGATTTCTGGTAAATTCCTATCACAGATGATGCTGGATTTCCTCCCTGGTACAATTCTTAACTTCCTATCAAATGCCTACTTACCAATTCTTAACACTATCCTGAATGCTCCTAAGGACAGAGCTATTATCATTGTCATTTAGGAGATGATGACACTTGGAGAATTCACATCAACTGTAGTAGAAAGCAAAGCCTTTTAGCTGTTCCTTAGTTGATTATTTTTCCTTCAAGACACAGAAAAAAACAAATGCAATACTTCAAGTCCCCTCAGAAGGACTGGGTTAAAAGAATTGAAGAACAATTGGTAGAACGTAATCACTTTACTTGTCTGAACTCAAAGTGTTAAGATTAGGGTCTTGATGGATTTTGTCTGTAATGTAGTAACTGAAAACGTTTCAGATTCGTTTGTTTTTGTAATGGATCATTACTTATCAGGAAATCTGAGGGTAATACATCTGAAAGGCTCAAGTACTTCTATTGAAATATTATCCATAAATAGTTTGGTCTCTGAGTGGACAAGGAAGATAATCCCAAAGCTGTCATTTGTGTTTCAGGTTAATAATTGTAAGAGTCTGAGCAGAGCAGAGAATGCAGACATATAGATCTAAACAGAAATGAGTTCCTTCCAACTCCATTTGTTGCAACTTGTGTTGCTTTGTTTCCATTTTATTGCTTGGTGGAAATAATCAATTTGGTTTCCCCCTTATGGACACTCAGTTACCAATAAACGCCTGAAAAGAGCTGAACAGCATAGACATTCATCAGCTTGATTATGCCATTTTTTTTATTTCTCAACAGTTAACTCATTTATTTTTTGTGGACAGAGAAGTTTTAGAGGAGAAAAAGCCATCATACTTCATTGGGGAATGTTTCCATTTGATAATTTATCTATGTCTCTATGTGGCACAGGGAAAAATGACTCTACTGTTAGTCACACATCTATAGCGTATGACAGAGCAGTTCAGGTGTCTTGCTATGGCTCTAAGACATGCATCTGAGCCATATCCTAGGTATGTGTTGATATCTGCTCCCTGTTGACCTAGCTGTAATTTGGCATTTAGGCTTGGGATTCAAAAGCAGCCAGATGTGATATCAGCTATGTCATTCATTTGTGTGCTGGTGACTCTGCAAACTGGCAAGCCTAACTCATGCTAGCCCAATGAGCCATCTGGGCAGAACTTTGATTAGGATTACAAAGGGATTTAGGCATCTAAATATACAAATAGACACCTAGTGCAATTTCTTTTTTTTTTTAAGCATTCGAGAAGGGCAGTCCACTGATTTTAAATACACTTGAAAATTCCATTGGAAAACTATCTGCATCTTTAAGAATGTTTCCCTTGATAATCTAGCTCCAAAATTCTGTTTCATAAGGGATCAATAGGAGCTTTTTAAATACCTTCAGTGAGCCCTGGGTCAGTCAGTAAAGTTTCAGACTATGCCAATGAGCTCTGTTGATGTTTCCAGCTGTCTGCCATTAAAGAGAGTGGGTCAACGATGGAAAAAGAGCCCTTGTGAATAATTTATTTACAGAAAATAAAAAATACATCAAATAAATTATTGACAACAAAGAGTTCTACCATTGACCTGCCCGACTCAAATTTGACATCAATTTGACTTGCCTCAGGGGAATCGCATCACTTCATCGTAGACATTTAATTATATGATGCTTCATGGGCAATGTCTGGTCATGGAAACATTTTCTTGTGGCATTAGGGTTCATAAGAGACGTTGCATCACATATTTTACAACAGTCACAGATATATTTGTCTTGGGTAGTGTAAATGTGAGCCTGCCTGTCATTAGGAATCAGATCCAGACCGGGCACGTGCCAAAATCTTTTAAACAGTAGATGGAGGAGGGCTCAAGCAGTGCAGGAGTATGGTGGGTACAGGTGGGTGCAGGTGCACGGTACAGCAGGGTGGGTACCATGGGGAGGCATGGGGGTACAGTGCAGAAGGGAGGGGGCTGTCTGTGAAGCCATGTGGCCTGGGGATGCCTGTGACCCCGCAGCAGTGACCTGCTGGTGTACTGCCCCCACTGGGTATTTGGCCCCCTGCTGCTTAGTTCTGGATAGTTCTGACCTACAATGTAACCCTCTCCTTCAACACAGCCAATAGTTTATAGCCATAATCCAGAGAAAATAATTGTATGGGCAAACTGTAGTTATAAAATAGGGAGGGGGTAAAGGAAATTCTGCAGCTGGCATAAGAGGGGAGAGAGACAGGAGACACATAAAGATCTCTTTAATTTTAAGTAACACCCATTTATTAGTGGGGTGGCAAATTGCAGCTCAGAGAGGGAGGGGAAAGGGAGAACAGTATGTTTTAGACCTGTCACTTTGCCCACTCTCTCCTTCAGCTTGGTGACAGAGCAGGATCACCTTCCTCTTAAAGTATCACTTAATAGTTAGGGTGGAAATCAGGGTCTGCCTAAGTTTGTGAACCTGGTAAACATAGTTTTTTTGAAAAAGAAAATCAAATGGGTTTTCTTGCTGCTTATATAACTGCAGGAAATCCAAATGGATTTGTCATCATCACTAACTGTATTACAGTAACTAAATTGTTATTCTTGGGTCAAGCTTCCAATTTACCCATTTCCTTTTGAGAGAATAAATCATAAAGCAAACAGTGGTAGGACTCTGACAAAGAGGGTGAAAAAATATTCCTTCCAGTGAGCAAGTATGATGAGGGTGAGTTGAGGAGTGCAGTGGGAACATGGTCATGGTCACAAAGACCCTATTTCCCAGTCAGATTTCTTTACATTTCTAATACCATATCATGCTTACAGAGCGGGCTCTTTTTTCCTCCCAACAGTTTCCAATTTTTTTGACCAGTCCCTGCTAACACTGATTTTTATCGTAAGATTCTCAATGATTTCAATGAAGACAGGAGCCGACTTCTCTATAATGAGGAAAACTCATTTGCTTATTGATTTCAGTAAAATGTGTTTGGACTCTGTCACCATTTGCTATTTTCTTTCTTGCTTTGCTATTATGGAGATGGCAAGGAAAATGTTGGGTGGAGGGTCAACTTGATTTCTATAACTATACCCTAGGGGTGCCCAACCTCTGGCTTGCAGGCCAGATCTGGTCCATGAAGTTGTGTAATCCAGCCTGCAGGGCTCTCCAAGAGACCAGAAATTTGGCAGTTAATGTTGCCATTGCTTCTCCACTTCCAAATTTCCATGCCCTGTGGGCCAGATGGCATGGCTCTGCAAGCAGGAGTCTGCTTACATGCCTAGGGGTGGACAATGGCTAGGGTGGCAGGGCTGATCCTGTGCATGCAGCTGGGGGCAATGGCAGTGCCCAGTCTTGCATGTGCAGGGTGTTTTGGCCCAACCAAAGATGTGTGTGGGGCTGGAGCCCAGGTGATGGGGCCAACCCCTAGCATAAAGGTCTGGAGCCCAGGCAGTGAGGTCTGCTCCAGAGTGCACCGAGCTGGAGATAGGAAGCAGGGCTCAATCCTATGTGTGTGGCTGGGGATAGGTGACAGGGCTAGAATTTGCATACACTGAGCTGGGGGTGGGTGGTGGGGCCAATACTGCATGTCCAGGTTGGAGATGGGTGACAGGGCCTGATCCTGAGTGTGTGGGGACATGGCTGTGGTGGTGTGCCTAATTCCATGGGTGGCCTTGGCTGTGGCCACCATGTGTATGGAACTGTGGTCCAATTCAGCACATGCCAGACTGGGTCCCAGCCTTGTGTGTGGGATCAGGCCCAAGGAGTGGATATGGCCCATGAACCAATCCTGCACCAGTCATCTGGTCTATGGAGCAAAATGTTGTACACCAGTACTAGATACTATAAAACCCCCCCCCCTGTAATAGCATAATAATCACACTGGGTGCAACATGTAGAGAAAAGAACCAGGTCCACTGAAAGACAGGACCTGTTTGCTTTCCTTACTAAAGAGAACTGAAAGAAAAAAGCAGCCAGTTGCATGGGTGTGTATGTGAGAGAAACTCCATGTCTTTTTCTTTTTACTCTCTTATGGCAGAGCCTTAAAATCATTCTGAGGATTTTGATGCTGTTTCCTTTTGCTGAGTATAATGACCAAGATTTTGTAATAAAGATGCATAAACAACATCCCCTTCTCTCTGGACCAGTATTCTACTCATGCTTCTTCTTTGCTCATTCAGCCACATCAGTTCTCTACAGTTTTGTTTAAAAGAGATGTTGAAAATTACCTAAAATTGAGATTGAGCTTTACTCAATGCTTCCCTAAGCAACACATTTTTTTCTTTTCTTTTTTTTATATTCTCATTTCTCTTATTATTGTGGAATTGAAGAGATGGAAAAAGTCATATTACTTTGCTGAACTCATCTCCCTTACTTAGGTAGGAAAATAAATGGCAGCTTCCCTGGAACATGCTTAGAACTCAGCAGCTGTGGAACAGTTAAAACCTCAAAAGTTATTTTTAATGATAGAATCTTGGATTACGACTCTTCCCTCTGCAAACACAATATTTATAAAGGGTTATTATATCTCCTCATAGGCATGTTGGATCAGATCCCATTTACCCTTCATGTGCCTTAGTTATATTCATATTGCTATGTATCTTCAGCTTTTGGCATTTGTGTGAAGCTTGGGATACTATTTCCCCATAAGGCAATACAATCCCAGACTGTGAGTGGAGAAGAAGAGTTCTCCCCGCTTTCAGCCAAAGACCTTCGTGTTTAGGAACAATGTCTAGGGTCTGTGAGACCTTGGTTCTACTCATCCCTCACCCAGAGAGTATTGGAACCTGCATTTATTTCCCAGCAAAGCACTCTAACCACTGGACCATAGGCTGGATATTGCCTAGACCCCTCTCTAGCTTTCCTACTGAAGCAGCCAAAGGAAGGAGAAATATGAGGTCAAGAAGAATGGTACAAGGTGTAGAGTGTGTGGCTCTGTGAGATGGGTGCTACCCTCTGCATTCTAGCTTGGGCATCAGGTTCTTAGTGGGCCATATACTTTTCCCACGACTGCTTACCCAGTGACTATTAATTGCAAGGTACAGTGGGGAGCTTCATGAAGAGGGGAGCTTCTTTCTCTTGGGCAGTTGCCCAGGTGAAGTGCAGGCCTACTAAGCATACTCAATAGGCTAGCGAGGACAATGTTGAATCCTAAACTATTTGTAAATTCCAAAAACAGCAGTTATATGGCTACATACCCTCTACTTAGATACTTGAAGGGTAATTAGGATTTGGCCTCTTTGGGGAAAGCTATACATATGGACCAGGCCTTCAGAGGGTATGAACTTGCATAGACAGTTGACTCCAAGTAAGGAATCTGCATGCAGCTTGGAGGGAGGAGCACAGGTTGCAGGATCCAAGAGGCTGGCATTCCAGCTATATGTGGCCTGAACACTAGCCAAATTTTGTTTTCTAAGCAGTGCATCCTCTCTTGTTTTTACTTAGCACACAGTACATAAAATATAGTGGCAACCATTGGTCTAGTGAGACCTACAAGAACCAATAAGGAGATTAACAGTAAAACAAATCATCACCTAGAAGAGAAGCAAACCAGTTACAGGGAGGAATGCAAACCATTTGCAGTGCTGGATTTCTTGAGCAAAAGCTTGCATGAGTGTGAAGGAGGTGGAAGCAAGAATAGTGTTTATATAGAGAATAGACCGTGAAGGATAAATCTTTCCTTTTATTTTTACCTCTTTATTATTGTCTTGCTGGGGAAAGGAAGAAAAAAGCCAAGAAATGAGATACCCATGCCAGGAGTGCCCAAACTTTTGGCACAACTGATTAAAAGTGTTTAATGAGCATTGTGACCACAAACAGAATGAGAGTCTTGGGAGATACATTTTTTTTACCTGAAATGAAGAAGATAGAGAAGGAAAAGGTATTTAACGGCACCGAGAACTCTGGCACCAGATACGGGTTTGGAGACATTAAAGATTCCCTCATTAGATACAGAATTGTTTGTGGGATATTTGATTCCAGCTGACAGGACTAACTGTTGAGAGGAATAGATCTAACCCTTGAGAAATATGTCTAGATAGGTAGGTACCTCCACCGTGACTTAGCAGCTCCAGAGAATGTCAATGTACATGCCTTGCAGAAGAAGGCAGCCAGCCATTCTTCTGCCATATTTGTAACGAAACTTTTAGACTAAAAGTCTTGATTAAAAGAACTGACCAGTTCAGTTGCAACTGGATTGTTGAAGCCATCTGCAATATAATCTGTCTGAGACTGGAAAATAGCAATACTACATTGGAGAAATGTGATAAAGAGCTGTTGATGTACAATGCAATCATTTGGAAGCCTGCGCACAAATGCAGGTTGTTGATAAGAAACTCATTAAACAAGACATGCCATTTCTTGGAGTTTATAATAGTTGACACATGGAGTAACACCCACTGCTGGGCAGCTGGCTTGTATAACAGAGGAGACCAGCCTAGCTTCTGTGTGAGAAACAAGGCAGAGCAGCCACTGCTTGGGACAGAAATTACACATGAACTGGTATAAGTGATCAGAAACTGGTCTAAACCTGTAAAAGAACAGAAGCTCAGTGCATATAGATCTGTTTCAAAATGGTGGAATCCAGTTGAAGATAGTCCTGGATGGATGTAGTATCAGATTTAATCAGTTCAGGTTAGACCGGTCTATGAAACATATGTCCAAGATCCCATCCCAACTCATTAGGGGCAGTCCCCTGGCAACCCAGGATGCATTGCAACCCCCTGAAAACTGCACCATCACAGGGCAGCCCACTGGAACATGGCTCATGCTCTGCTGCTCAAGCCCAGTGCCTAGCTGGCCCTGCTCCCAGACTGTCACAGAGCCACCTGCATAGCTCCTCTGCTCAGCTATGACTCATGGCTCCAGGCAGCATGCAGCCCAGAGTAGATGCAGTGGAGCAGGTGGATCCAACATGGATGCTTCCCTCAGCATCTGCACAGCCCCAGCTTGGCCAGTACCCAGCCTGGAGCTGGTGGGGGAGCTGGGGGGAACCAACATGGATGCATCCCTCAGGGTTAAAAATAACTTGAGCTTAGCCAGCATGCAGCCTGGAGCTTGCAGGGCGTGGGGCATGGGGGGAGCCAGCATGGAGCCTTCCCTCAGGGTTGGTGGTCCAGGCCAGGATGCTTGGTAGCTGCAGGGTGCAGTAGATGGCTCCACATGGGACAGCCAGCTGCTGGATCAAGGGCATGAAGGCACGTGCCATGGTGACCTGCTGCTGCATCATATTGTGACCAGGTGCCAAGGCCCTGGGAGGTGTGCAGGGGACACAGAAACATCCATGTTGCCTCCTCCCTGCACCTCCACCCTGCCAGCTCTGGCTGCTGGCTGCTTGAGCTGGGGCTTTTTTTGACCATAAGGAAAGCATCCATGTTGGTTCCCCCTGCCCCCCTCTGCCTGCTCCAGCCAGGAGCCATGGTTGGGTCAAGGGGTTGTGGTCTGCCAGAGCTGAAGCCTCAGTACCCACCCCCCCAGCTTCCAGCTTCCCCTATGCTGCCGCTGACCAGGCTGCCAGGTGTGCCATGGCAATCCACTCTGGGTTTGGCATTAGAAGCGTCCACAGTGACAGCAGGTGATTGGGGGTATGTGCTTCACTGCCAATCAGGGTTGCCCCTGGCTTGGCTGGGTTTGGCCACCCTTGGCAGTGTCCAGCACATTGGGAGGCATGTGGGAACCCCCTCCCCCCACCTTCCTCTCCTCCACTGCCTTCTGGCCTTGGCCAGTGCAGGCTTCTGTTTCCCCCCAACACCAAACCTGTTGTAAATTGGATTGATTCCCCCTTGGGCTTTTTGACAGTCTACACATAGCCTGTGGGTCCTGCCTGCCATTCTATCAGGACATAAGGATGTATTTCAAGTAGAAAGACATCTAAAGGGGAAAATAAAATTAGAACTAGATCCCCATCTGCAACCTGTGAAAATACAGAAAGACAGAATTTCATTAGCCCTGGAGGAGCCACTAAAGAAGCAACTAGGAAGCCTACAAAAAGGCATCATTGCATGCATTGAAATTAGCAGAGTGGATCAGCAACCTAATGGTGGTGAGAAACCTTCAGGTAAGCTGAGGATCTCCACTGATCTAAAAACAATGCAAACGGCTTTGAAAATAAAATCATTACCCATTGACTGTGTTTAAGGGCATGGATCATAACTTATTCATGGTGAAAGCATTTGCTCTCTGTGATACCAGGAATGGGTTCTGGAATAATGAGAGGTAGAGTTAACCAGCCACATCTTCTGGCAAGCAGTGTCAGGCACAGATGTTTATGGGCATTACCCCAACTCCAGAGGTATGCTATTGTAAAACTGAAACAGGCACTAGAGTGACTTCTAGCATCAAGATGGTAGCTGATGACATTTTTATTGTAGGAGGAGCCGTAAATCAATCCAGGACCAAGCTGCAATAATCCCTAAACATGTCAGGAGTGGGTTGTTAGGGAAAATACAGAGAAGTTGAAACTGGGGGGAACCGAGGTCTCTTGCATAAGACATCTGTAGATCTGAGGGACTCCAGCTAAATCCTGAAAAATGTTAAGGAAACATTGAGAACAAAGGATGTGAAGGCAGTCCAGTGATTCATAAGGATGGAGATTGTCCAGATTGGGCTTGTGTCCATTTAGGCTTCAAAGCAGTGGAATTTCCCAAGCAAAAAAATCCTATTGTTTTTTTTTCTGGCAAGATTTCTGGCAAGATCAGACATCAACAGTATATAACATCTTTGCACTTTTGATACGAGGCTCCAGACTCTCCAGCAAAGGCTTGATTAGGAAGGATTGCTGCAGGGAGTAAAACAATTTCTACTTGTTGGCAGAAATGGTTGGCCGAAACTGCCATTATCACCAGCCAAGAGGTCAAATGCACTGCACGTGTCCAAGATATGATGTTGTTTAAAGGGGACCCAGAAGCTACTCCAACCTACTTAGAAGTGGACATCATGAAACAAGTATTACATCTTCCTCAAGTCTGGGCATAGATGCAAACTTGAGAGGAACCAGGGAGTTTATTACTAACCAAGCATGAGTACCCAGCTGGGAGTAGATATTGAAAAGAGCAAGACAGGCAAATAATATGAACATAAGATGTGCCATACTGGGTGATACTAATGGTATATATAGCCCAGTATCCTGTTCCTGACAGCAGCAGGAGTGGATGTTTTAGAGGGAAAGCAGTGTATAGGGTATATCTAGAGTGATCTATCCCTGATACCCACCATCATTGGTTTAGAGATGCCAGAGGATACATCTCTGTTTAATAGTTAGTAATAAATCTATCATCCATTAAGCTGCCTAATCCTTTTCAGAGCCTGGCTATACTATCTCCCTCCACAACGTCCTATAGCAATGAGTCCCACAAATTAGTTTTGTTCTATGTAAAAACAAAAGCACTTTCTCTCATTAGTTTTAAACCTGTCTCCTGTTAATTTCCCCTAGTTCTAGCATTCTGGGACTTGGTGAATAATAGTTCCCTATTCACTTTGTTCACACCCTTCATGATTTTATAGACCTGTATCACCTTTTTTTTATATACCCCTCTCACCTGCCTTCCTTCCAAACTGAAGAGTCCTACACTTTTTAGTTTCTCCTGGTATAGCATCTGCTGCATACCCCGATCTTTCTGCAGCTTCTCTACATCAGCTTGGGATATGGTGATGACTGACTACAGAAATATATTCCCTAGCTTCCTGAAATATTGACTGGCCCCCAGGAAAAGGTCAGAATAAACCTGTTCATTTTTAATAATAGGAATTCCATGGTCCCAGTAGTTTACTACTCCAAAACCTGGTATGTGGATTATCTTCAGGACACTTAGAAAAATGAAGTCTTTTGCCATTTATGATCTACTTGACATACTATGCTTAGACATAGCAGCAGAGTTCAACCAATGAGCTGGCAAATGGAAATCTGAGCATAAAGTGTCTTGCCCTGGGAATCTATGAAGAATGGGAGGTGAAGCCAACAAAGAAACTGATGGCAAAAGTCAAAACAGGCAGGAAGGCATCCCTGCCTAGTAGTGCTGCTCATCATAATACACTATCCAGTGCAAGGACTGGGGGCAGAGAATGAAGGAAGTCTCTTGCCCTTTGTTCATCTAAATGTCATCTTTCTAGTCTGAAAAATGACATTTTTGCCACTTACACAAAGTTTGCAATTCTACTTGCCTTATAGTGTGGATGTATAAGCATACACATGCAAACTAAGTATCCACAACTAGCTACTCAGTGGTCAGACCGCTATTATGGCTATGTATGCGTGTACCCATTCTGGACATTCCTGCGCCTATGCATCTTGGAAATATAAATGGCTAGAAACTGATGATCAGCTGGTGTTAGATTTCAGAGGAGGATAGCTCTCCTATGTTTTAACCCCAATAACTGAATGGCTAGGGAAGCTAGAAACATGGGCTCTAGGTACCCCCTTACCTGGAAAATCAGAGAGCTGCAGGTTCAAATTCAATCTGGACAGGGGCACTGACAGACTGAGGATCCTGCTACTTGGGTAAGTGCTCTAACCAAGTAATTATTAGGGCTAAGACTTGGGAAGGTTGTTAACCTCCTTTTCCCCACCTGTTGCAATTTTGAGGACTTGCCTTCAGTTATGGGCATGTGTACCTGCCAGTGTGTAGCCTATTGCATATGCTCAGTCTACACATTCATATTGATGCAGCCCAAGTGCAGGAGAAATAGAATCGCACGCTGTGTGTCAATGGCGAAAACACCACTTCTGCAACTAGAAGACTTCCACTTAGATGCACAAAGAGAAGCAGAAATCTGCCCCAAGACTCTGCTTCCCACAAGGGCCTGTTAACTGCATCTCAATGGTGGAATACTGGGCAGGACACAGAAGTAAAGAGGATGCCCAATTCAATAGGCAGTCCATTACTGGAGCCAGAGACCTGAAGCCACTGTGTGCTGGTGAGTAGTTCTGTGTCCAACCATCAAATAACCACACAAGCAATGGCAAAAGCCAATAGTTCAAGCAGAAATGGGACATTATATGGGGTAGTCACAGACCCAGGAGAATGAAATTAAAGGTGGAATGAAACTAAAGAGTACTGTAAAATAGTGGCAGATAGCTAGCTCAGCTCACCTCAACCAGTATGGCCATGGCTTGTACGAAGAGGACTAAGAAAGAGTCTGATTCATTTGCTCACCTGATACAGGAGAGTTGAAAGAAAAGGGATATATAAGGAACAAGAATCATAAATAGATTGCCAAGCAATAGAGTGAAGGCAGCAAAAGGGTGGCAGCCCCTTAAATAAGAAATGGGAGACTGGTTCAAAGACCAATGCAGTTAAATAACAGTGGGCACATCTACATGTGTGCTTTAATGCACAGTAGCTGGTTTTACTGCACAGTAAAGCATCATGTAAAAAAACCATGAGATTACACTAATGTGCAGTAAAATAGGTTACTGTGGATGAAGTGTCACTTAAAAACCATGCGCATTTATTACTGCACATTAAGGCAGCCTAATGTGCATTTGTTTAGTACCTTGCACTGGAGGTACTACATTTAATTCCTATTAGGCAAAGCACCTTAATACACATGTAGATGCACCCAGAAGTCTAATAGATTGCAATGGACTGGCAATTAAGTCCCTGTCTCTAGAATGGGTTGGGATCTTATAATTTCTGATACCTGCAAGTAAGCAGAGAGGTGCACAGAAGACACAATAGCAATTGTTAAAAGGAAAGATATAGGAACTTGGATGGATATGCACAGATCGCAAGAGGGAGGATGTTGAAGGAGGTGCCAGGGCATTGTTCTTTTTCTATATAGCTAGAATGTGAGCTGAAGTTGCAGCATCTCTGAAATTGTTCTCTTAATGAGCTAGTTTAATTAAAAAACAAAAATAAAAAAAGAGTCCTTTCAGGTTATACACAGCATGTGGTACATGAAGCAATTTAGTTCTTTTAATTTTTTCTCAGAAGTCGTTTCCACTAATCATAGCAATTAGAGGTAGGGAAAGATTAAATCGGTCATATAATCTACAGCCCTCCTGGTGCAGAATTGCTCTCAACAGTTTAGTTCTACAACATTGTCTGGTTCCATTTTAGATGCCCAGGATCTTGAGGCTAGTTAACATTCAAGGGCTGGAGATGTTTGGGTGTAAAATGACACCATTCTAATTTGATAGCATATGACCCCCACTTTGCATAGGATGCAAATGTTCAGGCAGAAGGAGAAGTAAGCTTCAATGCATAACAGAATGGATTACTGAATGTCTGCAATAAAGTTGATGGGAAATATAAGACAATTGTTTTTTTTCCAGAAAGTGCTGAGCCCCGGGTGTTTCATCTGAAAATCCAGTGCATAGATCCAAAGCAAGGTTTCAATGGAACCCTGTTTAGATTTGGGGAAGATCTGCCTCCAGGCCAGGGACACACGAAACTGCAGGGTATCTTGTGTCATGGCAGACGCAACTTAGTGGGTTTGTCCTAGGCCAGAAGACTCTGGAAGCTTCCTGCAGTAAGGCTGACTTTCTTTTCAGTTTCACTGCTAGTATTCACCATGAGATGGACTGGACCGTTCATTACATGGCAGGGCAGCTGCAGGGTTCAGGTGGCTTCTAGTTTATAAGAAAACCTGCTTTCTGGCCAGCAAGAGATCCAGATTAGGTTTGATTTGTCCTCATCATTGTGTCATGAGAAAGGGCCAGTTCAATGAAAATGCTTGTCATTACTTCCTTGCGGTCACAGTGGCTTAATACCCTATTTTTTTTCCCATTGCAATCAGGCCATTTCCAATATCTTGTCTTCAGTTTAGGCTCTACCGAGACAAGCCAGAAAACAGGGCGCTGTTCCAAATTGCAAGTAACTTCAGACACTCCAGTTCTCCCAAGTTTAACCAGGTTCATTTTAGCATATTTGAGCAATAGGGATCAGATCCTTTGCCTGGTTATGTCCAACTTGAAGCCAGTTTTTTAGCTAGTTGAGGTTTTCTGTTGCATGAATATGCCAGGGATAACAAATGAGTAGTAGGAGCTTTGTGCCATCACTCAATGTTGCCCCCAGTATAAAGAGCATTGCTACAGGGAAAAGAACCTGGCACTAGGGTGCTAACATTACAGCAAGTCCTACTGGCTAGAATAGCTCATGGAAATCACAACAGCTGGCCTACAGACTGTTCTGAGTTGTCACCAGAATGTCAGCTGGGATTAAAAGGGTTGCAGCAAGTTTGTACCTCCCCTATGGAGCTGCCTTCAATATTGCACGACTTGCGTTGTAAAAGCAGAAAGCTACGTTGTATGACAACCTGAACTCTTTTAAATTAGTATTTGTTAAAAATGTTCCTGGTCAGTTCTTAGTTGTTAATACAACACAGTAAAAACCACTGAGATGTGCAATAATGTCTTTCTTTGTTTCTGTCCCTCTTGAAATATGTAGGGAGTCCAAGCAAAAAGTGAAGACAAATTTGTTCAAGTCCTACAGCTGAAAAACATTTTCACTCTCCAGGCTTGGGAAGGAGATAAGTTTGTCTTAATAATGATTGGATCAATATGAGCAGATATGAAGCAATTTGTTGGTGCAAAGTTCTGCCATTAATAACTGTTCTTTCTCTTGAAGACAGACTTAAACTAAATTACAGCTGGCTTTATTTCCAAGAAAATTTAATTCTTCTGGATTGCGTGTGGGTTTGGCGAATGAAATATGAAGCAAATATTTGTTACAAAATTGCCATCAGCAATCAGTGGCATGATGAAAGAAAGAATGATGAAAAGCCTTATACTGGTATTTAGATTAGAATACTATTTGTATCTGGGGGTCCCAATGGTTGGGTCTTATCAGAACCCTGAACGCTACCTGAATCCAAATGCACATCTCTGTGTGTAATTCTTTAGTAACCACAGGGCTTTCATTCAGTCCCCATTGGACATTACAGTAAATACTGTTAAAATGCAAATATTAGTCACTCCAGCTACTTACAATAGCTCTTTTATCTACTTACTAGAACTGATTAAGAATTTTATATTTAAATGATTTTATGTGTGAAAATACAGTTTTTGAAAAATCAGTTTTCCATGGGATATATATATATATATATATATATTTTTTTTTTTTAATTTTTCTTAAAGAAGGTTGAGGTGGCTGGTTTGGTATGAATCAAAGATATTTCAGTTTGTTGGACTGACACATGGATGTTTTGTCAGGAGAAGCCTTATATTTAAGGCCAATGATACGTAAGAAATTGTAGAAAACGAAAAATACCATCTGGTTTAAGAGGCCTGGTCATTTTTTCATTTATGTCAAGAAACTTTAATCTGTTTCCTCACTGTTTAAATATTTCTCTAGGGTCACCTTGATGCTCCCTCTTTTCCAATTTTCAGATGAATTAAAATATAGGCTGTATCATTACTGTCCAAATGAGGATTGAGGTAATATTTTGGCAAGCGGGGTGAGAAGGGTTGTTCTTGGGTTAACTTTACCCTCTTTGTACTTTACTGAAAAAACCCTAAACTGCTTAAAGACATTTAATGTCAAGGGTATGAGGCTACAGTTTTTACTAGTGCAAATAATTCTTTGGTTTGCCTGAGTAAGAGCGACACCCATGGGTGTTTGTTTTCCCATGCTTCTGGACTTTGATGGTCTCCACATGGGGCTAGGAAGGAATTTTCCCCCTTCCTATTGCTATGGGTATCAGGGTTTTATTTCCATCTTTCCCAGAAGCATTGGATGTTGGTCCCTTCTGTTCCCATGGAGCTGGACATTTTGATTGGACTGTGTTGATGCTCCTGCTTGGACTTGAAAAACCCAGAAGCTCCTCCACTCAGGGTCAGACCAACTGCTGGATTTAAGATCCAAAAGGAATTTTACATCACAGTAAAGCTGTCACAGACTTGGAGGGGGGATTGCCTTTGAAGCAGGAGGTACTGTCCTTTTCTTGTGATCTCTTTGGTGTATTTTAACAAACTATTTCTGTCCTTGAAGTGGAAGGACATTGACAGTGGTGCCCTCATCCTCCTGCTTTACCTTTGGTAATATAGGGAGTTTTTTATATTTTGGGCATTGTTCTAGCTAGTTGCCTGACAGGTTTATTCACAAAAGTTTTTAAGAATAGGTTGGACAAACACTTGATTAGAACGGTTCAGACAGGGGCAGGGTTAGATCCAGTGTGGGTGTGTTGATGTGGTTATACCCTCTTGGGCTGAGCTCACCAGCCGGGCAGTGCAGGCTCTGGCCTGAGTTCAGAGGTGTAATGACCTGGGAGGCACTGAGGGCAGCTGCTACATGCACACTGGCAGTAGTGACTTCCAGTTGCTACTGCACTTCTGATGTGATCACATGGCTTTGCTGGCAGCCATTTTTGGTTTTTTTCTGTTCTTTCCCACTTTCAGCTGACCATGCATGCTTCCTTGGTCACCCATATGCCACTGCCCAAGCCCCTGCTTTCACACAGCTCTGGAGCCCAGTAGTGTGAATGCTGCTGCTACTGCTTGTGTGACCCCTTTTCTCCTGCTGCTGCATTCAGTGGGGATGGGGGTAGCGGGAGGGACAAACGGTGGTGGTGCTCACTCCCTATACTCCAGCCAGAGTCTGGGGTGATCAGCTGGTAAGCTAAGAGCTTGCAACACAGACCGAACTCCGCAGACAGGCTGGTGAGCTCACTGCACATATGCTGCTTAGCTGAAGAAGGTGTGACTGCATCCTCCTTGCCGCCATCCTAAATCCACCCATGGATAAAAATAATTCTGCCATGAGTAGGGGGTTGTACTAGATGACTCCACTGGGTCCCTTCCCAACTTTTCTATGATTCTAAATAAATCCTGCAGGAGCAAACTGAAGATTATTTTTTAAGGACTGCACAGTAATTAACTGGATTTAGAGAATACAGTATATTCTTGCAGCTGCTTTCAGAATAACTTCAAAGATTCCATTATCCCTCCTGCAGGAAAAAAATCTGTGATTATAATGTCTTTGGAGAAATATCTGCTTAATAATGTTTTAATTCAAAATATGCTAATAAAACAAATATTAAGGAGACTGCAGTTTGTGCTAATTATGTTGATTATGTTTGGTGTTGGTGTAAATATTCTCTTTTGACAACATTATAGTGAATTCGAATAGAAAATCAGTGGTTTCTCATTGTGCTGGTAAATAAATTCCAGAGTTCCAATGGTAAAAGTGGAAAATAATGGAAACTTTTTCTCTCACTGCAATTAGAAGACTTAAAAACCATGACTATTGTATTTCTTTTACCCTAACTAAGCCTGTTGTATACTTTAAATATTACCATTTGTGGAATTCTATTGCATATCCTTGTAAATGGAAACCATTCTTAACTGCAGTCTTTCCATCTGAGATCTCTATCACTGGCTATTACTTATTATTCCATTACAGAAATAGATTAAGAATGACATATTGTACTGGCTAATTATTTTAAAGCTATCTCTGAAAATTAATCAGAAAAAAGCTTTAAACAGGCTTTAATACAGATATCTGTGGGAGTTTTGTCTGCTTATGGGCTGAAGTATTCATCCCCTAGATATCTTCCCTCTGAGGCTTATTTGGGATGATTCTCTCCTAAGATGCACCTTGCATCTAGCTACATTATGAGGTGGGCACGCTGGAGGGGAGGGACAGAATCCAGCTAGATCTAGACAGGTTACAGAGGTGGGCGGATGAGAATAGGGTGGAATTCAACACAGACAAATGCAAGGTGCTGCATGTAGGGAGAAAGAACCAGCAACACACCTATAGGCTGGGGAACACCCTTCTTGTCAACACGGTGGCAGAAAGGGATCTTGGAGTCACTGTTGACTCCAGGATGAACATGAGCCACCAGTGTGAGGACGCAGTCAGTAAGACTAACTGCAGCTTGTTGTGCATCTACAGATGCATCACAAGCAGGTCCAAGGAGGTGATCCTCCCCCTCTATGCAGCACTGGTCAGGTCGCAGTTGGAGTACTGTGTCCAGTTCTGTGGCACCACACTTCAAGAGGGACGTGGCTAGCATTGAGAGGGCCCAGAAGAGGGCCACTTGCATGATCGGGGGGCAGCAGGGCAGGCCCTACGAAGAGAGGTCAAAGGGCCTGAAACTTTTCAGCCTCCACAAGAGAAGGCTGAGAGGGGATCTGGGGGCAATCTACAAACTGGCCAAGGGGGACCAGCTGGAGTTGGGGGAGGCTCTGTTCCCCCCGGAACCACCCGGGGTTACTAGGAATAACGGCCACAAATTGTTAGAGAGAAGATTCAGGCTGAACATGGGAGTAGTGGGAGGCAGTAGATTGAGAGTGAGGGGCACTGAGTCAGGACTGGCCACTGATGTTTACAAAAGGGTCCTGGTGCAAAAAAGGTTGAGAACCGCTGTTTCAGGGAATGTTTCTTTAAGTGGAGAATGTTGGCGCTTCCCTACTTACAGACACATGTCCCAGGGGTTCCTGGGGCTATGTCTGTATAAGCAGGGAAACCCCAACTTTCCCAGGTTACAGAGACATGCACTTATATTGCCCAGATGCACAGGACTGGGCCTCTGACCCCCTGTGCAGGGCAGCTACAGAGCATGGGTAGCTCCAGGTTGCCCTTAATCTCATGTCATAAAGCAAACAGACATCCATCACTATACCGTGGCAAAATTGATACCATCTTTGTCAAAGACACACATTTGGGGCATCTGTGGCAGGATTAGGGGCATGGATGTCTGTTTGCTTGGCCTTTTTGCTGCCATAAATATTTTTATGGCTGCACAATGACAACAAATGGCGACATTTCTTTCCACCCTAAGAGTGGCTCTGGGTATGTGCATGTGGACATTTGCACTATACCTCATTTTCAGGAGCTGGTGTGACATTTAAAATAAAGTTTGCCTCAGGTCAGTTCATCTCAGTCCCTCTACCATGTTTTTCTTTATAGAAAAAGCTATCGGAGGCTCTTAATCAACGTGACTAGCCTAACAAAAAAAAAATGATGAATAAGCATCGTATTACTTGCCCCATGTATATTATTACATTAACAGCCAGAATGCCCAAACAACTTTTAAAAAATTGATTCTGGTCCCAAGTCTGGCTACATTATACTGCTCTGATGGCAGTAGAGACTTTGGGCGCCTATACACGAGTGCCAAGGCTTCTCTGACACACTGGAATTCCAATGCGTCAGAGCAGACTCAATCAAGTCTGCTGGAGTGTGGCAATTGCCATGCTCCAGCATCCTCCTGTATCTCATGTATCAGCATCTCCACGCTTAAAAATGGTGCTCCACTGAAGCTCCACTTGAGCTTCAGTTCAAGTGTCCCTGCTGCCATTTTTAAGCATGGGGATGCTGATACCCGAGACATGGTGGCATTTTAATAAGAGCACCCTGGAACACATGTAAGAATTCCCTTAGAAAATTGGGTTCACTGGCTACCTGGAAAGGGAGGTGTCAAAAAGTCATCACAGAACTGACAGTAGATATCATGGCCAGTAAAAAAGGAAAACTTGGGGCTGTGAGCAGCCCAACATAAGTTGTCTTTGTGTTGCTCCTGGTGGGGGGGGGTGTGCAAATGCAGGCATTGGCCCCCAGGCACTGGAGACCCATGGTACGCCACTGCCAAATACCATTCAGACACAGTGCAGAGTCTCTGCAAACTCAGCTTATCTGCTTACTCAAGTGGGTTGCTTTGCAGTCAAGCTTTTATTGATAGTAGCTTTTAAGTACTGTGAAGTGCCGAAGTGCTATATCATAAGAAATTCGAAACAGGATAACTTGACTCACCTGTTATTCCCACCTAGTGTGGCTAGATGTTCTGAATCTAAAGCAGTCACTTCACAAGACTGCTCATGAATGACAATATTTGTTTCATTAATATTCTGCATGACTTCCCTAGCTTGGAAAAAAAAGCAAGAGAACATAGAAAGGAAGAAAGAATAAAGAAATGAGAAGAAAAGTTTTCTTGACTAGGTTAGAGATTCTCTAAAGTATCTCTCACCTCAAACTCATCACACACAGGGTCTACAGAAGTATTAATAAAGCCACATATACAGGCGAGTGTGTCTGGTGCTCAGAAATTTGATTTTGTTTTTGCCATCTGGATGTATTGCAGCCAGGTTTTGGGAGGAGGACACCTATAATTTTATAACAGCAGGTTCTAGGGAAGGAATGACAGATAGACATGTTTGTGTTGTCACTTACGAGTCAGTATTTTGTCTATCATTACTACCTCATTTTCTTTGCTTTATGGTCCAAAAGGCAGGTTCTTCTGGTTTCCTCCCTCCTTCACTTCTACTTTCTGTCTCCACTCCTGGGGGTAGGGCAGTGCAACAGAAGGGTGCTAGGGTGTCCAAGCTGTGCATACACCGGGGGGGGGGGGGGAGGGCGGGAAGATGGTGGGGGCATAGTGTCCGAGTTGTAAGAGGTATGAATGATTATGACATATGACAGGAGGTGGGTTGCCTGCACTGCAGGTGTGTGGCTGGGAAGGCAGGGGAAGGAAAGTGCTGTGTGTATGGCAGAGGGAGGCTGGTTTATCCACATGGCCAGTGTGTGGGTGGCATAGCTTGGAGCAGAGGGGGAAACTAGGCTGACTGTGCTGTATGCATGGTGGGGGATGCAGGGGGGGACATGGGCCCAATGTGTGGCGGGGGAGAGCTGGGCAGGGGGGAGCAGCCCACGCCTTGTGAGGTCCTGGGGACTGTGACTGGCACTGTGTGTGGTCTCTGGCTACATGGAAGTTGGACAGCCCTGTTCTACATTATTTATACTATGCACACAGCAGAAACAGTCATGACAAACTGCACTTTATCACGCACTTTTCAGTCTCCACAAATCTAATTCAGAACCTCTGAGTACCTTTAAAAAAGCCACCAATACTGACAACATTAGTTTGCAAGATAAATATTTCCTTGCTTATTCAAATACAAAAATCCCTTAAAAAAATTAACCTGGTCTGAGGTGAAAGATAGGAAATTTCAGGTTTGGGCTCTGATATTCCTGCTCATTCAGAATTAGAAATTGGAAATTTCATATTTCCCTTGATTGGAAGCTCTGGAAGGCCCCTAAATACTCATTATTAAACCTGTGTTTTGGGGTGCCGGGGGGGGACGGTTGTACATGAAAGTTCTTTTTATATGTTTTAAAAAAGTTATTAAAATACTCTAGTCTGATAGTTTCTTTCCCTCCAACATCTGTGTAACTGGATTAATGGTAACATAAGGCAACTGAGTTTATGGGCAGAGGGCTATGAAAAAATATATAAGACAAAAGGCATTTGTGGAATAGGATTTCTGAAAAATATATGGTGTAGTATGTTGATATTCATTCAGGATAGTCTGTATAACTCATGTCTTTGATGTCTATGGCCTCTGGCAGATGTACTAGTAAAGGTACACTGGGATCTGACAGAGGATCCCACAAGGGCACTTTCTGCCATGCCACGTGTGTTTGGCAGGACGCATGATTGTGGGTTTGTAAATCAAATCCCATCACGTGTTATTGTGGGATTCCCCAGCACTGGTAAGTAACAAGATCCTGTAACTAACCCAGCTTTAGAGGCACACCATGCGCTCCTCTGGCTGGGAGCTCCCAGCTGTTCTGTGCTCCTGGCTGTGGGGGGGTGCAATACATGCTCCTGGGGTTGGGAGCTCCATCAGCTGGTCTGGGCTTCCAGCAGCAGGAGCGCACCCCATAGCTGGGAGTCCAGTCTTGGCCACATGCTCAATTAATGGCATGATAGAAATCAGCCGGTTATTACAAATCTTTTGTGTAATCATTTTGTGGCTTATTCCTTGTTTTATCACACCATTAATTTAATTAACTTGTGGCTGGGTAAAAACTTAAGACATGATTAGCTGGTTGATCATGTCTTGGGTGTAACCTGTTCCAGTAGCCAATGAATAATGCCACTTCAAGCTTCTGAAACAAAAACTTTTACACATCACACCAGTATATAATCTCTGTACATGTTATATGTATGCTATGTATTTGCTGTTAGTGAAGCTTGTGATCAAGTAGTGAAATAGGGCCTATGCAAAACTTGTGCAGTGAACAAGCTTTGTGCTATCCTTGCGTAAGCGTGAATTCTACCCAAAACGCTTAGTCACTCTAGTAGCAGAGAACACTCTAGTAACATGCATTTCTTTGATGTGCCAATGAAAAAGAATATTTTTTGTTTAGCATGATGAAATAAACTTACTGAAAACAACTATTTTCATTCCCCCTACCCATCACTCTTCCATGTCCTAGTTGATGAAGGGCAGTTCTTTTAATGCAAATATGCAATTATTGAAATAGCGTTACATGCTGTGATAAACCTTGTCACTTCCGCACTTAAATTCATTGGCTGAGGGATGCTTCTATTATTCCAGGAATGCACTGATCTGAGAACTATCAGGCTGCTCTTCTCCATGATCATGGATGTTGATGTTACCAAGAATAGACTCACATATGGGATTTCTTTTCTCACCTCTCTCTTTCTGCAGCTACCTGTTCACGTCCTCTATGCAGCAAAAATGTTAGTAATGAGCTTTTCATTTTGCATAAACTCTTGCCATATCCCAGGCTACATGGTGGGAAACAACCCTGGCAAATAAAAGGAATCTATCTTGGACATAGATACAAAGCTGGTTGAAAATAATGAGAAAACTCATGTCCAATTACACTTCCTCATAATAACCTTTTAAAAAATGTTGCAAGGTTGACATCTGAATTCTTTCATTTTTACAAATGTTGACAAGCTCTATAGTTAGTAAAATATAAATTAAATCATACTTTTTGACATTTTCAGCAGTTTCATAAAAATACATTTTTAACAAAAATGACCAAAAATGCAACATTTTGATTTTTTTTACATGCTTGAACAATCAGTGGCTATAGTCATATACTGTAGTTACTATATCACACTGCTCTTTTACTGACCATTCCACGGTTAACCCAGTCTCTTAGCCTTTACTTTTGCATTTCTTTTGTTCCATCCTTTTCCTATTATCCGTGATTTCCTTCTTTCTTCTTTTCTGGATAGCTGAATCACCTGTTATTTGGAGAGACTGGATGTCTGCTTAGCATTTAAGAACTGAATAAAAAAAAAAGAAGCAAACCCCCAGAGAGACGCATAGAATCTACATTTCAAACCTGTTAGCAGCTCCACTTCTTTAGTTGAGCACTTAAATGCTCTAGGTCCAGTGTTTCATATTTAAACACAAACATGCTATTGCTGGAAGCCAGTTTTAAAAATGGGACCCTGTTTGTGATCAAATGTAAAATCTACTGTTCCTGTAGTTCTTGAGCTTTAGTAAATGCAGGCAGAATCTAGTATTAATATTTTACAAAATGCTAAAAAATGATTAAAAAAACTAAGATTGATTTTAAATTGAAACTTCCCCATCAGCCAGATTTGAGTGAAAGTGGCTTTGTATGGCTCATTAATAAGCCCTAGAAAAGAAAGCTTTTTAATTAATACCTGAACACAGTTGCTAACAATAGCAGTACTAATCTGCAGTATTTTAGGAAAGGTCATTTAAAAAAAGGTAGGAATAGAATTTAAGATTAGAGGCAAAATTTAAACCTTCAGGCTTCTAGGGATGAAGAATAAGTGGAAAGGTTAATGTAATACTTTGATATAATTTTTACAGTCTGAGGAAACCCTCCTGGCTGAAACTTAACCTATGCATTTTTAACCATAATTTTTACATCTCAGGGAATAAATTAGCATAGTTTTCAATGCTATTTAAAACTAGATATTATAAATTGCACTGAGAATTTAGGAAAAAAGTAAACCTGTTTCTTTCTTATTGTGTTTGTGGCATATGCGGTACCCCTTTTCCTTCCTCTCCAGATAAATTTTGAGTGACTGATTTTGGATATATTTTTTATGATATGCCTTTGGTGTTCTGCAGAGCCACTAAGTTAAAAATTAATATGGCTCCAAGCACTTATAAACTGTTTCTTCCTACACAACATAGCAACAAAACTGTTTATCCTGTTTCACTGTATAATCATTATGTTTTTGCACTTGTGTTCATTTCAGCTCTGATATTTCTTCTCTGATGCTTAGTGGAAAGCTTATTTTATGCTTCAATCTTCTGAAGATAATTGTGTTTGCCTGAGAAAATCCTGGGGAATTTCAGAATATACCAACCAGTAAAACTGGTTAAAACTTGCATGTCAAAGAAGCATTGGTTTTCTCTTGTCTTTTAAAAGTTGAGGGCTCGTCTAAATTTGAAAAAAAATATTTTCGGATTCTGTTATTCTGTTGATTTAATTGAGTCTGTTGGGGACACGGAGGATTTATGCTGCTGCTCTCCTAGTACTATATTGGATTAATTTTTGACAATGCCTGCAATTATTTCTTTCAGCTTTGTGGCTTTTCATTCTAAAAATGTCATTACATAGCTGTCCTTTGTGTTGGACATCATGGTGGCATCATTAAAGGACAAGTGTGAGAACACAACATCTCCAGAGATGATAATGCCAATGTGGTGCAAATGTTTTAAAAACTGTATCCAATGAGGGAATTAAGTTAAATGGGCGCGTCTACATGTGCCATTAACGTGCAGCAATAAACTGTTCTTATTGCTCTTCAGTTTATTGCTCCCGGCAAATACCAAGTGTGTGATTTACACGTGTGCCCAGACCTCAGCATATTGAGCTGGGTCACAGGAACCCCAGCTGGCAGGAGGCCTGGGGGCTCAGTCTGCCAGCCCAGCCCCTGATTGGTTTCAATGTGCTAAATAGAGGCTGGATGGGGCATGAGGGTGCTTCAGTGTGGGGTTAGCTGGCAGGCAGTCCCCGCACTGAAGCACTCATGTGCTCTAGCCATCCTGGTCAGCATCTACATGTGTGCTGCTGCACACGAAAAAATTCCACAGCAGGGTAGGACTTATATTTACATATATTACCCTGCTGCAGAATTTATTAGTTTCATGAGCCCTAATAGGGGTACATGTGTAGACACCAAGACATTTACTGTACAGTTAATTAGTCAAATGCACAGTAGGGGTATGTGATTTATTTCGGATTCAGATTCAGCCTGAATCAGGGACAGTGATTAGATTAGTTGATTCAGATCACTGTCCCTAATTCGATTTGGCTGAATCCGAATCTGAAGATTCGATGCTGATTCGGAGAATCAGCGATTTGGACGTAGACACAGCTTTAAAAGTTTTTCTACATACCTTGAGGTAGTAGGCATGGCTGGTGATTGCTGCAATGCTGGGGAGCATGGAGCATCCCACACGAGTGTGGGGGGGCCCTCCATGTGCTCAGCGGCAAACCAGGAAGTGGACCAAAAGTTCTTCTGGTATACTTCTGGGTCTGCAGGGAGCATGCTGGGGGCCTCCCAGACCCAGGGGGCACCACTCACTGAGCCAGGGGCAGGGGTGTGTGTGTGTGAGAGGTGGGGGGGGGGGGTCCTATGCACTCCCCGGCAGACCCAGAAGTGGAACAGAAGGGCTTCTGGTCCACTTATGGATATGCTGCCGAGCACACTGGGGAGCCCTCTGAACTTCTGTGGGACACTCCATGCACCCCAGCATCACAGCAGTCATGAGTCCCTGCTACCTAGAGGTATGTAGAGAAAACATATAAAGCTGTGTCTATGTCTGAATCTCTGAATGTTTCCGAATCTCTCCAAATCGATTTGGAGGGTTCCGATTCGATTCAGAGAGATTAAAGGGTCCTCTAATTCTATTCAGATTCAGAGATTTGGCCACTGAATCGGGCCAAACCTCTGGTGAATGAAATCAGGGACTGAAGCTTTGCACAGCCCAACTGTACAGCAAGCATCTCATATAGACATGCCCAGTGTTTTGCAGGAGGATCAATTGCACTGCATACTGATTTTTTTTTTTACCTCATATTTTCAATACTCATGTTATGGAGAGATTTCCCTCCCCCCCCCCCGCCCCTTTCCTGTTGAATCTACTACCATCACGTCAAAGACAATATACATTTTTTAGGACAAAATCAGGAATGGCAGTATAAGGTATAGACCCTCACATGGGTGGATCCTGAGGGGGTGCATGAGTGCACCTGTACCACACTTTGATTCCTGATCCACCCAAAGTTTCAAACCAACTGCATGGCAGTGGCAGAAGCATTTCTAGTCAGACAGTGCTGAGGAAGTCAGTTGACTTAATGGCTTGTTTTCATCTACCTGATGCCTTCTAAACTATACTATAGGTGTTAATGACCCTCTCTTCTTTTTAATGGCTATAATGGTCCACCAACCAAGCTATCCTTTGTTCTGCAGTTCTGCTGTCTGTTATCTGCTCCTGGTAACAAAGCTCCTATTTCACAGCCCCTCAGACTTTTTAATGTATCCAAAGAAGTTATATTTGTTTTTACTTTAATCTTAAATGGAATAATGCAGCTCTAGGTCCCTGGTATATTAGTAAAGCTTCTAGTTTATTTTTAACTGGAAAAAAAAATATCTTCTTAGTTTAATGACTTCTTAGTTTATATGTCATGATGCATCTTACCATCTGAACCCCCAATTTCAAAATTCTACATCTATCCATGTACCTTCAGGAAAAAAGGCAGAACAACCCCACCCCCCTGCCTTTTTTTTTTAAATAAAAGAAGCAATAGCTTTGCCATTTTTGATTGACAAGCAATTTTATGATTGTTCAAGAGATTCCAGTATGTTTCCACTGAACTGATCTAATTTCAAAAGAGTATTTAATTACAAATAATGCATTAACAGTAGCATTGTTGTCAAATATGCATTCTAGGAGACAGTAATAATCAATTGCATATTGCAGTATTACCTGAGATTGCTTGCAGGCTAAGTTAATATTGTAAGTTAATATTTTTGGCTAGGAAGTGGCTGCTGAATGGATTTCTGAATCTTAAGTGAATTTACACATTAAGAGAACTTCTTATCTCTAAGGATCCCCTCCTGCTTCAAAGTTATTGACCAATTCTTTTATCTTATGCCTGGGCACAGAGGTGCTAGTGAGAAAGAGAAAATATGGAGATGTTCAGTGGAGCTGTGTTCCTCAGGGGCTGTCCTTATTTTATTGAACAGAGTATTTTGAGACCCCTGAGGTTTGAGGCAGAGCCAACAAATCTGAGACTATGCATGCCCATCAGTGTTTTTCCTACCTGGAACTAGAGCCTAGGGACTTGCCAGAGCCAGAAGGCTGAAGTTACAGTTAAATAGGTAGAACCGGTTTCAAATTGGGAAGATTTTTCTCTCAAATCCTACAGTGAAAGTCATATTCTACATAATTAAGCTTTTCATTGAGGTCATAACTGTCCCTTTAAACACCCAGTAGAATCTAACTATGGGCTGGTATCCAGGCTAGGTAGAGACATTCAAGAAGCCCAAGGTGGAACTGATCTAAGGCGGTTTTCTGTAAGTGGTTTAGTTTATTTTGGTAGTGAACAGAACACACATTCATACTTTGATGGCGGGGGGGGTGGCAGAGAGGGGTGCAAATCTTAGACTGCATTACACCATTTTTAAACCAGTCTGTGTGCACTGAACCGTTCTTTTACAAGTATAGACCAGTTTTGTGTGCTGAACTTCTGTTCTGTTATGGGTATAGACCAGTTTCTGATCACTTATACTGGTAAAAGTGTAATGTCTGTATCTGGCCCCAGAACCTAAGGAGCAACCAGCACGGGGATGTGATTAAGAAACAGCAATTTTTAGGGGCTGGTTTTCAGCTGAAATTCAATTTGTCATCCTAGCTGGTCACAAACCAGTCATGCCACCAATTAGGTTTGCAGTGATTGTGGGAAAACAGAAATATTCTTAGTGAATATCAGTTTCATTCTTAGTGAAAGTCAGTGGCTTTACTGACTTTAAGACTATTGCTTAAATTGACTGGCTGAATGGAACCGAATTTGATACTTTATTTGTTTGTTTACTATGAATTTAGTCCTTGTGTTTTTTAGACAGCAGAATCTAGAGAGTGAATTATTTTTCATTCATAGTAATATGTGGTAAAAATAATAATAATGCATGCTGTGAAATTCACCATACTAGACACATCAACTTTTAATGGGCCAGAATGGAAATTCTGAAGACATGCCCACATTGCTAGAGAAAACCTCTGTGAAAGCACCCTAGGCCTAATTATTACTGAATTATGTGCAGAACATGCCTAGAAATGTCACCTAATCACCTCTAGAATCTCACTGAGCATGCTGTGGCTCTGTGCCAAAAAGCAATGACATGACATACTTTCAGTATGTGGTGTATATAGAGTGTGAATGAGTGAGGATAGTGGTCTTTCATGGTGGCTTTCCCTACCACAGACTGAGGAGATGGAGACATGTCCCAAGTTTCCATCCCTAGGCATGAGAGTGTATTTTAATTTTCATACTGGGTGCATCTACATGAGACACTTTACTGCGGAGACGACTAATTAGCTTTGTAGTAAAGCATTGCCATCTACACATGCTCTCCTACAAGGCCAGAGTAAACTAATTAACTCTGCCGTAAGCTAGTACAGCCTGACACAAGGACTATCCTACGGTGGAGTTATTTACTCCACCACAATGCACATACAGACAGTGATTGGGGCTGGCTGGGGCACAAGGGTGCTACAGTATTGGATTGCCTGACAGCTAGCTGCACAGTGTAGCACCCTTATGCCCTGGCCAGCCCCTCTGCAGTACGTTGAGCTGAGGTGGAGCAGCTCCAGGCTGGCAGGCTGACCCCCTGAACCCTCTGCTAGCTGGGGCTGTGCTGCTCTGGCTCAATGTGCTGCGTTACTAGGCGCACATGCAAATGCTGTTCCTAGGAGCAATATACTCCAGTATGAACTGCATTGAATTTTATTGCATCGTGCATTAATATCACATGTAAACGCATTCACTGATGTCCAATCTGCATTAAAAAACTCCAAAAAACCAACCCAAACCAAAATCCAGTAATATAATCACATTGATACAATTACACCTGGATGAATTTCTGTTATGAACCAGTCTTTGAGTCTGTCACCAAGTAAGCCAGCTAGTAGCAGTTGTAATATCAACCTCTAAATATGAACACAGGACATCTGGGAAATGGATTTAAAATAGTAACTGTTTTTACACAAAGTCACTGGATTACCATCTGATGCTAATGACTTCTTGTCACTGATTCTTTTGACTGAATTTAACCAAAGAACAGGTATAAAATGTGCCATTTCCATAGGTGCAGAGGTGGGAAGCCAGTTGAGTCTGAAGTCAGGAAGAAGGCAGGGTAGGGTAGCAGCTTAGGCACTGACTGGTTTGGAGAGGTATGAGGTTTCATAAGCAACAGTCTACTTCATCAGATGTAAGAATGGGCTGGCAGAAAGAAAAGATGTATATAGAAAGAAAAAGTATGAGGGAAGAGGAGACTTCTGAAAAGGGTGCTGGGGCATGGGGAGGGATTAATTAGATCAGTTAAGATGAACAGAGCAGTTGATGCCTAAAAGGATCCCAAAGTAAAGTAGGTAGTTGCCTAAGAAATCTCATGCCTCCCTGAACCAGTTAGTCTAAGATCCCTGCCTTATCTTCTGGTGCCATAGGTGGTAGTATCAGGAGGGTAAGGTGGGCCTTCCCTGACCATGGAATCAGAGCTCAAAGGTACCTTAAGGGCACATCTACATGTGATGCTACATTGCCTTAGCAACACACTATGGCAATGTAGCATCCACGGATGTCTACACGTGACCAGCAGCTACTTCACTGTAGTGGCATGCTCCCCCAATATAATGTGCCACTATGGCAAGTAGCTGCTAAAAATAACCATGTGCTGCATGTATGGTGCATTACAGGTGGTTACTGCATCGTGCTTTAGTACTGCCAAAAAGAAGTACTAAAGCACAGTGCAGTAACAACGTCAATGTAGGGTAATGTGTAGATGTGCCCTAAGAGTTCATCTTGTCTGAACTGAGGCAAGATCAAGTACACCTAGATCAACCCTGAGATATGTTTATCTTACCTGATTCTCCCCTGACTTGCACCTTGTTTGGTGACTTGTTGTTTTGTACAGATGCCCCTTAGGACTCCTGTTCTGAGTCAGGCCGGGGACCAAATACCTAAGCAGCAACTCTTCAGAAAAGGACCTGGGGGCTACCAGGGACAATAAGAAGAATTTGAGCCAACAGTGTGCCCTTGTTGCCAAGAAGGCTAAAGGCATACTGGGCTGCATTGGTAGGAGTGTTTCCAGCAGATCAAAGGAAGTGATTATTCCTCTCTATTCCACACTGGTGAGGCCAGAAATGGAGTACTGTGTTCAGTTTTGGGACCCGCACTACAGAAAGGATGTGGAGAAATTGGAGAGAGTCCAGAAGAGGGCAATGAAAATGATGAGGGGTGGGGCTGGGGCACATGACTCCTGAGGAGAGGCCAAGGGAACTGGGCTTATTTAGTTTAGAGAAGAGGAGACTGAGGGGGCTTTAATAGCAGCTTTCAACTACCTGAAGGGGGTTCCAAAGAGGACGGAGCTACCCGTTCCTAGTGGTGGCAGATGACAGAACAAGGGACAATGGTTTTAAGTTGCAACAAGGGAAGTTTAGGTTAGATATTAGAAAAAAATTCTCACTAGGAGGGTAGTAAAGCACTGGGACAGGTAACCCAGACAGGTGGTGGAAGCTCCATAGCTAGACAAAGCCTTGGCTGGAATGATGATCCTGCTTTGAGCAGGGGGTTGGACTAAATGAGTTCCTGAGGTCTCTTCCAGCCCTCATTTTTGATGATTCTATGATTTTTGAGTATGTCAACTCCACCTTGTGCTGGATGAACAGCTACATGAGGGAGGGGAGAGACTCAGGCTCTGGCAAATGGAGTTCCAGTGGGAGAATGCAAACCTTTAGAATTCACAGGACAATACCTTCTTCTTCCCTTCCAGAGGCAAGGTGCTGGAGCAACAAATGAAAAAGACAAGACATCTGGTGAGAATGGTAAGATTAGATTTTTATTTCATTTTGGAAAATAGCACACCAAGTTGTTTCCCTGTATCAAAATACTTTTACAGGTTTTTTTGTGCCACTTGTGTGTGAATGGACCTGGATGGAAATGGGATTTTTTTCCGACCAAGTTTTGCTTTTACATCAACTTTCCTTCTCCCTTCCACCTCTAGACTGAGTGTCTTAGGCAAAGATTTTTCAATTGTTAGACAAAGAGTTATCAATGAAGCAGCAACTTTTTCTGTGCAGAAAAAGAAAACATTTAAAAAAACTAAAAAACTGTTTAGTCACAATCCAATTATCCAGCAAAAAGTGGTTTCAATGGAACATTTTTTTACAAGACCTGGCTATAACAGAGCTGACAATTGAGGCCACTGCCAGCTTGCAGTTATTCATGAACAAGGAAAGGGCTAAATGCAGAGGAATAAATGGTCTGCTTCCAGTTGCTTGCCCATTTCTAATTGAAAGAGACTGTTCTGTATGGTCTTATTGAAAGCAGAAAGAATGAAAAAAAAAATCATGAGCAAGTCTGTTATAGGAGTTCAACCCAGTTATTTTCATAGTTGAGAGGTATGGAGAATTCATAAAAGGGTTGTCTATCGGTCTCAGATTTTGGGTATTATTTTGAACAAAATCTCTGCCCACGAGGTAAGATTCAACTATTTTTCTGTTTTATCTTCTAATTCAGGATAGGTGACTCTTCCCTCACTGCTGTTTTACTTAACGTTATAGTGAAATGAAATCAGTCCCTGCTATGTGCAATAGGCTAAAAAAACCCACAAATTAAGAAAGTAACCCATTACATTTTGCTAGTTTTAACATCTTGATTCATTAAGCATGGAATTGCACTGACAGCAAAGTCATTTATTTCCTCAAATTAAAGGAAGATAGAGAAAATATTTTGGTTATTGTTAGAGTGATTGGAAAAAGTTTTCTTTTGATTGTTTCACTGCACTCTGAGTTAATTTTCTTTGTGCTTCAGCTTGAAAAAAAATTCCTATTGTCAGAGTGAAGACAGACTCTTAGACCCAAATCCTGCATCCTTCTTGGTGCAAATTTCCCTCAGGTCACAAGGGCAATTTTATCTAAAAACTGAAGTTTATTCCAAAGAAAATAAGTTCTCTAGTCAAATGAGACATATGGTTTTATGTGTGATACTGCCAATACATTATGTACAATATAGGCAAATTGGATGTCGGTTTCATATTTTATTATAATATAACAGTGAAGAGAAGTGGCATATATCTAAAAGAAAATGCAAGAGCTTCAGGAGAGGTGAAAGGAAAATATCTATTGTGCCTTCCTGGACCGATATACCTGCAGTAAGGTCAGGCTCACTCCTATCCTCCATGTGGAATTCTGTTCTAAATAAAATGAGGCAGAGGAGATCTGTATATATGTGTGTGTGTATACATATACATATACATACACACACATTATATATATATATATATATATATATATATATATATATATATGTATACACCCACTAGCCAATTGCCCATCATGAATGACGGAGTGTTTCAGGGAGTGTTTCCATGCCCCTCCCCCCCCCCTTTCCTGCTTACCCTTCAGGGCTGGCCATGTAAACAGTCCTGCTGCTGCCACCGCCTCCTTCTCCAGCCTCTGGCACAGTGGCTTCAGCTGCTGCCTCCTGCTGCAGAGTAGCGGGGCTTCACTCTGCCTGAGGAGGTGGTGGCAGCTCCCTTCCTCCCCCCTGCTCACCTGCCTCCGCCTCCTCCCATGGAGCAGTGGGGCTTCCCTCCACCTGAAGTGGCACTGGTGGCTCCCTCCCCCCCGCCCACTCACCTGCCCGCCTGCCTCTGCCTCTTCCCACAGAGCAGCGGGGCTTCCCTTCACCTGAGATAGTAGCTATAGCTCCTTCCCTCCCCCCACCCTCCCTCCTCCACCTGTGCCTCCTCCCACAGAGCATCAGGGCTTCCCTCCACCCGAGGAGACAGTGGCTGCTCCCTCCCCCCTGCCTGCCCTCCCACCTCTGCCTCCGCCTTCTCCTGTGGAGCAACAGGGCTTCCCTCCACCTGAGGAGGTGGTGACTCCCTCCCTCCAGCCCCCCTCCTCTGCTTCCACCCATGGAGCAGTGGGGCTTCCACCTCCCTGCCTGAGGTGGCAGAGTCCCCTGCAGCCAATCACCGCCGGCCCTCTCACATGCACAGTTGCCCAAAAGCATTATGAACAGACAGACATGCAGACAGACACACAAACAGACATGGGTGACTGGTGCCTCCTGAGTCTGGAGGGGCACCAGATCGTTGATTGGGTGGGGGTCCCCCCAGTGGCAGATCACCGAGTATGAAACTGCTGGCGGTGAAACTGGAAGTGCACTTCTGCCGGCACTTCTGGTTTTGCGGTTGGCGCTTCCAGGGGGTGCATGACTAATCTCCGGGGGTGCATGTGCACCTGCATGCACCCCCTATGTGTTGCCAATGCAGACAGGTAGACTAAGCCCTTTATTTTATACACACACACACGCACATATAGGTATATATGCGTATATACACACACACACACACATTACAATATATATTAAGGAAATCAGGGCCCACGTGTCTATATTTTGCCTTCATAGTTGTACACTGTGATTACTTACACAAAATAAAATTATTCCTTTGGCTAATGTAAGTATTTCTATATACAGATGCTGTAAATTCTTCTTACCATGCCTTTGTCTGGAAGTCTGGAAAATGTCAGCATTTAAATATGTTTCTATAGCTGCTGCTCCCACCATCTATGTCTGTTGATGCTCTCTTCCCTGTCAAGATGACACTTTCCATTTTAAAAGAAGAAAACACTATCCTTTGGTGAAGACTGCCCAGCTGAGAGGCATCCTATGAAAAGAAATCATAGAGTAGCATTTAATAGCTTCATTGCCCTCCTTCCTCTGTTGGAGGAAACTAGAACTGAGTGAACAGGAGGTATAAATATATTCAAGGGTTTTCATCAGTAATAAATGGAACGTTAATTTGTTGCATTCCAATTTCTGCTCCTGGACATTGCTCTGAGTTAAGTTATGTCGAGGCCGTGCTTGTGGGAAATGTATTTGGATTCCACAGCTGGGATGACTCTGTGCTAAGGTACTGTAGGCATACAGAGGATGTTCCATTTACATCCTTTGTTTATTATCAGTTGCTTTGTAGCAAGCGCTTTGGCCGCTTACACAGATTTTAGACTCTTTTTCTCCCAGGAAGACATATAACTCTGAGCCTCATGCTGCATTAAACTGATACTGCTTTGTAGCAGTTATCTTATTTGTTGGCTCTTGCTGAAGAGCAGCAGTAAAGGTTTGGCTTCAGAAAAGCCACTAGGTCAGAAGTTGGCAATGTTTTCTGGTGGTGGGTTGGAACAACCAGCTTAGGTTGAAGACAAGTGGACGGTATGACCTGGTCACCACTGCCACTACTGCTTCTCCCTGTCACCACTTCTCTCTGCTCTTACACTGACCCTTACACTAAATCACCACTTAGCAGTCACCGTGGGTGTCAGCGTTCCAGGTTTGGCAAGGGGTGGTGTGGAGCAACGTTACCTGCCAAAGTTTTTCAGGAATTATTTTCCAGGGCAGAGCAAGAGTTGATCATGGCTGTGGTATACATGATGCATGTGAGCAAGGAGCCTGAGAATCCTTCCCTGTTGCTTCCCTATTGCTACCTGGGGCACTCTACATGCTTTCTGCAAGGCAATGTCCCTGTTGATCTCTTTGACATGACAGTTTGGCATATGATATACAGAACCTTTTCCTATGTTTTTATACAGCAACTACCACTGTGGGTTCCTGATCAAGACTCAATACTCTGTCCTACTAAAGAAAAAATACTGAATATTAATACAGCCCATCCAACTCTATCTCACTCTCTTTCAAAACAACAGAAACTCTCTTCAACCTGTGACAGCAGGATCAGGCCCTGAATGCCATTGATCACTTCTGGCATTGAAAATTAGCTGTGGTATGGCTCAGTGTTTCATACCGAGTTAAACCAATTATTTCTTAGGCTATTTCACTGTGACAGCAACATGGTGCCACAGTCTTCATTGGTGGCCTGTACTAAAGGCCACTGAAGTCAATTGAAGAACTTCCATTGACTTAGTGGGCTTCAGATAAGGTGCAGCAGCCTTCTTGGACAGTATGTAAAGTATTCCTGCTAAAAAAAACCCAGGGAACATCAATCACAGCAGAGAATAGGTTAGAATGAAATTATTAATAGTAAAATGTTACAATAAATTACTGCCCCTGGTAGGCAAAAAAAAGCCTAAAGACTTATAGAGAGGCACCACAAAAAATAATTTTTATTGGTATTTTATATTTACTAATAATTTTAATGTAGGTGCCTACAGTTATGCTCCTAAATCCATATGCAAGCCTCTAAGTAAATATGGCTTGGTTTATGTAAGTTCTGAGTAGCTGCAGCTCCCACAGACAGGGAGTTAAGAAGGCCAGCATCTCTAGAAAGTATGTCATAATTACCTAACTGCTTTCATGTGGTTTAAACTACTGTCAAGCTAGTACACACACATGTGGGAGACAACGGCTAAGAAAGAAGCATTTCCAGAGTTGGCAGGGGGAAACTACTGATTCTGATTCTTCAAAATCTGTTAGAGGAGCCCTAATGGCATCCTTACTGTAACCTAAAGCTGCTCCCACTAGCAGGAAGTCCAGAGGGAAGATAGAAGTGTTACTACTGTCTTGCTTCCAAGGCTAGGTACAGACATTCAGAAAGCCCAAGGTGAAACTGATTTTAGTTATGCAGTTTTAGGTAAGTGGTGTACTTTAGATCAGTAGCAAACAAAAGATACATTCACTCTTTGGTGGGGTAGAGGCAAATCTTAGATCAGGTTCTGCCATTTTTAAACCAGTCTATATTTGCTGAACTTCTCTTCTATTATGGGAACAGACTCATTTTCAATCATTTATATTGATAAAAGTGTAATGTCTGTACCTGGCTCAATAGTATGAATTCCACATGGGCCAAATACCAGTCAGATCAGGCAAGAAAGCATAATGCATACTCTGCTTTACCAGTTTTGAAACATCTAAGTTTCTGACTATCCTGAAGACATGTAGCAACAAAGAAATACTGCTTTTCTCTATCCCTTCTATGTGCATACTCCTCTTGTTCTCACAAATCCTGTGATGTCAGAAAGCATTTTCCATACTCAGTACTTGTCATTGCTCATTTCACTTCATATTGTCCTGAACTTTTCTTGTATAATTTAAAAGCTGTTATTATGTAGCTTTATAACTTGGCACATTCTGCAAGGGAATAATTGCATCACAACCAACGATTTCTGTCTTCAAATTTATAGACAACCTCCTGCTATTAAAAACATTTCCTCTTTTGAACAAAAAAGATACAATTACTATTTTATGTAGTTTTGAGCTACTTTCTCTATGTGCCAGATTTACCCTCAAAGATTTCATATCTCTACAATTACAAAATACATTTTCACATGATGATTGCTACAGCTTTCTGGGAGATGAATCAAAAGGAAAATAGATCTGTTGGCTCATTTGGCTTCGTAGAACACAATTCTCAGCTGATCAGTTAGGCGTCTCAAGAAGATGCTTTTCTTGTCTTCCACTTTCTACTTCCTTTTTAAGTACTCATTCATTCAGCCTCTGAGATCTGCTTCAGGGAATCCAAAGGCACGATGGAGAACTTTATTCTAGGTTCCCATACTCTCTAAGGGTCATAATACATCATGGTCACAAGCTGTGAGTTGTATAGGACCTTCTAGGATCATAGGAACATATGGCTGGAAGGGACCTCATGAAGTCATCTAGTCCAGCTCCCTGGTCAAGGCAGGACCATCTCTGACCAAACCATCCCTGCTAAGTGCCCATCTAACACGCTTTTGAAAATTTCCAGAGATGGAGATTGCTCAACCCCTCACAATAGCTGTCCAATGTTTGATTGTTGTCATAGTCAGAAAGTTCTTCATAATCTTCATAATTTATCAATTTCCTTTACTGCAGTGTGAGGCCATTGCATCTAGTTCTGTACCCTACAGCCAAAGAGAAGATACAAGAACTATCTACTTTATAATCTCCCTTCGGGCATTTGAAGACTGTCATCAAATCCTCCTCAGTCTTCTCTTCTCCAGATTAAAGCCTTCTACTGTATCTATTTTAGTCTTTGGCTATACTGTTTCCATAACTGTAATAAAGCAGTCTGACATCACTGAAATCTGGGTGTTTGTAATCTTTATAGAACCTGTAAAGAAGTCATCAAGTTTTATACCTGAACCAAACATGACTATTGATAAGACTAGAAATATCTATCACAATTCTACAGCTAGCTACCATAATGGATGGAGCACATGGCTAGGTGGACGCAGTCCATTTCATAAGAGCTTGAGCCACACAGAGCCTTAGGGAGACCTTGAGCAATGCAGCAGAGCTTGAGATACAGAGGGCCCCTATGGCACTGTTGTTACTGCACTGTCATTTAGTACTTCCTTTTGGAGGCGCTAAATGATGGCACAGTAGCAGCCCATATTGTGCCATGCTGGTGGCCCACAGTTACTTTTAGCTGCTACGTTGCTACGAAGATGTAGTGTCATGTGTAGACTACTCATAAAATATTTTGTGCTCAAATGGTCTAGCCTTTGCTTTCCTGCCCTTTTGTTACAAGGGTGGTTAAATATTGAGCTGAAACTTTGCAAGACTTTGTTTTTTTTAGTGCTTCCTTCAAATGCTGCTTATGTGGCAAAAGGTGCATGAGGTCTGACAAGCAGTTGCTGAATCACGGTAAAAATCCCTCCAGACTGTTTATCTCTCTGGTCTGTCACTCCATGACACCAATTATGAGTTCAGTAAGGTGACGCTGTATGGAACAAATTAATGCCATCTTTTCTGGGAATTAGGTAGAATGACAAAGGGAAGTGACTCTGTAGTTATGCTTTTCCTCTATGCCACATCTTCTCCATTGTATTTTGCCAGGGTTCTCTGATACAGATTTCTCAGAAGTGGTGCTTAATAGGATGTGATCTCCCAGTCCGCAATGTACACCTTTCTCCTTCTTTTTACTTCAAATTCACATGTCCTAAGGACCCAACTCTCAACCATCTTACACCCTTCACAACCTAACTGATTTCAGTTGGGATGCAAGAACCATAATTCAGCATAGAATTGGGCTCCATGTCCCAACTTCATTTTTTAAAAGTGTAAAAAATACACCAGTAAACAATGTCCTTAGGCTGGTCACTAAGTAAATACAACCCCATGACTAAATCAGTATGGAAAAGGTCTCTCAGTCTTTAGTACATTTATCTGTATGTAATGTTTGTCACTCTGAATGGTCATACACAAGAGGACTAGTGGGAAAAAAGGCCTAAAAGTCCAAGTGGATCCTGCACCATCTTTGACAGGTCAACATACATAGGGTATTTCAATTGTAAAATGAAAGTCCTATAGATATAATAGTTTTCAGTCTCTTCTTCCTTGGAGGTGTTGGCTACAAATGTCCAACTCGGGATCCTGGTTTATTAGGCGGATTGAAGCAGTGTAATTAAGTTAAATCATAAACCTTGGGGCTGGTCCGCACACATACACACACACACATGCACACACACACAGTAGCAAGCTACAAGAGTCAGGTATATACCTATCCCACAGGTGCTGGAGTCTGCCATCAAGGCTTCTTTCAGCATGGTGTTATCTTCCAGAAAGGGGTCGCTGGCTGGTCCTTCTGGCTGGACAGGTCAGGTGCTGGTCAAGTTGGAGATCAAGAGGGCGCCACTGAGGGTCACTTTTCATTGCTTTTTTATCTGTCCTTGGCAGACTTTGGTGACTCCCCAGTTTTCAGGTTTGCCCAATCCAGGGGTCGTTGACCCTCGTGGGACTTCCCCCCCTCAGTGGCTACTGGATGGTATCTGTCAGCCCCAGGGGTCGTCCGCATGTACGTGCAGGTTTGGGAGTCCATTGATGAAATTTGAATAGGGCTCTGGGAGCAGTTGATCTGGAGATATTCAGCCCAAAAGTTGGTCCCCAGTGTTGATGAACTCAGGCCAGGTCTTCTAGCCCTTGATCAGTGATGTTTAGAGATGTCCCAGTTGCTACATTGTCTCCTATTGATTTCTTCCATTGGTTGATCTGCGGTTTCCGTAGGTGTTAATGGCTGTCTGCTACTGTGTTACGCATTCAATCACTGATTCACTCGCTCTTTCAGGGGCCCGCCTGATACAGGGAAGCGGCAGTTTGACTCCTGCCCTTGTTAACATTGTCACTAAACACATTTATAGTTGAAAGATGAAAGGTGAGGAGTATAAAATATAAGCTACAAAAGTAATGCCATGGCACACAAATAGATAAAAATACCATAATACAAGGGGAGATATAACATGCACACATACAAATTTTAAAACACAATTCCTTATCTTAAAGTGAAAGAAAGAAGAAGGAAGAAAAGGTAGAAGAGGAAAAACATATCCAAGGAGGGGAGAGCTACTGCAGGCAAGAGGAAAAGGGGGCTTTCTGCTACAGAGGTGAAGTTATATATGAACTATATATCCCTTCCTAGGAGAGTTTCTACTTTCCAGGCACAGGGCTAACTACAGTTCTGGCTAGAGGACCACTGCAGGTTGGTCCAACAGTCAAGGATCTTCTATACAAATTTCAAGCCACATCTTGCTATATATGCATGAAAAACAATCCACACCTTTTGTACTAACATTACATACCCATGTATAAAGTGACCATCTGATTTTTCTGGAGATGAGAGATTCTAAAACTGCAAAATATACAATTAAAACATTTACAATCACATTAGGGAGAGAAGATGCTGTTCTTGTTTCTTTCTTCTCTTTCATGGCTAGCTTTACACTGCTTTTTATGTTACATTGCACCTGAATATTTCATCAAATAATAAAGGAACTTTCAATTCCAAATGTTTTCTTAACCAGCACCTTATTAAGAGTTGCATCAATTAGAACAATGCATCAGTGATGGTTTGGTCACTGTTTTCTCTGCATACCTTCAAAGAAGTTTTCAGTTCATATATCATTTATAATACACTGCTATGATTTCATCAGTTAACTACATTGTCTAGTACAAAGAATATAGGAGTATACATCAAGTGTGTGCGCATGTTGTTTTACCCAATGCGTCTTTTTATGATATATATATATATTTCCTGAGTCAGGTTAAAATAAAAAAAGTCCTGTCTTATCCGGTTCAACATTACCAGAAAAGGAATCTAAACTCAGAAATCCCTAAGGAAAAACAAAACAAAACAAAAACAATAACAACAACAACAACAGCAACGATAATAATAATGCATTTAAGAAAGCGTTTAAGAAGCTGAAATCAATCTTAAATGGTTTTAGAATATGAACCTAATTTAAACTATAAGTCTAGCATTCTTTCTTTAAAGCCCCCACAAGTATCCTGTGGATAAAGATAGCTAACTGAAATCTTTGAGGCAGAAGAAACCCTCATGCCAGACTCTTCTGCTTCATAGCTATCTGTCAAGGTACTTATATGGTCCTTACCACCCCCGTAACTGAGTGCCTTCCAAGTATTTAAAAGTAGAGATAACAATAACATTCTCTGTCTCTATCCATCTCTTTCTTTCCAGCTTGCAGCAGAAAAAAAAATTACTGCTTTATAGGATTTTTGTTTCTTTACTTCCTTATGCTTACATGTATGAACCATAATGCCTGCATACAACTGGATTTACATAAATGCATACCTGTATGTATATGAGAAATACCCTAAATGCTTAAGAACTTTAGAAGTGCTCTACTGGATGAAACCATAGCTCACACCACAGTCAAGTATCTTGTCTTCAACAGTGGTAAGCAGTATATGCTTTAGAGTAAGAATTGTAGAAGCCAGGTGAGTGTAGGGCAATGCATTTCCTGCCATACCTAGTCAGTCACTATGGAAAGGTGATGTCACTGACTGTTAAGCTCAGTAGCCCTTGATAGACCTACTCACCTTAACTTTGCCTAACCCCTGTTCGAACCCTGTTGTGCTTGGTATCCACAACATCCTGTGACAATGAGTTCCATGGGTTAATTACAGATCATTAAAAAAATATTTCCTTTTGCTTGCTTTAAACCTACTTCCTGATGATTTCATCAGATGTTCCCTAGTTCTTGTATTGTGAGACAGTGGGCATGTTTACATGAGACACTTTACTGTGCAGTAGCCTAATCTACTGCACAATAAAGTGTCACCATCTATACACGTGTGGCATTTATGGCACAGTAAATTAGTCTACTATGCAGTTAGCTAATACCTGTAAATACAGATTCTAGATTAACTGCACAGTAGTTATTGTGAAGCAATGCTTATGTAGATGCTGAATGGGAGCAAATTTGCTCCCAGTCAGCTGCACCAATAAAGGGCCACAGGGGATGGGGGAGTTCTCTGTCCCTGGTCCTGGCACTGATCAGCTCCTGGAGCTGGGAGTTGATCAGTGCTAGGACAGGGTCACTCTCTGCCCCGCCCCTCCCCCCTGCCCTGTCTCAGCGCTATGTGGCTTCTGGCTCCACAAAGGAGCCAGGAGCCAAGTAGCACTGGGATTGGGAAGATCTATGCTTCCCCACTCAGCCAGGGGCTATCCAGGAGCTGTCCCACTTCTGTGGCAGCTGCCAGCACCCTGGCTAGGTGGGGATTCCAGGAGTGGGACAGGTGCCAGCCAGACCCCCACTGGGTGGGGAATCCCCAAATAGCCAGGGGCTCACTGTTAGCTGCCCCAGAAGTGGGACAACTCCTGGCCAGCCCCCAGATGGGTGGGGAAGCCTTGCTGGGCATGGGGCTCCCTGGCAGCTGTGCATCCCATTTTGCACAGGACCAGGAGACCTCCCAATGTGCCTGGGGCCAAGAGACAGCTGCCACTGCAGCTGGCAAAGCTCTTCTGGCCCCAGACACATCATGATTGGCCCCTGTGGCCCCTGCCAGCCTCTGAGCTAGCACCTTGAGGGAGGCTGGAGATCCCCTCGCTACTGCAGGGGGGCAGTGCAAGGCAGGAGCAGCTGTATACTGGGTTGCTCCCACTAGGAGCAGATTTGCTCCCAGCAGGATGCACATGTAGATGCACTCCTGGGGAAGGCTTACTGCACAGTATTTTGCTGCACAGTCAGCCTATATTGCATTAATAGCACATGTAGATGCACCCAGTAAATTCCAGTTCTATATTCACTTTTTCCCTACCATTAATGATTATATAAATCTCCATCATAGTCCTGCTCAATTGGCTCTTTACCAGGCTAAAGAGCTCAGCCTATTTAATCCCTCCTCATATGGAAGATATCCCATACTTCTCATCTTCATTGTTTCCCCCTCTCTACTTTTCCTAGTTCTGTTGTATCCTTGTCAAGATGGGATAACCAGAACCCCAGTGTTCTGGGTGCACCATTAGTTTAGATAATGGCATAATTATGTTTTCTGTTTTGTTTTCAATTGCTTTCTTAAAATTTTCTAACATTTTATTTGCTTTCTTGACCACTGTTACACATTGAGCCAATGTTTTTAGAGAATTCTTCACAATGGCTCCAAGATCACTTCCCTGACAATTAATGGATAATTCAGAGACCATCATGGAATGTGTTTTATATGTGTACATGTGTAGAGTTATTTTTTCCATGTGCATTAGTTTACACTTATCAATGTTAAAATTTATTTGCTACTTTGTTAGCCACTTGGTTCTGTGTGATCTTTCTGTAATTTCACCAACTGCTTTCAAATTGACTATCCAGAATAATGGTTTTCCTTTGGTCCTCTGGCTGTGAGGCTGAGTTGAGTGATAGTTTGCATATTTTTTTCTGACAATTCTGCAAGTTTACATTTGAGTTTCTTCAGAACCTTTGTGTGAGTGATAGCTGCTCCTAGTGACTTTGTTTCAACTTACCAGTTTGGTCTAAATCCTTACATACTTTCACCTGAATTTGAGCTAATTCTTCATATTTACCCATCAAGATAAGTGCTTCCAAGCTGGCCATGTGCAAAAGTTTAGCTGCGTTCCTAAAAATGTTGGTTATAACAAGCTTATCTTGTGTGAAACACTGCTTGCTCTTTTGCATCGGACTTGCAGCACAGAAGTGGCAGGCAGTTATCAGAAAGAAGGTAGGAGATCTTTATTGCTTATTGTAATTTATGATTTCATTAAGGCTACTGTGCATAATGACAGAGACCAGGGCCCCTTGGAGATAGATGGTATATGCATCAGAGACATAAGAGCATGTCTGTACTGACATCATGGTACACCTGGGAGCACTGCCCTGAAGCAAGCCTCCCACTCACTCTTGTTTTATGTTTTCCACTTCTCCTAAATGAAGCAGTTAGCTGCCTTACAGCAGCCCTGAGTACATGCCCAGAGCATTCTTGAACTCCCTGTCTCAAAACTCCTTACTGGTATGGACTCAGGGCCTCTCTGCCACATTTCTAGGTTTTGACTCCTAAGCACATCATAGAGGCAGTGTCTTAGGGACCCTAAGAAAGCCCTTGCCCTGAAGCAGTAGCTTAACTAAGGGTGGGTAAGAGGGGCACCTGTGCCAAGAGCAGATTTACAGGGGGGCACCAGACAGGTCACTCCCCAAGGAGTCCAAACCATGGGGGTTGCTAAAACTGCTGTTTGAGGTGTCTGCACAGCAGCCCTGAGCCCTTGTTGATTTGGCTGCTGCAGCCACAATGCAGCAATCCTGTGCCAAACAGCAGCAACCCTGAGGGGTCTCCAGGTGAGGTAAAACTTGCTTGGATCTTCCCTTGGTTCCATATAACCTTTCCTCTTCCCTCTCCCCAACCCTTGCTGAAGGTGCTGAAACAGTTGGTTATCCCTCTGCCCTGGAGAATATACACTCTAAATGGAAAAAAAATATAAAACAGATGGAAATAGAAGCAGAGGCAGTGTCTTGACCAGCTTCTCATTGCAAGTTCCCAGAGCCAAACATAGAATGTGTGTCACTTGACTCCCAGGCCAGTGCTCTCTCACTCTTCCCTAGACCCAGAGGCATAGCCAGGCAACCCATACCCTGGTCAAACGTGTGATACTTGGGGCAGTGCCAGCTGCTGCAGTGTCAATTGCAGCATTGTGATCAGCTGCTGCTGTAGTCATAAGTATTTTTGTGTCCTCCCTCCCCCCCACCCTACAAAGGTGGTGTCTGGGTCTACTGCCTCAGTTGTCCCACCCCTTAGTTATGCTACTGCCTGGACCACACTAGTTTTAGGATTAGCTTCCTCATACACCCTTGTATTCTGGACGTTAGAGAACACAGTGCCTTTGATTACATCCTTCTGGGTTTGGACTGTACTTTTTGCCTCCTAATTTTTCCTTTTAGTTTATGGTCCCTGCTTTTTAATTCAGTGACAGTTTTCCTTAGTTTGGACTTTTTGACTATGTCAAAATCAATTTGAGCTCTCATTTGGAGAGGCACTTTGTATGTTAGTTATTAATAGAAATAAATTAATAAAGGCTTTCCACATGTCATCAGTTTTTGCCTCTTGCATTGCTCAGAAACATGTTTAAATTCCTGTCAAATGTTAACAAGTAAGGGTGGTACTAAGTTAAACCCTGGACAAGCACCATATGTTTTTTGGGGGGTTTTTTGCAATCAGCTTTTAATTATCAGTGTGCTGTTTCACTTCATACATCAGGAAAAACCTGAAACTGCTTCTTCCAATCCAAACATACTGGGTACATCTACATGTGTGCTTTACTGTGGAGTTGACTAATTAGCTGCACAATAAAGCATCACTGTCTAGGATGAAGTGGGAGCACTCTTTGCTCCTGTTAAAACAGTTCCACTTTGCAGAAAAAACAAAAAGATTCACTGAGGCAGCAAGACAAAAGGAAGCACAAACATTGATTGCAATGGCTAGAGAAATCCTGAAATATTCATTGGCTAAAATGCATAAACAGGCTTGGGAACAGGGACTGGAGGGTATGTCTCCTCTTCTTTGGGCAAATGCTTGAATTGAGTAGCTGTTGCCATGTTCTCTTTTGTTTTTCTTTCTGATCCAATGAATCTTGGTTTCTTTTATTCTAATTGAAACATCTTCCACTGGAGATGAGGTAAGTAGCCTTGCCCTCCTACACTCTCTTCCCTTCTCTTCTGAGAGGAAGGAGGGGTGGATTTGAATCCCTTCAGGCAGAGCAGGCAATTGAACTTGGGACTTCTACTTTGTTGATGAGTGCTTTAACCACAGACTATTGTATAACACAGTGATGTCAAACTGGCAGCCTGAAGGCTGCATCCAGCCCACAAGGTGCTAGCATACAGGCGTGGGGCTCCTACCCAACTGCTGCTGCCCTTATTGCTCCAGCTGCTGCAGAATTGGTGATGGCAGTGGCTGAGGCCTTGGTATAATAGCAAGGAAGGCTCCTTCTCCAGTAATCTTTTAAAAGAAAATATCAGTCACCACTCCATGTTGCATGACACCTGATCCTGAAGAGGTGTGTGCTGCATGTTGTTTGGAAATGCCTAATGAATCTAGGCCCTTGGCAGACTGAGGTGGGAAAGTGCAAAGTGTTGAGACCTGTTTGGGCTTAGGCATGTGGTCGCTGTTGAGCTTCTGAGCATTGCCAAGAGTGAGGCACTTCTGGACACAAGCAGGAATAGTGTGTTAGGTGCCTGAGGAACTTTGAAGTCCAAATGTATGGCACATACAGAGTTCAGGCATGTTCAGGAGTTGGGGGGCAGCTGAGCAGGGGTTTTCAGGCTCTCTGTTTTGGATTTTGGCATCTTAATCCTACCTATATCCCAAACTGGGTACTGGATTCCTTCTTTGGATCTGGCCTATTGTATCTTTCTACCCACCAGATATCAGGATCTATTTTAATTGCTTTTCCACTTAGCATGGGTGACTGGGGAGGCACAGTTTGTGGGCGGCAGCATCAGTGGTGGAGTGGCAAGCGGCGACAGCCAGTAGAAGCTGGCAGTGGTGTCAGCGGGGGGGGTGGCGAGCAACAAATTCCTGCAGAAGCCAGCGGCAGCCAATCTCGGGTGGGGGCATGTGCTCCCCTATGCCCCCTCCCCCCCATCATCACCTATGCCACTTAGTGAACATCTACTCACCTGCATCTTTTTCTTCTCTTTCTGTCTCTAATTCATCAAGTCAGCACCTGTAGTTCCAGATGTATCTCAGAATCCTTTCAAATGTTTCCATGTTACTTTAGCGTGGGCACTGACTTAATCAGCACAAAAGATACTACATACCATCTGAGTCCCAAAGCCAACAGCTGCCCTCAGCTAAGCTGGAAATGGCAGCTTTCCAGCTGTTGACACTAGACCAGATGGTGGCTTGGCTTGTATAGTTGCAGTCTTGTATCCTATCTCTTACTGCAGATAGCAGTGTGGGAAAGAGACAGCTTTGCCTAAGGCTTCTACATTTCTTGCCCCAGTGAAAGTAGATAATGCGTAAGGAGACATTGTATAAGGAGATAGCTTCCAAAAGTTGGCAGATGCACAGATTTAGGGCCTCATGCTATAAGCCAAACAAATGTTAATTGGCTTAGTGTTGTTCAACTTCATGGAACAATCGCACCTAAGGCTAAAAAATCTTCTCTGACTGTCCCTGACTTGTACAGCTGTGACCTGTTCCACCTTGGTGTCTCTGCTATGACTCAGGAGGGGCCACTGTATCTGGGAATGCTGGAAGACTTCAACTTGGGTGGAATAGCTGTGGGGAGTGTACACACCTTAATGGAACAGAAACAAAATTAAGTGGACTACAGATAATCCTACTTTGGAGTCACATAACATTAAGATGAATAATGAGTGCTTTAAGCTACCTAAAAAATATTAACTTGCAGCCAATCTAGGGGTAAATAGCTCCAGAAGACACCTAAAATTACTGTTTAACAAGGCCCCTGGGGTATATCTACAGATAACAATGCAATACAGTATAGACCTAGCCTTAGACATTCTTTGGAAATGTGGCCTGGGCAAGGTAAGCCCTATATATTTCTGTTGCTGAAGGAAAGTTATTAAGGGAAGGTAGCTGGAAGATGGCATTGTTGTGGCTGTCTCACTTGGATATTTTCCTTTCTTGCTGGAAATAATGTGTGTGTCATCTTACAAAACTGCCTACCCAAAATTCTGTCTCTGACAGAAGTACATGGATAAAGCTGTGTGTGGGGGAGAAGTATTCACAGTAGAAATTTGTTCCCATACAATTCTTACTCTGCCAATACTTTTTCTGCATTTTCATAAGCTGTAGTGCCTCTGAAGCTGTGAAACATAAGGGTAATAGATATCTTGTGGCACCCTTAGATGGTGCAGTGCCAGAAAGTTAAATGCCTTGGCCCTGGAAAGTGATCCAAATCAGCAAGGTTATCGAGAGTTAGGCAGATCCTAGGAGTGACCCAGAGCATTTGGTACTGAGTAGAAAGGCTTATAGAGCTAACTTATAGGAAAAACTAGGTACAGCACTATATCTGGATTTCTGGTCCTCCTTAGGTAACCTGCATCTGAATCAAGGATGACTCTGTCATCTTTGTATCCAAAGAACTGAGAAAGGAGGTGCCTACCTGACCTGAACACTAGGACAGTGTGAAGCTTTGGTCCCTGATTCAATTCGGTGGAGATTTGGCCTGATTTGGTGGCCAAATCTCCAAATCCAAATCAAATCAGAAGACCCTTTATTCTCTGCCAATTGAATTGGAACCCTCCAAATTGATTCAGAGAGATTTGGGAAGATTCAGACATAGACACAGCTTTAAATGTTTTTTTCTACAAACCCCTAGGTAGCAGGTAGCTCATGAATGCTGCAATGCTGGGGTGCATGGAGCATCCCAAAGGAGCATGGGGGGCTCCTCAACGTGCTCAGCAGCAGACCCGGAAGTGGACCAGAAGCACTTTCGGTCTACTTCTGGGTCCACCGGAGAGCATGCTGGGGGGCTCCCCTGCACCCCCCCTAGCTCAGCAACACCCTCCTGGGTGTGCGGGGGGGTGGGAGGCACCCTGGGTCCCCCTGTGGCTGATTGCTGAGCTGGGGAGGGTGCAGGGCCCCCCCCCCAGCATGCTCCCCAGTGGACCCAGAAGTGGACTGGAAATACTTCTAGTCTACTTCTGGGTTTGCTGCCAAGCACATGGAAGGGCCCCCTGCACTCCTGTGGGATGCTCCATCTGTCCCAGAATCACAGCATTCACGAGCTGCCTGGTACCTTAAGGTATGTAGAAAAAACCTTTAAAGCTGTGTCTATGTCCTAATCGCTGTTTGAATCTTCAGATTCGGATTTGGCTGAATTGAATGAGGGACAGCAATCTGAATCAACCAGTGGAATCACTGTCTCTGATTTGGGCCAAATCCAAATCCGAATCAAATAGACCCCACTTCGCACATCACTACTGGATACCTAACATGGTGACAGCAGTGAAGAATTCAATGCAAAGTGCAGCCTAGTGCTCCAGGGATGCTCTTGAACACTGTCCATGGTGCTGGCACCACTGACCTTTTGTACAATAGCCAAGGGTTAAAGCACTCATCAGCAAGTGAGAGATGTGACTTCTAGGTCCTGTACCACCTGAGTGAACTCACACTTATATTCCCCACTTCCTACAATTTTATTCTGGATTGCTTCTGTATACATGCACACAAGACTAAGTAAATATGCCTAAGCAATCTTGTGGCCAATGGAACATGGTTGACTTGGATCACCTTTTGTAAGCTGGGCACCTAACTTCTACCTAAGTTACATTTAGTCATCTAATCATGATATGATTATCAACCTTAACTATTCTCTGGGGCTATTATTGTTGTTTTTAAACAAAGGGATATACATGAGTTGACTATCTTTAACAGTCATCCGGCACATGCTTATGCTACATATGATGACTAGTTCTATTGTAAATAGTGAGACTATTCATATAGGAAAGGCTGAAGTGGCAGAACAAGTAACGTGTCTTACCACAGCTCCAGAGACATGAATTTGAATCTTGTTCTGGACTAATCTGCTCCCAGTCAAACCAGCTGAGAATGTTTCCCTGGTCATTTGGGGTGCAGAATGTAAGATGGTTGAATATGATGCTAGCCACATTGCCCCCTAGTATGCCATTGGCCATAGAAATTGACATGTCTGAACTATATTAGCCCAAAGGGAGCTCAATTTTTGGTGGACTTTGGACTCACGTGAAAAATAATTTATGGATGTAAATGTTTTCACATTTGAGTTTGTCCTGGTGATAAGATAAAGTTCTGAGATAGAGTTCTGAGGCTCTTTACTTTCATAAGGTGCTCACTATGAAAACTACAATTTTATTTTGTCTTCAAAATTTTTGTCTTATTAAATTAAATCTCTAAGAAATGGGGTGGGAGTAGGAAGGGCTGTGGAAAGTCCGACTTTTGAAGAAGAATTTTTCAAGGAAAAGAAATAAAGTTGGATACACATTGATTCCAGGAAGACGTTCCAGGGTGGTGAGAACACAAGAACTTATGCAAGGAAAAAGGCAGAGGGCGTTCCAAATTTGAGGAAAATTGTGTAAAGATATTAATTACTTAATACTCATAAATATTTTCTCTGTATCTGTACCCAGAATTCTATCAGCATTATATCCTTCATACTAATCTGGCCCCAGATATTGCCAGTTAACTCTGAATAGGGAAGGTATTAATTCTTGGCTTGTTATTATTGACTCCACTGGTAACTCAAAGGAGCCATTTTGGAAGGGCTTTATTAAAAGGACAGTAATTATGGGCCAAGACAAACAAGTAGCTATTACTGTGTTTCAAATAAATGGAAATGTTAGTTAGCATCCCCAAAACCCAGGTGCTTTTATATATGATTTTGGAATATGCTACATATCTATTCAAATCAGACTAAAAGTAAACATACAGGTTCAAGAATTTCTAATCTAAATTAAAACTCTCATATTAATATCTAATTACTGCTAGTGACTATAGATGGCACCTAATGTATTTGTATTCCAAATAATTTCAGCTTTCACATATGTCCACTTTTCCTTTGTTATTTTTTGAGAATTTATTGGAACAGTTACATCTCTGTCTCTCAGTCCTATTCACAAAATCTAGGTTACAGAGTCTTTCACCTGTACATCTTTACCTTCATTGTGCATTAATGGTGTCTTAACTTTCCAAGTATCATGCTCTTTGCCTTATGTAGTTTCAGGCTTAGGCCAACATTGCTTATTTATTTCAGTAGGTCTTGCCCTCAGTGAATGGTAATGTGTTGTACCATGAAGCTACAATTCACTGTCTCTATTTAAACTACATTAATTTATTATCATTTCATCTTGCTAGCCATCCAAACAAAATTCATTTTCATAATCGTTAGAGTACCTTGATATTTTGGTGTCAATTTGCTTTTCTTCATGCTGCACCACAGTTTAAGCATCTACATTTAGTTTAGTTATTCCAACCAGTTACATGCCATCTATCACCACAGAGTCTGGATGAACTGTGCATCGCTTTAGACTAGAACAAAAACAGTGAAGCTGGCACTCCTTCACCCAGCTCCATGACACAATTTCAGTCAGGAGATATAGTTGCTAGACCAAATGATAGGGGAAATGGAATCAATATTTATCAAAAATCCTTCCCAAAGAAATATGTCTTGTGATGCTTTGTGGCAGTCTATATTTCACTTGGCACAGCTGAAGACTAGGGGGGAAATGGAGGGACAGCTGTAGACATAAGACACCTTTCTATCTCCAGAAGATGGACTAATTTCCATTTATACTCCCAGTATAAATAAGATGAACAGAATGCTAACCTAACTTACCCCACCCGCTAATGGTCACAAGAGTCCTCTCCAGCAACTATGAACTGCTAGGTACAGACAGAGGCCCACACCAGTTGGAGGAGTGGTAACTTCTATATGGTAACTGCAATGCACATTAATTCCTTGGGGCAGGGCAAATTGCATGTGGATGGAGAAGAGAGATTTAGGGCTATCTCAGCTGGTATACAGTGTAAGATCAGGGCTTGTGCTTTCAGTTTTCTTCTACTTCATTCTCAGAACCATAAGCTGAAGCATTCCATATAGCTTAGCTTAAGCATTATCCAATATGTGAATACATAGATGTGTGTGACATGGGGAGATAGTCTCTGAAGTAACTGACTTCCAGGCCAGTTTGGGCTTTGAGGTAGTTAGCATCCTGTTTATCAGCCAGAAGACAAATCATTAACAGATACTGCAGGGCACAATGTTATATCCTGTCATCCAGCTCTTTGCTCACAAAGCAGACAGTTGTATTTTTCACTTGCCTGGAAATCCTGGGTGACCTTTGCAGTGAATCTATTAGTAGCAGCAGCATGAATGGCTCTAGCAAGGTCTGCCTTGAAGAGAAAAATTCAGTTTCCTGCCAAGCAGATGATAGAAAAAGGAGTTTCTGGCTTCAATTATTAGTAAATCTAGTGACACAAATTAATCAAACAAAAAGTTTGTTTTATAGACCATCTTAACAACAGCCAATGAATGTTGTCATCCAAAGAAACAGACCCGGGTTTTGCCAGTCTCTCCTGCAGCTTCATCCTGTTGATCAACACCACCTTCATCTTATCTTAGTTGATCTTTAACCCAGTGGCATTCATCCAGGTTCTTTTCACTGCCAAATACCGGAGAATGAAAAAGGTCTGTCAGAATCTGATGAAAAAAGAGATCCAGAGCTAGTGCCACTGACAATCAGTAATGACTTGTGTTCTCCCTGAGTGGTTCCACATATATACTGGGCACGAGAGATGACAAGACTGAGTCTGTGGGATCTTAGAGATCAGAATATTTATGGAAGCGCCACAACCATAAGCCTGTTTGGAGAGGTTTCCAAAGGTAAAGAGAATAATGGCTCTAAGGTTTATTCCTTCCATCCCTTGCATAGATCTATAGCACTTCATGGCACAGGGCACTGAATGCCATGTTCAGATGAAGCAGAATGACAATGGTCTTCTAACTATTCTCTATTGCTGTGAGAGGGTTATTGACTACCAGGATTAGTGCTGCTTTTGTACCATATACAAGACTTCAGTTGGAGTGGCTTATGCCTAGGGAGAATTGAAAGAGATCAGATGGAGATCACTGGAGTTAGATTAGTTTTCAGTTGCCCTGCCTGGCAATAGAGCATAGGTAATAATAATTGGTATGGTCAATCATGTCAAGAGATGACTCCTTCCACCATTAGCGTGAATTTCTACTCTTGTCCTCTTAGTTTCTGACTTTAATGAACCTAAAACAAAAATCAGTCAAAAACCACCACTGTTGTGCAAGCAAAACCCATACAAAATTGCTAAGATTTTCATGGTTTTATCAGCAAGCCATAGAGAGATCTGAATTGTCCAAAACTTGACCTGAAAACACTTTTAAACTATGAAAAACCTAGCTCAAGTTTCATATTTTAAATTGTTCTAGGAAGATTATTTTGAATACTTAAAAGAGGTGGAATTCCATATTCTTCTCCATGACTTTACACTTTGTAGTGAAGGCCAATGTAGTGTGCGGAGACTGAGATTTGGGGGCAGTTATGTTGGTGTGAATTGCAAAATTCAAGCCTGCATACTACAGCTCTTTCTATGCAGCTCTGTTTTAGAGATTTTTTGGCAGAGCAACACATAACTGAGAATACAGCCATGTGCTTCTGTTCTTTCATGTCATGTATTAATGTCTGAATATAATTGCTGAATAATTGCCTAGTACAGTGCAGCTGTTGCCAAATCCTTTCTTGGTGACAGGATTACCTGTAGTTGTTATAAGTGATGCTTCCTGGATATGATAAAATGATTTCTCAATTGATCAATTCTGCCAAAAACCAAACCAAACCAAAAAAACCCACGGATTTTAATTCAGTCATTCCAGGGGATTTTCTTTTAGGTGGCTTACCTTGGCACAAAGACCAATTTTTGTCCTGTAAGAAAATATAATTTCCCCCTTTTTTTTTCCAAGTCAAAAGACACCGTTCTTTTGTCTACATCTTATATAAGCAATAGGAAATGATAGGTTAACCCCCACAACTTGTAGAAATTGCTTAGGCTCTGCTAACTTCAGAAGCACCATGTGGTTTTACACTGGTGGAGGATCTGGCTGCTTTTAATGCTGGAGCCAGTTATTTGTTGTTGTTTTTTTTCTGTGTACAGAGAGAGTGTCTAGCCCCAAAGCCTAGCAGTAGACCCTGGGGGGTTGCACTGGTGTGGGTTTACCTTCTTTTGATTCCTGCTGCAGGAGCAGGGAGGAGAAACTGGCTTCTCAGGGAGTGGGAAATGGCATGGCTCCCCAGGCTCTCTCCAGCTCCGGCTAGGTCTGTTGCAGTATGGTGGCAGCAGCAGCGGAGGGTCAGGGCAGAGGCATAACCCACCTTGGGCAGAGTGGGGTGTTACCTGCTGCCCCTGCAGTGGTGCAGGTTCTGGCTGCTGGGGCTGGGGGACGGGCTTCCCCTGCAGTGGTTGTAGCAGCCCCTGGAGTGCAGGTTCCCAGGGGAGCTGCCAGTCTGGTGCCTGGGGCTCCTGCACCACTCATCCCCAACCCAGCTTCAGAAGCCAGAGCCAACGCCTGCACCAAAGCAGCAGGAGCTGGAGTGCAGGTAACCCAAGTTGTGGCAGGTAACTGAACTTGCAAAGTTCAGGAGCTCAGGGAAGCTAGAATTAGCCCATGTCCATAACCAACCTCATGTTTTCTGCAAGATGATTTTCCTGCTTTCCTAAACACCATTTTAAAAAGAATTAAAAGTCTGTTTCAATGTTTGTTTGTAATCATTTTACCTGCTGGGCTGAACAACATTGGAGCAATTTTCATGTAGATTCATGCAAAGTTGCTGTTCATGTGGGCTGAGATCCCCAATGGATCCTTTTGGAGTTAAATGCTTAATTGCTGTCTGTTTGAACAATCCTGAATCATCCTGCTATGCCTGAATGATAAAGCTATTTTTTGATTCAGAACCTGAATAACATTTTGCTAAGAATTGAAAAGTAATCTAAGAAAAAAATCCTTCCAAAGAAGGATTTCCAAAAAAAAACATTGCAACAGTGAGATCCTAGAACATAGGTACTGACATAAAGGACCAGAGCTGAGGTCTACCTCCTTCAATATTTTGTTTCTAATAGCAGCCACTGCCAGATGCTACAGAGGAAGCTGGAGGAGACCTGCAGTAGTAAGTTGTGAGCTAAACAGCCCTCCCTACAGGTCTCATCCTAATTCATTTAAACCTCAAAGCATGAGGTTTTAAGTCCTTTCCAAAATCTTTGTTTTCCCTAGTTATATATAATTGTGATATTCTTGACAGTGATAAATGCCCAGTCCTCTGAATCAGTAAATGTTTTGGCTTTGTGACATGTTGGGGCAATGATTTCTGGAATAGAATTAGACACTGTATGAAAAAGTATTTTGTATTTCCAGTTCAGAATTTACCCCTTTTTAATGTTACTGTAGGTATGTCTACTGCTTCAGGAAGGGAGGGTGGTCCCAGGCATATCCTAATCCTATGGCTGTACTGGTGACAAATAGTATAACAGCAGCTACAGGGGGTAGTAAGCAGAGGGTGCCTCTGGAGCAGTCCCACTGCCACATTTTTGGCTTCTGCACATGCGAGTGAGTAAACAGGATGGGCTCCAGAGTAAGAGCTCTCAGCAGCATGAGAGAGGCAATGTAGACGTTCCCTGAATGTTTTCTTGTCCTTATGTTAGGCAGAAGGCAGGGCATGGTAGAGACTAGCTGGTGCAGAGATGTATAAGCTTCTGTAGGCAACATCCAACTTCACCAGAAGCCATGAATGAATTGCGGAAAGCAGGGGTTCTACAATAGAAAGGACAAGGGAAGGGGGACAGGATATTGCTAAGAGAGGCCACATGGCTTGAATAAGTCAATAAAGATAAACAAAGCAATGGATGAATAGGGTTTTTAAAACCTTATCCAGGTAATGGGATAAAAATCCAGAGTCTCTATTGAGACCATGATTAACACAATCCACTCTGTGGATGACTTCTTATTATCATTTAAGTCAGTTTTTAAAGTGTCTTATTTATCCCTATTGACATATTCAATCCATCTTTGCCTCTCTTAGCAGTGCCCGCTCCCCATGGGCAGATCCAGGGTTGCAGTGCTGGGAGTGTGACACATGTGCAGTGAAAAGAGCTCATTGTGCATGTGTCACACTACTGAAGGTGGTGTGCCCACAGCCCCTCGTTGTGATTCTAAATGCCAGTGACCTCTGCGTGTTCACCAGCATGTCAACATAGCTCCTGCTAGGAGCTCTGCATGCGCTGTGATCTCTATGAGCTCACCTGCTGGGCAGTAGGAGGTCTGCCTGGACCTGCTGCTTTCAAGCATCTCTGGATCGAACAGGTTGAGTGCTGCTGTTTGCTCTTCCTCTCTGGCCTGTTCCCCACCTGTAAATTCAGCAGCAGGGGAGAGGAGAGACAAGCAGCAGCAGGTAGTGCATAGTCCCTAGGCTCTGGATCTGCATGGAAGAAGGGGTTGAACTTTGCTACCAGCTGCTCATCCCCTCTTTTTGCCCTGTTGGTGAATTCAGATTGGGGGACTAGGGGGATAAGGAGGGGAAGAGTGCACAGGAGCAGCAGCAGTATCTCCCTGGACTCCAGAGCTTGTGCAAGCAAGGGTTCTAGGTAGACTTTACATCAATCACCCAGTGTGTTTACAGCTTGTGACATATGTGGAGCTCCCAGCAAGTGGTCTGCTGAGATGCTGTTTTGCTCGGAAAGTTCACTGCATATGTGGCGCACAGGCAAAATTTGGGGGAGGGAAAGGGGAGCAGCTGTACTACTGCATCCCCTCTGGATCTGCCCCTAACCTTTGTATTTAAGTTTCCTTCTATTTAGAGCCCCTGCCTTCTGCAAATCCATTCATAGCATCTGATGGAGTAGATTGTCACCTAAAAGCTTATATCTCTTAAGTGGTTGGTCTCTAAGGTACTACCCTGCCTTCTGCCTGACTTCAAACTAACATGGCCTAACTACCTTTCTCTGTTCTTGTGTCATAAAGAGCACAAAAGCTCCTACTCTGCCTTCTGTATACAGTTCTTATTTTTATGCTCTTACCATGGCCCCTCAACTCCATGTCTTCTCCAGGGTAAAAAACCCAAGTCTTCTATCATTTATCATTTGAGAGGTTTTTTCCATGCTGTCACATAATTTTGCCACCCATCTTCAAGTCTGCAATATACTTTTTGAGATGAAGTGACCAGAACTACATGTTCTATTCCTAGGGAGGCCCCCTGATTGATTTATATAATAGCATTTGAATATGTCATTGTATTCATCACTTCATTCCTTATGCATCCCTACGACTTTGCTCTTTTATGTACTGCTGCTTTTATATGGAGCACAGGTTTTCACTGACATGTCTGTAATGAAGCCCAGGTCTCTTTTCTGAGTCCATAGAGTTAATTCAGATTTCTGAAACTAGTTGAAATATTTCCCCCTAATTAGACCAGTGTGAGTTTTGACTGAACAAAAGCTATGAGTTTTGGAGCCACCATTTTTAATACTATTTGGGGATCAGGTGGCTTTTCACAATATTCTTCTGTTCCTTTTTCTCAACTTGGCATGAAGGAACAAGGGAGGAAAGTTTGCATGCCTGAGAAAAGTAAAGAATACTGAGTTTGTTCAATCTATTTTCAGCTCTAAGACATGAGATTTACTAAAGTTCTTGGAATGAGATGGTCTTTAAATAGCACACCAGTAGCTTACACTGTGCTGTACTATGCTCTGTGTACCTGCTAGTCCTCCAAGGTGTCAGTCAGAGATTTCAATCCTAACTTAAATCCTTATTACACTAGCCCAGCTTGTGTTGTTCTTTGTGGAGGGGAGACATGAAGTTTCCAGTTCTTCATCTTCATGCTAGCCTTGTAAGCTCTTGAGCATTGTAATCCTTAGAAATAAGGAAGAAAAATGAGTCTGTAAGGATTAGAGAAGTAGGTACTGGAATAATGATGTGTGGTTTGCCAGCTGAGTGTGGTAACTAAGATACATAGCTGATCAGGATTTCTGACAATGTCTGTAAATTCAAGCAGAACTCAGAAAATGTCTGTCAAAGCTAAAACTCACACAGGGGACAATATTTTCAGAGACGTGTTAAATAAAGAGCAGTGTTAAGCAGTGGATGGGTTCTCCAAAAGACAATGCTTAGGAGAAATATTTGGTAATTTTCCATCTTTTATTTAAATGTCTTAAAACACACGTTGCTGCTGGCCTGAGCTGAAGTTAGAAGCTTCGAGAAAACATTGGTTACTGTTAGCCCCAAACCTAGAATGCTCACATTCTTTTTTTAACCCTCTTCAGAGATGGTTTTTATAGCTTTTATCTCTATTTCATTGGTTTTGAGCTCTCTCTTTCACTTTTTCTTAAGCAGTTAATTTCTTTTTTATTCCAGATCAGTGGTTCTAACCCTTTTTTTAGCCTTTGGGCACCTGTCCATAGTTTTCGGAATTTAGTATTATCTCTGGCTGAGAACCACTCAGCTAGAATCTAGCCTGGTGTCAGGCGAGGGCAGTAAGGGCAGGACCTCACTCCACTGTGCCTTTCTTCTTCCACATTATGCCCCCTCTCCACCATTGATCTGTACCTGAGGGGACACACCACTGTGGCTACTCTTCTGGTAACATGCACACACGTGCACCTGCCGCCCCTCCTGCCAGCCCCAGAAGCATGGAAGTAGCAAGGGAATGAGCTGGGCTGAAAACTGTGGTCCCATGGCCCCAAACTTACCTCCCCATGCGTGTGTGGCAGAGCACATTGGTGTGAGCATGGAGGCTGCTGGGGGTAGGGAAGAGCTGCAGGTGCTGCTTGTCTGTGACACATTGGGGTGCCCACCACCAGGCAGAATGAGGAATGATTACTTATGTCCTAGCACAGGTACCCAATACTGAGGCAACCTTGGAAAGATCCCTCAATCCCCCAGGGTGCCAGGACACCGCAGCTGAGAATTGCTGTTAGAGGTGATGCTGGCAGCACAGACCATGAAGCCTGCCTGACACTAACTAGGATGACATTTTAATTCTGCCCAACCTGAATCATCTGGGCTGAAATTCCAGTGGATTCCCTGTCTCAGGCTGGAATTTTCTGGGTGGTTTTAGCCAAAGTGGTCCAGCTATTTCTGAAACCAAAGAAATGTAGTAAAAATGTAGTGTTTAGCAATAGCAAAACAAATTCTCTTTGAACTACTCCTGTGCCCCTTTGCTTTGGAATGGAAACTTGAGAGTTGACAAATGGGATAAGGTCTTAGTGATTTTACACGTTAAAATGTTCCCCAAATTGACAACACTACAAGCCTTTGAACAATCTCAATTTGCATGTGCTCGGTAGAAATCTAGGTTGGAATTCTCTTTCACTGTGTGTCATCTATAGTAAGTCTTCCAACAGCATTTTACTTTGTTTTGTGTAATGGCCTGAATTGTGTTTATGTGTTGTAGCAGGGCCCCTTCAATCCCTATTACAGGGAAGAAGGGACAGGGCCTTTTAAGGAGAACCCAGACAGGCTGAAGGCCAGACCCCTGAGAGCAGTCAACTCTGTCAGCTGTCTGCTCCCGCTCTCCAGCTACCTGCACAGTGAGCAAAATCATTTTGTGGCAGGAAAGATAGGCAGGGACAACAGAGGAGAAAGGCTGGCTAAGACAGAGGGAACACAGGCAGCAGTGCACCTGCAACAAGGGGGAGGTATGAGCTGCTACATGTACCTAAATGAGCAGAGAGATGTAGTTAGCTGTGTTAGGCGAAAGTCAAATAGAAGGTAGGGTAGATTTGCACCTTACAGACCAACCAAAGTAGATACAAGCATATATCACAAACTTTTGTGGGCTGAAGCTAACTTCAGAAGCTGTGAAAGGACATGCACAAAGCAATGTATAAGAAGGAGAGAAAAAATTGAATACAAAAGGCAGAAAGGAGTGGGAAAAAGGGGAGGAAGGAGATGGCAGTGCTGAGAGCGGCAAAAAGCAAGCATTAAACTCACAGGAACAGAGAAGTCACAAAAGGTAATCCAGATAATAGTCAACTACTCTTTTGCCTGATGTGATGCTGTGACCCTAATGTGAGTTCTCAGAAATCATTCAGTACTGTCTCAAAAGTGTCTAAATCCATTTACATTTATTGTGAATCAGCTTTATCATGGACACTTAGAAATGTATCATATACCCCTGAAACTGTAGACAAACAAAACTCATAACTAGTGACTGACAATAAACTGAAACCAAAATTATCTTGGTTAACATTTGCCCGGAACCCTAGACAAAAGCCTAGAATAGGAAGGATCTGAGACCTAGGATGCAGGCCCACCTTCCCCAAGGTGGTTTTGAATTATCACATCCCATGACAGCATGCTAATGACACAGGCCAGGCAAGACTGAGAACATACTTTTGTTGAAACTAGGGGATCTCTGGGAAGGCATCAAGGGGCCAGAGAATAAGAAAGAAGGAGCCTTATTTTAGATAAAGAAGCTGGATACTATTCTGGTAGAACTGGGGAATGAGCCTCAAGTAAATGAGAGAAGTTCATAAACAGCATTGGGGGTCACTTCATGTGGTGCTCCACATCTTGAAACTACTTCCTCATGGGGCTGGAACAGCGGCCCACACTGTAGCATTGGAAAGCCTTCTATTGGCAGGCTTCGTTACTTCTTCATGAAGGGGAAAAAAAGCTTGGTGAATTGGTAGTAGCAAACTCAAAAGCATCTTACTTTTGTTTCAGAAAAAGAAAGCTCACATACAGTATCCTCCAGCCCTCTGTTGTTGGCTTATACCCTATTTTGTGGATGATCACTGAGATTATGCTTCTCCTGTGATACCTTCACTGTACATCCAGACCATGTGCAAGTGGGGGAGTAGGCATACTAAAGACTGATCAATTTTATTTTCAGATAAATCCTGTACAGGAGTAGCATCTAGATTCCCTCCCTAGCAGGAGATGACCTTCCTCCCTGGGCCACAGAGCTAGCCTCCCTCTTGGTTGCTTTCCTTTTGGCCTCATAACTCTTTTTCTCTTAATTGCCAAGTGGACCAGTTTCATGGGTAAGGTGGTAGAAAATGTGCATAGCCATATCTATCTGCCCCACAGCTTGTTAGGGCACTCTGATGGGGCATATGAAGTGTAGTGATAGAAGTTATAATATTAGAAATGTACCCTAGCAAGAGACTGAGGGAGCTGGGAATTGGGAGACAGTCCTTCAGTCATGGAGCAGTGAGTTAGTTAGAGAGAGACAAAGAGCCTGCAGTGGTTGCTTACTGCCCCACAATAAAATTCCTTGTTTAGTTTCTCTCATTTGCATATGCCTGTATTTATTGAATGCAATGATCATTACAGGAAGGATGAGATGAAAAACCTGAGGTGGGGGTGGGGAGGGAAACGAGGGAGAGGCAGGTCTCTAATCCTGATCTCCCCTGCACCATGAAAATGCTCTAACTACTAGATTATTTATAGAGGAGAAACAAGAGCAGCTTGCATCCATATAAATGTTTAGCTGTATGGAAAGCCAAGGGCAGAAACCCTGTTAAGATACATGTACCTTATGTGGTCAGGAGGAAGTAAAATTCCAAGCATCTGGAGACTTGTTAGCAAAGGTAAAATTCCTAATTTGAATGAATGGCAATCCATATACCTCCTGGGTAACAGGATCTCTCTCTAGAGGCCTGTAAATGCTGTTCACTGAAATGAGTGGGAAAGCTGTGTGGTTCTGCAAGGTGACATAATATTTCTGGATGTACATGCTATGCACTAGCTCCTAATTGAAAATATGAGAATCATTAAGCTATACAAGCAAGGTAGCATGCCTTCATGATCTCAGTCCTGAAAGCCAGGACTTTACCAGCGGCTGCACATAAGAAAGGGTAAGTGAAACAGAATTTAGCCCTTAGCTATTAGCAGCTAACAATGCTGAAGGCTCTGCATCACTGAGCAGAAACAAGCTTCTCACAATTGCTAGTGTTAAGCAGACTACACCAGCACCATCCCCACAGAGCTACTAAGCATGGTTCAGATGCTTGAAGTTGTAATTGCAGCTCCCAGCTGCTCTAGCCGGTTACTGAGCCAGAAGCTGACACTAGGAGCAGGGAGACTGTTTCTGCTATATTCTGATTGGGTCACCAGTTGGCACCCAGACACTGTGAAAGAGGTATGTATTATGTGTGAATCCTGAGTGAGACCAGGGGAAGGGAAAGGGATAGGCTGGGGCAAGGAGTTTGGTATGTCTGGGATTAAAAAGCATCTAGGAAGAGAGAAATTACTGTATTTACTTGAATGCAAGCTAATTTTTTTAATGTATTCAGCATGGGGAGAGGACACCATTCATCCTACATTTCCTTACAAGGAAATCTTGCTAAATGCATTCTAAATCCTGTCACAAGCAGCATGTTCTCAGTAATGGAAGCCAACTATAAAGTTGACTACATGCAGCCAACACTGTTCATGACTAAAACACATGGCCCATATTGGACACATACTGATGAGAACCTACCACAGCTATAGATTAGTGCAACCCATGGGACTAAGACATAGAATAGTGCCCATTGAGTGCAATTCCCTTCACTGCTGCCTCTTTTTCAAGTAATGGTGAGCCACTACACTGAATACATTTTTACTTCCTCTGCACTCCCACAGCTGAGCTGTACCTTCCTCTCCCATTGCCAATGATTCCTGTTTCATCACCAGCCTTAACTATCTGGCAAAACAGCAGCAAACAGAGCCCCAAACAGTTCACTCAGAATCCCTCTGTTGCCCCCTCCCTCAGCCTGTTACATACAATTAGTGTGGGTCCACCCTCCATGAAGGGAAGCAGGACCAGGTTGCCTTGCCCCTCATCTGCAGATAAATTTTTGGAGCATCCCAGGACTCATGACAAGAACACCCAGTTCTACTTGGATCCTTTTTGGGGGTATCTGGAATATACACACATACTGAATAGTGCTGAACAGTATGGTCACCAGGGCTTGAAATCCTGTTGACTTTGGTGGGGCCCAGCCCAATTACATATAAGGCAAATTATGAGTCTTTTGGTTTTGGATTTATATCATGCAGAGTTTGTACTATATATAAGTAGATGCCAAAATACTGCCTAAAAGCGTGTTTATAGAAAAACTTGCAGAAGTTTCAAAACAAGTAACACACATTAATCCTGGATGAACTAAATCTATGCAAATTATGCAAATTACTACAGCTTTGTTTAGTTTCAAGGTCAGCATTTTCAAATTTGCTCCTCACTTTCATGTGCTCAGGGAAATCAGGGTCTGATAGTAAAGGAAGTGGCAGAAGAGGCTGCAGGGGAAGAAGTTGGGGGAGGAAGAGACCAAGGGGGCTACCAGACCCTCCACATTTATTTTCCCTGCTGTAGCTGTGGGAGGGGGACAAATTCAAGGCAAACATCTGATAACTAGATTCTATACTTGCATAATTATAACAAATATATACATTGTCCATATATACAATCTAAATATCGGGGGAGGGTCATCTTATAATTGGGGTCATCTTCTAGTTGCATAAATACAGTATGACTGGCAGCTGTGAAAGGTTGGGGCTTGGACAGGAAAGTGTAGCAGGGTGGGGAGAGTCATACTTTTTGTGCAAAGAGATTCCAACTAGAAATACAGAATAGAAAACTGAACTGTAAGATGATGAGGAGAATGGGGGCCACTAGGAGTCCATTGTTGTGGCCCACCTGTGGAATGCTGTGATTGGATGAGCAGCTGGAGGAAGGGGGGGGGGGTGGGAAAGTAGATGAACTAAGGGACTGGAACCCAGCAGCGTGGTTGATAAAAGGAGGAGTGGAAACAAGGAATTCATAAGTTGAGGAAGAAAACACCAGTAGGACTAGCTTGGCAAAGAGACTTGGACAAAACGCCATAGAGGAGGTTGGATATAGGTCTTGGATGGGGATCTCCCAAGTGGGGGCTTGTTAAGGAGACAGAGAGGAGGAGACTTGGAGTCTGGGGTAGAGAAGACTGGGCTTTGGATATAGAGCTCACAGGGGGAGACTAGAAATAGGACAAGGAGGTGGAATTCAGAAGAAACAAAATGAGGATAGTGTCATTTTGTAAAAGATAGAGCAGAAGAGTTCAAATTTAAGGAGTACAAGTAGAAGGGTGTACACCTATGAGGACCCCTGTCTACCACAGCCTGGGATGGAACCCAGAATTCATGAATCTTACTATTCTTTTGCTCTCAGCAAGAATCAGTAAAGCCTACTGGCAAAGTGTGTGACTTCCTTCTCTTGTGCTGATCCAAACAGAGCATACCAAGGGGATACTACTATCCGTTTCTTTGTTAGCTCAAGTAGCAGAGGCCTGTTGTGTATCTAACGGTTTTAAACTGGTGGATGAATCATGTGATTGACAACACAATACTATGTGATAAAATTTCTATACTTTGCATTTGCTTTTTAAAAAAAAAAATATAAAAAAACCCTAGGAAATTACACACACTATGTTAAATGAAGATGGCAAAGTCAAGCAGATTAAAGTTGGGAATTATCAGTGTAACCTTTATTTAGTTGTCTTGTGCATTTGTATTATGAGACAGAATAATTTAACACTTCCTAACATTTGAGTGCTTGACTTTTCAACTTTTACATTCTTTTCATCTATTTTTGTGAAATAAACATATATATTAGCTGGGGGGAGGGGAACCTGTATTCCCTGGACTCCATTAGATGTTCATATCAATTAACTTGACTGACAGTGGGTTTAATAACTTCTAATTGCAAAAACAAGTATTTTGTTAAATCAATGTCAACACTTTCCTGATAAAACATTTTTAGTTGACAGTTTTAAGAGGAACCAAATTAAAACTCAGTAAAAAGAAAACTGGATAGACTCACAATCCTGCTTTTCTTCTCATTATCTTCATATTACAGTACTGAAGCCTCTTACATATTTTTCATTGCAAGCATAGTTTACCAGAAAAATAGACCAATTCCTTTCCTTTTGAAACATAGGGGGTGCATCTACACATGTGCTTTACTGTGGAGTTGGCTAATTAGCTCCACAGTAAAGTGTCACCATCTACATGTGTGCCCGTATTAAGGTGCAGTAAATTAATTAACTCTGATGTGGCGTTATACTGTTCAGGACAAGTACTATCCTATGCAAGAGTCATTTATTGTACAGAAATGCACAGAAACACGTGTGGATGGTGACCCGAACTGCAGCAGTTTGAGCGAGGGTGGAGCAGCCCCAGGCTGGCAGCAGGATCGGGGGGAGGAGAGGGTCAGCCACATAGCTCCACAGTTTCAGCACTCTCATAACCCTAGCCAGCCCCTCTGATGCCTGATGCTGTCACCTAGAGCCCGGCTGACCTCCTGAGCCTGCTGTGAGCCTGACGTTGCTCTGTGCCAGCTCACATTGCTGCGGTCACTGTGAAGATGCAGTGTCTGGGAGCAACTGACTCCAGCATGAACTGTGCCAGAGTTTACTGAGCCTCATTAACAGCTCATGTAGATGTACCCAGGAAAATTTTGTGAATGCACAAGAATGTAAAACAAAGAATAGATTTTTCTAAGAAACATTTTCTTAGTTGAATCTTGGTAAGCTTTACATTTGCTAACTCTTCACATCTCATAGTGTTCCTTTCCCCAAAGGTTGATTTTTAAAATTTTTTTTTTGAGTTCCAAGCTAAATTCCATTTTTGGGGATGGAATGAAAAACACACTTTTCTTTTGTACAAAAATAAAAGCTGTAACTTGTTGAACACCCACCACCAAGCATGCTCTGTAGGCATCTGCTAAGAAGTCAGCAGAACTGAATGGCATTGTTCTGCCAGTGTAACATCACTGCACATTCTTCTTGTTGGGTACTATACCAGGTAGAGGGGTTTGCAGGTGGGACAATACATGGACATGCTCCCTAAAGCAAATTAATCTTTTTCCATGTGACAAATGGTCATAATCAGAATCTTGATACTATTTATTTGCACATACATACTGCAAGGGTGAGCCAGTGTCTCAAAGGCAAATTCTGCATTGGGTCAGCATGATACCACCCTATTACATGAGGAGATCAGAAAATCATTTTACCTCTAAAATACTATCATCCTCTCAGTTATTATATCCTCATTGGTCATTATATGAACTGTGCAAAGGCAGACCAACTTTTCTCTTTACCACACACCTGAACCAATATAATTTTATGTACTTTAGCTAAGTACTTTTTAAGACATAAAAATTTATTCTGTTGAAAAAACTCTTACAATTAGCACTGAATTCCATAGAAGAAAATGCTGTTCTGTGCTTGGTTCTCAGAAAAGGTGGAATTCTGTTTTTCATTAGATGGAAAAGAGAAATGTTTGAAGTGTTGTCTGGTGCCTTTGGTGCCTGACCTTGCTCATTAATCTCTGCTACTTAGAAAAGGCTTGGAAAATTGTATTACCCTATACCATCAGCCCTCACTCAATAAATACAGAAACAAAAGGCAGGAAAGAGAAATCCCACAGAGCTCTGGTATTGACTTGTTAGAATTCCAGGCTTCTGCCCAACAATGTAGCAACTCTCTGTAAGTAATGAACCAGCAGCTGAGAAGGACACCTTGCCCTTTTTTTCCCCATGTCCTAATTTTTTTAGAGGCTCTATTAATTGTCGTTGTTTTTCCCTAGTGCTAAACAAGATATTTTCCTGTGTGCCAATAGGTGTTCTCAGCTACTTCAATGGGATGAAATTTACCTTTTGCCTTAATGTATTCTTTGTTGTATCCCACAACATGCTAGTTGAAAGAGAAATTGTGGCTCACAATGGAAAAAAAATATGTTTTCATCCTCTTCAGAACCCCCCCAACATATTTTGTGTGAAAGAATGACACTTTTCACATATTCTGTCTTATGTCCCCTAATAATATTTTTTCTTGACTTCAATTTTTAATGTAAAAAAGATTTGTGTGACATCTGTAAAAATTTACCAGTGATTAACAACAAATTGAAAAGTTTCTTACATTTTAAAGCTAATATTTCCATGGATTCATATGAAACCTGCAATTGTCATATAATGAACAGCTGCCAATAGTCACTGAAAAAATAATGGGCAGTCATGCACAGCACAGGAGAATCGATGACCTCCAGTAGGGAGATGGAAAGTATTCAGTACTTAGGCACTAATGCTGGGGATACTTGCTCAATATGGGGACTCAAGAAAAGACTATGGAGAATTTCCCAATGATTCTGTGTACATAGATTCAGGACCACGGTGAGAAGCACCATTTGCTGCACCTTTAAAAAGATACGTGTCAGTAGAGCTGTGTGAAGCTTCGGTCCCTGATTTGATTTGGTGGAGATTCGGTCTGATTCAGTGGCCAAATCTCTGAATCCAAATCGAATCAGAGGACCCCTTAATCTCTCCAAATCGAATTGGAACCATCCGAATTGATTTGGGAGATTCGGAAAGATTCAGCAATTCAGACATAGACACAACTTTAAAAGTTTTTTCTACATACCTCTAGGTAGCAGCCAGCTCATGAGTGCTGTGATGCTGGGGTGCATGGAGTGTCCCATGGAGGCGTGGTGGGGAGGGAGGGGTCCCCAGCGCGCTTGGCAGTAGACCTGGAAGTGGAGCAGAAGCACTTCTGGTCCTCTCCTGGGTCTGCCCAGGAGCACGCAGACCCCCCCCCCCCCGCATCCCCCCAGCTTGGCAGCTGGTGCTTCCTGGGTCTAAGGGGGCACCTGGGCTTCCCCCATGGCTGCTCTCTGAGCCGGGGGGGGGGGGGACATGGGGGTGGGGGCCCAGTGCACTCGCTGGCAGACCTGGAAGTGGACCAGAAGTACTTCCTGTCCACTTCTGGGTTCTCCACTGACCACATGGAAGCCCCCCCAGCACTCCTATGGGATCCTCCATACACCCCAGTATCATAGTGTTCACAACCCATGCTGGTACCTCGAGGTATGTAGAAAATACTTTTAAAGCTGTGTCTATGTCTGAATTACTGATTCTGTGAATCAGCATCAAATCTTCAGATTCGGATTCAGCTGAATTGAATCAGTGACAATGATCTGAATCAACGAATTGAATCACTGTCCCTGATTTGGGCTGAATCCAAATCAAATAGGACCCGCTTCGCACACCCATATTTGTTAGTGTTCCAGTATCCAGCACACCTACTTTGAGCTTGTGGAATGTGCTGTGGTTACATCAGAGAGATGAAGGTTTGTTTCCATGTTCTTATCATACCAAGAACAGCAGTCAAGTGATGGCTGCTTTCTCCATCCTTCAGCATATGAGAATGGGAGAAGTATGTTTATAGTAGCTATTACATTCAATTGTACCTCCTACAACAATGTTACTTTGTTACTTGTTCATAGTATTTCATATTACTCATTTTGGGGTTAACTTTAATTCTTTGCTGTAGAAATTTGAGAAATATTGCTGAGCTGTGCTAAGAAATTTGAAATGGATCTTTTTGCATCAATACTGAACCTGTGTCCTACACACACATGCACATGTGCATGCAAGTGCAGATACTAAATATTTATAGATAAATAGAAAAGAATTGCTCAGCTACAAAAAAAAATGCATTAGACCTATGCAACCAACCCCCAAGGGAATGGAAAATGGAACCTAAAAAAAGCCACCCACAGAATCGACACCATTATTGAAAACCTCTCTAGAGTTTCATCTTGACTCTCTATAGAAGCTGAGTTGTTCTTTCACACCTATAAATTGTTTTGAATAATTGCATTGATGGGTCAGTGTTCCTTTTTATATTCTTTTCTGGTACACATTGGGATGTTATGCTTTAATGTTGTTAGTATAACATAATATTTCATATTAATTTATATGAATAAGCATTTACTTTCATAATAATTAATTTATTTATTTAAATAAAAGGAATTTTAAATTCAATGGCACATATGATTGCCCACATGAATTTCCATAGCGTTATTCAGTGATCACTGAGAGCCACGAAGTAATTTGGATGGCTGCCTCATTCACTGTCTGACTTTAATTGATCAGCATTGGGCAGCATGAAGTTCTGTTTAACCACAACTGGTTCCAAATGGTTCTTGTGACAGCCTCTTAAAGGTAGAGTTTCCCACACCTGGAATGCACTCACAATACCCTCCAGCTGTCACTTCCATTTCCTCTTCTTCCAGTACTATGCTGGGACAGGACGTCTTTGCTCTACCTTCTTAATTTAGTGTCAATGCTATTATGTGTACTTCTCCTAAAATAGGTTATGTGCTCTTCAGTTAAAAACTAAGTAATAACATCCCTGTAGAAAAAGCAAAAATATGAGATGGTCTTGAAGTATTCAATGCATTTATAGTTATACTAAAACTGGGACAAGATATAAGGCATGATGAATCTGTTCAAATAATGAGTAAAACAAATAATGGGTAAGAAAATAATTATATAGGACTCTCTCAAGGCAGACAACAACTCTTTTGCTCTAGGTTAGGAGAATCTTTAGAATGACAGTTTTCAAAGGAGTTAAAGGAGCAAGCAGCCTGTATCCTAATGAAATAAATGCTATTCTTGGAGACATAAATAACCTTCTTGAAATGCTTCATTATAAAGAAGGATCCCTTCTTCACTCCAAAGTAGAAATAAATCAATTGATATGTAGCATTCTGGGACCTCTGCCAGATAGTGACTAAATCAATTTAGTGCTGATCCAGCACGATTTGTGCATAATGGAATTTGGGCTCCAATGACACTGATGTTTAGTAACAATTAGCATCACGTTGGTGGTAATGCAACAGAATACATATTCCAAGGGTTCTCTTGGTGGGATATGGTTGGCTTTTTTGCCAATTGATCTGTAGAAAACATCTCTGAACATTAGACCTCTAGGCAGGTGCGGTGCCATAATGATTATGACATCACCATCAGCTTTGCAGTGTCTGATCTTAAACTTGTAGAACCAGGGTTTTTTTTTAACTGTTAGGCATGTAAGTGGATTTATGCATTTAAATGCAATTCTATTCTACCCTACTCCCATGAAAAACTGCTACTATAATAAGTAGGTGGATCCATCTCCTCCTTACTGCTTTTTTGTGACTGTCTTAAGGGTCAGATGATGGTGTGGTTCAAAAGTAGATGCATTAATAGCTTTTCAGGGACTTGAACATTTAGGAATTTTAAGTCCACTTAGATGTCCAATATGTGGAATAGGATCTGGTGCACAGGCTAGGGACAGAAATTACATATAAACCAATATAAGTGATAGGGAACTGGTTTGAATCTATAACACAAAAGAAGTTCAGTGTACATAGACCACTTTCAAAATGGCCAAAACTGTTATAAAATAAACCTGGATGGATGTAGTATCAGACTTAACTGGTTTAGGGTAAATCAGTTTATTGAACTTCTGTCCCAGATCTCCTTTACATTCGAGTTAACTCACAGTCCCTCAGTATCTCAGGATACTTTGTACCTCTCCTGCAAAGCCCCTCTTGTATGGTGGGTGGGATAGCCTTGGCCCAAGCTGGTTGCTCCAGTTGAGCAGGGAGGTGTCTCTAGTGCCCCCCGGCTTCTGGCCTGGGTCACTGCTGCCATGTGGCTGCATTTCCATTCTGGAATCTGAAGTGAATATCTGTTCACTTGCTTATCAGTTCAATCTATGCAGTTTAGACTAACCTGCAAAGATTGAATTGATTTAGCCTGAGGTTTTTTGACTATCTGTACTTAGCCCCCAAATTTATATTTAGATCAGCAAAATCAAGCTGTGCTAATCTGAAAAGATTCAGATTAGTTTTCTTATGCTGTTATTATTATTTAAGCAAGTAAATAAATGGACTGTAAACTTATTTAGGGTCTGTTTCTTAATATCACACTGGATCATCATAGAAAATGTAGAAGTTCTGAAATAACTCCCTGCCACAGCTGCAAATGACATGGCACTGTCCATTGATGACCAGATGCTAATTATTTAATTGCATCAGAATCAACACATATTGATAGGTTTTACTAATAGGAAAAATATAATTTCACTGTGAGTGTTACTTGTGTTTGTGTCTGATAGTCATGTAGGTTATGTGGAAAAGTCAAATTAACTTTTCATTAGCTGTCAACAGAATGATTCTTATACACAATGATGCCCTGAAAGTTTCCTTGTTTTTAGTTTTAAAGATGGAATGGCATAGGATTCTGCTCTTGTGTGTGTACAGAACTACACTCTGACTTCATTTTTGAGCTTTTCTGACTGCCTCCCCTCATTTTTGTGGGTGAAAAGCTTTCTGCTTTAGTGTGTATCATCTTTATTGCATCTTATTTTTATGTTTTACATACATCCCCTTTTCTGCTGTTCCACTATGGTACCTCATGCTTTTCTCTGAAGATTAATTAAATACATTACCCTTCTGAATGCTGAAGCAAAAAAGTGGCATTCATGGAAAATGTGAGAGTTACGGAACACAAAGGAAGCTGTATCACACCTCCAAATGAGCACACTTCTTTAGATTTATTTATGCAAAAATGTTAAGTGCTATTGGTCATGTTATAATTTAAAATTTGTGGCAAGTCATTTTAATTAATGTATTAGTGCTTCACAATCTTCTGAAGAATACTATATTCTCATTTTGAGGAAGGGCTAAGGTTTTACTTTTAATCCTTGTTCTGAAGACACTTACTGTACTTTATTAAGACTGGGGGCATCTACATGTGCATTTCACAGTAGATTTGACTCATTACCTTTGCAGTAAAGCATCTACACATGCAGTGCTATTAGGCTGCAGTAAACTAATTAACTCCCCTGTAGGATAGTACTGTCCTGGAGACGTACTAACCTATGGCAAAATCATTTAGAGCACTGCAATGCATGTGTACATGGTGACAGGGGCTGGCTGGGGTACAAGGGTGCTACAGTGAGGGGCTGCCTGCTAGCTAGTGTGCTCCAGTAAAGCTCTCTATAGCCCCTCTATAGCCCCTAAACCCTCTATAGCCCCTCTACAGCACCTTCATGCCTCAGTCGGCCCCTTTGAGCTGGAGCGGAGCAGCTCCAGGCTGGCAGGCTGAACCCCCAGGCCTCCTGCCAGCCAGGGCTGTGCCATCCCAGGTCAATGTGTTGTGGTCCTGGGCACATGTATAAATGCTGTGCCCAGGAGTAATAAACTCTTGCATGTACAGGGCCAGAGTTTGTCACATTGCACTAACTGCATGTGTAGATGTACCCACTGTGAAATCTTCGGGGCAAATACTTGCTCTGTGCTTGCACAGCACCTAGCACACTGGGGCCTGGTCCATGACCAGAACTTCTAGGCACTAACTTAATAGAATGGATATTCAACATATTAATGGACCAGTTGACTAAGAATGAAAGACAAGGTCACTTCACACATTACTGAAATACTTGGACTTCTGAAGTAGTTGTGTAATGATGAATAACAACACTTGTACAGCAGTGAAGGAAGTAGCAAGAACTGAAGAAGTTTGAAACTGTAGAGGAAATTTAAGAAGGGTCCATAAAAATTCTTAGAACTTGATCAGGACTTTGAAATTTAAAGGCCACATTCCTGGTAAAAGTGTCATGGCACCTTGAATGAATTACATATGGTCAGAAAGACCATGTTATGGCTTATCCTGAGCAAGGCCCAGTACAGGGGTAGGCAAGGTTTTTCGGTCAGAGTGCCGAAAACCCACACAATGACTATCTTGGAAGGTGCCGGAGTGCTGGCATGCCAGAAAAACAAAATGAGGGCAGGGGGTACATGGCAGGATGCCCTGCATTTGCCCCTTGCCCCCCCATCCAAAGCTCCTGCCCCCAGCCCTGCTGCCCTGTGCCCCCCAGCTCGGGCTCTGTGGCTGGCAGCAGCTATCCAGAGCCGGGGCCGCCTGCAGCCAGGAGGCTGCAAACAGCTGCGCCGGGCTCCAGAGCCCCAAAATCAGCTCTGTACTGGTGCGTGCACCTGCACATTGGAGTGGGTGGTTGGGGAGAAGCCTGAGGCAGTGCAACCCCTGTCTCTCCCCCGCTCTCAGCACAGAGGTGAAGGCAGAGCTTGGTGCAGCTGTTTGTAGCCACCCTGGGCTCTGGGCAGCTGCAGCAAGCAGTGGGCAGGCTGCAAACAGCTGTGGTAGGCTCCACAGGTCCATGCTGGCAGCAGCTGCATGGGCACCTTGGGGTGGGCTGCACTGCCCTACTATCTGCCCTGAGGTGCATGCACAGTCTCCACCAGCATGGAGCTGATGCCAGAGCTGTGGAGCCCAGTGCAGCTGTTTGCAGCCTGCCTGCTGCTTGCTGCAGCTGCCCAGAGCCCAGGGTGGCTACAAACAGCTGTGCCAGGCTCCGGAGCTCTACCATCACCCCTGTGCTGGGACAGACCGGGGTTGTGCTGCCTCAGGCCCCTCCCCCACTGCCTGCTCTGAACTGTGGGTGCACATGTCAGTACAGAGCTGATGCCAGGGGTCCAGAGCCCGGCACAGCTGTTTGGGGCCTCCCAGCTGCAGCCAGCCCCAGCTCTGGGTAGCTGCTGCCAGCCACAGAGCCCAGGCTGCTCCCAGCAGGCAGCTGGGTCACTGCAAGCCCTGCTGGGACCAACCTGGGCTCCAGCAGCTACCCAGAGCCGGGGCTAGCGTGGTGTGCCGAGCAAAATGGCCTCATGTGCCATACTCGGCATGCGTGCTGGGGGTTGCTGACCTCTGGCCTAGTACCTGATGGGTGAGGAATTGGTAGGAAGAATGAGTTCTATTCAAGTACTGATGCGTTGTTAGCTAGTAAAATATGATAAGATTAAAAGTTTCAGTTGGCCATTAAGATGTATATGTTTTATGGTGTCATCGTATCATGAAGTCTAATCCCTATATATTTATTTATTTATTTATTTAATTTATTAAATATTGATTATCTATTTATTTGTAATCCCTATGTGTTTGAATTATGCATGTAACTTTACTCTGCCAATCCTTTGAAAATCCTATTAAAACAGTCATACATATACATTATGTATATGTATGGTGACCACCTGAAACCTGAGATCCTGCTCCTGCCTTTGTTTCAAGGTAATTTGCATCTACACAGATCCTCACAGGAGGTGAGAGGCTTCATACCAGCTATGAACTAACTGCTTACAGGAGTTTTCCATCTATTGACTCTGTGAAATCCTATGAAAGATGAACTTTCATTTCTACCCAGGAGAATTTTTACAATCTTTTCTCCAATGCCTGATGAAGGGTGTTTGTGCCTGAAAGCTTGCAATTAAAGAATTTTTTTTTTTTTTGCAAAAATCTTGTTGGTCAAATAAAGATATCATCTCTACTATGAGTCCTGATTGCCTTTTCCGCTACACCCTGGATACCTGATACATATACATTAAACTCACATTTTAAGCCATTTAAAAGTGTATAATTGTAGCAACATTTCTTAGGTTAAAAAAAAAATAACCAGCATTAACATTTAAAAACTCCAATATTTGTCCCTATATTATTGATGAAAATCAATATGTCTTTAGCTGGTTATGTATTAGTTTAAGATACAGTATTGTAAACTGAATTCTATGGCTGTTCTTTTCTGTCTCATTATGTTTTACCCTGGTATACATAATTTTCTACCACTTCATTTATCTTATGTCAGAAATAATATTGCTGCTCTTTCACAACATTACAACTGCAAAAAAGATTAATCAGACATTTTGAAAGCTTCAAGCTAAAATAACATTTTTAAACTCATAAAAGAACAACCATCTTTTTCTACATCAAAATTAATTTTTCACAGTAAGATAAGAACATCACCTTCCAAAAATAGAGGTCCAGCTGAGGGGCAAAAAAGAATCTGACCGACTAATGAAGTAATCTATTTTAAATCCAATAATAACTTACAGTTTAATAGAAAGATGCTGATTTTGTCCTTCTTGTTTCTAGTGATAGTGTGGGGTTGGTGGGTGCTGTTCAGATAAAAATAGTTGTACATTTAATCAGCTCACTAATCACAGTCTTTATTTTCCTGCACACTGAGAATTCGCAATTATATTAGAATTACAGGTTCTTGGATTTGATCTTCAAGTTTAGGACATGATTCTTTATATATCTTGCACCATGCAAGCATGTACTTCTTTTAGAGTTCATCAGAAGCACTACAAAAGGGAAAAAACGCAACCCTTTCACAAAACCCAGTCACAGATAGAACTGGTTTTCCTTGAAGTTTGAAAATCCCTAAACATATGAGGGGTGAGGATTTTTCTCAGTTGTATTGTTTCATTTGGCTAGCTGTGTAACTGAGAGGGACATAGACAAGCTTTGGGGTATCACTGTACCCTTCCCCAGAGCTCTGAGAACAAAGCAGACACAACAGAGGTAAATAGGGGCTAGAACAAAGGCTTGTCAAAACTCCATATGTAAATAAAAACAGGATGTAAGAGATGTTATCAGGTTGCTAGGAGAAACACTGTAACCTCAGGGTAATTTGATACAGGGAAGAGCAAGACCATTCAAGAGGGTAATTATCACCTGTGGAAAGAAGAGAGAGAGCAGGGATCAGGTAGGTTATAATGGGCCATGAATGGATCATGATTATAATGGGTCATTGTCTGGTTCTTTTTATCCAGTAAGTTAATTAATTTTTGTTCTCACGCCCATCTTCTGGAGGTGTTTTGTAAGTTTCTATTGAGCAGGACTGTGAGGTCAGAAAGGGAGTGGTTTTTTTTGTCTCTGCAAGGTATTCTTCTACCTGTGGGCTGGGGTGGAGTGGGTGCTAACCCACACACTTGACAGCTCAGAGGTTGAGAGTTTGAGGCCACAGCAGAAATGTTCATGGCACAGCCCTGTCAGGTTTCAGTTAATCTGTGAATTCTGCTAAATACCTTGTCCCTGGGACATGAAAAAAGGAAAGAATCCTTCTACCTGTGTTCTAGTATCTGCTCTCTACAACATCACCCCAATGTCTGTTCTTCACTACAACACTACCTAAATATTTAAGTTATTAATATTATAAGATGAGGAAACCAAAACCAATGTACTAATCTACACACAAAACTAATCACCTCAAGTTCAAGGGTTATAAAGGGTTACACCAATGTATACATTCCCCTCTCTCATTTTACATTTTTAGTAGATAGAAAACCTATGCCATAATTTTAGGTAGGAATTTCCTTCCTTTAAAATGATAATTAAGCTTTTAGTGTTGATGCATGGAATTTTAGAGTCTAATTGTGATATGCCATTAAAAACAGGTACATGTATGTGAGAAGTAAGCTATATTCATCTCTTACATAATCTGGATACTAATCTGTTAAAATTGCTCTCCCTGTGCTCAGGGGCCCTGAAATAAAATTGTTCCTTCATGTAAGATTGATGATGTTGTGGTACAAAGGTAATAATCCCACAAAAAAATTGTTCCTTGTCATCAGCCTGACAAGCAAGAGGTATTAACCACTAGCCAGTATCATAGAGGCCTTTCCTTTGACATGCTAAAGCTACTAAACTAGAGACCTCATAGCACTCTGGCCCTTGATGTAAATCTACCATAAAAAAGTATTGAACCAGGGACTGCACAAAAACTAATGCCTTGAAATGAGCCTTACAAGCTAAAAGTGCTCTGCTAGTGACCAGTCTTTGACATCCTGTCAGCAAGCTATTGAGTTTGTATGAACACAGAAGCCTATACTTTGATATCCATGAAGCTAAGAGATTATTCATTAACATTACAGAAAGCAGCAAGTGAATATTACTGAACTAGTGGACTCAGGCTTTGTTTTGGTATCTTCTTATCAGCAAATGATATATGCTGGCCAGGAGATAAACCAAAGGGCAAAATGTGGGAATGTACACCCACAATGTGGGAATGCTGCACACCTACATCCTCTGCTAAAGCTAAAAACAAAGGGCACCTGTACGCATTCTTGACTTTGTCTAGATAAATATATTGTTTGGGTTTTTTATCTCTTGCAATGTACCACGATACTTCCCGTTACTATTTTGCATGTTACGGGTTTAACACTCAAAATCCGTTAATTTGCTGTTACAAGTTAAAGATGTTAGAAGGAACCTCATAACAATTTTACCCTCCCAACCTTTTACTACTAAATTACAGCAGGGGGCAGTTTTGGAATGGAAACTGTCATGCTTGGTACCTTTAATTCATAACATAAATCAAGCGATAAACAGTAAACTTGGTGGGTGGCATGGGCCTGGCTTTGGTCAATCTGGGGGGCCAGGGGTGGGATGGTCAATTTGGGGGGCCAGGGATGGATGAGGTGTGACTGGTTTTGGTTTTGGTTGCTGCACAAAATATGCCCCCCTGCATATACACTCCCACATCCAGCCCTCAAGGTGAGGGGAGCTGGGACCCCATGCTACCTGTGACATGCTCCCAGTGTCCCAATTTTCTGCCGATCAGTGCTGCATTTTTGCATGCTCACCCCAAAAAATATACTGGCTTGATCAATTTGGGTCAGTTCTTCCCATTTCCTTTCCTAGACTTGAGAGAGCTCAACTTCCTCAGCTTCCCTCTTATTTTCCCATGGCTGATGATATAAAGATTTATCCGGTCAGAGATTCTGTGGTGAGAATGGCACAAAGATCTGGGTTAGCCTGGGAAGATTATATGACTTACCCTGCCAGAATTACCCTGCCAGTTCCCTCTGCCCTCCTATTTGTAGAGCCCTCCTATTTGTAGAAGGGCAGAGGGGGATGGAGGGAGGGGGACACTTGTTAGGAGTAGGACTTGATCCTTAGATATTTCCAGTGTCCACACACCTGCACACCCATGTATGTCAGTGTGGGGAGGGGGTGCTATGAAGTTTTCTCAGATAATATTATCTCCCATTACATCAGATGATAAAACATCAATGCATCATGTGGACATCAGCAACCATAACACCAGAAAAACATGAGCTCCCCACTTCTGTTTTTATCTGCTTTAGCTATGGGTTGTGCTGGCAGAGGGCACAGGTTGGCTTAATAGGTTGGGTCAGGGTGGCATAAGTCTGTTCTGTTTGCATAGTATTGTAAGCACTGGGGGACTTGGGAAAGTGTTAACCATACCTGAGGCAAAAGGCCCCTGTGAAATTCCTATGAGGTATAATGACTGCCCCCTGAGCGTCTTTTGGTTCATTTCCTAAGTGCTACAATTTGGTCCTTGAAAAGCAGTGTGCTCTGACCCAACCTATTAAGTTCCTTTAAAGATTGACAGTAGATGAAGGAAACAGACATTCTGCCTAAATATAGATAGCCAAAAAGCCCAAGGACGAATTGATTAAATTTTTGCAGGTTAATTTAAGCTGCATAGATTGAACAAATAAGCAAGTGAGCATACTATCACTTTTGATTCCAGAAATGCAGCTGCACTCTTGACTGGCTCAGGCCAGGAGCCAGGGGATGCTAGAGCATGCCTTCATAGATTTCATAAACATTAGGGCTGGAAGGGACCTCGGAAGATCATCGAGTCCAGCCCCCTGCCCAAAGGGCAGGAAGTCAGCTGGGGTCATAGGATCCCAGCAAGATAAGCATCCAGTTTCATCTTGAAGGTGTTCAATGAAGGCGCTTGAACCACCTCCAGTGGCAGGCTGTTCCAGACCTTGGGGGCTCGGACAGTAAAGAAATTCTTCCTTATGTCCAGCCTGAAACCATCTTGTAGTAGTTTGTGACCATTCGACCTCGTCATCCCTTGGGGCGCTCTGGAGAACAAATGTTCCTCCAGATACTGGTGGTCACCCCTGATAAACTTGTAGGTGGCCATCAGATCACCCCTGAGCCTGCGCTTTTCCAGGCTAAAGAGCCCCAGGGCTCTCAGCCTGTCATCGTAGGGTCTGCTTCCCTGACCTCTGATCATGCGCGTGGCTCTTCTCTGGACTCTCTCAAGCTTCTCCACATCCTTTTTGAATTGTGGAGCCCAAAACTGGATGCAGTACTCCAGCTGCGGCCTCACTAAGGCCGAGTACAAGGGGAGAATGACGTCCCGGGATTTGCTTGAGAAGCATCTCTGGATGCAAGCCAGCGTTTTGGTCGCTTTACTAGGTCGCTTCCTGCTCGGCTGGAGCAGACAGCTTGAGCCAAGGCTAGCCCACCCATCCTGCCAGTGGGGGTTGTGAGGGAGATGCAAAGCATCCTGGGATGCTGGGAAACTGTGAGTTAACTTGAATCTGAAGGGGATCTGGGACAGAAGTTCAGTAAACTGATTTAACTTAAATCAGTTAAGTCTGATATTGCTTCCATCTAGGTTTATCTTAAACTGGTTTCAGCCATTTTGAAAGTGGTTTATGTGAACTGAACTTCTGGGGTGCATCCAGACAAGTGCATGTGTGCTTCTTGTAGCATCTCAAACCAGTTGCCACAAGAGACACCCTGAAAATGAAAAAATGTTCCCCGTGCTGCATATTTGCAGTGCAGGATCAAAATTTGGTACATGGATGGTTGGGGGGAGTGGGTCTGCCTGTAGGGCCCACAGCCCCTCCCTGCAGGGTCCCAGCTCCACCTCCACAGGGTTGAAACTCACCCCTGCAGCAGTAGCAGCTGTGGGGCACTCAGGCCCTGCTGCTGTCAGCACCCCCGTGGTGCAGTACGGTGCAGCACTGATCTGCTCAGAGCCGGCGCCACTTGTGACGTTCCTAGTGGGACCAGCCCAGCTCGCTGTGGCGCCACATGGGGCCATGCCACTTCAGGGAGCACTGGGACTGATCACACTGTCACCCAGGGGCCAGTGCCACTCTCAGGAACCATGTGTCATGACAGGCCGGGTGTTGCCTCCATGGCTAGCTCCCCTGGCTGCAGATCCGGGAGGAGCTGGCCAGAGTTATTTTGCCCCAAGTGGCACAACTTGCCCCACACCAAAGTGCTTGTCTGGGCATGTGCGCTAAGGCAAAAATCCCCGACTCAAATTTGTGCCACTCCTCTTTGAGCTGCTGCAAGTGCATGTGCCTGTATGTGTGGATGCATCCCTGTTGTGTTACAGATTTGAACTGGTATCACTTATACTAGTTTATGTGTAAATTCTGTCCCTAGCCTCTGAGAATGAGTGATTTGGAACTGCAGTTTTATCCTGCCAAGATTATTCCTCCACTATTTACTCCACTGAGAAAACTTTCTGGAAAGACTATTTCCCATACCACCTTGCTCTAATGCCTCACAGGACTATTTTGCATTACTGGCTCCTGCAGAAAAGCTAATATTTTCATTTTGCAGTGCTGTCATAATTCATTTTACTTTGGACTTGAAAAGTAAATCAAGAAAATAGCTGAAGGCATGATTGTGAGTAATTACACTTGTACCACATTTCTGAGGAGTTTGCTGTGAGCTTTTGGCATATAAGATTTGATTGTTTGCCTTGTTACAGGAAGAGCTACACAAGGTTTCATTATCCACCTTGTTACAGGAAGAGCTTCACAAACTTCCATTATCCAGCTAGTATTTGGTATTGATTATGAAGCACAAGAGCAGATTATGAAGTTAACATTCTTAGGTTTCTTCTGCAAATGGAATAAATAGATCATTTATGACTCCAACTATGTGAATTGAGCTTTAGGGCTGTTATAATTGGGGAAACCACAGCTATTAATTATGTGAACATTTCACATCAGATGTCAGCTGTGATGTCTATGGAAACAGACTAAATAAAATACCTATTACACAATGTAGATTTTAAAAAATTCTCAGTCCTCCAAGGTTTCCTATGATGATAGACCTCTTTTACGAACAGTGTAGCCTGCATCTGGGCATAAAGCTGACCTTTGAGGTCCTTTCCAATTCTTTGGTTCTATGGCCAATGATGCTTCATGAAGCTGTTTTTCTTTCATGTAACTTTAAGCAGGAGCAAACTTCTCTATGTAAAGATATATTTGCAAGGTCAGAGCTCAGATTTTTCACTTCTGAGTTTATGTATGCCCAATAATCTGCAAACATAAACATGTATATTTTTACAAAACAAGTCAGGCAGTTAGACTTCTCTGCGCAACCAGACTCAAGATCTTAGGGAGAGCCAGGAAGATTATTCTTATATATTGTTCATGACCAGGTTGAGAGCTCCTCCACTAATCTTTTCTTCCTGTTATTGATCATTAGAATCCTGCAAGGGAACAGTGACTTCTTGTGGCAAGCATGACTTCTATTCTCTGTCCCTGGATATAAGGGAGCTGGGAGTGGCTATCAAGATAGAAGGAAGTAGGATCTGACAGAAAACAGTTTTTCAGGTATACCTCAGAAATAGATAGGAATAGGGAGACATTTTAGGCTTTTGTTCAGATACCAGTACATTGAAAGGAGAAACATGTAGACAGTAGAAGGAATGTACAGATCAGAAAATGCTGGGAAACCTTCCTGGATGCTTGTGGTACAAGAGGGGGATTTGTGGGTACTTTCCATAAAAGACAGGGCAGATGAAAGAAGTCCTAATATGAGTGATCAAGTGGCTGAATCAGGTTAAAAAATAGAATAAATGGGGCCAAAACTCCAGCTGGTGTAAATCAGGATAATGTCGCTGATTTTATAGAAATTGTGCTGAGTTATATAAGCTAAGCATTGTCTGGCTCAGAGAGCCTAGAGAAAGATGATCACAATCATGAGACATAATAATCCTATATATTCTTCACGAAAGAACTCAGAAGGATTTCTGCAAATTATTATAACACCAAGTCTTTGCCACAGTGGGGAAGGATTCATTTGTACTGAGATTTCATACAGTGTGAAAATTGCTGTCTATGTTCATCCTTCCCTGACAGTTTAACCTTTTCTATTAAAATTAATAGGAGAAAGGAATAAGTGGATGTCTTTTTCTTGGTGCAAAGCCTACATGCTTGAGCTACAGGTATTTGCTTATAATGTTAAGTCTGCAGATTGAGTACAGAGAGAAACCAAGCACTGGGCAAAAGCTTGGCATAGTGCAATAGCAGTGGAAAACATTCAATGGATTGCCAATAGGAGTCTAATCAGCTTCAGAGGAGATAAAAGGTTTTTGCTTAAAATTTCCAGTCTAAGCACCTAGATGAAATAAGCACATTCATTGCTACTCTATGCTCTTCTCACCAGAAGAATTTTGTTGTACCAGTGTCTGTTTATCACTGGAGAGTTTCCATGGTTGCTAATTCAGTAAAAGATTTTCTTTCCATAGTTTTTATTGGTATCCATAGACAAGCTACTAATAGTTGTCAGAATACTGAAATGTTTCTCTGGGGAAATCTCAAAAGAACAATCTTCTTTTAAAATTTTTGGTTAAAAATATTTTCACTTGACTGTGGGGTAGTTTCAGAAGAAAATGAAACAAAATTCCAGGCACACAATTTAGCACAAGGAAAGGCAGGGTGTAAACTAACCGTGTGTTGCCTACTCTGCAGTAACTGCCCATATGCATGTTATTAACCTGCGGTAAATGTGAGAAAGCTTGCCTTTCTTTCAGCAAGGGATGAATTCTCTCACACAAGTAGTTGCTACGGAGGAGTTGACTTGTTGTTATTTTAAATCCTAACTTACTTCAAAGTGGGAGCATCTACACATGCAAATGCTCTGGGGTGGGTTAACTAACTCTAGAGTAATAAACTCTAAAGTAAACCCACCCCAGGCAGGAGTTTACACCTGCAGGGAAGTGGCAGCAGATTTGCTACTCATGGCAGCGGTTTGCTCCTGCCCCCACCAGCCTTGCATTGGCCCCCTGCAGCAGCAGGGAGAGCTTTAGGCTCCCCCTGGGTGCTAGCCCAGGGGCTGGTGGGGAGCATGGGGCCAGGAGACAGCTATCTCTTGGTACAGGCTGGGGTATTGCTTCTTGATCCCAGGAGCTGCCTGCTGCCATGGTGGGCTCTGCCACCAGAACCTGGGTGAGGAAAATGTCCCCCTGCCCCAGCATCAGGGAGCTCCTAACTCATGCTAAGCAGTACCTTACTTGTTCCCTTGAGATCAATAATATTATTTCTGGATTTAGTGACAGAGGATGCTTAGAGACATTTGGAGAGGATAGGAGGAGGTTAGCTCATGTTAAAAATGGCCACCCGATCTAACTTAGTTCACCCAGGTGTAGACCTTAAATTTCATAGTTTCATAGTTGACAGGGTTGGAAGGGACCTGAGCAGATCATCAAGTCTGACCCTCTGCACGGGCAGAAAAGAGTACTGGGGTCAAATGACCCCGGCTAGGTGATTATTTAGCCTCCTTTTGAAGACCCCCAGGGTAAAAGCGAGCACCACTTCCCTTGGAAGTTGGTTCCAGCTCTTAGCCGCCCTGACTGTGAAGTAGTGCCTCCTGATGTCTATCCTGCATCTACTCTCTGTCAGCTTATGGCCATTATTCCTTGTTACTCCCAGTAGTGCTCGGGGGAATAGGGACTCCCCCAATGCCTGCTGGTCTTCCTTGGCCAGTTTATAGATGGCCACCAGATCCCCTCTCAGCCTTCTCTTGTGGAGGCTGAACAGGTTCAGGTCCCATAGCCTCTCCTCGTAGGGCCTGCCCTGCTGCCCCCTGATCATGCGAGTGGCCCTTCTCTGGACCCTCTCGATGTTGTCCACATCCCTCCTGAAGTGCGGTGCCCAGAACTGGATGCAGTACCCCAACTGGGGCCTGACCAATGTCATATAGAGGGGGAGGATCACCTCCTTGGACCTGCTCATGATGCATTTGTGGATGCATGACAAAGTGCGGTTAGCCTTCCTGACTGCATCCCCACACTGGTGGCCCATGTTCACCTTGGAGACTATAATGACTCCAAGATCCTTTTCTACCTCTGTCCTGATGAGAAGGGAGTTCCCCAGCCTGTAGATATGCTGCTGGTTCTATCTCCCTAGGTGAGGTACCCTGCACTTGTCAGTATTTATCCCTTGTTAAGTCCATCTAAGTGCAAACTGTACAGAAGTTACAGGAAGGTTATATCAGTCTGAAAATGGGTGACCTGATCTAACTTAACCCTACCTCCAAGGTAGTCTAACTTAGATCAGGTTGGCCATTTTTAGACTGATCTAACTTCTGTATGGTTCCCACACAGCCCCAGAACTGGGAAAACACAGATATTGGCCCCAGCCCCAGGGTTGTACTTTACCTACCTCCTCCCTGCCACCAAGCTATTTTAGTCTCTCGTTCACTCTTCATCCCTTGTCCCACCCGTGAGTGAACAACCCCCTTTCTGGACCAGCCAGCCTTCCCCCGCCCCCCTCAGCCCACCAACCCTCCCATCTTGCAAGCTGCTCCCAGTGCCAGTTTTATCAGCATTCACTGATGCTGGGATCTGAGGAAGTAAGTTTTGGTTTGGGGAGGGGTGGGAGAGATGGGGGTATAGTTTCACTGGGGGGTTGTTTGTAGGAGGGTGAGGAGGTCAGGGGGCTAAAAATAGCTCCTAGTCCTAGGGGGTGGAGGAGAGAGGTCTTCATCTCCTGAAGCCTCCTTGCAGACCCTAAAAGCCCCCCTGCTAAATGCTCCTGCATCCCACCAACACCTTTGTGGACCCCACGTGCACCCCCCAATTCCCAAACCACCTCCATGGACCCTGCCTACACCCCAACCCCCCCATGGATCCTGCTTGCCCCCCCAATCCCTCATGTGGACCCCATCTGTCCTTCCAGTCCCCCCACAGATCCCTGATCCCTCTGGAGTCTGCTTGGCCCCCATTCCCCCAACCCCAGTGTTAGCCCCACCATTCTGACTTACCTTAGATCAAGAGGCTATTTTTAACTTGATCTAACTTCCCCAAATGTCTGTACACAGCCTAATGAGTGCAGGGATGACTGAGCAGGGCTCCCAGAGTCTACACTAGGCTGGACATTTTAGTAAACAGTGGCACGTTTACATGAGATGCTTACTGCACAGTAGCCTAATAACACCGTGCAGTAGCATGCCAGTCAAAAACTGTGCTAATATGCTATTGTGCAGTGTTATTAGGCTACTGCACAGTAAACATCACAAAAAATGTGTACTGGAGCTACTGGACAGGAACTGTAGGTACTGTAAGTTTAGTTGGTATTTCTTTAAGCAAGTACTAAACTAAACGTGCAGTAACTACTGTGGATTTAATGAATGTGTAGATGCACTCAGTGGAGAAGAAATGCAGAATTGTCAATCCAAACCACTTAAAAATCTTGAATTAAGCTCCAAGAATCATTAAATTTTAAGCTTACATTTGGTGTTCTCTATATTTGGATTTTAACTTTTGTGCCTTTAGGGTTTGCATGTTCTAGATTGTGTGTGCAATTGTGAAGGCTAGAGACTCTCTTGTGTTTTTTAAATGAAAACTAGTATATTTCTGTGTCTCCAGGGCCTAGGGCTTAAAGCAAAGTTCATCAAATATTACAATACTCATAATAAAATCATGGGAGCTGGCAAAACTATAGGCAGTCCTTGTTCTGCTTTAGAAGGGAGAAAGGAGGTAAGGGCTGAGGGAGGGAGCATCAGGGGTAGTATAATGCAGGTTACAGTCTGAGATGAGGCAAGGCAAACTGTTCAGAATAAATGGAGTCCTGAACCTGGCTTCAGCCATGCTGCATGAATGCATAAGTGGTTTGCTTATACAGAGGCCACTGCAGGACCGGTCAGGCTGCTTATACACGTGCTCATTGGTGTTCTAATTAAATTAATCTATTAATCGAGTCTGTCCCATGTTCTAATTAGAACACTGCAGCATCACCACAGTATCATGTGTATTAAGTTCCCATGTATTTTAAAGTGGTCACAGGGTGCTTGAACTAAACCTTGTCGAATGAGGTTCAGATAAAACATCCCACAGCCATTTTTAAATGTGCAGGGGCTTAATACATGTGATGGTGAGGCATTTTAATTAAAGCGGCTGCCTGGGAACCACTAATTAACACCCCCCCCCCACACACACACACACCTCTGAGCATTTGTATAGGCAGTCTAAGTTTGGTCATAACAATATCAAGGATAACATTGTTTATTATAGGGGGGCTATGATTAAACTTGTGGGATTACTCACTTATCTGTTTTCACTTCATTGAGACAGAAACAGTCCAAAGAGCTGGGTTTTCAGTTTGCAGAAGAGTTTTTCCAGGACTGCAAGATGAATGTGGAAATGGATCATAGAATATTTGGGAAATATTTGAGGAGGTTGGAATCAATCAGAGTGAGGGCCAAGGTGGATTATTATTTCTGCCTGAATGGGGCACTCATGAGCAGGAGTGTAACCATAGTTGAGCGGGGAGGAAGTGACTGGAGCCCCAGTCCCAGGTGCCAGTTTAGGGAAGTGAAAAATAGCGGTTGCGGCTCCCCCAGTTGCCATGTTGGCAGCCCAGCTGTGGCTGCTCCCCATGTGCCACCATCTCTCACAGCACAGAACTGCCCAGTTAAGCCTCTAGCTCATGAACCACCTTCTGTCATTGATATTTCAGGCCTCTAGTTGGTGCTCTTTTGGGGTCTCCCAGTCCTTACAAAGGAGAAACCTGTCATCCAGCCATGATATCAGAGACCTGCTTTATATACAAAGCACAATACTGATCTCATTCTTCTTTGCTCAGTTGCTTTATATGGCAGGAGAGCTTGTCACTGATTTTGCCTTGGGAAGGATTTGGTCAGCCATGTGAGCTGAACTGGTGGCATTCAGGTTTTTGAATAACCTTTCATGAACTGAACTGGATATGTGAGAGACAGGGGAGAGAGATTTTTCATCTTATACTACAGCTGGTTATCATGTTCTCAAATTAATTTTTTTTTATTTTTTTGGACAGATGGACAGAAGAAAGTTCAAGAGGATTTTGACATAGACATGGATGCACCAGAGACAGAGAGAGCTGCAGTGGCAATACAGTCTCAGTTCAGAAAATTTCAGAAGAAAAAAGCTGGGTCCCAGTCCTAGTAGCTACCTCATAGTTTAAAGTAATAGTTCTGAAGTGATCTACCATGAAATTAAGAATTAAAATTAAGATGCATGTACAGGAATTCTAAATATTTAAAATCCCATTGGCAGGTATAAAAATAACCAGCTTGTGTGTGGCTTCATTCCTGTGCTTATCTCCCATTCCACTTCTTCTGTAACTCACCATTTTACTTGATGTTGTAATAAAAAGTTAGGATGAAGTAATTAAAGTGTCTGCCTTCATCTGTCTTTTTATATTAAACCAGCAAGCACAGCATTACAAGTGAATCCAGCCCAGATGCTTGTGTTCCTCTTCGCTTAAAGCCTGGAGACATCACAGCGCCTTATGTTAAAAGATTTTTGCGGAGGGATGAGAGAACAAGCCTCTGCCCTGCTTCCCTCATTTGGAGAATTCCAGCTGCCATCCAAATGTGACAACAAAATTATTTTCCTGTAATGAGCCGAGAGTGAAAAGTTGCAGGGAAAAGCAGGCATTGGAGAAAAGAAAGTTTATTTTTGTATCTCAATTAAGACAGTAATGTTGTTTAGGTAAGGACATTGTCAGGTGAGAGTGGGTCCCAGAGAGGAAAACACAGTCTCATATGGATAACAGGTCAGAGTTACACTGCTAGCACTAGAGGTCAACATTTTTAGAAATAGCACCCCCCTCCCCTCTAAAATGCCTCCTCCCAAATCCATCTAATTTCCTTACAAAGATTCATTTGTTAGAAGGAAATGCCCTTTCTCAACTTCTTTTTTTCTTTTCTGATTACAACTATTCAATATTGACCCAATACATTTCCCCTGGCTCTCTCCCCACCCCAACCTTTCAGGGGAGGGCCTTAACCACCACATTGGGTACAGCTATTTTGTAGAGGGGTTAAAGCCGTGCACTAAGAATTCAAGGTTTATTGATCGGAAAGAGTGTGCCAGCTGGTCTAGTAGTTAGGATACACAACTGACCAGGTGTGGGGAAGTACTAGTTTTTGGTCCCTGCCTCCAGGACCGTTTCTGTATTTTATCTAATACCCATTTAATATAATATGTGGCTGTAAGCAACGGTGTAAAATAGTGCCATTGTTGTCACCATCACCATGTTTTTTAAAGGAAAAAAATGGTCCTAGATGCATTTTGTACAGCCCCTAATCCTGGAGGTGATTATTAGGCATGTTCTGATCCTGCATACTAAATGAAAACCAATGGCGGGGGGAGAGCTGCCTCTCATAGCTGAGCAATAAAAACACTCACCCAGGAAGCTGAAGACCTGGGTTTTAATTCCCCTCCTTTGCCTGGAAACAGATCGAGCTTGCATTTCTCAGGCTTAGCTAGTACAGTACTCAAACCACTACACCATAGGTAAGGCATTATATAGACACTTCCTTTTAAAGGTGAGCTACTGACCAGTGCGTTTACTACCACATGAAGAAAGGAGATACAGGGCAGTGGGTTAGGTTCAAATAAACTCCAGGCTAGAACCCAAATCCTACTCTCATCCAGGGAAACAGCTGTTGCCATGAGTGTTGATCATATAAACCATGTCTTCTGTGGCTTCCTTTCTTCCTCTTGGTTCATATTTACTTCTCTTCAATGTTCATGAGGCCAATCTCCAAAAAAGCACTGAAAAGAGATCAGTATTATGCCTGACCTGTGGTGTGGCAGTTAGAACTATGTAAAGAAATCAGACAGATGCAGATTCATATCCTCTTTGGAGGGAACCTAAGCCCTGGGTTTCCTGGCCTTAAATGTTCAGCTATTTATGGGCTTTTGGCTTCCCATATATTTCATGTCTTAGATGCCGTTATATGGCTAGAATGAATACCTGGCTGTGCATAAATTCTGCCAGAGTGGAGCCTACTGCATGCTCAGTGGGTGCATCTGCACAAGACATTAATTGAGTAGCCAACTAATTAGCTCCACAGTAAACATCTTTGTGTCTACATGAGTGCCCCTATTAGGGTGCAGAAAACTAATAAATACTGTAGCAGGGTAATACTCATAAATATAAGTAATACCCTGCTGTGGAGTTTTTTCATGCTGGCTAGCCCCACACTGAAGCACCCTCATGTCCCCGGCACAGGCAGCCCCTCTGCAACACATTGAGCTCAAATTGGAGCAGCCCTAGGCTGGCAGGCTGATCCCCTGGGCCTCCTGCCAGCTTCGGCTGCTCCAACCCAGCTCAATGTGTTGTAGTCTAGGTGCATGTGTAAATGACACACCTGGGAGCAATAAACTGCATAACAATAAGGCCTGGTTATTGCTGTGCATTAATGGCACATGTAGGTGCACCCCACGTGTGCATACTTACATTCCCACATGCCTGGGGAATAGTTACCTGCAGGTAAGTGGCTTTTTGGGCACTTATATGGCTAAAAAGCTGTCATTTAGACCAGTGGTTCTCAACCTTTTTCGTACCATAACCCATTTGTAAACATCGAGGGCCAGTCCTGACCCAGTGCCCCTCATTCCTGATCCACTGCCCCGTGCCCCCAGCCCTCCAGTGTGTGGGGCAAGGGTTGTGTGTGTGTGTGTGTGTGTGTGTGTGTGGTGAGGAGGGTATAGGGGCCCCCAAGCAGCCCCTTGCAGGCTGGAACTCTGCCAGCCTGCAAGGGAAAAGCCAGTTTTCCACATTTTTCTCTTTTAAAGGAGAATCCATTTTTAGAGTTTGTTCACGACCCTTTCATATATTCTTGCAACCTGCTTTTGGGTTGTGACCCACAGGTAGAGAAATGCTGATTTAGGCTATGGACATATGTATATTTGGAACCATTTTGAAAAGGGCGAGATTCTTGCTCCAAACCACATAGCAGCTGCTACCTCTGAAGTTTTGTGTGGAGGAGTTGGGAATGATACAATGTAATAGAACCACTACAACTTTAAGGCTGTTTCATCCAAGGTTAAACTCCCAGCAGTTTTGCTACATTTGTTTTCTTCCAGGCTGGTCCATAAGTGGCAGCTACAACCTAGCAGCTGCATCTACTGCATGCTCCGAAGAACAGTTCCCCTTTTAAAATGTTGTCCTTCTGAAATGGCTCCAGATGAACTTGTGTCCATACATTCAGATATGCAAAAGAAAATAGAATTCCACCCAAGGTGGAGAATCTAGAGAGCACAGATACAGAAAGAGTACATCATCTAACAGCAGCATCAGAGTCATAATTCTAAAATCATAATTAGGGCTGTCAAACGATTAAAAAATTTGATCGTGATTAGTTGTGGAATTTAAAAAAATTGTCACAATTAATCACACTTTTAATCGCACAGCTAAAAATTCAAAATTATGCGCAGAAAAACTCAAAATTATGCAAAATTATGCAAGTATTTTGTATGGCTGGGAGGTGGGTGAAGGGGGAATTTGTGAAGGTGTGAGGGGCTGTGTGTGTGTGTGGGGGGTGTCCTCACATGCACTAGCAGGATGTGGGGTACTGTGAGTCAGAAGTGAGGGGAAGCAGCAGGGCTAGGGGGGCTGTGGCTTGGGAGTGAGGGGAAGACACACAGACACATAGACACAGACAGTGCCCAGCAGGTAAATCTGTGGAGGGAAAGGGATGCAGGGAGCAGATCGAGGACCCCATGGTGAGAGACAAAATGGGGCAAGGGTGGAGGCAGGGGCTGGGGTGAATGGGGCCCATCCCAGGTTATGGGATCGAGCTGTGGGCAAATTGTCCAGGGGCACGGGGGGCATAGCTCCCTGACACTATGTGCACCCTCCAGGGAGGCATGGGGGGCCGTATGCCCCTGAGATTTGTGTGCAGGGTAGAGGCAGGCTGCCTGCTGCACGTTGGGCCTCTACACCCTTCTGCCTTTGCCCTGGGAGCCATGCAATGCCATGTTGTGCTCCCTGACACCAGGCAGGCAGGGGACACACATCATGGCCAGTGTGCAACTCCTGGGGCAAAGGCAGAGCTCCAGCCCACAGCAAGCAGCCTGCCTCCACCCCATGCACGAATCTAGGGGGCACATGCATCCCATGGCTCCGTTGGGGGTGCACACAGTGGCATGGAGCCAACATCCCTGTGCCTCTGGATGAGCCACCAGTGGCTCCATCCCATGACTCACCTTGGCCTCAGGGTCCCATTCACCCAAGCCCTATGCCACCCTACTCCCTCCCACACTGTAGGGGCCTTGATCTGCCTCCCCTGCCCCTTCCCTTCCCCAGTTGCCTCCTGGGTGCTGTTCTACATGCCACCAGGCTGCATTCCTGGTCATGCAAATGCTGCAGCTGCTTGTTTGTGTCTGTGACTGTGTGCATGCCTCCCTCCCTCCCCCCCCCCCCCCGCCTTCCTGGTGCAGCAGCCTGGAGCCTGAGACCAGGCTGCCCTGCAGTCCTCTTCACTGCCACTGCTGCCCTGCTGAGCAGCCTGGAGGTTGCAGTAAAAAATTAATGCAAGAACCATCTAACATGTTAATTGCACACATAAGGGTGATTAATTGACAGCCCTAATCATAATGTGTTAAGATAATGCTGCTCCCTTTTTTTATTTAGGTGAGTGAGTTTACTTTGTTCACTGTCCTGTTATCAAACATAGCATAAACTTAATACAAGTTATTTAATTGAATAAAAGCTATGGGAAAGCAATAGCTTTATGCTTGATAAGAAATTTAACTTCTCAGAGTTAGATTTTCTTACACAGTAGAGGGTGTGCCTACATATGCTATTAATGTGCTCTAGGCTTACTGCACAGTATTTTACTCCTTCCTGGGAGCATGACTACACATGCACCCTGTTGGAAAGAACTCTGCTCCCAACAGGAGCTACCTGCTACAAGGGTGCTAGCCCTGGGGATGGCAGGGGGCACTGAGCCAATTCTGATATGCACAGGGCCAGGAAGGGGGTCCTGATGTGTGTGGGGCCAGGAGATAGCTGCCGCTGCAACTAGGAGAACTCTCCTGCCCTGTGCACAACCAGACACATTGCTACCAGTGAGCCCAGTGTCCAGGGGGCATTCCCCACCTAGCAGGGGGCTGACCAGGAGCTGTCCTACTTGTGAGACAGCTGCCAGTGAGATCCAGCTGGGCAGGGAATCTCAGCCCAGCTGGGGGCTCGCTGACAGCTGCCCCACTGGCAGGACAGCTCCGGGCCAGCCCCCAGCTGAGTGGGGAAACAGAGAGCTCCCCAGTCCTGGCACTGCTCAGCTTCTGGCCTCTGGGGGATCCAGGAGATGAGCAGTGCAAGGATCAGACCCCCTGCTGGTGTGACTGCCTGGGAGATAATTTGCTCCCAGTCAGCATCTACACTAGTGCAGTAACTTCTGCACAGTTAATCTAATTTAACCTATTTTACTATGCAGTAGCTGCTGTGCACTGTTACATGGTGATGTTTTACTATGCAGTAGATCAGCCTACTGTACAGTAAAGCATCTTGTGTAGATGTGCCCCATAATTATTGTACACAAGAAACACGTCTATTGGTAAATGAGCTACCGCCTTTTCAGAAGCAGGACTTTTCTTCATTTGGGAGTTCTGAGTGTATCCTATAAAAAAAATCTGCATATACTGGGGTGGGCAAAATACGGTCTGCAAGGCTGGATACAGCCTGCCAGGCCATTCTATCTGGCCTGCGGGGACCCTAAAAAATTTAGTAAATTAATATTTATTTTCTCCTAGCTGCCTGTCAAATATGACAGGAGCCAGGGGCAGTAGGACCCAGGGGGAGCTGGCAGCAGGAGGCAGAAGCCCAGCCCTGCCCACCTCCAGCCATTTCCATGCTTCCTGCCCCAGCCCTGCTCCAGCGCCACGTGGTTCCTGGCTGCATCACTGGAGTGGGAGCACAGGGCCATGCCAGTACATATGTGTGTGTGCACATGTGCGCACTTGTGTGTGTGTATGTGTGTGCAGGCAGAGGGAGAGCAAGAGAGAGAGTGTGCAGGAAGGAGCAGTGTATGTGTGTGTGTATGTGTGTGTGTGTGTGTGTGTGTGCAGGTGCGTGTGCAGGTGTGTGTATGTGTGTGCTCATTGGGTGAGTCCCACTTGCACACCCCAGCATACACATGCACCCACACCCCTGGTCTCACTGCCGTACACGCAAACCCCCACACTCACACCCCCTCACACACACCAACCACCCTCCCCCTACACACAGTCCCCCACAAATCCCATACCCACCCACACCCCACGTATCCCCACACACACCCACATGCTCCATCACCCCACATACCCACACACCCACAGCCCCCCACAAACTTATACCCACCCACTCACAATATACAGGAGTAAAACTTCATTTTAAGCTATTGTGCAATCACCTCTATGTGTACTGTGAAAACACATGTAAATCAGGACAAAAATATTTTTTGAAATCAAAGGAATGAATGTTGTAGGCATTCGCTTTTTAAGATATAATTTGGTATTTCTCTGGTTCTGAGGCGGCAAAACCCCTTGCTGAAAGGAGTACTTCTGGGGGCAAGTGGAGGGACTTTTGGTGGCACAGGTCAGGAGTTAGGGGGTGGGACTTCCAGTCACAAGATGACAACCAGGGGGCTGGGCACCTGTCAAGGGATGGAGCTACCCATGCAGCCCTCAACAGCTTGCCAAAACTTGGTAAGCAACCCTTTGCCTGAAATAATTGCCCACCCATGACATATACAGTGGAACATAATCTGGGAAAAATGAACAGGAAAATAATTTAGATTAAGTGCTGCTGCCTTTGCTACAAATATACTCTTCACAGTGGATTGCTTTTATACTACAGATTCACCACAGCAAAGCAGGCAACTTTTTTCACATATATTTTGTTTTTTATTGGTTCTTTGCTCATGTTCAAGGCAGTAGTTTTAAACAATTGTAGATAGGCTACTCTAAAGGCATGGTTAGTATTCACCCATTCTTGAAACTACAGTTACATGTTTCATGCATGTCTCATTCTAATTTCCAAATACTAAATTGGCTCCATAATTCATCTGATTTGGGAGTTTCCAGCTGGGAGTTTCCACTATGCTATTTATGTTTATATTGCTTCTCTTTAGGGTGCCAAAAGGAAATCCAAAAGGTTCCCCACAAGACATGATCTTGGAGGAGAGAAAGATATTAAGCTCCTAAACATACTACCTATTGAGCAAGCTAATCTCAGAATACCCTATTGGTTAGGATGGTTAGTGAAGTGGGAAACCTTGGTTCAGATCCTTGGCCTGAAATCACTAAGGGATAATATTAAAACTTGGATTACCTATCTGTCAGGTGAGTGTCTTACCCCGTCAGGAATTCTAAAGCTGGACTTCCCTAATTTGTATAGCTGAGACTTGTCCACTTTTCATTAAATACTCAGCTGGGCACTGACAGAGAGCAAGAAAATGATTCTCCATACTGATGGTTAGGACACTCATTTGGTAGGTGGAACACCTTGAGTTTCAGTTCTAGTTTAAGTGAATGTTTAATTAGTTATCTAAATGAACCATTATCAATAAGAGTTACGGAGAAACCTGCCCAGACTACCCTAGTACTCTCCCAGGAGATGGAAGATGTAGTCTCAAATTCCCTGAGGAGGTGGAATGGGTCTCTGAGAAACCCTGATGTTTTATTGCCCAAGTGCTCTAGCCACTGAACTGCTGGAAAAGAAAAGGACCTCCTTATCTAACAGTTTTATGAATCTTACTCATCATTTCCTTTGCTTTTTTTTTGCAAGGGCTCAAAAACAAAACATTTCCTTTCAGATCAAATGGAATGCAATTTCATTTCAACGAGAAAAACAGATAAAACAACAGAGTTTCAATCCAAAGCAGGTTTTATTTTCATTTTCAGTTTAGAAACCAACCAAAAACCCAATTATTCAAACAACCCTGCCTATGCACCATAAATCAATGAAAAATAACATTGATGGTTGTTCAAATGGGTATGGACCCCTGCTGTGTGTTGAGGTATAACCATCAATTTAATGGATAAAACCTCCAGCCAGTAAAGGAGCATAAAATGATTGAGATATTGATAACCTCAAAATATAGTTATAATATAATAACATTGTTTTTGCTGTTTCTTTGGAACAGGAGTGCAGAATAATCAGCAGTTCATTTCAAAGTTGCATATTCCTGGTAAGGATTTAGGCTTAGCCTAGAGTAATATAAGCATAAGTTACTTTTCTATAGACTATAGAGCCAGGGAGTTGTACAGCCTTTCAGGTCCAACTATCTCAATAAAGGATCCCTGTCCTTTTTACAATCCTGCTTTTTCTCTTATGGGAAAGATGTTGTAAATCCTCTAGATTTTCAAAGTATTCTTGGTTTTGTCTGCTCTGCAGACTGCAGTACAGGGTAGAGATACCCTTGGTAGCTTTAAATGAACTGTCTTGGGGGTACTCCAAGCTGTAGCAGGTTGGAGCTCAGCACAGACTAATGTACCATTTTTCTTTCTAGACCATACAGAGCTCTGTGCTGTCAGACCTAACTGGGTTAAAGTACCTGAGCTAGCTGTCTGCAATGCAGACCTACCCTCAGTGGTGTTACTTTACTTCCTAGATGGTTTGTTTTCTTGCAGTGCTCCAGCCAGAGGGACATTCTGTTTGATCCTGATAGGAAAGTCAAGCTATCCCTTTGAGAGGTTTTGCTTGTAAATGGCATCTTTATTCAGTTATCAAGCTATTATCCATTGAAGCAACCTGCAACCTGCATGTGCTGTGAACTTGCGAAATAGATCATTCAGACTCCAGTTAAACTATATCACTATGATATATGCAGTTGTCCTGTTGCTGCTGATTCCATTCCAGGATCTAGGGGCACACTAATGATTGTACAGTTGTGGATGCTGTCCTATGGAGAACATGGGGGATTTCTGTATTTTCTGAAAAGTATATACCACTTAGTTTACTACTCATTGTACTGTACTGGGACTGAAAGGGTTAATTTATTCTCTGGGATCCTGAAAAACGAGTTGAGTGTTTATCATATATGCAAGCTTGGGTTTTTATGGATGGAGTAGCAAGACCTTTGAACAGAGTTACCTTGGAGATACAAATGGAAAACAAATGACTTTAAATAACTAGCAGCCAAGGATGCATTATATTGTATTTTCTTGCATATGACATGCCCCCAAGTGAGACACGCACCTTGCTTTGGGAAGGCAGAATGAAGAAAAAAGATTTTTCCAGACTACATCCTGACCACAGGAGATTCTGACTACATGGCTGAATCCCGACCCTAACTGTTAGGCAAAGGCTACAGTTTTAATCCTCCCACAGTGGCTGCTAATTTGGCAATGAATATGAAAGGGCTCAAACTAACTGTGATGCTGCAGAGTATATTCCAACCTTCCTTTTCTGCAAGCAGAGCCTGGGCAACCATTATGCTTTTGTTCTGGTGCAGAAATTAACTTCCATGCATGCTTAAGACACACTCCAATTTTGGAATGCTGATTTTTAACAAATGGGTAGCTACAGAAAGAGAGACAATATGGTATATGAAAACAGGGAAGCTAGAGTTTGAAAGAAAAATCTAAGACGTTAGCACTTGGTGATAAGAAGTGGCTGCTTAGTAGAGTTAGGGAGAAGGAAACCTATCCTACCCTTGAGCAGAGGGGTAAATAATGTTGCCAGAGAGATGTGTAAGCTTTGCTTTTCATTTTAAACTAAGGGCTGTAAAATACTGCACTCCAGTTGACTAATAAATACTGGCTTGTTTTATTGCTGCAAATAAGCTGCTGACTGCATGGCTCCCCAGAGGAGAAGTTTCTAATAAGGTTCCAAGTTAATTTAGGCCTGCTGAAGAAGCCATGACCAGAAATAGAAGTGCTAAAGTCAAAGATCAAATCTCAGAGAGGTGGAGATCCAGGCTCCCTTTCCCTTGCAAAACAGATGGGGCTTAGGGCCTTGCAGTGAAGGAGTAGGCTCCCAGAGAGACTGTGCAAAGGTGTAACAAGGCAGCTGGGTGCCCAGGTCAGCAGGCCGCATGGGGGCAGTGGCAGCTTCCGGTTGCCATGTTGCAAATAGGGTTGCTCAACTGCAGGAGCAGCTGTTATTTTTTTCTGTCTTTCCCCTCCAACCCAGCACTCAGGACTGCTGCCCTCATTGCCCCGCCCTAATTATACTACTGAGACGTTGTAAAGGTCAGAGGTCTCTAGAAGGAAGGCAAGAAGTAAGAAATATGCCTTACTACATTTGCAGGTCTCAGGCAAAGAATGAAGATCACCATAAGTTTTGCTAGACTCTACAGATTGCACCGTAGGGATTGAAGAATCCCAGTCTGATAGTCACTTTGCTGGGGAAGATGTGACCCTTACTGCATCATTTGAGTTCAGAGTTGCTACGTTATGAGACTGAGTAATTGAAAAGATAGCTTCAAGTGAATATACAGAGTATATAGGTTGTAACAATTTCTCTGTTAGATTCTTTTCAGAACATCAGGTCTGTTTACTGAAATGTATGTCAGCCGCCACAATATAATCTACTACAGAGAGCAGTTCATCAATCTGCAGCCCGTCTGAAATTGATCCAAACTATATGAGCTGAATACATCAGTGCAAATATGTCAGTAACGAGATTTACAGGAGTTTGAAATAGGTAACGGGGGTGGAAAGAAATAATTTAGATAAAAGAAAAGATGAGGGTTTCAGAAACTAACAGCAAAATGGCTGCCCATATTGTATGTCTGTAACAAAGTGGGAAACTGCACAGCAACATTGATGATGGCATTGTTGAACACACCAATTGTTTATGAGTGTGCAGAGAAATGATGCAGAGTAAATGATTATTACAACACAACACAGTTTTGTTTCAAATTTGCCATTCATTCTTGAAACCCCCTCATAGATTTAGTCTGTGAGATGTGTGGGGAAAGAACCATTTGAATGGGAGTTCTAGTCTGTTAAAACCATTGTTCTCATTTTTTACTAGGTTTACAATTTTTCCTCCCTTAGCCTCCAAAAATAGCCAGCTACTACCCACCCTTGATCATGCCACTATGCTTAGGACTGATCAGGGGATTGGAAAAGGTGATTGAGATGATTCTTTGGGATGCACCCACACTAGTTGATTGGTTGGTACAAAAAGTCTGCGTGCTGTATTCATTAAGAGGAAATACTCAGATCTCCTCAGTCTTCAGTTCTTGAAGTTAGTTCCCATTGCCTGTGCTGGGATCTGTGCTTACAGTTATTGTTATTTAATAAAAGATTTTTATTTTAGGTCATAGTGGTCAAATGAGCAAGAGTTCAAGAGACTGTCACTGCAAGAGGGTTTTAACACATCCTGGGGAATTTTAACTCTTCATAAACATTAGGGGACTGATCCATATTATACAGGCATCTTTAGGAAGACACCTATTAACACCAATGGGCTTTGAGTCAGGCCCTAACTCATAACCAGCTTAACACTCTTGTAAGATATGTATTGAAGATAAGAACTTTCATTTCACATGTATAGATTGGTAAAATAAGACAGAAATGTTCAATGATGACAACCATGGTGGGAGTCATTGGTAGAGCTCATACCAAATGGTTCTCTCTACTGTTAGCAGCAGATTGCTATGAGGGAGTGCTTAGAGTTTAGTGAATCTGTTATTGCTAGCCTACTTGCTTCTGCTTATCACAACTATGATCTCACTTGGGTTCCCTCAACTTCTGAGAAATCTTTATTCACAGCTAGTACAGGATCCGCTGTTGATTCTTTGGCCACTATAGGCTCAACTATTAAATATTTGGGATTCTGTATTTGAAGTTTCACTCCTGTTTTAACCTACATTGACATGATTGCGAATCCATTGGAGATAGCAAGATGGAGAATTAATGTGTGTGTGTGGTTGTGTGTTTGGTGTACACTAGAACTCATACCTGTGTATGTATAAAAATTCAAATGTTGGCATACCCAGCTTAATATTTTAGCCATAGTGATTGTTTTTCTTGGCCTTATAGCTTCAAGACTACCTTTATAATGAAAAGGCCTAGAAACTCCCTTAAAAACAGAAAGTAGCATCTAACCATTGCACAAAGATCAGAGCTATGCGGGTTACTGAGTCCATCTCCTATCTTGGGACCAAACTGTTTCCATTAATTTCAAATTGGCCCTGACAGGATCCTAACTGACCTCTCAGTATCTTTAATGATCTCTGAAACCTTCTTTGGAAGCTTGTTCCATTGCTGAACTTCTAAAGCGCTAACTTATATTTGTATTTAACCAAAATCTTCCTGATGACATTTCTGCTCATTTGCTCTGGACCAAATATGCCCAGTTCCCTGAACTTCCCTCCTAGGTCTCATTTTCCAAAACTTGTAGCATTTTTTGTTGCTCTTTGCTGAACTCTGCCAGTTTGTCAATGAGCCTGAAATTAAATGCAGCCATCCAGCTGAAACATAGCCACTGCCAAAGACAGCAGAATAATTACCTTGGCTATTTTATATATGACAATTCCCTTGCTACAAATCTACATGGTTTCTGGCATGTTTTTGTGACAGCATCATTTTGTTGGCATATATTCATTGTATCATCTCCAGTAAGTCCTCAGTCCTTTCTGTGCTCCCTTGGTCTAGTCAATGTGTCCCTGTGTTTTATACCAGTCTGTTATTTTTTAAAAAAGAATGTGTTGCCTTTAAAGTGTCTCTCCTAACTTTGTAGCTCATCTATCTCTTTATAATGTTGTGACAGCTCAGAAACCCAGATATACATACTTACTGCAGCTCTTTGAAATTCTTTCTCCATTTGCAAGTCAATCAGAACAATTTTTGTGTTTCTCTTAGCACTCCATTATTTTACTCAGGTACAGAACCACCAAGGAACTTTCAATTAACTTTTCTGAAGCTCAGAAAAAATTAAATTGCTTTTTGTTTTATTCAAAAGAGGAGGTTTGTCTTTAACTGTAATGACTAATTATTTAATGGAAAAAGTCTGAATATCCATATCTAAAAATAGCCCTTAAAATAAGCCTGGGGACTGCTACTCTCTCTCTTCCGTGTAGTATGATTTAATGCTGTTTTACAAGGCCAGACTGATATCATTACTCACACCAAAGACTAGTTTGCACCATAAATAGTTTTACTGAAGTCAGTAGAACTAGTATGTGGCAGAAAGCAACATTCAGTATCAGTGAGGATATCCTAAGCTGGCCCCAGTAAAGTATGCCAAGTGGGTAAATTTACTTTATACAGGGCGAATCTACATGTGCATCGATGCACCTTAGATACTGTGCATTTAGTTTAGTACTTGCTTAATAAAGTACTAACTAAATGCACAGTACCTAGAGTTATTGCGCAGTAGTGTCAGCGTACTGTTATTTAGTGATGCTTACTGTGCATTAGTCTAATAACACTGTGCAGTAGGCTATCGCCATGGTTTTTGCCATGAGACGCTGCTGCAGTGTTATTAGGCTATTGCACAGTGTGTGTCTTGTGTAGATGTGCCCACATTTAGTTTCCAGTCTAACTTAGTTCTCTGTATTTGTCTTAATGTACTAAAGCATGTAATAATAATAGTATTGATATTAGTGAAAATTAAATAGAGAAATAATAACTTGACAACCAAGAACAAAAGAGATGACAATTTAGATTGTAGAAACAATTCTAGGAAGTAAGACAGAGGAATATAAAGTCTATATCCCAAAAGGGATGACTGCCATGACTCCCACCGTGGTCCTATCGCTTAACCTTTCTGTCTCATCTGTCCCCATCTGTAAATGTGAGATAAAAATTCTTAACTTTTATAAATATCTCACAAGAGTGCTAAACTGGTAATGAATTGGGACCCAGTGCAAAGCCCTTTGGAGTCAATACATATCTTTCCAAAGGCTTCTGTGTAATATGGACCTCCAATGTTTCTGAAGGGTTAGAATTCAACAGAATAAATTAAAACCCTCTTGAGAGTGAACTATGACATGCCCTGGTGATCAAAATCATAGGCTATGTCTACACAGCATACTTATCAGGCCTTTTCTCAAACAGGCTGCAGTTCTCTGGGGTAGGGAAGAAAGGGCCTTCGCCTAAACAGAAATCTGCATAGATATCTCTGTGTGGGTGTATGGGTGGGCTGATGAGCTTGGGTGGGCAAATTAGCCCAGTCACACAATAATTCTAATTAGCCCACCTGATGTATGTGCAGAGACGGCTGCATTGCTTCAGATTTAGGAAGCAGCCTGCCTAAAGCAGTGAAACATGTTTGAGGGTACTGGAGTCAAGCCCAATAAGTTTATTACATAGACATCTCCATGAGTCTGTTGAAATCAAGATTGTTTTCTTTCAGTGCAGTATATTTTTTTATCGGACAAGCAGTTGTAGTTTATCTTTATTTTCTCTGGGACACATTTTGGACCAGCCATACATAATTGTACAGGAGCATAAGGTGGAGCAGAATACACACATACCACTGTGTCCCTTGGTGCTGTCTTTCCCTTTCTGCTGCAGATGAGAGTAAGCAGGGTGTTAAGTTCCCAGCACTATCTTTCCTATTCAGGATGGCAAGGAGTGATCAAAGAGCAAAGCCAAGCAACACATCTGAGCTGATACAGATCACCAATTATTATTTCCACTTCTTCAGAACTAGGTGTGAGAAGGGAAGGAATCATGCTTTATAAGCTTATTAGAGAAACCTGAATTTAAATCCAAATCTGGATTTTTCCAAGTTTTGTACATACATTTGTATTTAGAGTCAGGATTTTAGGTTAGCCTGATGTAGTGATAGGAACCGTTGAGGTCCAGGTTCAACCTATTCTACAGTGTAGACAGTTTGTACTGGACATTAGGTTTATAGTAAGGTCAAATCCTCCTTCTCCATCTGCATGGTGAATTCTGTCATTAGTGTTTTGCTTTTCTTATATGTATTTGGAACTCCCACTGAAAGAGAGCAGAATATCAGAGTTCAAATCTTATTGGAAGAATTGGAAAGGAAAGAAATGTCTTGAGTATTTTAAATTCATATATGGTTCAGCTTTTGCTTTCAAATGGACAAGAGACCTATCCTAGATTTATGGTAAGGTCCTGGGTGATGTTGGCACCAGATGAAAATACCCCGATGAAATAACACAAATAATGGATTGAAGCCACCACTCCACCATAAAACTCAGTGCCCAAACAAAACCTTCTTTTCTCATAAGCTTAGTGAGTACAAAGCTCAAGGAAATGGGTAAGTCTTGAAGCATGACCTGTCAATCAATAACCTTAGGATTTTTGGGACTGAAGAGGAATAAGCAAGCTCTTGAGCTCTGTGATTCTGAGCCTTGTGTGTCAGCAGGAAGTTAATATACAAAAAATTAGAACTCTTGGTTCCAAAACGATACCTTTTATTAGACCAACTGGGAAATCACAAGAAAACTGTCCTTTTCTGTAGGCTTTTGGGATCAAAGTCCCTTTGTGAGGCTCTGGGAAAAGTATAAATGGTACAAGATGGTACAAGATCTGGAACATAGCAAGCAGAGCTTGTAAGTAATAAACCCATCTATAAATAAGTGAATAAATAAATAAATAATCCATCTGTACTTGTCCATTTTCATGGGCCAATTTGAACAAATAACCTAAGAGTGACAGTTTCCATATCGTACAACAACTTGCCTGAGCCAATTCAGTTTGCCACGGGCACCTGCCAGTGTAATGCACGTATGTTAAAATTAATGATGAGCAACTCTTTATCCCTGATACCCAATTCAGTTTTCTTTATTTTATCTTTGTGTGCTGGAGGCGTAGCTAATTCAAATGTCATTATTCCTGTCAGCCAGTCTGTGATTATGGAGCTGTCTCATCTTATATAACAAAATGGCATATTTAATATGAATAGCTTTTCTTTCCTATCTTTTGCAGTTTAATGACCTACTATAGATAATCTACAGCATTTTAAATTTGCTAGATAAGATGTACCCTGCTGATGTCTGTCATCTTGCTTCTGAAGGGCTCTTATCAATAAGAAGTCACTGACTTAGCCAGACTAGATTCATAGATTCATAGATGTTAGGGTCGGAAGGGACCTCAATAGAACATCGAGTCCGACCCCCTGCATAGGCAGGAAAGAGTGCTGGGTCTAGATGACCCCAGCTAGATACTCATCTAACCTCCTCTTGAAGACCCCCAGGGTAGGGGAGAGCACCACCTCCCTTGGGAGCCCGTTCCAGACCCTGGCCACTCGAACTGTGAAGAAGTTCTTCCTAATGTCCAATCTAAATCTGCTCTCTGCTAGCTTGTGGCCATTGTTTCTTGTAACCCCCGGGGGCGCCTTGGTGAATAAATACTCACCAATTCCCTTCTGTGCCCCCGTGATGAACTTATAGACAGCCACAAGGTCGCCTCTCAACCTTCTCTTGCAGAGGCTGAAAAGGTCCAGTTTCTCTAGTCTCTCCTCATAGGGCTTGGTCTGCAGGCCCTTGACCATACAAGTTGCCCTTCTCTGGACCCTCTCCAGGTTATCCGCATCCTTTTTGAAGTGTGGCGCCCAGAATTGCACGCTGTACTCCAACTGCGGTCTGACCAGCACCCTATAGAGGGGAAGTATCACCTCCTTGGACCTATTCGTCATGCATCTGCTGATGCACGATAAAGTGCCATTGGCTTTTCTGATGGCTTCGTCACACTGCCGACTCATGTTCATCTTGGAGTCCACTAGGACTCCAAGATCCCTTTCCACCTCTGTGCCACCCAGCAGGTCATTCCCTAGGCTGTAGGTGTGCTGGACATTTTTCCTCCCTAGGTGCAGCACTTTGCATTTCTCCTTGTTGAACTGCATCCTGTTGTTTTCTGTCCACTTGTGCAACCTATCCAGGTCTGCCTGCAGCTGTTCCCTGCCCTCTGGTGTGTCCACTTCTCCCCATAGCTTTGTGTCATCTGCAAACTTGGACAGAGTACATTTGACTCCCTCGTCCAAGTCGCTGATGAAGACATTAAAGAGTATCGGTCCAAGGACCGAGCCCTGCAGGACCCCACTGCCCACACCCTTCCAGGTTGAGACCGACCCATCCACCACAACTCTTTGGGTGCGACCCTCTAGCCAATTCGCCACCCACCGGACTGTGCAGTCATCCACGTCACAGCCTCTTAACTTGTTCACCAGTATGGGGTGGGATACCGTATCGAAGGCCTTCCTGAAGTCTAAGTATACGACATCCACCCCTCCTCCTGTGTCCAGGCGTTTCGTAACCTGGTCATAGAAAGAGACTAGGTTGGTCAGGCACGATCTGCCCGCCACAAACCCATGCTGGTTTCCCCTCAGCATAATTTGCCCTGCCGGGCTCTCACAAATGTGAGCCTTGATAATTTTTTCAAAGACTTTACCAAGGATGGAGGTGAGACTGACTGGCCTATAGTTGCCCGGGTCCTCCTTCCTCCCCTTTTTGAAAATGGGGACCACGTTAGCCCTTTTCCAGTCCTCTGGGACTTGGCCCTTGCGCCACGAGCGTTCAAATATTCCCGCCAGTGGCTCTGCAATGAAAATGATGTTGATGTTGATGTTGAATGATGGTGTTCAGAAATATCACTTTGGAGTCATGAAAAACCAGAACTCCTTCACTTCAACAGAACTACTACTATAGATGTACCAGTAGGACTTTGTTTTAATAATGAACATTAGCATATATAGGAGTAACTGCTATAAGTTATCATACTTCATTTTGGGCTACAGTGCAGACATAGTGGACTAGGTTTTCAGGTAGTAGAACAATCAATGTAGCTGACCTAAAACAATGGAGTTATGCTGAATTATATTAAGCAAAGATCTGGATCAATAGCTTGTCCACATTTGCCTGCTTCCCCATCCCATTTCTTTTCCTTTTCTGTCTTGGCATGCTAGAGCCACACAACTAAGACCACCCTTTACTTCTTTGACTCTTTTCCTAATGACTCAAGAACATAGGAAAGTGAGGCTGGAAGGGATTTCACAAGGTCATCTATTCCAGTCCCTTGCTCAAGGAAGGAACATCCCTGACAAATCATTACACCCATATGGCCATTCAACCTTCAGATGAAAATTTCCAGTGATGGAGATTCTACATCTCTTGGGCACCTGTTTCAATGCTTGACCACACTTGTAGTCAGCAAGTTCCGCCTAATCTCCAACCTAAAGTCCTTTACTGCAGCTTGAGTCATTGCTCCTAGTCCTAACCCCTATGGCCAAAGAGAAAAACTCATTTTCATTCTCTCTATAATCAACCTTCAGGTAATTAAGGACTGTTATCAAATTCCCCCCATAGTCTTCTCTGCTCCAGACTAAATTACCCTATTTTTTTTTTTTCAGTCTGTCCTCATAGGTCTTGCCTCCCAGGCCTCTAATAATTTTTGCTGATCTCTGCTAGACTCTTTCCAATATCCCTTCTGAAGTGTGGGACCCAAAACAGGACACACTACTCCGGGTGACTGGACACACCAAACTTGGTGTGTGAAACCCAGGCTCTTACAAATCAATTAACCCCTGCTGCCCATCTTGAACCCTTATAATGCATATATCCATACCTATAAGCCAATTTCCAAAAAACAGTCCTTTAAATACCATTTTCAAGCCAATACCTCCCAGCTAAATAGGGTTTGGAATGACATGGGTCACCCTTAAAGAAATATTGGTTTTCTCTTATATGATGTCACAGTACTTAGAGAGTTACTTATATATTGATTGCTTAGTTTTGTAAAATGAAACTACATAGCATTGTCTCCAGGGAGTACCTGGGCAACACAGCAAGTGCTAACATACTGTGCCATATTTAAGTTATGCAAAGCAATTGGTAGGTGTTTAAGGATCACAGCTGTATTATGTAAATTTCATATAAAATAGAATTAAAAAACTTCAATATTTGATCATTCATCTCCAAGGTTGGCCTACCCAACAAATGCTGGAGAAAGCTCTAACATCATTTGTACTAAGGTAAAAAAAATAATTTAGTTTTATCATATACAGGGAAATGAAAGTAATTACTTATATGGAAACAGAATTGTATTCTAGTCTAATTTTTCTCTCATCAATATTGCCTTAGTCACTGAAGCTCAATGTTTACGGTAAATAACTTAACACAGTCAATCACTTTACTTAGTAAATGAAAACAAACGGAGTAGCTACCAGATAAACAAGTAGTTATTTTCCGCTCAGCATTATCTCATGTCTGCATGAAGTTTAGAACTGATTTATTGAAAGAGCAGACTCTTGGGCAGAATTCTGTTTCACTTTACACATCCAAATGGCAGTTTTCCAGCTGTGTGACAATTTTGGGACTTATGCATAGTTTGTGTTTCTGCCACCTGTGCAGTGAGGATGTATAAGCATGCATGTGTATACTGAACATGCACAATAGACTACACACTGGTTGGGCAGGTACGTGACTACACGCACACATATACTGGGTATATAGAAATCATAAAATTTTACCTGGCAAAAGCCAGTGCTTAGAGGATGGGAGCAGGAGGAGGACCACCCTCCTAGGTTTTAGTCCTAAGAACTGAGCAGTTAGGGCACTTGGTGAAGAAGCAGGAAACCCCGATTCTAGATTCCCTTCAACCAGAGAGGTTTTGAACCTGCAAATTTCAGACTTCCCAGTACAGTGCTCTCTACCTGACAGACAGCAGGTTAGACATTATCTGGTGTTCTCTTTAGCAGTCTTTTTGGAGATGAGCCACTGCATTTTGCATTTCATGTTTATTGGATGAAATAAGGGAGCAATGGGGAAGTTTCTGCCCCATTGGGAGTGCAGGTCAAAAACTACAAAATCCACAGCCTGCTTCTTTACAGGGCAGCATTCATCTCTCTGAGCCACACACCTTCTAGGTCCCTTGCTTTTTCTTGACCTCTTGTACAAAGGATGACCTAAACTGTGTATTAGTGGTTAGAGCAGCATTTTGGAAAATCAATTTCAAATTTTGTCTGAACGAAGGGAACATAGAATAAGAGTCTCTAGCTTCTGGCCAAATGCCCCAACCACTCATCTATTGGGACTAAAGTGTGAGAAGGCCTTTTTCCTTTTCTGGAGTCTCACACCTAGTAGTCATAGGTTTTCATTGGGTGCATTTTTATGACATGCATGTAGCTGTGCACCTGCCTGGCTAGTGCATAGCCTACTGCTAGGTTGGCCACATGTCCTATTTACCCTGGGACCATCAAGTTTTTAAACACCAGGCACTTCATTGGTTAAATCAATGCTTTGTCCCATTTTCAGCAGGAAATACAGGATGTGTGTTTAAAATAGCACTGTTGTGGTGCTGTGCGTCCTCTGACATGCTCAGCTGAGACTGGAGCTTGGAGACAGCTGAGTATGCTGAACATCACAGGGGGATGGGGGAGCAGAGTGTCCTGTTTTGACACTCAACCCTGCTGCATATTTAGCAGCTATGTGGATGTTTATATGTCCTCATGGATAATAAGCATCACAAGCTATGAGTAAGTGCCAAAAATGCCAATTACACAGCCAGAAAAAGGCCATTTGGACGTGTAAAGTGAGACTCAATTCTGCTTATTGTCCAGGACAGTGGAACTGTAATAGAATAGAAAACTACTACTTAAGACCTTCATAGCATAGCAAAAGATTTATACTTAACCTATTCATCTTTACACATTTTCAGTATTGCTTGGCTGATGCGTATGAGGAAAAGGAATGCATTATACATTCAAGCTCTATAGATGCACATACAGAGGGGTAAATGGTCCTTTTATAGTCAAAGACAGATGTTTTTCCATTAACCTGCTTTTTTCTTTAGCATTAGAGGAAAGTATTGCTTAGTTATATATATGTAAGGAACCAGTACCTGTAATCTGAATTGAAATGTAATGCTATGGTATTTTGCTGTGCATTGTGATTACAGTTCTGCACACCCTTCCAAAAATACAATTAATTTATGAGTTATTGACAATAGCATCTATGGTTCTTGTTTGCCAAGGTTTCAGGGTTAGCAACAACAACACAGAATGATGGAAAAGTGAAATCTAAAAAATATCAAAAAACTGGGTAGAAGAAAAAATCACTTGGAGAGGTTTCCTTACCTGGAAGGCTGGGTTGAACTTTCCTTTGATAAACAAGCAATAGATGATACACATCACCATTTTTTTGTTGGCAATGTAGTTCTTCAGTTCCAATGTTCAGTCAGTGTTCAGTCCCTATTAGGGTGGCCATCATAGAGGATATTCCAGCTTTCTGCTACTCTGCCCTCTATTGATACAAAACCCAACACCTTTATGTCCTCTATTTTTCTTTTCAAGAGAAAAATAGAGGACATTAAGGCATCTGGTTTTGTATCAATAGAGGTCAGAGGACAACCAGACTGTCCTCTGTGATGGCCACCCTAGTCCCTATACATACAAACTAATGGCACTGCCAAGGGCACATATATACCCACCCCCAGTATTCCCACATATTTATGACAGACCTGGAAGTTCATTTCCTCTGTAGCTGCCCTCTCATCACCTAGGTATACATTGGGTACATTGATGACATCTTTGTAATTATGGACACATGGGAAGGAATCTCTAAAGAAACTTCAAAAAGGCTTTAACAATTTCCACTGTTCCATCAAACTAACTGAAATACTCCACACAGCAGATTAATTTCCTAGACACTGCTGTGAAGATTTTCAGTGGGCACATTGCCACTATGTTATATCAGAAACCTACTGACTGCCATAGCTACCTTCATACCGCCAACTTTCATTTTAAGTACACCACTAGATCCATCATCTACAGCCAAGCTCTACATTACAACTGGATCTGCTCTGACCTCTCTGACTGGGATGAACCCCTTAAAGACCTAGAGCAGGGATTTTTATAATTACAATACAATCCCAAAACTGTAGCTGCTCAGATCAACAAAGCCAGACTCAGACCTCTTTCTGACCTGCTACAATACCAACCCTGGGAGAAGGACAACACCATCCCCTCTGGTTGTTACCTATAGCCCCTGGCTTAAACACTTAAGACATGGTTAATGATCTGTAGCCTTTCCTGTCTCAACAAAGCCTTTGGGGACAAAAGTGTCCTGGCTTACAGATAACTCCCTCTCCCCCGCCGCCCCGCTCAAATGGTGTCTATTAAACAACAGACTAACACACTCCCATCCTCACCAAGGCACTAGGCCTTGCAGTGGACCCAAATACCTGCTGTCCTCACATCAATACAGAGCACACCAACACTGGACCTAATAACAAGAAATACAAACAAATTCACCTGCAAATCTAGTCATACACCATCACCTACTTACGTTGCCTTCTGCTGTCTAATTGGACAGGCAGAAGAATGAATAAATACTGATCTGACATCAGCTACATAAAGACACAAAAGCTTGTGGCAGAACACTTCAACCTACATGGACAAGCCATTGCTGACCTCAGGATTGTTGTTCTCAGTTAGAAAAATTTGAAAAACAGTTTAAACTAGAAACTATGGAGCAAAAAATCCTCCACCAACTGGACTATGTTAAGTATAGTTTAAACAGGTATTATGGATTCTTATCTCATTACTTGGTTTTCTGGCCTGCTTTGTTCCTGTGGGCTTACTGCTCAGTTTGTTTTTCTTTGCTTGCACTGCCTTCCTCTTCCCTCTCTCTCTCTCTCTCTCTCTTTCTCCGTCCCTCTCTTCTCTTTTGCATTCTGGCTCTGTGAATGCAGGGAAAGTAGTGAACATGATGATATTCCTTGACTTCAGTAAGGCTTTTAATTTGGTCTCCCACAACATTCCTGCAAGCAAGCTAAGGAAGCATGGGTAGGATGAATGGACTGTAAGGAGGGCAGAAAGCTGACTGGACTGTTGAACTAAATGGGTAGTGATCAATGGCTTGAGGTCTGGTTGGTAGCCTGTATCAAGTGGAGTGCCTCAGGGGTTGGTCCTGAGGCCAGTTTTGTTCAACATCTTGATTAATGATGTATAAGATGGGATGGAGTCCACCCTAAACAAGTTCGTGGATAACACCCAACTGGGGGGTGTAGTAGAGATGTGGAGGGCAGAGCTAGAATTCAGTGACCTAGACAAATTGGAGTATTGGGCCAAAAGAAATCTCATGAGGTTCAATAATGAGTGTAAAGTCTTGTAGTTAGCACAGAAGAATTCCATGCACTGCTTCAGACTTGGGAACCAACTGGCTAAGCAGCAGCTCTTCAGAAAAGGACCTGGGTGTTACAGTAGACAATGAGCTGGATGTCAGCAATGTTCTCTTGTTGCCAAGAAGGCTAACAGCGTACTGGGTTGCATTAGTAGAAGCACTGCCAGCAGATCAAGAGAAGTAATTACTCCCCTCTATTCTGCACTGGTGGGGCAACATCTGGAGTACTGTATCTAGTTTTGGACTCCCCACTGTAGAAAGGATGTGGACAAGTTTGAGAGTCTAGCAAATGGCAACAAAAATGGTTTTGGGGCTGGGGCACATGACTTACGAGGAAAGACTGAAGGAACTGATCTTATTTAGTCTGCAGAAGAGAAGATGGGGGGGGGGGGGGTGGAATTTCATAGTATCCTTCAACTACCTGAAGGGGATTCCAGAGGGGATGGAGCTAGACTGTTCTCAGTGGTGATAGATGACAGAACAAGGAGCAATAGTCTCAAGTTGCAGCAAGGTAGGTTTTAGGTTGGCTATTAGGAAAAACTTTATGACTAGGAGGGTGGTGAAATACTGCACAATACTGCACCTAGAAAGGCGGTGGAATTTCTTTCCTTGGAGTTTTTTAAGGCCTAGCTAGACAAAGCCCTGGCTAGAATGATCTAGTTGGGGATGGCCCTGCTTTGAGTAGGGGGTTGGACTAGATGATCTCCTGAGGCCCCTTCCAACTCCAATGTTCTATGATTCTGTGATTGTAATTTCTCCTTCCTTATACTCTGCTTTCTGCACATCCTTTAACAGCATCTGATGAAGTGAACTTGGGTTCCTGGGGCCAGACATTGGGAGGTAGGGGGCAGGGGGGCAGACATCCATAGTGGGAGGCAGCTGCCCTGGAGGTGGGACAGTTACCCCTGCCCCTGGAGCTCAGGTCTGACCCTTGTGCCCCCTGCCAGCCTGGGGCTAGCACCTGGGGGAGCCTAGAGATCCCTCTGGCTGCCATGTGGGAGCAGAGCAGGGCAGGAATAGCCCTGCTCTGCTCTCATCAGGAGCAAATTTGCTCCCAACAGGCACACATGTATGTGTATACTTAGGGAAAGCTTACTGCACAGTATTTTACTGTGCAGTAAGCTTTCTACACATTAATTGCACATGTAGATGCACCCAGTGTTCAGTCACAACACTGCTTCCAATGAACATGCTGCATGTGTGTTCCTTGTGTGAGGGAAAACAGAACATTAAAGAATAACATTGGGTGCAGGACAGTCATTTATCCATTTTGTATACCGATGGATATTATTTGCATTGAATGCTGTTTCACTATTTCACTCCACAAATAGTCCAACTGGATGGAATAAGAAGCATAATAATAATTGGGAACAAATGTAAGGGTATGGCAATTGCCCACGGATAAGCATAGCTCTCAGACCCTGGTTTCTAGTGCAAATAGTTGCACTTATAAATTCTAAACCCATTTTTCCTTGTAGCTCTTCCATTAATCTCATAATTTTGCTGTATGCATAAATGTTCTTGCCAGTAAATCTGGCTGGTAAGATACTCATAAAAATGCTCAGGTAGCTGGTGCACTGAGACCCAATGCTGTCAAATTTTGTTTCACTGGGTATGTCTTCACTGTCACTGTTCCTCTCTGAGAAGCACATGCCACAAAGTATACCTTAAGTGTCTCTCTCAGGCTGTCTGTCTCATGCATGCTTATTGGGGGGTGCTCAGGACCATGTAAGGCAGCTAAATTACCTCCTTTCTGGGAATTCATGCCTTTGAGTAGACTAAATGAGTAGCACAGTGGTACTCCCAAGCATAGCATGGGGTGGTTATAGAGAAGCCCACTTTTTTCCTGTGCTCCATGTCTGTTTGCATCCATTTATTGTCTTATACTTAGACTGTAAGCTCTCCACAGGCCAAGGTGCCCTTATGTTATGCCTTTGTACAACAGTGAGCACAGTGGGTCCTGTTCCCTGACTAGGGCTTTGTTGTTGCTGGCATAATACTAATACAACATGTGATTTGAGCCAACAAGGGGCTGAGAAATAGTGGGTTACAGGCCATCTAGGAATTCACTGTTTTATTCAAATAAATATTCATGTAAACTATTCCATGAAGAATTCACCCAACTGTCCTAAGACTGCATATCCCTGCAGATCAGTGGCACAATGGAGAATGCTGGCAAGTCATTTCAGCTGTCCTCATTTAAAAAAAAAAAAATTAAATCACATTATAGGCTCATGACCTGAAAAACTTAATGTGAACTTTTAAAGTTTCAGGAGTGCAAAAACACATAGCCAAGGAACACATTTTAATGGTGGAGTTAAAACCCTCATAATAATAAGTATCTCAGAGAGACCCTTATGATGGCACTAATGGGTACAACCAAGATCATTAGGAACTTCATTTTTTAAGTTCTCTCCCCTCCCTTTCTGTTCCCTGTCTCTCTCTTTTTGCTGTCACCTGCTGCTAGAACATTATCAGAGAAAAGGTTGTTTTATTGATTTGCTACTAATAAAGTTTGATTTAGAGTTTTTTATTGCTGGTGTAAACATTTTTATTTTTAGAGGGTAGGAGAACTCTATTGAATATGAGCTTTAAAGGTTTCTCTTGTTTGCATGCTTTATGCTACATTTTCCTCCATTAATCCATTATCATGTGCTGCTGTCAGTGGTGATATTCTTTAGATGAGATAAGAAGTCAAGGTTAGTTCCTCTTGCTTGCTACTTCTCTGACATGCTGACCTGATGATTTTCACCCAATAGCTGTTATCCACTGGCTTTAGGGATACTTTTGTGCTAACGACTCCACTGGTTTAAGCATTATTATACAGGTTACCATCCATATTCGTACTGAGCTTCTGCAAGAGTATTCATTGTTTATGGATTTGTTCTTCTTTACTGTGGAAGTCTAGTTAAAAAGAAGCCTAGTCATACTCTGGCAATGCTGGACAGCAACTAAATCAGTGTTTGTCATGACTTGAAATGTCACGGTTATAATTTACTTTGTTCATGGTGGACACAATTCTAAGGCCCTTAAGGGACTAGCCACAGAAGTTGTACTTAGCTTCATTTGAACTTATGTTCATAAATATTATGGACAATTTTTAAAAAATCCCTCCCAGGACAACTGTCCTTTCCCCCATTTCTTATTGCAACAATTTCAGAATGAATTATATTTCTGACAAATAGGACGATTCATCAGCAGCTTTCTTCAAATTTCAGCTGAGTATTATTAAGAATCTTTTATGTGTAACATGTCACATTACATGTATTTTACACCCGCTTCCACCAAGTTATGCTGTTGTAGTTTTAGTTATGTCACTGTTATCATCTCCCTCAAAACTAAACATCAACAATATTCTATCTCAGTTTTGGTCATCATTAGGTCATGTATCTTTACAATAGAGAAAAACCAGTTATCTAATAAAGGACATTCAGCAAGAAAATCACCTAGATTTGGTCTCCCTTTAGAAAGAGGCTCATCAAAATAAAGTTCTATCCATTCAGGGGTGGATTTGATTCATTCATAACTAGAGCAGTGACCAGCAGTGAGTTTTGGGAGGACCTGTTTTGGGAGCCGGTTGTCAGGCATCCTTATGACATGTCCTGTCCAATGGAGCTGGTGCCATAAAAACATGGTTTCAGTGGTGGTGTTCAGTGGTCTTTTCTCCATCAGTGACCATGCTGAATCTTTTACAGGAAAATGTGACCCATCAACACACATATTCAAACTAATCAAAATAATAGAAAAGTTGGGATGGAATGGACCTCCAGATGTCATTTAGTCCAACCTTCTTCTTGAGGCAGATTCACCCGTGTCCAAACTATTCCATATACATCCTTAGCTAATATATTCCTAAATATACACAATCAACCCTTTTGCACAGTTATAAGACATATTGCCCCCCAAAACACCAAAAGCACCCTAACCTGCCATGGATAAAGTAGGCGAACAACAGCTGTCATTTTCCTGCTACTGCAAGGGCTATTGAAATGCACTAAAGAGATCCAAAGAATAGGGTCATACCCCCTGCTACAGAAGAAGGCAAAAATCCCCACAGTCCATACTAGTATGACCATGGAGTAAAATTCCTTCCTTATCTCATATATTTGTTACTATAAAAGGTAATTCCTTTCTAAATACAGCCGAATGAACACAATATGCCCAGTAGCAAATGGGTCCATATTATTTTTCCCATCTTAAAGAGACATCAGAAGTTATTTCTTATTTAGGTAAAACTTCTGAAAGAATATTATTTACCTCAGTACCTTACTGCACCAAATTATAGCTGCTACTCAGTCTCTGCAGCAAAAAGTTACTATACTATTCAGGCTTTTAAAAATCTGTTTGTAGACCTCAGTAGAGATACTCTCTCTCCAGGAATAATATGCAATACACAGAGAAGACACTATTTTAAATTTTGTTGTCATATTGATGGATGATTGCCTTTGTGCTTCAATAATGGAACAAGTCAGCCAACTGGGATTTTTTCTGGGCACTGGGTTATAACCATGGAACCAGCACATTTCATGAAGTTAGAGTGAAGAGAAAACAAGTACTGTATTCTTAGCTATTTTGATCTATCTTTATTTCCTTCTGAAATATTCATTTGGACTCATAAACTAGGCACACAATTTGTGAATAGATCATTTTTCAGATCTGGTATTTGGCTAGACATACACTGTGAAGAGAAGTCAGATGTTCTACAATAAATTTCCAGTTAGTCTCCATCCAGTTGTCCTGCATACTGATATATACACACTCTCTGTGTGGGCATGAACAAATCTATGTATACTCCACAAATTCTCATCACTGTATACGAGGCAGTATTACAATTTAAAGTAAAAAAAAAAAGTCCCATTGTATTTCTCAGGTAAAACAATCTTAATACTTCCTGCTGGGCAGGTATTAAAGTATTTCAAGCATTCCCATGTAATCCAAGAAGGGATTCCCTTAAAGAACTCCCTAAGAAAATGAACTATTTAAACTTTACAAATGCATCCTAATTCAAGAGAGAAGAATGGGATATTTGTACAGGAAGCAGCCATTTTGTTTGACCTCCCAAGAGAGGATCAGGACACAGCAAAGGAAGATACATTTCACTTTCATTGGAAAGTGAAAAGGAAGAATCACTCCAACCTGCAGAGTTAACCTGCATCCAATGTCATACAAAAATGTTTGGTTGACTATATAGTGCTCAAGCTGGATTGTGTTTCTGACATGTAGGGCAATCCCATTCTATTCAGGTAAGTCTTTCCAATTACAAAACAGAATGTAAGTGTTACTGTTTATGTACACTATGCATGACTGTTGCACTGAAAAAACAACTCTGCATTGCTAACAATGTGCCTATTTCTTATTCAAGTAGATTAATGCATTTATGAGCCATAAAAAGGAAATGGAGAATACTTCCTTTCAACCTTGGAATTAGGGAAGGACACTACCCCGGGATAAGAGACAAGAAAGGTTACTTGCCTTTATATTGGTGTACATAAGTTTGCATATGAACATGCAGAGGTAATGGACTGAAGGTGAATCTCTTCCTTTCTTTCAAGCTTCAAGATACTTAAGGATAAGAAATAAGAAATTAAACAAACCCAGTTCAGTCACCTTGCTCAAGCCTGTGTAGCTGACTGATAATAAGACATTGGCTTCTGTGAACTCAGTGGCTCAAGCGTCTCTAGTTTGCTGGGCTAATTTAAAGTGTATAGATTTATGTTGGAACTGATATGGTCAGTTCCTCTCCTTATGCAACTGTCTCTGTTTTCAGTTCTCACTAGCAGGCAACAAGCAGCAAGGTCTCTTTATCCATTCCCAGAAGAAGCAGTCAGAGATGGAGGTCTTTGCCTTTTTTCTCTCTGTCTCCCTAGCTGAGGAGGAGAACTCAGGAGTTACATTTCTGTAAATTAAAGGCAGATTGAAGATGCCGCCTTGAACAATGGATTTTCTCCCCTCAATTGCTGCTGAAGACACTGGCAGGAAGGCTCCACAACCACACCCAGATAAAGCTCCCTCTTTGGGCTTCCTTGACAAATGAAAACTTATTTCACCCTTCAGTGAAAAGACATGAGAGGAAACCTAGCTCCTTCCCCACCTCCCACCCCAAACTAAGGAAAGCAAACTCTCCCTTGGGTTTCAGAAGGGGGGTAAGGAAGGTAAACTGACCCCATGCAGTTTACATTCCTAAATATTTATGAGACAGTCAGACATTATTCCTTTTTGGAGGGGAGGGGGGATAATTTCTTCCTTTGATAACACCATTTTTTCAATATATATAGACCGAATTAGCAAATTTTAAATTTGCTATAAAAATATATGTGTATTTATATATACACATACAATAATTATATATATGATGATGTATGATATCATATATAATAATCATACACACACACACACACACATATTAGGGTTGTGTGAAATTTCGACATTTGTTTCATTTCAACACTGTTTTGACTCATTTCAAGCTCGAAACAGTGAAATCAAAATGAAATGAAGGACTTTGAAACAGCCTCAAAACAAAACCAGGGCAGTTGAAACATTTTGAAAGTTTCAGAATGTTTCAAGTTTCAAAGCCGCCCAGCTGAGTTCCCCTCTCCAATGCTAGGATCAGGTTGGGGAAGGGAACTGAGCCCCATTGCTCAGTTCCCCTCCCCAGTGCAGCGATCCATCAGGCTGGGGAAGGCAACTCAGCCCAGATGAGCTGAGTTCTCCTCCTTGGTGCTAGGATTGGGCTGCGGAGGGCAACCGAGCCCAGCCCGATCAACCACAGTGCTGGGGAGGGGAACTGAGCGATCGGGCTGGTGAAAGGAACTGAGCCCGATTGCACAGCCCCTACAGCCCTCCCGGGATTGCAGCCCCATATCTACCTGACGGATGAGAGAAGCCAGGTGCTGCTGCCTGGGACTGGTGGCAGCACCCAGCTTCTCTGCCTCATCTGGCAGGCAGGCAGATCAGGGCCCACAACCCCGAGAGGACAGCACAGCCCCCACAGCTGTCCTGGAGTTGCAGGTCCCTGATCTGCCTGCTGAATAAGAGAGGCTGTTTTGAGCTTCCCCATTATAGCCTATGGGCGAAACTTGAAACAGCGGCAAAACAGCATCAATTAAATGAAACAGAACAGTGGTTTTGAATCAAAACGAAATTCGAAACAAAAAGGCTGTTCTGTCGAAACATCGAAAGGCAAGTCAAAATGGAATGGTGCCATTTTGTACAGCCCTAATATATATATATATTAATCATATATCTCATTTATATTTACCCAGGGGTCTTTCAGGTTTGCATTCACTTCAGAATTTAATTTCTATCTGTAGAAAGGTTAAAGGTAATTCCATACTGTTGCCACTGAATGTTGAAGATTTTCCTGAACAGACTTGCTTTCACTATGTAAGAGCATATTTTTTGGTATCATTTGGCATATACTTTGGCTGTTACTGCACCATCATTTAATATGTCCAAAAGCAAATGGTATATGATGGCACAGTAACAACTGTGCTGTAGGGTATATGTGTAGACGTGCCCAATAAGTATATATTGTCAGTTTAGTTCTGAGTTGCTTCATTGTTTCTTTCTCTTTTGCCTCTGGATAAGGTCGCAGCTGTACTCGCTAGGCAAAGTCATGGTTTTTGCTACGATGAGTCATTTCCAAAAGAATTATTTTCATGTAATGCTCAGTAATGTTCAGTAGGAGCTGCTCACCCTTTATGAAAAATCTGAGCACTTAGATATCTACATATGGCTTAAAAAAAATAAGTTTAGTCACCCTCTATTTTTTTTTAAATCTCAAGCATGCTTCACCTATGCATCTGGAGCTATTTAAAAGTGTTTATAAGGGAAAAGAGTTCTTTGCAAAGCAGCGATCACCATTAGTAGGAAAACTTCACCAGAAAATCTAAAAGAGATCTGATATTGTTTCACCTTGTGGGACGTAGGGGTGATACCCTACCTACAGGTAACTTTTCTAGTGTAAGATATTTTAATTTAATATATAGGGCTTGAAGACTTCTAAATTGATGGAGCTGCAGAGTGAACCCCCCACAGCCCCCCTCTCTCTCTCTAGATATATATATCTCTCTATATATAGATATATCCTTATATATATCTATATATATATATAGATATATATATATCGTGAGTGTGTGTGTGTGTGTGTGTGAACAGTTGAACACAGCTAGTTGGAGTTAAGTTCCATAGCCCCCAAAGATGAGGGTTTGTGAACCAGTCAGGGGTTATACCTGCAGCAACAACTGCAGCCCAGGCAGGGGTTACACCCACAACAATAACTGCATAGGCAGCTGGGTTTTAGTTGTTTGCTGCAGCTTTTATTTTCAAAGGCACCACTTCTCCTGTCAACCATACGGGACCTCTGGTGAACTTCAGCTGATTGAAGAATTGGCACACTTTCAAGTAAAGGCTGCAGCAAGCAGCTGAGTGGCTCTTCTTTTATTCAGCAGCTCTCTGCACATTAAACACTTGTGCATCACCCCAATAAGAACTGGTGGATGTATGTATTGAACCTGGGTATGACCGTAAACTGCATCTGACTGGAGGACCTGGTGGCAATGTAGTGGGGCTACTCATGGCAGGGTAGCTCCTATAAAGTACCACTATGTTGCAACTTCCAGAGTAAGGTGAGCAGAGGGCACCTCAAAACCCTAGCCTACCATTGCTTTGTGGGTACTCCTTGGTTGCAGAAAGGCTAAGGACATCACCTGGACAGAAACATGCCCTTGTTGAGGTGTTAGGCAGTCAGCAGAAGTTCTTATCGTTGCTCTCTGACAGAAGCTACAGACATTGAGGCACTGAATGTCTGGACTCTGTATCACCGTTGGATTCTATCTCAGTGGTCTGAAGTGGGGATGGTTGGTCTTGAGCAGCCGCCACTCCTCCATACTCTTGTCTAGACATATGCATTGGAGATCCTGGTGTGATGGCCATAGATCTCTTACGTGTACACCATGATCCAGAAGTTTGACAGTTGCCTACCTATATGTATGTATGTGTATACACACACACACACACACACACACACACACACACACACAGTTACAGCAGCATGGAAAGTAAAAATGGAAGTTTTTGTATAATGTCCAGCAGTGGACAAGTTTGAGGATATGCAATTCCACTGTAAGCTGTAGTGGTGACCCAATAGAACCATCTCTTTACTTATGCAAACTTTGGGCCCTTTTGTAGGTGAACCATGAAAGCTGTGGAACTGCCTTCCCCCCAGGACAGTGGCAGGTGAAGAAGAAGGGAGAAGAAGAGAAGCGGGGACATATCTCTGAACATGGAGGGGAAGAAAGGGAATTCTTACCTGCTTGGGGGTTTAAAAAATCCCCAACTGCTGCTCCCACACCCCCTTTTACAAAATCCTGAATCCACTTCTGTAGACACCTGTCCTCTAGGAACATAACTGAGAGATATTTTTTTCATATGAGCCAGAGAACTGCAGGCAGATGGAAACTTTTAGTGATTTTTCATGCAGTTTTGAACCAGATGGGCAAGATTCTACATCCTATCTACTTATCCTTTCTCTCCATCAAATTATTTTGAGGCATTGGTCAAGCCTCATACTTCAAATGCACTTCTTTGATTTATCTCTCAAGTTTAATCTCTCTTAGACAAGTTCCCTTTAACCAACAAGAATATTATTTCAGTTCATGCACCCAAGTAGCACTTAACCATTTGTGTAACTGCTGTTTTTGGCTCTTATATACCATTACAAGGAGCAATGGCCTCTAGTTGCAGCAAGGGAAGTGTTGGTTAGGTATAGGAAAATTTTTCTCACTTGGAGGGTAGTGAAGCACTAGAACAGCTTACCCATAGAGGCGGTGCAATCTCCATCCTTGGAAGTTTTTAAGATCCAGCTAGACAAAGCGTTGGCTGGGATTGGGGATGGTCCTGCTTCAAGCAGGGGGTTGCACTAGATGACCTCCTGAGGTCCCTTCCTACTCTAATGTTCTGTGATTCTATGATTAGCGATCCTATTTGGATGCACTAATTTCCACACAAGTATTGAACATGCATAATAGGCTGTGCCTGGGTCACACGTACCAAAACTGTAACTGGACAACAACCCATGACAGGAGAAAAATATGAGAGGCCCTTGCATGTTTTAACCCAGTAGTCAACTGGTTAGGGCACTCACTCAGGAAAGCCAAGAAAGGGATATATGTAGGGCCAGGAGACATGGAGCAAGTTAGACTATGAGATGGCTGCTACTCTTGAAAGAAGAGGCCCTGAGTTCTAGTCTGGAACCTTTTTCTTAACAGTGCAAAAACTCTATTGCTCTCTATCTATTTTATGTAGTGAATATTAAATGCAAAGTACAGTAGCTTAGCTTCAAGAGGAGAACTGGAGGGAGTAGTGAATAATATCTAACCTGTGGAATGTGGGTAGTTAGAGCACTGTGTTGGGAAATAGTAGACAAAAATTCACATTGCCTTGAGAGGAGTTGAAACCTCTGCACCTCACTTCTGGGGTGAGTGCCCTATTACACTAAAACATTGGTGGGCCCTTCTCTTTCAGTCTTTTGACGTTGCCTACCAACACTTTGGGGGTTTACACCTGCCCTCGTATACATGGGTAGAGTCATGTACCTGCCCAGGCAAAGTGCAGCCTACTGAGCATACTCAGGAGATGTACAGATGTCTACATTGCACATAGAATTACAAACTGTGCGTAAGTGCCAGTTATGTGGCTGGGCCACATTTGAGCCATTTGAGCACATAAAGTGAAGTTTGATTCTGTCTTTTGTGACCATGATTAAGATTTAGTATACTCCATCAGCTGAGAGCAAAAACTAGTTCTGATGCAAAAGGTCATGCTAGCCCTTGATGTTCTACCACCGTTTCAGCTGCACACACAGCAAACTTTTATCTGAATGAATCTGCAGAATTGAAATTTGTTTATTGCCAAAACTAGCTAAAGGCCATGAAATGCTAATGATAATGTTGGAAGCACATTATTGGCTCTTTAATTTATTTCAGCTAACTTCTGTTGATGGCATTTGGCTAAGCTAAACTGCTAGTTGAACTGAATTGGTTGTATGATTCCACATTAAAACAAAACATGTTGGAAATAGTTCTACATTCTGTGGTATCTAATTAGGAAAACATAATAATAGTCAATGCAAATGTCTCCCAAGGAGCTGCATCTGTGCACCATGCATCAATTGCATATTAGGATTGCAAAATCCATTTTCCAAGACATTAAAGCTATATAACAATAAAAAACGCAGTTAAAGCCTATGTGAAAGAGGAAGGCTTAATTTTTGCTCCTGAAGTCCTTTGTGTATTAATTATTTTCCTCAATCAAATGAAAAAGCAAAAATTACACACTGGTATGGCATGGAAATCTCTGCTCTAGTGTGAAAAAATGGATTGTTATTATCATTTATTTATTGATTTATTAATGTAACATCAAACATTTCTGATGAAATATCTTTCAAATTTAAGGGGAGATGCCACATTTAATGATAAAGTATAATAGGAACAATTGCTATTATTATAATTGAATTTCATAAGTGCTTAGAAGTCCCTATGAGGATTGGTCTCATTGGTTTATGCTCTCTCCAGACACAGGGTATTAAGACAGCCCCTGAGCAAAGGAGCACTTACAGTCCCCAGGCACAGGTCTGCAAGCTGCAACCTAAACCTGACCCATTTACCTATGTAAAACCCCACTCAAGTCCAAGGAGTTCTACAGGAGCACAGTCATCTGCCCTTGCAGAGCAGCTCATTGGATTAGGAGCCTGAAATTTAATGTCTGGAGAAGAAAATATTTTGTGAGCAAAGTTCTCTGTCAGATATACCAGTGCAATCCTGTTTTTTTCATAATGCTCCTCCTTGACTTCTATATATGTAGACAAGTGAGGACAGCATTTCTTTCATTGGATATGTTTTCACATGCAACAGGATTCTCCTTACCATATGACATTTTTTACCATAGAGATAGGTAGAGAGCACTGATGATAGTTTTGCTTCCTCACTGTCAAGGAAGAGGATCCTGTGTTTTATTAGAACAAGGGAAATTCTCTCCTCATTCTCTAAAAATTGTTCATTCTGTGCTTCTTTTGCTTTCACCACCTTTCTGCATTTTACTACCGATGACAATAACTTTTTTTTGAGAGACAAGGAGTTACTTTTCAAGGAGTCATTTTTTACACACAGGGCTACTGGGGACTTTACTAGAAATAAGAATGAACCATCATGGAAAAAGTCTATTAGAGTACCCAGAGGCCAGATCTATTTCACTTATTAGGCATCTAAGTGGACTTAAAGTGCCTAACCATGACTCTTCCACCCTCTTCAAGTCCTGAAAATCCATTAATGCACCTACTTTTGTAAAGGGTCATCATCTTACATTTAACCCTGAGTCACTGAAAAGCTGCAAGGTGTAGGAGGACCCACTCACTTTCTACATTAAGTTCTTTTCAGGGTCTCAATCAAGGTGGAACAGAATCACACTAAGGTACGTAAGTCCACTTACACACCCAGCAGTGGAAATGAATCTGACTCATGGTGTCTGCTATATTCTTAACTCTGTAGTTGCTGATCTGCAATGAGCTTTGTTGGCTCAATCATCTGACTTGCCTTCCACTATATTAGACTGCAGACCTTGTACAAATATTTGGATTAGATAGTAAGAAGATCTTGTGATTATTTTCACTAGAATAATAGGGTTAATGGCCTAGATCACCTTCTATCTCTAAGGAAGGTAAGACTCAGCTGAAGCTATTGCATCAAGGGTCAGAAAAGCAGGCTCATTCTGTCCAGGGAGGTGCATATTAACTCTCGTGTTCTCTCGTGGAAAACTCCTAGTGAATTCAGAGAGAGCACCCAAAGCACACAAGTCCTGAGTTGATACAAACAGCACAGTCTGGAGACAAAGGCATAATCTCTTTGAGAATGGTACAGTAACTGGAGACCTGCAGATAATAAGGGACAAAGAAAACCATGGTCTCTGTCACAAGAAGCAAGTCTAAGAACGTGAAGAAAGCACAGGGACATTTGATTGAGACACTGCAACGCAAGCAAGGACACGTAAGACTGCCCTACCCAACTTGGGAAGCACCCCAGTGCTGTCCACATGACATTTCTGCAGGCAAGGCCTCTGAGTGCCATGAGGCACTGGGCTATGGTTACTTAGCCCCAGAACACCATGGATAAGTAGTTGAAAGACCCACCTGGATTCTTATTCTTATCAGGATTTGTGAGGAGTCTGACAGCAGTGGATAGAGAAGAGCATCTCCAATGGGAGAAGGAGACATCTCTGTGATGAATGGAGAACTACAGCTCCACTTGCTGTAGACTAACATCATTCTTTTTCTCTGTTCACAAGTGCAGCGTTCAGAAGGATCCCAGCCAAGTGACATTTTCTCAGAGGTATCTCTCAATCATATCAGCCTCACATACAGCATCAAAGATGTCTGGTGGCTCATTGCTGACAGCCAACCATAGGTCTACATCGTAGAGCTGTTCAAGAGGCAACTGTTTCTCTGTCACCTTAGAGAATGGAAAATTAAGGCTTTTTTTCTGCAGGGGAAGAAGACAGACTGCCTTCCCACAGGAATAGTTGCAGTACTTGCAGGATTTTTGCTGGGGAAAAAGATGTCCTTTCAAAACATCATTGGAAGAGAGTGACAGCTACCGTCAAAAACATATCGGTACTGATATTTCCAAATATTCAATTGGTTTAATAAAATATATCACATCTACTCAAAGAACCTTGCCTGCCTATGTCCTTAGACCAACACAGCTACAGCCAAAAACCCAGCTATCTGTATTGAGGCACAGACTATTTCAGCCAGGCACAAAAGTCATGAGACCCAGGGCTTCTAAGTTGACCTTCCACTCTCTCCCTGCCTAATCCATCCCACATATCACCCTCCCTAGCTCTGCAGGAAAAGCTGTTGACACCCTCCTGGTTCCTCATGCCTTCTTCAACAAGCACAAAAACAGCCTGCCACAAAGATCCACTGTAGAAGCTAGCACTTGCAGAGCTGCACAGGGATACCATGAAACCCCTTGCTGTACACACGTTAGGTGTGTGGGTGAATGTATAGGGGGCAGCCTTTCTCCTTTGAAATGGCAAGGAATGGATATGCATGTTTAGAGCCATGTTTAACATTCCCACCCCTTTTTATAGACATGCTCAAGATGGGCAGTCTGAGGGGCTCACAAAAAGACACAGCAAGCATAATCTAATCAACAACCTAGCAGGAGTAGAGGCTACAGACTAATTCAGGCATCAGGCTACTACAGGTTGCTAGGCAACCTCTATCCACAGACAAGAGGTTTTGTCTTCCATGTCTTGATGTGTTAGATTCAAGAGGCAGCTATAGCACTCCTTTCCTCTAGGCAGATGCTGTTTTCCCCTGGCTGTGTCACTGCTAGACAGATAACTGAAATCCATATCAGACAGTACAACTGGGTGGGATCCAAAGCTACAGCCCTTTGGCCCAGTGAGGCCATGTCTATGAAGCTAATTCAGGAAATGCTTAAAAAAATGTCCGCTGCACTTTACCAACTGCTGACAATGCAAAAGCTTATATTAAGGTTTATTAAAACTGGTAAACAAACTGCTATGGCCTTTGTTTGAGCCTAATTTGTAAACTCGCAGAGCAGCCTCTTTACAAATGAACTTTCCTACCCAGGAGAACCTTACCAGCTTGTAGTTCTCCTGTGCAATATGAAGTTTTGTTTCTACCTGGGAGAAATTTTACAATCTTTGAATTCTCCTTTTCCTGACAAAGGGTGCTTGGGCTTGAAAGTTTGTAAATAACTTTTTTTTTAAACTATCTAGTTAGCCTAAGAAAAGAGATCACCTCTACCACGACTTTTGTCTGCCTAGTAAAAAATGGCAAAATCCAACCACTTGCATCTCTCTTATGCCTGACACTGAGGAAGGAACAGCCCACAATGGCAATGAGTTTTAGGCCCACAAAAAATACAAATCCCCAACCAATCTTTAAGAAATCATATGGAGGGCCTCTGGTACACCACAACAACAGATGTAATCGTCTGTACCTTTGAGACACACTTCTGGGGTGCTTTCACACGTCTAGGGGGCCCCTCCCCCCTTCCATAGAATAGGCTTACTCATATAGTCAAAGGGTGTCTACACAAGATGCTTAACAGTGAATTAGCATAGTTTATTATGAAGTAAGCACATGCATCTACACATGCACCTGCTTACTTCACACTAAATCTCCCTAATCCTGAGGAAGTTTGCTACCTGCAAATGCAAGTATCAGATTTACTTGGCATTAGTAACAGTGCAGTAGTGCTTGTGTAGATGCCTGACCATGAGCCAAATCTACTCCCTGTATCTGGGAGCTGGCTGCTGCTGGGGCGGGCTCCACCACAGTAGCCCAGGTGGGGACTATGTCTACCTGCCCAGCAGCAGGGATCTCCAAACCCCCTGATCCAAGATCGGGATTGGGGAGCATGGGTTGGGAGATCATTAACTCCCAGCCCCTGCTCTGCCATCATGATTGGGGAATGGATGGCTGGTAGACCCTTATCTCTGAACCTGAGCCTCATGACCACAGAAGTCAGGCTGGGAGATAAGCATCTCCCAGCAGCAGCCCTGCAGTTATGGAGCTCTCTGCTGGTGGGACTGGGGAGCTTGTTCCCCACCCAGCTCCGCGAGCATGGAGCTGGAGGGGGAACACCCACCCCAGCTCCATGCTCACACTGCTGGGTGGGGAACAAACTCCCCAGTCCTTGTGATCACACAATAAACTAGGTTAATCACGACTAAATGCAGGTAGTCAAAATGCAAATGCAGGTATCAAATTTAGTCACAATTAGTTACTGCACATTAACATATATGTAGACACAACCTGGCACTAAGTTTAGTGCTGGGTCTACCCTGCCATTAGGAAACTGGTCTGAGTCCAGCCCCAGGGCTCCTGACTGGGAGCTTCACCTGCCCTGGGGCTGGGCTGCTTCTTTGGCAGCCCCTAGCTTCAGGCTATAAAAAGCCAGGAGCCATTCTGTGCCCTGGGGCACACTTCAGAGACAGCCTGAGAAAGCCTGTTGTCTGACCAGGAACACTGCAGGCCCTGTGTGCCCCTTGGACAGTGGCAGCCGCTGCCAGTCCTGTCTCCTAGCCAGAGCTGCTGCTTGTCCACAGGTGAATGGACAGCCTGATGCACCCCCTGCCTGGCCCTCAGATCTCCCCAGGGCTGCTGTCTGGCTATCTCTGGCAGCAGGGCCAGCACCTGCTTCCTGCTGCTGCTCATCCCCAGAAATGTCTCCTGTGTTTGGAAGTGCTGTGGCACATTGCCTTTGCTGCATGGCTCCTGGTCCTTGGCCATGCCCTTGTCCTGAGTGCTGCTGGCCACTCTCCAGGGCCAGCTACACCGGGACAGCTGCACAGTGTTGACTTAGAGATGGTATTTAAAGGACTGTTTTTTGGGAATTGGTGTATAGGTATAGATATATTAATTATAAGGAGTCAAGATGGGTAGCAGGGGCTACACATGGATTTCTAAAGAGCTTGGGAGACACACACACAGCTTCTCACAGCCCTGGAATTAGGCAGGCTGTCTAGCACAACAAGGCCAATGGATAGACACAGCCTGAGAATGAGGCGGGGGGCATCCCATAATATGAGATCATAGCCTTCAAGGCAGACACTTTGTCTAACACAACAAGGACACACAGCCTGGGAACCAAAGAAGTATGTACCATACTGTCCCATAACACAAGATAAGTGACACCAGCAACAACACCTCAAAGAGCAGGGGCACCTAAATCCCGGTTTTGGGGGAACAGACCAAATTAGGACAAGGCCCAGAAGGCTACGTGGACATGTGATCACAGGGAGACAACCAACCAGAGATAGCTACGGATGAAGAGCAATCATGAGTCATGTAAGGGGGAAGGAGAATACAAAAGCAGAAACTTGAGATTAACAAAGGACCCTTTTGTCCCATCCCTCCCTTTGTCCCATCCCTCCCTGTCCCTCCCTGTTTTGCTCCCTGAGAGGGGTGCCCACCCCATCCCTATCCCTGTCACCCAGGAAGGGTCACTGAGGCCACCATGGACTGAGGGCATACCAGTGGCCTGTCTCATGCACCCCACTGGAAGGGGGCTGTGGGTCTCGGTATTCCACTTCCAGACTGCTAACACTCAAGAGCGAGAGCCTCAGAGTGGAGCCTGCATCCTGACCAGTTGTACTTTGACTCTGATGAGAGCCCTAGGATTGGTGGATATAGAATTGTTTGATTGTTTGTATTGTTGCTTTTTTGTTCTTACTCTGTATCAATAAATTCACCTGTTATCAACTGGCAGGTGTTGTGGTTGATCGGAGGGCTGTGCTTGTGCTTGCCCAGAACAAAGGTATAGGGGCTGGTTCCAAATCCAGTGTCAACACAGGGGCCCAGAAAGCTGGTGTGGGAAGCACCACCACCATGTCATTGTCATTCTCCCCATTTAGGCCTGGCCCCATCTGCGTGTGCATGCCCACTCCCAAATGAAGCCTGGAGGAGGTTAGCGATCTTGTGGTGCTCTGGGGTGATGCAGAGGTGGAGAGGCAGTTCATGCAGAGTGGGAGCTTGAACACCCATATTTATGAGGCCCTGTTGGGTGGCATTCAGGAGCAAGGGCACTCCTAGATGATGTGGCAGTGTTGCATAAATGTCAAGGTCTTCCAGGTGGCTGTGACCACATCCACAGTGGGTGGCTGTGACTGACCATAATCATTGGTCCAGATGTGCTCGCAAGACCATACCCTTCATGTGGGAGCTGACCAGGATTTTGGCGCCCCAGGAACCAGGCCATACTTGTGCAATGATCATCAGCAGGGGCATCCTGCACCAGCCCCTACTTCACTCCATCCTGACCTCAGCCCCCCGAAGGTCTCTCAGAGCATGTTCTCAAGGGAATACACCTCATGTCATATGTTAATTCTCAGTGATGACCTCTTCCAAGAGTGGATAGGTGAGGAACACTTAAATTAATCATTGTCCCACTAAAACAGTTTGGGCTATCAGATAAAGATATATCAAAATTACATTCATATCAAACACTGCAATGCATATACACACAAGAATGTACAGCTGAACACAGCTTAACACTACCTATGTTGTATCAGTAAAACAATGCAAGAAATTATGCAAGACACCCTATAAACCTCTCAGGTTTGTGACAAAGGCTCTCCAGAGAGAAGCTGTTAGAAATCATCATGACTGGTGGAGTTGAAATATGGCTAGTTCTACAGAGACATCAGAGACAGTAATGTGGGTAGTCTGGAAGTACTGCAAATATCAAACCTGGCATACCTACAGCATGCCTGGCACGCACTACACAGGGCCCCAGCTCCAAGAAATCTCAGCTCACAAACAGATTGGATTCTAGATACAGAGGAAGTTGTTTCTCCAATATATGCACAATTGCTCACAATCCCTGGCCTCGGGCCATTGCTACTCAGTCATGCAATGTGTATCACCCTGACCCTTCTTGCATTCAGATGCCTCCACCATTCTCCTACTCATGCTCATGGGAACAGATAGTCCCAATGTCCAAAGAGTGGTCCAAATCCAGAGGAGACGTCACCACAGGAATCTTGGTGTCATGGAACCACTCTGTCCCAGGCTTCAGCTTGTACCTTAGTACTCAACAGTGCAGTCCCAACCAACATCTTTGGTCAGAAGCAGCAAATCTCCATTCCTGAAGACAGGAAGAAAAGTGGGCATGTCTTTTGGAATCAGGAATGGCATCTCTGGCACTATCTGTGGGGAAGGTTGTTCCAGAAGATTCTCTCCTGGGGCCAACCAGAGAGTGATCCCTCAGTGCTGACCCTTTACTATAGAGGGACACAGATAGGGCCAAAGCAGAAGGCTCACCACATGGCTGTCAGAACCCTGCCTCAGTGCCAGCAAGCAGCTCTGTGCAGATGTGGAAGTTTACCCTCTTGGCCACAGGAGGGACCAGCTCATACACTTTACCAGCAGCCCCAACACTAGGCTTTCCTCCTGTGTGTGGGCAGGACTGTGGTGGTCACACACCTTCCTTGCATGGAAGGGCAATTGACAGCAGCCTGAATTCCAGATTGCCACATAAAAGACATCAACTGCTCAGTTGGGTGTTGCATGATCTATAGCCCCCTCCTGAACACATCAGCTTTCTGCTTGTGAAAAACTGAAGGAAACTGCTTCTATAATTGGATGCCTAAAACTTTTGGGGAAAGGGGACTTCCTGATACCCAAGGAAGACATAAAACCCTCTCTGGGGTAAAGGGGTTTCTTCATGATTACCGATCATTGGTTTCCTGTTTCTGTAACAGGGCACTAGCCACGGGCCCTGTTGCAGTCTGGAGAGTCCCACTGGACCTGGTGACATGGAAGAATTTACCAAGGGATGCAAGGCAGATAGAGTGCTGGAGAGCACCATGCTGATGGTGTCTGGGATGAACATGTTGGCCCATCCACCTGGTGCGGGGTGAAGCTGGAACATGGGACTCTGGAAATGTCTCCTATTGGCCAGAAGGAGTCTGGCTGGAAGTTAAAGCAGAGATGGCTGAAAATAGGATTCCCTGAAGAGGGGAAATACAAGAGGGATGCAACTTGTGTGAGCCATGCAGGGGCACAGAAATAACCGTAGGAACTGGACTGAAAGACCAGAGAGAACGTGAAGCAGAGCAGGGTGTTGAAGACCTGCAATCACCCACTATTGAGGAAGCTCTTAAAGCCACAGGGAAAGGAAAGGCCACCTGGATTGTTAAGGTGACAAATTAAAGGAGCTTATGCCCTGGGATAGGGGGACTTGAATGGTAGATATGGACTGGCAACTAATGGACTTTGGGTCCATTAAACTTAAATAAGAAACCAGCTCTCATGGAACATGATGACTTAATGAACTTAATTAAATGTGGCTGGTAAGTTGGTCTGCTGATCACATTGATAGGAAATTCATTAATGGGATTCCGACAGGCTTTTTAGCCAAGCATTTAGGAAGCAGTTGCAATACAAAATGGATTGATAGGATATAAAATGTGATACACAGAAAATTAATATAATTGGAGGATGGGGCATTCCTTAATTGATATAGCTTAGGTCAGAATTGATGGAGGGTGTCAAAAGGAAGTGCAAACTTCAATCAACTGAAGTAAGAATAAACTGGGTGATTATTAAGAAGATAACTGTTTGGGTACTAGACTTCAATCCTCTGTGCATGGGAGAACAAGACCTTGAGGAGGGTCACATGGCAATGCCTGCAGAGGTGTGGTAATGGCAGGGTGCAGTGGAGGTGGAGCCCTGTGAAGAAAATCACAAGCCAGCCTAGTCACAGAAGTAAGCAAACACCTTTCCTCTCCTTATTTCTCCTTCTTCCTTTAACATCAAGGCATGGCAGAACAGCATGTAAGGGAGGCACTTTAAAGTGAAGGAGAATGGCAGCTGATCAGGAACCTTCAGGCCTTCTCTTACAGTTTCCAAATTATATTTTTTACTCAATCTATGTGGTGGACACCTGTGCATCTCTTGAGCTTCATTTTTAGTGCCTCAGTTCTAAACAATCAGTGTGGCCCTTTCCTCATCTTCTAATCCTTCAGAAAAAAACAAAGAAAAGAATTCAACATTATATAATTATGTTGTGCAGGAAAGGCAGGAAAATCCTATTGACTTTTGTGAGATTGGATTTCAGTGTATTACCAGTTAGCAGGAGATATCACAACGCATTTTCAGAGTGCCTATAGCTCACTCCGTGATGGATCTGGTGAGTCTATGAGTGTTGTTGTGATGCTTTGCTACATTGTGGAACGGAGCAGCAGAAGTACCAGGACTGGAGAAGGTAGCCAGAGGTTCCTGGGAAAAAGGGGGAAAAAGGTACTGCTCCCCCTGCCCTCTTGCTCCTGTTGCAACAGCTGGAATCTTTGGGTTTTCACTCCCTTCTCCAACTTTGACTTCCTGCTGTGGTCCTGGGAATGGGGAGAGGGAGAAGGCTGGGAGACACAAGCTGCATACATAGAGGGGGCAGGATACCTAGGAAAGATGCAGGATGCAGGGGGCAGGATGCCTGTGTGTGTGGTGGGAGAGGGAGTTGGGCTGCTCATACTGTGTGTGAAAGGCGGGAGCCAGGCCTCTTGCCCTGCAGGTGAAAACATTGTTGGGAGGGGAAGGGGATGCTGTGCAAGTGGCTGGGGTGGGGGGAGGGAAGCTGGGCTGCCTGTGGTCCTGTGGTGCTAGTGGCACACCAGCTGCCTGCACAGCATGCACGACTAGGAGGGGAGGTGGGAGCCAGGATGCTTGCTCCCCTGCTTGCATGGCCAAAAAGAAAGTTCAGCTGCCTGCGCAGCATGCATGGTTGACAGGGCAGGGGAGGGGTGAGCTGTCATCATGGCATGGCTCACATGGCCAGGGAGGGCAGATCTGGCCTGCCTATGTGGCATACATGGCAGGAAGGCAGGGCATGCTAGGCTGCTCATGCTGCAGGGAAGAGCCTGGGGGATGGGCCCCTAGTCTGTAGCCTGCACTTTGTGTGGCCCCCAGGACTGGGACCCATATGATATGTGGCCCCCAGTTGTCCAGAGGCTGGGCAGCCCTGGGTTAACATTACAATTCTCACAGGGGCCTTATGGAATTACAGTTTATGGAATTAAAGCACTTTGAGATGATCAGATGTAAAGTGCCGTAGTTATGCTGGCAGTATTATTCCTAGTTCTTAAAAATTAATGCAGAAAATGGTTAAGGATACATGCAACTGCTTTTTAATAATAAAACTCAACTTGTTGCCAGTGACTAATGGCAGATAAAAAGAAAATGTTCCATTAAACTCAAGTAAACAAGCAATTCAGTTCAGGTTCATTTGTGGATTTTATTATACACTTGAAAAGTCTGGCAATTTTGAAAAATCAAAGTGTAGACAGAGCAAACAAGCCCTTTTGTTCAGAAGTCTTTCTTTTAGAAAATATATCCTTTTCTCAAAACTATATGTTATGCCAAAGTTCTGTGCTCGGAGATCCTTACAAAACTGTTTTTCAGGAAGACCAGGTTAAAAAAAACTACCCCTCTTCTATTTGGAGAAGAAATGGAGTTTAATAGCCTACAGTCTTATTTGAATATTCATGATAATGTGCATTTTTCCATTTAGAAAACAACTGTGTAGTAAGCAGGTGCATTGATTAACTCCAAATGCAGTTGTTATAGAAAACTAATTTACACTGATTCTTGACGACATAAAGGAAATTACCAAGTCCATTATGGAAATTAAAAGTCCACCATATGGTTTTCTCTACCTGCCTTAGACTTAAAACTAACCCAGTGTATTTTCTACAACCACAGTGCCATCCAAAGACATATCAAATATTAAAAGCTCCAATATAAGCTCATAATGATTTTGATATTCATAAAAACTAAAAATGTCACCCTAGAGCTGTATACCCAACCAAGTGTGATATAATGGAAGTGAGGAAGGAGGGTGAAGATGTGAAGAATTGAAGAAGGTATTGGATATCTCATAGCCAGGTACTAATCCTATTCCTAATCAGATGCAAACTCATAGTTCCACTGATGTAAAATGTTAGTGCTATCTGAGCATTTGAATGCTGGAATTACAGAGGTAAGTTAAACAGAGCTTCTCTTTGTAATACTCATCCAGAAACATTTTCAGAGCTACCCATGCAAAATATCTGAAAGCAGGTTAACTAAGTAGGGCCACAAAATGTTTAACATACATGTGGATGGAAGAAGAGTTTCGCCAGGGGTTCCACGATAACTTTGGCCAGCTCCTTCAGCACTCTTGGATGAAGTTCATCCGGTGCTGCTGGCTTATATACTGTATATCTATTATTTTTTAATTGATCACACACCAATTCTATGGCAATAGTAAGAAGACAGTCATTGTATAGTCCTCTTTGGGGTCTGCCGTGAGCTTCCATTGTTTATAGAAGCCTCTTTCTTCTTTCTTAAGAGGCCTGTGATTTCCCTGCTTAGCCAAGAGGGCTTCTCAGACCTTCTGTTTCCTTTTCTCCCCATGGGAATGGGCTTCCTTTGTGCTTCAAGGATCGTGTCCTTAAGGAACGACCACTATTCATGCACACCTTTTGCCTTTGGCTCCTTACTTCCCTTACTAGTGATCTGAGCTTATTGAAATTTGCATTTTTGAAGTCCAAGACTTTAACCCTGATATCAGATTTATCTGCCTTGTGACAGACAGTGAACATGATGGTTTCATGGTCGTTGTCGCCCAGACTGCTCTCTGTTTAAGTCGGTCAGGACCAAGTCTACTAGAGCGTTGCCTCTGGCTGGCCCATGCACCTCCTGAGTCAGGAAGAGTTCCTCAATGCAGGTTAGGAAGGAATGAGACCAATCCGACCTAGCTGAGTGTTCCTCCCAGGAGATGTCTGGGTAATTGAAGTCGCCCATGACGACCATATCTCATGCATGCATGGCCTCTGTCAGTTCTCAGGTGAACTCTAGATTGAGTTACTTCCCCTGGTTTGGTGTTCTGTAGTATACACCTACAGTTAAGTCTCTCTCACCATGTCCCTCTTGCAGCTTGACCCAGAGGGTTTCAAGCTGTTCTTCTTTGGAGCTGATGTTGGCCTGCTGTTTCACATAGAGAGCAACACCTCCACCTTTCTTCCCTACCCAGTCCCTGCTATGCAGGGTGTAGCCCTCTATGGCTATGTCCAATCATGTGAGGAGTCCCACCAGGTCTCCGTGATACCTCTGGAAAGTAGGAGGGCTAGCTCCTGCTGCTTGTTCCCCATGCTCCTGGCATTAGTGTACAGGCACCTGAGTCCTCCTACTGAGACCATTGGCTCCCTGTCATGCTGAAGGAGAACTGTTCCATCAGCTCCTGCAAGAGTGGTTCTCCTAGTGTCCCTGTATATGGAGCTTTCTTGTACATTGGTCTCCTATCTAGAAGACTGGCCATCCTGCCTGAGAACAGGAACTTACCTCTCCATGTGAGTTAGATGCCATCTCTCCTTGGGAGTCCTCTCTCCCTGAAATGCATGCTATGCTTGAGGAAACTGAAGCCCTCCCAGTGACATCACCATTGAAGTTGTCAGTTGACTTCCTTGACGAATCCTTCTTTCCTGGGACCATGGCCTGCAACTGAGAGCACAGAAGAAAAGACTACCTGAGCTCCCTATCCATAGATGCCAGCCCCTAGAGCATTGTAGTCACTCAAGACCCAGTCCAGATTACTCCTGGCTGTATCATTTGTTCCCACGTGGATGAGGAGCATGGGGTAGTAGTCAGTGGGCCAGATGAGCCCAGGGATCCTCTCCGAAAATCTTGGATGCAAGCCCCAGGGAGGCAGCAGACCTCTCAGGCTAGGGAGTCCAGATAGCAGGTGGGTTGCTCAGTGCCCTGCAGGAGGTAGTCCCCCACCACCACCACCTTGCACCTCCTCTTGGGGTGGGGGGGGAAGCTGTTCACTGCTTACCTTCCTCCTCCTCCAGTATCATCATTGGAGCCTCCTCATGCATGGGGAGGGGAGCATACCTATTGTGCAGTGCTAGGGGAGAGGCAGACTTGACCCTGCATTTCCTGGAGCGTTATGTGATTGTCATCCAGGTAGCTCCAGGTGGGTCTTTGCGGTTAGCCTTGTTGGTGGCCACCATCTCTGTGTCCTTCTCTTCTTCCTTCCTCTGGAGAAGGGCCTGGCAGTAGTTGTTGATGAAGTCTTTGTGGGCCCTGATGGTGCATAGCTGGCGTTCATCCTCCTCAAGTTCCTGCACCCAACCTTCCAGAGACTTCAGTAGGGAGCGCACCCCACAAGTGGGGGTGCCCCCATGCCCAGCTGCAAGCCATGCCAGGCAGTTCCCGCAGTCCCCACAGTCCAGGGCCAGGGGCTCTGTCTGGGTGGAGATTTCAGTGGTGCCGGGCAGTCTACAGGTATGGCGAGGCATCACCACAGCTGAGAGCGATTTCCCACCTCTGCTTGGTCCCAGCAGCTTCTCTTTGGGTTTCTGGCCATGGGGTCCTTGCTCAGACCAGCCCTCTGGGTGCCTTCTGCATGTCCCTCTGTGCAAACTCGTGTGCAAACTGCTGTGCTCAAGTACAGCCGCACCTGTTTGCATGCTCTGTTTGTGCAGCTCCGGTCATGGGGTTCCCTGGAGGCCTCAGCTAAGTAGAGACCCGGGTGAGGCGTTCCCCTCCCAGGCTCTACTGGGCCAGTACATCCCACCCGGTATGGCCCCATATGCTTACATGCATGCACACACTCGCTCTGTCACACAGCACCCTCCAAGCACCTCCTGCACTCACCCACCCTCTCCTGGCCCCAGTACACTTACCTCCTGGCTCTATGCTGCGGGGGTTAATGGGGGTCCAGTCTGGGTCTTTGGCTCCCAGGGGAACAGCAGGCATTAACCCATGCATCTCCTCTGGGAGCAGGCCCAAACTGAAAGTGACTTTCACTTGGGCCTAATTTAAAAAGTGCAGGGACTTCCTGTGGAGTCTTCTGGGATCCCACAAGAGCTCACAACACCGAGCAGGACACCTTGGGGACTACTGCCAGGCTCCTTCCTGTGGGCCTTAGCTAAGTAGGGACCCACGTGGGGGGCATTCCCCTCCTGGGCTCCACTCAGCTGGTGCATCCCGCCTGGCATGGCCCTACATGCTCACATGCATGTACACATGCTCACTCTCTCATACAGAATGATACTGAAGTCATGTGAATCTCTCTGTCTCAATGAATCCCAGTGAAGTCCAAAACAGGTAGATCAACTCAACTCATGGAGAGATGTGAACATCTAGGTTTAGGACAGTATTTCTATAAGAAGTTCTCTAGAACAAAACATAAACAAAATCCCATAGCTTCAAGAATTGGGCGTGAAAGAATTTAAAAATTGAATTTGCTTAGTTATAGTTATGCTTTTAGTTTACCTTTTCCATTTCTCCTTAAATAGCAACAACGAAATGGTTGGTTTGCCATTTTATGGCATCTTAAATTGGGAGCACATGAAGCATGGAAGTCAGAGAGTCTATAGATGGTAAAGGAGGCTTTTCCAGGATCCACATGTTCGATTGCAGGCACGTTGGATAGTTCCAGGAGGAAGGAATGGATCCTAGTCATGTTTGATCATGGCTCTTTCCTTTTTTCTCTCTCATCTATCTGCTTTCACAGTGAGGAAAGTTTGCTCAGAATGAGTGATGCCTTGTCATACAATGTGATGCCATTGGTTTTTCCAGGTACACTTTTATAGCTGGTTTGCCATTTTTGGTCCCTTAAATTAGGTGCACATGTAGCACCTTTTCCATTTGTTCCACAATTAATACATTCATCACAGCACAAAAGTATCAAGTAGGGGGGTCCCTATGTTTAAGTATCTGATGGAATAGGTATGGGCTTAAGCACATGGGGTGCCTGTACACAAGCATGGAGGCTGCTCCAATGCGCTGTAATTACAGTGCATCAGAGCAGACTCTCTTAATTGAGTCCGGTGGAGCATGGCAGTTACCAGGCTCCAGCAGCCTCCCACGTCTCATGTATCAGTGTCCCCATGCTTCAAAATGGTGGCAGGTGCTCTTAAACTGAAGCTTGTAGAATGAGCTTTAGCTCAAGTGTCCCCATTGCCATTTTGAATTGTGGGGATACTGCTACATGAGACATTGTGGCACTTTAATTTTAGTGGCTCCTGGAGCTGCTCTAATTAAGAAGCTGCTTCCCACCCCCTCCCCAGAACACGTGTAAAATGCCTATGCTTACTTGCTTTTTTAGATCTGGGACCTCTGCCCGCAATACAAAGACCCTCCACAGAAATGTAGCTGAAACATAAAGAGTGAAAGGAAATGGAATAATTTTTCCCTTTATTAGGTTGAGAGAGGAAGTGTTGAAAAAATAAGTGAATTTCGTGGGACAGAGCAACTAGTGTAACATTTATAATAATGGTATGAATATTTACTGTAAATTATAACATTTACTGCCTTTGCTCGGTAACATCCCATTAACATCCATCCTGTACATTTGACAACCTCACTTTATTCCCTAATGTAAGAAAATTACTTCTACTGTCAACAATTTCTTTCATCTCTAATAAAATAGTGACTAAAGCTATCAAAATACAACTGAATTAACAACAGTACTATTTGTGATGTATATATGATTCACTTTAAATACTTATTCATGATGTGTTGCCCAAATCCGAACCCACATACATCACAGAACATTTTCCTTTATGTGCATTAAATTGTTTAATATAATATTAAATGGCTTTCTTCTTGTTTTTTAATTTCTTTCAGGAACCTCACCTTATAATTTCCCTTTTTCAGGGATCATGTTGACTTTTGTTAAATTTCCTCCTGCATATATTTCTATTGCTAAACTCATATTTTTGCCCTCTAACTGGAACACCTAGAAAAATCAATAAGATTTGGGAAACCACTTTGAAACTTTTGTATTCAAGTCATCAGATCCCAGTGGTGTTAAATGAACTCCTTTCAATAATACATTGCTGGAGAAGCTGATTTACTTTTATCATGCTATTAAAAAAAAAAAAAATTAAACTCCTGGGCTTCATTTTGCAGAGCTGACTAACAGTTCCCCAGGCTGCTGGGCAGATGCTCTGCAGTATTAAGAAGAACCCCTTCCCTCTAAAACCAGTGGAGGTTCTTTCTCAGCAGTTAGGTACAGAAAAAGAGGCTGAAAAGAAAATTTAAAAATACCTGCCAGAAAAAAACGAGAATGGATTTTTAACTACTGCCCTGATTGTTAGGTTGAGAGACATCTTTCTCTATCTCCACAAGGAATAATAGATTGCAAGGCTTAGCCTTTTCACTAAATGCAGTAGATATATTGCACATTACAGTACCAGGAGATTAAATGGGAATATTACAAATAATTGTCTCATTAGGCACCCTATTGGAATTACGTTTAAGATTTCCTTACCTTGTCAAATGACACAGAGGGACCTAACCCAGATGAGTAAAATCAGGGGAAATTTTCCAGTGACATGCATGGATGCCAGATCAGGCCCATATAGAACAACAGATTGATATGCCATATCAATGCAAAATTTTAAGTTATAAGAATGTACACACTAGCGCTAGATGAAGCTTCAGGTGGTAATTCGATTCAGAGGAGATTCAGTCCAATTCAGTGGCCAAATCTCTGAATCTGAAATGAATCAGGGGACCAATCAAAAGGTCCAAATTGATACAAAGATCCCCAAATCTTTTCCAAAGATTTAGAGACCTTTCATGATTTGGGCAGTCCCTAGTGGCTGCAGCACGGAGCTGCAGCCAGACTCCAAACTGGTAAGTACTAGGGGTGGAGGAGGGGGGTTTGGGGGAGGGGACCATGGGGGGACACCTGCCAGTCCCCATCACCTGCCTGCTCCCTCAGCCCCTCCTGACCCCCACCCACTCCCCCAGCTCCCCCATGGCTGCCCCGCCTGCCCCAGCTCCTGGCCCTTTAAAGAAAAGCTCTGGAGCTCACAGAGTGCTGCTGGGTGGGGGGGGACGATCCCCACTGCTCTCCACTGCCCCATGCTGCATGGGGGCCTCTGGCATGAGCTCCTGTCCCCCCCCCCTCACTCCCCCAGCCCTCCCCATGGGTGCCCCACCTGGGTCAGCTCTGGCCCTTTAAGAAAAAAAACAACAGAGAAAAGCCCCAGGACTCACCACTCCTTCAGCAGCCTTGGGGCTTTGTGGGGCTTGTACAGAGCCCCCAACATGGTGGAGGGCAGTGGCGGGTAGTGGGGATGGCCCACCACCAGCAGGAAAAAAAGGTTTTGTCCATTTTTTTTTCTTAAAGCGCTGGAGCTGCAATGGGTGGGGCAGCCATGGGGGGGGTTGGGGAAGTGGGGGGGGGCCCAGAGCCCCCCCACATGTCATGGGGCAGTGGGGGGCAGTGGGGATCGCCACCTACCCAGCAGCACCCAGTGAATAGGGGCTTTTTTTTTTCCAAAAAGCCGGGAGCTGGGGCAGGTGGGACAGCCATTGCAGGGCTTGGGGGTATGGGCCTGGCTGATTCTGAGATTCTGAGATTTGGCAGCAGCTGAATCTCTGAATCAGATTCAGCTGAATTGATTTGGGGCACTGATTCAAATCACTGAATCAAATCACTGTCTCCTGAATCAGCCGAATCCAAATCTGAAGCAAATACTAGCCGCTTCGCACAGGCTTAGTACACACAGTCCATATACAGTAGTATATTACACATGCATGAGCCTGAATTGAAGGTACCTTGTTTATCCCACATATATTAAACACATAGGGCTAATTTTTAATTTATTTGGTATAAATCAGCATAGCGGCATTGATTTAAAAAGAACTGCTCGGGTTCATATTAGCTGAGGATCTTGCCCATACAAGTGTGTCTATCTAGGTTTTCATTAGGTTCCCCATCACCATGATATCGGAGCACCTGCCACGAGAAGTAAATACACAATTATCTCTCTCCAGAACTTCTGTCCAGTGAAAAGGCATTTTTATTGCTACCATCTGTGTCCTCCCTTCAAATCAGTTGTCAAATTATGGTTTTGAAAGGGGAAGAAAGAAAGAAAGCAAGAAAGAAAGTAACTGAAGTTTCATCTGACATGGAAATTAGAAGATTAATTAATAATTTTTCTCATGGGAGAGCAACGTGTGAAATTTTCAAACGCCATAAAAAACTTCCATGCATCACTTCCATTTTTATATTTATGCTGCTCTTCTATTTCTCAAGCAGGAGCCTATAAATGTATTTACCACTAGACAGATTCAGGGTAGGTTGATTGGGGTCAAATTCAGCTTTCAGCAGCATTTTTTGAGCAGTCCCATGAATCCTCCTGAGGTCTCAGTGGTACAGAAGAAGAGATAAAACAGGGGACTTCAGCGAACAGTTAATTGGATTACACTTTGGCTTCAATTTATAAGCTCCAACAGAAAATAGAGAAATGTAAATGCCATAGAAGTTTGTAACCTTTAAAATATAAGCATGCTGAAAAAGAAGAGTACCCATCCAACATCCCTCATCAGTTTGGTTATACTTCAGTGATTTCATTAAAAGGAAGTGTAGTCCTAAGGCTTCTTGACCTTGAGAGAGAGGTGAGAAAATTAAATGCTCTGTTTGAGCAGTGCTAGGAGCTAGATCCAAAAACTGACTTTAGCACTACAGGGCAGAGCAGTACCACCTGGAATTGAATGGAATACAGATCTCTGAATTGGGTGCCCTATCCAATCCATAGGGAGAGTTAGATGCTTTAGCATGGGATTTATAAAAGCCCATATGCTGAGCTGGAAGCTGCTTAAAGGTAGGATGTAGACCAGGAAGCTGCCTAGAATCATCTAGAGAAAACAATGCTGAGGATGTATACACTTTAAACTTTGTCCCTTTCTGGAACTTACTAAAGGGTGTTGAAAGTGAGAAGTGACTTTGTCCTGATAGGAGTAACAAGACCCGCACCCTCACCTGAAGGTGGGTACATATACCCTTTCTTTCAAAAATGTATCAGGGGTCACACTCTTCTTTCAAAATTTAAGGGAGAGAGGTCTTTTTTATATCATAACTCTGTGTTTAAAGCACTCACCCAGGATCAGGTTTAGTTCCCTTTCCCGTGGCCACGTCTACATGCAATGAATGCAACTGAATAAACTCTGGTGCATATCGTGCTGGAGTTTATTGCTCCCAGGTGCCATGTTTATACATGTGCCTGGGACCATACCACATTGAGCCAGGTTGGAGCAGCCCCAGCTGGCAAGGAGCCTTTGGCGGGGTGTGGGGGGCTCAGCCTGCCAGACTGAGATTGCTCTGACCCCACCACACATGCTGCAGAAGGGCTGGGTGGGGCAAGAGGGTGCTTCAGTGCAGGGGCTACCTGGTAGGCAGCCCCTGCACTGAAGCACCTTCGTACGCCAGCCAGCCCCAATTACCATCTACACATGCATTTCAGCGCGTGTAATTACTCTGCTGTAGGATAGTCCTTTTCCCAGACAATACTATCTTACAGCAGAATTAACTAATTTACTGCATCCTAATATGGGCACACGTGTAGATGCTGAGCTAAATAGGCATTTCCGTAGTACACATCTCAATGTACATGCACGTATTTTTGTTTGTGTATATTTATGTTTGAGCATATTTAAAACCACATCTTCCACTTCCATAGAGTGCTCTGCCCAACAGCCTGTAGACTATTCTAGGTAAGGTGACTCTCCACACTTCCTGTTCAAGATATTACACTATGTAGCAGTGTTCCAAGACTCATTGGAACAGAAAGAGACGGCCTCTTGATTATGTAGCTTACTCCTGAGGACACCCACTTGGGAGAGGGGAATCTGAGGTGACATTGGATACTTCGATAGCTGTTCATTTATTTATTTTCAATTATATGATCCTTGGATCAAGGTCAGAAGCCCATGACTTTTGTGCACAGTTGAATGCCCTAGCTAGTAGACTAGAGTCATCTTGACTTTCATACCTGTTGTTTCTGACCTAATGCCTCTTGAATTGTCTTTTGCACAGTAGAACAGCTTCAACAGTAGGAGTAGAATTTGCTACCTCCCCAAGCAGTGCTCTACTGGGAGGTCAGAGAAGTAGTTTTGAAATCCTATAGAAATAGGAAATTCATCTGTGTTGGAGTGAGTGTTCTACACTGAACTACTACATAAATAGACAACAGTACTGGCATCAGTACCAGCTCATTTTGAAAAGAAATAGCATTGAATTTTGTGTAGAGACTTGTCTGTGTATTCTGAGGAGACCTATAGAACCAAGCCCTTCAGGAGAGGTAGGTAGAGAAACGCCTGCATACAGATCCTGATTGAGCTTAGCTGTGAGATAGGAGCTAGGGCCCTGCTGAGCATTATGAAAATGGAGGGTTGTTTTAGGCCCAGGTAGAACTTTAGGCACCTGAGGAACTGCAGCATTGAAAACTGAATTGCCTACAGAGTTTAGTTTTACAATCATAGGTCTAATTCTGCCAAAATCCAACTTTAGATGCTTATATAATCTTCTGGATGTAGGCCTAAACCCAAAAGAAGTTGAACATCTCTCTTTGGACCCAAGTAATGGGTTCATTCTTGCATCCAGTTTTCATATGAGTATTTTTACTCCATTAAGTTGAATAGTTTTATAATATGATATCTCCTTCACAATCCCACATTGTGCTGAAGGTACACACAGGATGACAGTGATTAGTCTGGGTCAGCCAATCAGGGCTGCCTTGTGCACTGCTGCCATTCTACTTCAGGCAGAATGAGGGAGCATGCAGAGCATTCTCAGATGTGTCCACAGGAGGCCCCTGGCTGCACAATATCAGCACTGCAAGTTCTCTGTTCCTCAAGGGCTTAGCACTCTGATGTCTCTTTGCACATATCAGGGTAAACTTTTAGACCAGGAGAACAAACCTAGAAATATTCTCTCAGATCATTTGACCATGTGTATGTAGCCTAAAATTAATTTTGAAATCCCTAGAGATTTGTAGCCATTGTTTAGGCTTTGCAAAAATGATGTGGAGTTTTCTATGAGATTTGAAACCATGTTTTGAAAACAAGGAATATAAAACCATCTAAAAATGCATTCCAAATCACCCTTAAAAACACATGGCACATAACATATTCTAACATAAAATTCAAATTTGGTAGAAGGCATGACAATACTATGGTAGAAAATTGAAGCTCTACTTGGATAAATTGATGAAATATATGGAAGTCCTTCAATATTTTTATCAGTCAGTGAACTTTTCAAATTTCTCTCAATAGTAACATGACCTTTTTCAACAATAGTTTGGTTATCTTTGAGTTTTTATATAGTGATTCAGTAGGTACTGTTTAACACTCTAGGGCACTTTCTTATGTAATTCAAAACCTTTTTATAAACCCGTACTTAGTTTACTAAATACAATATTTTAAAATACTGACACTTCTTCAGGCAGAATATATTTCCACTTGGACCCAGGACTTTCCTGTTGGTTTAAAGTATCATCTATAAAACCTACTTAAAAGCCATTAAAAATCATTAATGCTGTTCTAAATACAAGCATTATATACTACCTATGCAGCATTTTTACACTCTGCATAATGTATTAAATCTACAAAGGTTGGTTGCAAGTCAAATACTTCTAAATCTAGGAAGTGCCAGTATTATGGGTACCCACACAACTTCAGTTCAACCTGTTTGTGTGTATGCATCATGACACAATTTTTATAACATGACCACACTCTATTTTTCCATAGAAACCCCGCAATATTCTGTGAACAGGAATTTACTAGATAGTTATTTTTATTGTCTTTCACTGAGTGACTCTATGCCTTATTTAACATCTGTTACTCAAACCTGCACTAAATATAACATTATTAAGTTCCTCCTGGGTGTTTTATGTTGATCTCATCATAGGATCCAAATTCTTCACAGACATTCATGAATTGAATTCATCACACTGGGTTTACTTAATCTTGGGAGATTAGGTGGCATTATTATTCTCAGATTACACCCAGAGAACTGAGGATCAGGAGAGTGCTTAAGGCCAAAACTGTTACTCATTTTGACTGCCTAGCTTCAAGCTTTGGGTGTTTCATTTTTCATTCTTCATGGAATGAATCAGGAATCACTTACTGTATCATAATGCATATACCCAAAGGGTCTGAATTAAGATCTCACAGATTAATTCTGAGATTTCCTAATATCTGAGTTCTTGACTCAAACCTATTAATTTTACAAACACCATTAAGTATCCTGGGGCAGTTGTTAAAAATGAAGTCAGAGCAAGTGTACCATTGGACTGCTTCAGGAACATGTACCAAGGTAGATCCAACAGATCCATGAGAACATTAGTTGAAGAGGAAAAACTTCTAGGATTTGTAGGAATGTAATTACAGTGTATCGGAGCTGACTTGATAAATTGAGTCTGCTGGATCATGCTAATTAGTGCTTTCCAGCAGCCTCCACATCTTGTGTATCAGTATCACTGGGGTTCAAAATGGTGGTGGGGACACTTTAATTAAAGCTTGTTTGATGAGCACAGGGGTGGGGGCACTGATACATGAGATGCTGTTGTGCTCTAATTAAAATGGCTCTCTGAGCCACTTTAGTTAAAGTGCCCTCCCTGCCACTGGAGCATGTGTGATAATGGTCATAATGATTGGCTTAGGATAGATAGACATAGCTGAGAATTTTTAGTACTCTAAGCAGCATTTGATAATCTGAGATGCATTCACCTAAAACTTGGACAAAATTGGGTGGCTTATCAGAAAGTTGGAAAAGACACATCCTTGACACTAGGGCAACTGTTTTACTCTGAAGTAGGGAGGCTCTTGAGATCCCTAATGACATGGAAGGAAGATTTTTTTTAACAAGACCAGAGATCAAGCAGGGGAAATTTACGCCTGAATGCTTAAATACTGATAAAGTTATAAGGAAATGAAAAAAATGGAAAGCGCAGGGGCAACCTTAGTTATAGGTGGTATCAACAGTCTCCCCCTATAATACATACATCTATCTGGACTATATACATACACACATGTGCATGCACACAAGCACAGGTGAAGATGACAAACTGAAAAGCAGAAGATAGAGCAAGGTGGCTTCTTAATGCCTAATTGGTTCAAAGGCACAACCTTTTGAAGGCAGCAACCTACTTCAACAAATACCATTTGAGTAGCAACCAATTGCAAAGCAGCGGGCTCATCTACACGTGAGGCAATGTAGCATCGGTGGGCAAAAACTATGATGCGGCACTTATATCACTGTGGCGACACGCTCCCTCAGTATAGTGCATCACTACGGCAATGTAGGTGCTAAAAATAACTGCGCCATGTGGACAGCGCAGTACAGGCTGTTACTGTGCTGCAGCAGCATGTGTAGATGTGCTCACTAAGATGCACTGACCATGTACTTTTGACTGCCTCCGCTGTTCTCTGATTAATGAGAAATATCTTATTCTAATGGATTTGTTACACCTTACACTTTGAGCAGCACAAATGTTGATCAGTGTTAGTGCTATCTCAAGTTTGGAAGAGTCACACTTCAGACCAGCAGGGGCCTGGAAGACTGAAATAAAAGAATCCCACTTCCCTCCCCCATTCTGGGCTTCCACTCTGCTACCAGGGTTCCCCCAGTTCGCCCCCCATCATTGGGGCTCCCCACCCCCATGTTCCTGGGGTTCCCCTTGCCTCCTGCCTCCCCTCTGTCCCCAGAGCATTACTTACTTGTGAGTGCCTGTACTTTTCCAAAGGAACAAGCAGGGAAAGATTAACTTGCCTATCTAGCTGCCACTGCTGCTGGGCTGCTGCTATTCTGGCCCAGAGAGCAGCAGTGGCGGCAGCGGTCAGGCAGGTGAATTAACCCTTGCTTGCCCACTTTCCTGGGACAGACAGCATGTGCCGCCACAAGTAAGAAGGGGAAAGGTACAGGGGGGCAGTGAATGGGGATAAGGGGTACTGGGGGGTAGTGGGTCTGATTTGGGCCAGCAGAGGATGGGGGAAGGTGGGGTCTTCACACTAAGGTGTAGCCTAGAGTGGCTTCACCTCAGCATAACATGAGCTGGGTGGCATGCATCAAAGATAATCCTGCCCTGGGGTTGCATAACTTTAAGCCACATAATGAGTGCTTAAAGCTATCTTCAGGTATTAATATGCAGGCAATCCAGGGATTAAGAGCTCCAGAAGTGGCCCAAATTTACCATGAAATAATAATACTCCAAGTTTCTGAGCAGTTTCCAGTAACTGTCATTCTTTTATAGTGGTTTGCCAGAATTTTTTTTTAAATACTTCTCTTTTAAATTTGGCCTTGTCCCCACAAAAAAAAATCACAGCTATTATTATTAGTCCACTGAAGTCTATTATGAATTTCCCATTGACTTCAATAGAGCAGGATCAAGCCCTGGATAAGAAAGCATGAGAACAGGAATGTATACCTAGTTTTGCCATAGAGTGAACTTTTTGACCTTGAGTAAGGCATTTAACCTCCCAGCCCCACCTACCAGGAGGCCAGATAAATCCATTATTGTTTGTGAGACATTCTGATAACTTGATGATATGTTTTCCATAACAGCCAATAACGAAATCAAAATGAAAAATTTCCTGCATGAGCTCTGCTGTCTTTTGGCCTTGCGGTGCTGGACATGTCAACTTTATCCCACTGGAAGGAGAGATATTGATATTCTCAGAGGGACAAAGCTCTTCCTTCTGGCCTTAGAAAACCCTGAGAATTAGTCTGCAAAAATTCTCTCTTCCTTTACAATAAGTGGTGGCATTATACACTGGGTACATCACAGAGCAAAATTAATGTTTGACAGTGCTGCTGTTAAACACTTAGTTTTAAATTTTGATTAAAGTTATAAAAGGAGCAATAAAAATTATACAGTTAAACATCAGCTTGATTCTGTGATAAAGACATCAACATGAATAACTAATTCTACATACATCATGGAGGGTTTAAAAAAGCAGCTAATTTCAGTACACTGTGGAATTTTATCTTTTGGGACTGTATCTTTTCTTAGCATTCTAGACACTGTACTTATCTGATATAATCTTGCCTTATTTTTCTCACCCCATCTACTGAAATCTTTGGGGTTCCAAAGATTAATTTACCCTCATTACAAGTGGGTTCATTTACGTTCATCACCAATTAATCCAATTGCAGGTGCTGGTTGTTTTAGTTTCCTCTTAATCAGCTCATTTGGATCGTGTTTTCATCCACATTTTTATCACTTTCATTGCTCAGGAAGGAGGCAGCTGAAATTCAGTGAAAGCTCAGTTTCACCAGCTAAATTCACTCAGAATTAAGTTGTCATCAAGATTAAGTTGCTGAAAACTGGGTGCTGGTTTTACTCCCTCATATTGACCTAAGCATTTGCACAGGTCATTAAGCTGACAGATTTTGAGTACCACTGGGAGCTTGTACACTTGATGCCATTCATATGTACATATAACAAAAATGCTACTTGGTATGGCTTAATGGCGTCACACTATACACGTTCAAGAGTTTGGGGGGTTTTAAATGACTTTGCAAAATTGCAAATGAAACTACATCTGGCTGTAGTTTAGTTTGCAACAATGTGTTGCAGCTGTCAGGTCTGAGGTGGGCAGGCTCCTCTGAAAAAAGGATCGGGCCCCTCACTGGTTCTGCCTTTAGCAGACGCCTGCTGGAAGTAGAAGCGGCGAGAGGCCCGATCCTTTTTTTTTTTTCAGTGGAGCCTGGCCACCTCTCCTGCAGCTGGTGGGAAAGCTGCTAGCAGGCTGAATGGCCCCTGAACTGCAGGGGGCCCAGGCCTTCTCTCCATAGCATTGGGGCCCACTGGGGCTGTCTGAATGGGCTGCTAGCAGGCTGGGTGCTGCCCCCGCTCAGAGGCAGTACCCAGCCTGATCCAACTCTTCTCCAACCCCAAGTTGGCTGAGGTAGCACCCAGCCCACTGGCAGCCCACCTGTGCAGCCCCAGAGGGCACCACTATTGTGAAGGGAAGGACTAGGGTCCCCTGCAGCTCAGGGACTACTCAGCCTGCTGACAGCTTGCCCCGCAACTGCGGGCAGGCTCCAAAAAAAGAAAAGAAAAATGGATCAGGCCCCTCATAGGTTCATAGATTCATAGATGTAGGGTTGGAAGGGACCTCAGCAGATCATCAAGTCTGACCCCCTACCCTAGGCAGGAATGAATACTGGGCTCATATGACCCCTGGTAAATTTAAGCTCATATGACCCCAGCTAGGTAATTATCAAGCCTCCTTTTAAAGACCCCTAAGGTAGGAGCCAGCACCACTTCCCTTGGAAGCTGGTTCCAGATCCTGGCCACCCTGACTGAAGTAGTGCCTCCTGATGTCTAGCCTGAGCCTACTCTCGATCAACTTGTGGCCATTATTCCTTGCTACTCCGGGAGTTGCTTGGGGGAACAGGGTCTCACCCATTCTCCTCTGGTCCCCCCTGGTAAGTTTAAAGATGGCCGCTAGATCCCCTCTCAGCCTTCTCTTGTGAAGGATGAACAGGTTCAGGTCCTGTAGTCTCTCCTCGTAGGGTCTGCTCTGCTGCCCCCTGATCATGTGAGTGGCCCTCCTCTGAACCCTCTCGATGCTGTCCACATCCCTCCTGAAGTGTGGCATCCAGAACTGGATGCAGTACTCCAACTGTAGCCTGACCAGTGTCGCATAGAGGGGGAGGATCACCTCCTTGGACCTGCTCATGATGCATCTGTGGATACATGACAAGGTGCAGTTAGCCTTCCTGACCGTGTCCTCGCCTTGGTGGCCCATGTTCAGTTTAGAATCAATAATGACTCCAAGATCTCTTTCTGCCACTGTACTTTCGAGAAGGGAGTTGCACAGCCTATAGGTATGCTGCTGGTTCTTTCTTCCTACGTGCAGTACCCTGCACTTGTCTGTATTGAATCCCATCCTATTCATATTTGTCCACCCCTGTAATCTGTCCAGGTCCAGTTGTATCCTGTCCCTCCCTTCTAGCGTGCCCACCTCGCCCCAGATCTTGGTGTCATCAGTGAATTTGAACAGGGTGCTTTTCATCCCCTCGTCCAAGTCACTAATAAAGAAATTGAACAGTATGGGCCCAAGGACTGAGCCATGGGGGACTCCACTGCTCACATCCCTCCAGGTCAAATATGACCCATTCACCACCACTCTCTGGGTGCAGCCCCCTAGCCAATTTGCGACCCATCTGACTGTGTAGGCATCAATGCCACAGTCACCTAGGTTTTTAATGAGAATTGGGTGGGAGACAGTGTCGAAGGCCTTCCTGAAGTCCAGAAAGACTACATCCACTGCGACACCTGTGTCTAATGATTTTGTGACCTGATTGTAGAAGGCAATCGGGTTGGTCTGACAGGACCTGCCCCTAATGAACCCATGCTGGTTGCCCTTGAGCAACATCCCCCCTGCTGGTCCCTCACAGATGTGCTCCTGGATAATTTTCTCAAAGAGCTTCCCCAGGACTGAAGTAAGACTAATGAGCCTATAGTTGCCTGGGTCCTCCTTCCTCCCTTTTTCTGAAATGGGGACCACAATGGCCTTCTTCCAGTCATCTGGCTTCTGGCCAGAGCACCACGAGTGCTTGTAAAGCCATGCCAGGTGCCCTGCGATGACCCCTGCCAATTCCCTCAGCACCCTGGGGTGGAAAGCATCTGGACCTGTTGATTTGAACACGTCCAGCCCCTCCAGATGTTCCCTAACTTGGTCCTCCCTGACCCTAGGCCGGGTGGAGTCTCTCCCAAGTCCATCCTGAATCTCAGTGGGGGAGATGTCCCGGTCCCTGATCAGATAAATGGAGGCAAAGAATTTGTTAAAAAGGTCTGCTTTTTCATCTGGTGCAACCACCAGCTTGCCAAGCATATCCTGCAGGGGCCCCATGTTGCCTGGTGCCTTCTTTTTATTCCCTATGTATTTAAAAAAGGACTCTTTGTTCCCCTTGATCCTTGTTGCTAGCTCTATTCTGTCTCCACCTTAGCCTTCCTACCAGCCTCCCTACAGACTCGAGCGATGGAGGTATAATCCCCTTTGGTGATAGCCTCTCCCTTCCACTGTATGTACACCTCCTTTTTAGCTTTCAGGAATTCCTGAATGCCTTTGGTGAGCCAAGGGGGCTTTTGAGCACTCTTGCTCCCTTTGACTCGTGTTGGGATTGTCACCCCTTGGGCTCGGAGGATCGTCTCCTTAAGGAACAGCCACTCGTCTTGGACACCTAGTTCCCCTACTCTCTGGGACCACAATGCCTCTCCTACCAATCTCCTCAACTCATTGAAGTCAGCCTTTTTGAAGTCAAGGGCTACTGCCTTGCTGCAGGCCCTTGATACCTTGTGCTGGATGGTAAATTCCAGTAGGCGATGATTGCTATCGCCCAGGTGGTCGAGAACCTGGAGTCCCCTCACCAGGTTGTCGCCTGTGGCCAGGACCAGGTTCAGCAGGGCATTCCCCCTAGTGGGACTATGCACCTCCTGGGTTAGGTGGAGGTCTCATATCTCAGCAAGGAACCTACTTGAGTGGTCAGACCTGGCTGACTGCTCCTCCCAGCAAATGTCCAGGTAGTTTAGATCACCCATGACAACCACATCCCTTGATTTAACTGCCTCCGCGAGCTAACCTGAGAATTCCCGGTCCAGCTCTTCCCCCTGTTTGGGTGGTCTGTAGTAGACCCCCACTGTTAAGTCCCTTTCCCCGCGACCCCCTTGTATGCTGACCAGGAGCACTTCAGTCTGCCCCTCCTCTGACCCCATCCTGTTAGTTGAGGATGTGTATTGCTCTTTGACGTAAAGCGCCACACCCCCACCTTTCCTCCCCGTTCTGTCCTGCCTGTACAGATTATAGCCCCTAATGTTTATCGCCCATTGTGGGTTGAATCCCACCAGGTTTCAGTGAGCCCTACTATGTCTGGGTTTGCGCTAGCTATCCAGAGGGTGAGTTCCTCCTGCTTATTTCCCATACTTTGAGCATTAGTGTAAAGGCATTTAAGACCTCCTATCAGTGCATGCACCCCCCTGCCCCCGATTCCTAGGACTATCCGGACCCTTGTCACTTACCTGGGTACTTCTTGTGCCCATCACCTGTCTTGGCTGGGAGGTGTCCTCATGTCCTCCTGTGGCCCCATCCCCTGGTGAAGCTAGTTTAAAGCACGCCATGTGAGATCAGCCAACCTGGAAGAAAATAAATGTTTGCCTTTAGGGGAGAGGTGAAGCCCATCCCACCCGAGCATGTCCCCTGCACAAAAATGCAGGTCATTGTCCAGGAACCCAAGGCCTGCCTGATAGCATCAACTCCGAAGCTGCTGGTTGACCTCACTGATGCAGGCCCCATGTCACCATCCACATCTACTTACTGGGAAAATAGAGGAGAATAGCACCTGTGCCATCGTGTCCTTGAGCTTGGCCCCCAAGGCCTTGTAGTCCTTCATGATGCAGTCTGGTTTGCTCCTGTCTGCGTCATTCATTCTCACGTGGATTAGAACCATGGGGTACTGGTCTGAGGGTCGAATGAAGGCCAGGATCCACTCTGTGACATCCTGAATCTGAGCCCCAGGCAGGTAACAGACCTCCTGTGGCATGGGGTCGGGTCAGCAGATGGAACCCTCCGTTCCCCTCAGGATGGAATCTCTGATGACAAGGACTCGGCATTTCTTCCTCCTGGTGCTGCCTCTCTGCGCAGTCTGTGTTGTACGTGGAGTGGCCCCATCCCCCCCAGAGACATCCTCTTCATCCTTCCCCTCCAAGGCTGCCAGAGCCTCGTATCTGTTCCCGAGTTGTACCTGGGGAGCCTCCACCACGTTAGTCTGAGCAGCCCTGGTTCTCGTTGGCACCTTCTCCCACTCCTCTGTTGTGTGTCTCTCCTGGGGTGTCTACTTAGGAAAAATGGCCCGGCAGTGAATGGAAATAGGTGTCAATCTCATCCTCTGCAGCCCTGATCCCCCATAGCCTGCTCACCTCAGCCTGGAGCTCCCCTACCTGCTCCTCCAGGGCCTGAAGGGAGCCTCCAGACCCCTCTCCCACCACTGGCCTCTGGGTCCCCACCAGGCCACCCTCACAGACAGGGGAGCAGGGGGCCGCCAACCCCACCATGAGCTCCATCTGGGTGGAGGCCTTAGAGGAGCCCAGCATAAGTGGTGCCACCAGGGCAGGACCCCTAGCAGCTCTGCTCCATGTCCTTACCATGTCCATGAAGTTGTGAGTCCTCCTCTCTCTCTCTCTCTCTCTTGCTGGAGGCTCCTTCCGGGTTACTGCTGCACACCCACCTTGTGCAAATGCCGGTGCACCCTTACAGAGCACACCTATTTGAACGCTCTGTTTGTGCACAGCTCAGGAGCATGGCTCCCTGCCAACTCAGTTAAGAGGGATCTGGAGGGCTCCCCCTCTGGAGCCTCTACAGCTGTGCCGGCTGTCCTGCCTCACTTACCTTTCAAGGATCCACTGCCACTGCCTCTGCCGCCACTGGTGAGTACAGGGGGCACATTTGTGCACACTCTGGACTTAAGCCCTCTGTAACGTGACAGAAAAATTGAAATGGTGAGTTTCAATTAAAAATCCACCATTTCAATTTAGATGGCATAGAATACAACCTTGGGGGTTAACCCCCCCATCATGAGTACAAGTGCCCATAGACCAGGATGAGTTGCTTGTTGTCTTGTCCCACATTTCTCTTCCTGACTTACCTGTATGGCTAGAAAAAAAAAAGAAACCCTCCTCCCCTGACAGTTTAATCACTGAGGGTTAATTTTCTGCCTCTACCTGTAGATTTGGATAGGCTAGATCTTGTGTGTTATTAAAGGATCCATTAAGTCATCTTGCATTTTTGGTAGAAATAGCAAAAGAAAGAAATGATTAGGCTAGGACTGTTTTTTCCTTCTGTATGCCTCAGGTTAACTTTAGGTTGCTGGTTTCCATAGTGAACCCATGGATCTGGGTTTTCTGTTCACCACAGAAAAATACTGATTTTTCTCCTTTAAAGGAGAAAAACACAGGAAACTGCAGGTCTCTCCTTGCAGGCTGGCAGACTTCCAGCCTGCAAGGGGATGTTTTGGGTTGGGGGGAGCGGGACACAGGTGGCAGCACGTGCATGTGTGTGCATGCACACGCAAATGTGGCCAGCAATACAGCCCTAGGCAGTGGTGGAGAGCAGCTTGCCCAGCTGCTTATTGGTAAGTCTAGGCAGGGGGAGCGGGTGCAGGGGGAGACTAGGGGGAAGTTTGAGGCCCCCCAGTGAGGGAAGAGGTGGGGCAGAGTTAGCGGCTGGTACTGGGGCTGGGATGGTGTGTGGGGCCCAGCGCCTTGGGCCAAGGTGGAAATGTGTGGCTGTAGGGCTCAACTGGAGAGTAGGAGGGAGCCATGGGGGCAGTGGGGCCTGGCTCTCTGCTGCTCCATGCATGCCTGGGGAGAGGAATATGGGGGGGCACATACCCCCCCCTAGATTTGTGTGCTGCTTGCTGCAGGGCTTAGGCCTTCCACCTTGCTGTCCTGTCTCTGGGGGTCTTTGCAGCCCAGCAGGTGGGACCTTGCACAGGAGGGTGTAGCAGGGTGGGGAAGTTTGGTGCCACCGTCATCGAGAACCCTATGCCAGCTGCACTGATATTATGAGGTGATCCCTGCCCACCTGGCAGCATGGGTGTGGGGGGGCACAACTCCATGCTGCCAGCCCCCCAGCAGCAGTGGCAGCAGCACTGAGTCTCTCCAACCTCCCATGTCAGGTCCCACCCATGGAGGCCCCCAGGAGGAGGGCAGCAGGGCAGGGAGCCTCAAGCCATAGTGGGCAGCCTGTATCCTCCCCTGCCCCTGTCCCCTGCTCCACTCTGGATGTGCCACCCATGGTTGGGGTAGGCTTTGTGCTCTGCTCAGTTGCAGCAAATTGGTGTTTGGGCACTGCTGGGCTGGGGGGGTCAGGGGGCTATGGGTCCTGACACTAGTCCCATAGCCCTGGCAGGGCAGGGGGGTGCAGGGTACTGTGGGTTGGGAGTGAGGGGCACTGGCAGTGCCAGGGGGGTATGGGTCAGGAGTGCGGAGTGCTGGCAGGGATGGGGGAGGCTTTGGCTTGGGAGTGAGGGGCACCGGTGTGGGCAAGGGCAGGACTCCAGCATATCAGGGCTGCTTAGCACTACAAAACAGCAGGGTGGGGACAGACAGTTGCACCTGGATCTGTGTCCTGGCAAGCAAAGGGGACAGAGGGAGCTTTGATTTTCTATGATAAGACAACCAAAATCCAATGTCAAAATATCTATATATTTAAATTTATTTTATTATAATGATTGAGGTACTCATAGTCTTTCAAACTGCTTGAAATTGTAAATGTATTAATAAAACATTGTGTTCAACTGATACCTATACATAAAGTGGGGTTTAATTTAAATCATGGAAAAACATGTATTTGGGGTTTTTTGATCAGAGAATTTGGGGTTTTTAAACAGAAAAAAACAGGATCCCTGGTGAGCACTAAACCTTGCCTACACCATACAGGAACCCTACTAGGAAATGCTGGTGTGAAGCACAACCTCCATCCCCCCTTGCTACCCCAAGAGGATGAAATGCAGCTGTCTTCCAAATGGCACGAGGTGCATACCAAATAAACTCCCCAAGAGACTGAGTTCACTGACATGCCCAGTGCTGCCCTTACAGGAGCCACATTACATCCCTTTGGCATGAGACCCTTTGATTGTGTAGACCTGCCCTGTGACTGCATCAAATCCTATGATCTGGAAAACAATGTACTGACATGCAAGGGCTACATCAACTATTTTTCAGGCAGAGTGGACTTTTTTTTAGTGTTGTCCCAGGGGTATGTGATGTGTTCCATGGACCCTAAGCTTTGTGACAGATTAAACTTGCTGATTGCTCCACTGGCTAAGCACTCCAGTTATCCATGCAAGCTGTGAATTCATGTAACAACATTTCAAGACATTTTCACATTGTTCTCAACTTGCAGCTGGATAAATGCTATTCAGAAACTCCAGTTGAGCTCTTCTCTTGTTGTCTTCGTATGAGTGGATACCAGATACTTTTTTATCAAGACTGTTTAGAAACAATTCTGGCCAGCAGTTTCATTTTAAAGCAGTCACCGAGAGGCAGATGGGTGTTAACATAGTGGGAATTAGCACTGGTCACAACTTGGCATTTCCATTCCAGAGGAACTATTAACACTTCAGGAAAAGTTTAATTTCTATTATGAGTGAAAATGAAAAATTGCAAAATTTCCCACAGAACAAAAAGAGCAAAATATTCATCTTGGAAAAATCAAAATGTTTCCATTTGACCTTTTCAAAATGAAAGGGGGAAGTGGTCTGCTCTTGGTCTGGGGTAGTCCCTGAGCCACTCCTACCATATTATGCGTAGCTGAAGAAATTCCTCAGAGCCAAGGGAGTCCTATAACATGGAAGGAGAAGACTGGGAAACTTGAGAGTGCTGATTTCAGCTTCAGATAGGGTTCCCAAACTCCTGACCTTGCAGTAGAGGGCACATCTACATGAGACGCGTTAATGCACATTAGCCTAGTTTACTGTGCATTATGTCTACACATGCATACCCTTACTACACAGCATTTGAAGGTATCAAATTTAGTCATGATTAGTTAATGCACAGTAATGCATATGTAGACATGACCCCACACTAACTTTAGTGCCAGGTCTGCCCAGACACTAGAAGGCCAGTGTAAGACCAACCCCAGGGCTCTTGCCTGGCTGCCTCTCCTGCTCCAAGGCTGGTCTGCTGTCTGGCAGCCCCTAGCTGCAAGGTATAAAAATCTACAACCACTTTGTGTGGTGGGTCATACATACCAGGGAGCCTGTTCTGTCTCCAGGAGCCCAGCAGGCCTCGTTTGCCCCCCTGGTCAGACCTCTGCTGGCCTGTTCCCTCTGCAGAGTTGCTGCTTGACCACAGGTGAGTGTTGCAAAGGGATGTGGCTTGCTGAACCCCTTGTCCAGTCCTGATAGCCCCCCAGGGCTGCTGCCTGGCTGTCTCTGGCAGCAGGGCCAGCAATTGCTCCCTGCTGCTGCTCACCCCCTAGTAGTGTCTCTTTGCAGGTGATATGGTGAAGTGCCTCTGCCAAACAGCTCCCAGTTCCTGGCCATGCACATCTGCTGAGCACTCCTGAGTGCTGTCCTGGGCTGGTCACACAGGAACAGCCACTCAGAGAGCTGGCATGGGATGCGAATGTCATCCTCCCCATTGACCCTCAGCCCCACCCATGTCTGCATACCCCTGACGACTGCTCAGACCCCCAACTGGACCTGGGAGGAGGTTGGCAAGCTTGTGGCATTCTGGGGCTGTGCTGACTTGCAGAGGCAGTTTGCCTGAAGTGGGTGTTCGCAAACCCACAGTTATGCGGCCCTGGTGGGCTGCATGTGCAAGTAAGGGCACTTCTGGTTGGCACAGCAACGCCACATTAAGGTCAAGGCCTTGTAGGCACAGTGGATGGCTGTGACCAACTACAATCATCGATCCAGTTGTGCCCATAAGACCATGGCCTTTATGAGGGAGTTGACCTGAATTTTGGTGCCACAGGACCCAGGCCACATTCCTGCAAGTGTCACCAGCAGGGGTGGCCTGGCTGAGTCCTCATCCTGCCCTAACTCCAGCGGTGACATGGCACCAGAGGGGGGCCCTCATGTCTTCACTGCCTCACTCTGCCCTCCTCCCCAGCTGCTGCATCCACTGGCAGCATGGGGAGCCCAGACCAGCAGCTGCCTTGCCCTTAGCTCAGCCCCAGAGCCCACCATGAGGAGCAGCTGGCCATGACACTGCCAGTCACCAGCAACACCAGCCCCTTCCCGGTGAGGGGGACCCTGGCGGGGGGTTGACCCACTGCACACTATGGGCTGAGTACACCAGTGCAGCTGGACACCCATCGCAGACAGGGAAGCCTGTGTTTAGCCACCAGCCTCACCACTCCCAGGTACATGGTAAGTCCCACACTGAAGAAGGAGACCTTCCCAGTCCCCGACCCTGCCTCTGTCCCTGGTCCCAGCCCCTGCCCCTGTCTCCAGCCCTGGCCCTGGCCCCAGCCCTAGCTCCTGCCTCTGCTCCCTGCCACTGGCTCACCACACTCCTCTGGCCCCAGGTTCCCCCCACTACAGCATGCAGGGAGGCAGAACACTGTTCAGAGCTTTATTCAGCAGCCCATGTCCCCGCAGCTGGGTGGGCACAGGCTTCTCACACCCTGACAAAGGCATTGATGCTGGCAGAGATGTTATCCTTGGCAGCGAGGGCCAGGGACATGTAGTGCTGCCACAGGTAGCCCTCCAGGTGGTAGTGGAGGTTGTGGGGCAGGCCCTGCTTGCCCCTTGCACTGTCGTAACTCAGGATCCCAAACCAGGAGTGCAGGTGTGCCCAGGGCACCAGGAGGATCATCATCAGCAGGGTGTAGTGGCTTGGGCACCCCTCAGCCTGCACAAACAACTCATCATGCACCACTCGGGGCACGTGCAGCAGGGACATACGCAGGATGCAGGGAGGGTGGGGGTGCAGCCAGCACCTTGCCCCAATTGCCCAGAAGCCCCGTGCTTCCCATTTATTTTGTAAGAAAATTTAATGTATCTAGTTCTAGGGCACTAACACACATGCAGGGAGCAGATTAATTAATCCAGTTTGCTGGAGCACATAAATTGATGCATTCTGGCAGCCTTGCATGTCATGTATATCAGTGGCGCAGTGCGCCTCTGTGCTGAGAAAATGGTGGTGGCACACTTTGAATTAAAACATGTTTGATGTGCTTTAATTCAGAGCACACTGCCACCATTTTCTCATTGTGGAGGTGCTCTGCCTCTACTGATCCATGCGCTCCCAATATGGTGTTGGGAGCTTTTAGTTAGCATGGCTTACTAATTAAACGTACATGACGCCACATCGGGAAAACATGTAAAAATGCTCCTAAAATGTAAATGCTGGCCATAAGTCTGCATATGCTTGTGGCCCCTTTGGGGGAAAGGAATATAATTCTGTGATATAAGGGGACATGATGTGCAAGAGGGGGATCAGTTGTTATACATTGAGACACTTTTAAAAAAGTTAGCTCCATGGGGACTAATTCATAAACTACAAGGTTTATGAAGCAGTAGAGAGATATTTCCCTCCCTCAAAACCCTTCACTATCTTCCTTGCTTGTATGCCTTGATCCATCTCCCAATAGTCAAAGGATTAGGAACTCAATTCAGTACTCATGGTGATCACAATGAGCAGGAGACATTGTCTACTGGAAAACAAAACATTTGATAAAGGAGTCAGCAGGATCATCTACATGAGATACTTACTGCACATTAACCTAGTAACACTGCACAGTAGCATGTCACAGCAAAAACCGTACAACTAGCCTACTGCACAGTGTTATTTGGCTAATGTGCAGTGTCACAAAATAACCGTGCACCTGTGTAACTACTCAGTAACTCTAGTTACTGAGCATTCAGTTAGTACTTCATTAAGGAATGCGCAGTGTGATGCTCCCAGTCTTAATTTATTAATATCTGCATATACATCTTCACGAGGATAAGCCAAACACTTCAAAAGGATGTGACTGGAATCAACAGCACTTCTTGACGACATAACAGCTTTCTATCTTCCATTCTATTAAATGACGTACAGTGATAGTGACAGATTTTATATTTATCTTGGAAGTTTTTGGTAGAGTTTTCAAAGAACACCCATCTGGTTGTTTTAACTGCAAATAAACAATTCATTCATCCAGTTGGTGATGACTCCATCTGCTATGTAAGATGGACCAGAGACTCCTTGAAATCCCACTGTGCTGATCAATAAATAGATGAATCAAAGTTCCAGCTACTCAGCTTGCTTGTTAAGAGTATGCCCTTCCTCCCAGTTATATTAGAGACCTTGTACTGCCAATAATCAAATTCAAAATGTGCCCTGTGTGTCTCATCCTGCATATGTAAGTAAATGTGCTACTCCAAGCATTAAATCTAATTGAGCTGGACTGATTATATTTCTGCATTCTAACCTGACACTCAAGCTACTTTGTGGACTAGACTTTTGGTGAGAGATACAAGGCCTTAAAAGCCAGCTTCACATTTAGCTGTCTAGAGTTAGGCTATGAACAAACATACCTTTTAAAGTAATTAAAAGGGGAAGGGAGCTGCTGATTGGAAGATGTATTGGCTAGTCCATTAATCTGTGTGATCCAGTTGTGATAAAGGTGCCATTTTTCAGCACAGAGGCACTGATTTACATGACGCTAGAGGTTGCTGTAGTGTGTTAGTTCTGCGCTCCAGCAGACTCAATTAATCAAGTCTGCTCCAACACACTGGATTTACAGCATATCCGAGAAGCCTTGGACAGTCCCATACACCAAGGGCTGTAGGAGCACTTGGTGTACGGGACATGTAGACTGACATTGATATATACTCTTCCCTTCCTCCTCCATAATATACAAAGAATAAACCCATTTTTAAATACCTACTATAACTATGCTTTTCTCTTCTCCAATTCAGGGCTCCAATGATGTTAACATGCATCCCCATTTAGCAAAAATAAAAATTTAAAAACAATTGCTGAGAGTATCTAAAAGATATAAAACTTGATCATGATTTCTTTGAAATCAATGGCACAACTTTTTTATTTCAACATTAGGGAATTAGGCTGGTGTTAAAAATTACTTTGGTAACTTTGGTAACTAAGACAGGAATCCTAGGCCCTTCCAACTCTAACCCAGGCTCAAAAATAATTCTAGGTTGGGGAGCCCTACCTCTGCTAAGTGCAAACAGACTAGAGAGCCCTGCCACCTGCAGCTTAATTCCTAGTCCTGGATGTCCTATCAGCTGCACCCCTAATTGTAGCTCTGTGACTCCTAATAACTGTAACCCTAAAATTAACCTTAACCATGTGAAGCCAGCAAGGAAAATCCTAAATTGAGACTGAGTTGACTTATCACCTCCACCTTTAAGTATATTTTTGGAACTCCTATAGTTGCAACCCTAATACTAAGGCAGGAACCCTCAAAATAATGCTAGCCAAGAGAGCTGTATCAGGCACAACCTTAACTACAGCTGGGGTAGCCTTATCTGCCCAACCCCTAACCTGAGTTTTGCAATTTTAAATAACAGTAATCCTAACCTTAACCCTAGTCCCATAAAACAATCAGCCACAATCCTAAATGTGGATTGAGTTGCCTTACCACATCCACCCCTAAGCCTTTCTGTTGGAGCCTGCAAATTTGTAACCCTAACCTTAAGGTGAGGCCCTCAGTCTTACCAGTCACAACCCTCACTACAGCCAAAGGGGCTCTATAACTCAAACCATAACCCAAACTCATTAAGTTCTAACAGTTGCAACCCTTGCCTAGCTTCTACTCTAATGCAAGCTAAGCAAGCAAGCGAGTCGTGCCAGCCAGAACCCTAACCCTACCCTGCAGCTATATACCAGTTCCATCCCTATATCTCACTCTGCAAGCTCTGGCACCTGCAATACTAAACCTAAGCACAAGCCTTAACAGCCCCAACTTCAAACATGGTATGGAGAGCCCTACCAAGAGCAACACAATTCTTAGCTCAGGGTGCTGTATCCACTTCACCCTTGACCCTAGATCTCTGGTTCCTAATAACTGTAATCCTAACCAAATCTGAACCTTAGCCTCATTAACCAGGTAGCTGCCTGGCACTCCAAATTGAGACTGGCTTACCTTAATATCTATCCCGCAACCCTATTTTTGGAGCCCTTGTTGTTAAACTCTAACATCATAGATTCATAGATGTTAGGGTCGGAAGGGACCTCAATAGATCATTGAGTCCGACCCCCTGCATAGGCAGGAAAGAGTGCTGGGTCTAGATGACCCCAGCTAGATGCATATCCAACCTCCTCTTGAAGACCCCCAGGGTAGGGGAGAGCACCACCTCCCTTGGGAGCCCATTCCAGACCCTGGCCACTCGAACTGTGAAGAAGTTCTTCCTAATGTCCAATCTAAATCTGCTCTCTGCTAGCTTGTGGCCATTATTTCTTGCAACCCCCGGGGGCGCCTTGGTGAATAAAACCTCACCAATTCCCTTCTGTGCCCCCGTGATGAACTTATAGGCAGCCACAAGGTCGCCTCTCAACCTTCTCTTGCGGAGGCTGAAAAGGTCCAGGTTCTCTAGACTCTCCTCGTAGGGCTTGGCCTGCAAGCCCTTAACCATACGAGTGGCCCTTCTCTGGACCCTCTCCAGGTTATCCACATCCCTCTTGAAGTGCGGTGCCCAGAATTGCACGCAGCGGTCTGACCAGCGCCTGATAGAGGGGAAGTATCACCTCTTTGGATCTATTCGTCATGCATCTGCTGATGCACGATAAAGTGCCATTAGCTTTTCTGATGGCTTTGTCACACTGCCGACTCATGTTCATCTTGGAGTCCACTAGAACTCCAAGATCCCTTTCCGCTTCTGTGCCACCCAGTAGGTTATTTCCTAGGCAGTAGGTATGCTGGACATTTTTCCTCCCTAGGTGCAGCACTTTGCATTTCTCCTTGTTGAATTGTATTCTGTTGTTTTCTGCCCATATGTCCAACCTACCCAGGTCTGCTTGCAGCTGTTCCCTGCCCTCCGGAGTGTCCACTTCTCCCCACAGTTTTGTGTCATCCGCAAACTTGGACAGAGTACACTTCACTCCCTCGTCCAAGTCGCTGATGAAGACATTGAAGAGTATCAGTCCAAGGACCAAGCCCTGCGGGACCCCACTGCCCACACCCTTCCAGATCGAAACCGACCCATCCACCATGACTCTCTGGGTGCGACCCTCTAGCCAATTCACCACCCACCGGACTGTATAGTCATCCAAGTCACAGCCTCTTAACTTGTTCACCAGTATGGGGTGGGATACCGTATCAAAGGCCTTCCTGAAGTCTAAGTATACAACATCCACCCCTACTCCTGTGTCCAGGCGTTTTGTAACCTGGTCATAAAAAGAGACTAGATTAGTCAGGCATGATCTACCTGCTACAAACCCATGCTGGTTTCCCCTCAGCACAATTTGTCCTGCTGGGCTCTCGCAAATGTGAGCCTTGATAATTTTTTCAAAGACTTTGCCAAGGATGGAGGTGAGACTGACTGGCCTATAGTTGCCTGGGTCCTCCTTCCTCCCCTTCTTGAAAATAGGGACCACATTGGCCCTTTTCCAGTCCTCCGGGACCTGGCCCATGCGCCATGAGCGTTCAAATATTCCCGCCAGTGGCTGTGCAATGACGTCGGCCGGTGCCTTCAGTACCCTCGGATGGAGCTCATCCAGGCCTGCCAACTTAAAGGCATCCAGTTCCTCCAAGTGACTCTGCACCATCTCAGGGTCTACGCATGGTAGTCTAGTGCCTTGCAAGGCAGACCTCAGGCATCCTCAGCAGCATAACCCCAGCTGGGAGAGCCTTACCAACCAAAACGCTAACTATCAGCAGGGGTGTTCTGTAGCCCACACCCAAACTCTGCAAGCCCTAGCAATGGCAACCTGATCCAAACTTATCCCAAGCCCAGAGAGTCCTGACAGGTATAACTAATCCTAACTTGTATTTCCCTACTAATTGTACCCCATTCTCTAATTCTCCAGGCTCTTGCAGCTACAATCCCTAGCCATAACTCTAACCCTAGGCTGGTAACACTAGCCCTACCAGCCCCATCTGCAAACATAGCAGGAAGAGGCACAGCTCAATTACAAGCTAATCAGTTCCATGTAGACAGGAGTCATGTTTAGTTCTTTCAAGCAGTGGGCAACCGTAGATCCTCTGGATCATGGTGTATGCATTAGGGCTGTACAAAACGGCACTGTTCCATTTCAACTTGTGTTTCGAGGTTTCACCAAAACAGTGTTTCACTTTGAATTTTGTTTTGATTTGAAACTGCTGTTCTGTTTTGTTTCATCAAAACAGTGATGCTGTTTCAACGTTGTTTCGACATAGGCTATAATGGGGAAGATTGAAACAGCCTCTCTCATCCAGCAGGTGGATGGGGGCCCACAAGCCTGGGAGGGCTGCAGGCATTGTGTCAGTCCTCCTGGGGTTGTGGGCCCCCGATCTGCCTGCCAGATGAGTGAGGGAAGCCGGATACTGCAGCCTGGGACTGGGGAGCTGGGGAAGGGACTGAGTCCAATTGCTTAGTTTCCCTCCCCAGCCCTATGATCAGGCTGGGGAAGGCAACTCAGCCTAGCTGAACTGAGTTCTCCTCCATAGTGCTACGATCTGGCTAGGGAAAGGAACTCAGCCCATCTGAGCTGAGTTCCTGTCCCCAGTGCTACAATCAAGTTGGGGAAAGGAATTATGTGATCCGTAGGGCTGGGGAGGGGAACTGAGTGATCTGGCTCAGTTCCCTTCCCCAGCCCAATCACAGCACTGGGGAAGGGAATTGAGCCTGATGAGAATGCAAGGAGTGAAGTTAAAATATATATATTATTTCACTTCACTTCCTGAATTCTCATTGCAGCTTTATTGTAAAGAATCTAGTTTGTCCTGGGTATGACTGTAAACTATATATATAGTGTGTGTGTGTATGTATATATTACACACACACACACACACACACACACACACACACACACACACACACACACACACTCTATACAAAACATTTCAATAAACTTTCTGTGACTTGCATATTACTGTAATTTTTTTTACAAAATGAGACTATTAGGCTGTCATCTTGTATGTACACTCCTATTTTGTAAAAGAACTTTAGTTTGAATAATACTGTATTATTTCTTTAGGAAAGCTTTAGAAAAGGTAGATGCCATGTTTTTTTCATTTTGTTGTTTTTTAATATTAGACACATCTACCATTTTAAGCTGTGCTTTACAAAGTTGCTTAGGACAAAGAGATAGTAATGAAAACACATTCTAAATACATTTTCCTTAGAAAAAATAGTTTGGAAAAAGAATTATTTACTTTTTAATAGGTTTGGCTTAATATTTAGCTCAAATTAATGATTTTATATAATTACTTAGTTCAACTATGTAGTTCCTTGATCTTCAGTTAAACTTTTAAGGTGTTTTCTGTCATGACCCAAAGGGTATGATTTTGTGTGTGCTTTGGCACTGTAGAATTATTTCCCGCCACATGGAGCTTTCTTTGCACGGTGCAATTCTCAGTTGCATAGAGAAAACCCCGGTGCAAAGGAGTTCCCACCACCCATATGTAGATGTGTTTCCCACTATTGGCTGTTTCTAAATTATACCCATGTGGCGGCTAGCGATTGGCTTGCTAGCCGTATAAGAAGCTTGAGCAGTTTCTGCCCAAGTTGGAGGACTTCACATCCATCTCGTGAAGAACTCCAAGCATGCTGTGGAGCCTAACAAACTCCGCGTGTGCCTTAGAGCAGGATACAGGGGCCTGATCAACCTGTAGCCTCTCCCTGTCACCGCATGATCCCTCGACGTACCCTACCCTGCGCGCTCGTGGAGAGTCACCTTTCGGACTCTCATTTTGGTCGTTCTACAGAGCCTAGCAAACTCCGTGAGTGGTATCCAGAGCTCTGTTCATGTTCGTTTAGCGGAGCCTAGCAAACTCCGCTCGTGTGTCTTCGGTGGAGCCTAGCAAACTCCGCTTGTGTTTGTCTGTAACTGCAACTCAAGAAAGTTTTTCCTGCCTGCACCGCGACCACCTACGGTGTAAGTAAAACAATCTTTAATCAACCTCTATGCTTCAGTGCCTAATTCTAGTTCGCCGTGCCAACCTTTTCCCCGGCCCACATGCCCAGGCTGCTGGCCACAGCCCCTCAGCCGCGACATTTTCAATTATTGTTTTTCTTTTGGCAAATTATAAAGATGTAAGTATTTTTTGGCTTTAAGAGCTAGCAGAATGACTGTCAAATTGAGTTCATGTGAAGATGTATTACTTATGGGCATATACAACAAGCCAGATTTGCCTTTATGGCTCTATTTTGAACAATGTGTATTCATTAACAATGCAGGGTTGGAAAAATTTCATTTAACATATTGTTCCATGCTGAGGAGAGACTAAACAAAACATATTCATATTATTCAAATAGCAGATGAGATAGGAAATGAGTCAGCTGAACATTATCAATGTTTCATTTATATTAAGTAGAGGCAAGTGAAGTTTCCTGTGACTGCATACGTGAACTGAAGTAGGTATGGTGTCCATGCTTATGTTTAGAATAGAATAGTCTGCTGAGTGGCAGGATTTTTTTTTTTTTTTTTTAAAGAAGTAGTAAACTCTCATGGAATTGATTCATGCTTTTTTTCTGCTCTTTCCTTCCCCGGCCCCACAAAGCAATCCCTAAGTAATAAGATTAAGTGCACCTATTGTACTTGAAGGTAATTTAAATGAAACATCATCTAGAGAAGCTGAGCTGATTAACATCTGATAATAAATTACCTCTGTTGGCATCTCTCAGAATACTGGGGAAAGACATTCAAGGACCAGGGCACCTTTGCATGTTAATTTGCTTTTTCTGTGAATAGCGTATTTCAAATCTTCACCATTTATTTTATAATGCTATTTGGTTACACATCGTTATTTTCTTACTTTTAAGTTCAATACAAAAAGTCAGTTTGTATTTAAAATATGTTAATTTATATTCAACAATACAATATCTGGGGGCTAATACAGAATAGCTTTTAATGCTCATGTCAGCTCAATGATGACAAAAGTGGACAAACTCATTCAATGGAATACATTCAGTCTTTTCTTTTTAGCCCTATAAAGAGTAAACCATGAATTGAGTATTTCAAAAGCAGAGATAGGTAATATAGTATGTGGAGTGCATTGTTATGTATAGTTATAGATAACACATATATTACTCTCAGTTATTTAGTGTTTAAGAGCTAATAATGTGCTTGACAATATTTCACTCCAAAACCACCTTGGGTGATTGGAATTTAAGAAACAAAGCTACTGAAAAAGCTCAATAATATTACTTTTACATAATATTTATGTATATGTTGGAACTTTTAATATTTTGTAGTAGTATTTGATATTATTGTTAAACAACACATTAGAAAAAAATTGCCTTGATGCACATGTAGACATGTCCTGTGAGAATTAACAGCATAGCTTTATAGTGGATGTTTTTACAGCTTTTAGACTAGTGAGATAACTTTTGAATCTATTGCATTGTTTTTCCTCACTAGTGTAACTAGATTAAGGCAGCTGAGGCAGCAGCCCGAGGTGCTCACTTGATGGGGAAGGGGCAAAAAAATATAAGCTGCTGTCACAGCTGCATGATCATGCCAATGGTATGGTGACAGCAGAAGTTTGCCATTGTCCCCATACACTTTACTGCCCCAGAGTCCATTTACTTAGTTACATTTGTTTTATTTCCTCATATGTTTTAAGAATCTTCCAGGTAGTTGTAGCAAACTGAAACAGAAATTTCCATCACAGAGAATTGTGTGAGATTTTACATTTTTAATTTCCCCATCGAGAATCTCTTTAAATATTTAAATATTACAGAATTCAGTAAATCTCTTCTAATCAAATTATCTTAATCATTTTGGGTTTTACCCAAATGTTGTAAAAATGAACCAAATTGAAATATTCCCCAGAATGATCTTGATTAACAATAGAATGAATATGTTACTATCTTTGAATTTAGCTTGCAGCATGGAGGGATAAAGGAAGTAAAGTTATAACAGGCAGAGGCATAGAAAGACAAGAGGGGTGGGCATAAAAATAAAAGAATCACAGAGAAGGGACCTCTCCTGCAGGTTTGGCTGCAGAACAGATATGGAGCCCTAGAAACAGAGAAGGAACACATTCTGATAGCAAATGAGGCTAGGCCAGGCCAGGCCTTCCCAAGGTTGGGAGGATCGAGATCACTGCTACCAAGAAGAAGCAACAGGTGGTGGTGGTGGTTAGCAACTCCCTTCTGTGGGGTGTAGAGGCATTCACCTGCTGGCCTGACCAGTTGTCTCTGAAGGTCTGCTGCTTGCCCAGAGCTAGGATCCAAGATGCCATGAATGGATTACTGAAACCCATCTGGCTATCTGACTACTACCCCATGCTGCTCATCCATGGGGGCACCATGAGCAGATCAAAAGTGACTAGGGTGAAGAGGACAGGGGCTCAGGTGGTGTTTTCCTCAATCCTTCTGGTCAAGGGGAAGGGCCCAGGCAGAAGCGAATGCATTCTGCAGATCAATGTATGGCTATGCAGATGGTGTCACCAGAAGGGCTTTGGCTTCTTCAGCCATGGGATGTAGTTCCAAGAAGGATTGCTAGGAAGAAACAGGATCCACCTGGTGAAGAGAGGGAGGAGCATCTTCGCAGACAGGCTTGCAAACTTAGTGAGGGGTGGATCCCATAGTGGGGCATCCTTAGTTTCTAAGGCTCCAAATGCTATTATACTACTTTCATATAACAGGAGAGAACACGTTTAGCAACTGCTTTGCTTAACAGCAGCGTGTTTTAACAGTCTATTGTCCCTCCATATTCTCTTTTTCACTCTTTCTGTTTATCAAATCACTCCCCAGGCCCCTCCAAAAAAGGACAAACAATCATGGAATTAACAGAACAGTTTAGATTATGATGTTGTCCATTCTGCTCACTTCTTATCCCTTGTTGGTTTTGTCTATTTAGACTGGGACAGGGATTGTCTATGATACTGGTTGTATCATGCCCAGCATTTTCAGTTAGCATGTCTACATGTGCACCCAACTATGCAGTTGTTACTGCGCCGTCATTTAGTACTTGCTTTAGCAAGTACTAAATGATGGCACAGTAACCACCATTACTGTACTGTCCCAGTGGTGCATGGGTCGTTTCCAACCCTACTGTATAGTAGCAATGAGCTACTGCAAAGTAACTCATTGCTACTGTACAGTAGTGTCATCATCATGGTTCATGCCTGCTGACACTATGGTGCCATAGTTCGTCACTACGGCGATGTAGCATGTGTAGATGCGCCCGGTAGTTACCAAGGCAATGATGTTATACGACTATCCATAATATTTCTAAATTCCTTGAAAGCTGTTTTGTAAAAAAGGGTCACTGACTAAAAAGCTACATCCAAGTCCTATGAAATCTTTGTTAGATTTTCATTGTTACAACCAGAAGCTGAACACTGAAAGTCAGAGATTCACCCTATTGAAGTCCTGTTTTATTAATATAAAGCTCATTCCAAAGTAGCACAGGTTCTTCCCAAGCCTAACAAGAAGGCTGGGTGTTCTTGAGATTCCTTTTCTCAAATTGTTTCTATACAACTCCAGCTCTTTCTCCCAAAGGAGCTACTTTCACATTTCATAGATTCAGGGTAAAGTTTTACAGCTTCATCTCCTTTAATGTGCCAACAGTAATTAACCTACAGTTTTGGCAGCATTCCAACCCTAACTCACAGGGTAGGACAATAGGAAAACCTTGTCATCACCTTTCAGAAATGTTCTAATTTTGTAACTATAAACAGGGACTTTAGGAAGTATATGAAGAATTAGGCTTTTTCTATGCATAGTATAATACTTTGAGAATTTAGAAGGAAGCTGGAAATATGTCATGTTAAAAAATACTGTTTGTCCTAGGTCTTACTTCAACATTTTCTAGCAGCCTATTTGGAGTTTGTAACTTTTAATACTTCCTGCCCTAGAACAATGGCCAGCTTTTTTATTTGAGCCACATGATTACCTGTGTAAAGTTACTTCAGAACACTGTCTATCCTGAAAATCCAATAAAAAGATAATGTGATCACTTTTTAAATTTTTTAATTCATTTTTTCTTTCTTTCTTCTTTTTCCGCAATAAAATAATAGGTTTCCAGAACATTATAAATGTGCTGATAGTATTTGTATCGAAAGCCAATTTAAAAGAATACCAAGCTATTAGCAAACGGGATCTGATTACTGGTATTTATGGCCCCTTGGATGTCATTTATTATAAAGACCAATCACAGATGAAAGATGGTGTCATACAAATTAATCTGCTATACTAGAACACTGCATATCCAGCCAAAAATGCAGTGATGTGCTACCAAAAGGCTAACTAGGGTTAGTCTGTTTCTGACTATCTGTCTGTGTCTGAAATAGTTTTTACCTCTGCCAATGTGTCATTCCCAGGTATTAGAATCCTTGGCTCATGCACAACCTATTTATTTCATATTCAAGCCTCAAATCTACCAGTTCCACAACTGCTGTCCTCCAATGGCTCACTCACTCACTCTCCTTACCTTCACTTGAAGTTAGTATAATGAGCCACACACCTTACTAGACTGCTGTAAAGGACTGAGAGTCCACTTGAAAAAGTTTAATAACATAGTTTTGTCAAAGACTGTGGATTTGTGGTATGAGATATGGCTGCTGCATTTCAATACTTTGTATGTACAGTTAAAGGCTGTATTTGGGGAAAGTGAAGCACATCCTTTTTACTAGCCAAGTACATTGCAACCTGTGACTTCCAACTGGGGTTAAAGAATGGGAAAGCAGATTAAGGGAGTTGCTTTGTGCTGGATTTAATTTGATAACCCAGTTTTGTCAGTTGGCTTATTTTTTTCCTCACTGACTTAAAAAATAATGCATAATCATCAGAGGATGAAATTCAAGCTCACTGAAGTCAGTGACTCCTACAAAGTCAAAATGTCTCCTTCTTAAATTTTGAAGATCATGGGAATATTTTAAAAACAAACATATTGCTGTCTTCTTTCCTTAGGCTATTTATTGTCATTATTGTAGTTGACTCTGAGTTTTTTCTAAATTGTAGAGAAATAAATGAATCTATTTATCTATATCTAACTTCAGAAACAGCCAGAAGCTCATGTATATAGGTCAAGATGAGCATTTTCAAAAATGGCACCTAAAAATCCAAACCCAAGTGTCTGTATTTAGAGGCCACAGTTCATGGTCTTATTTTTTTTTCAAACACTTACAGCTCCCAGTAAAATCAGTGGAAACTTCTTGTATTAAACCCAGGTAATTTATTTAGATCTAAATGGATTCAGGGAACTAAGTTTTATACAAATACTTGCTATTGCAAACCCAATTAATTAAAAAACAAACTATGGGTGCATCTACACGTTACGCTATGTCACCATAGCAACGCGCTACAGACACGTAGCATCTGCGGGCAAGAACCGTGATGCTACAGCTAAGTTGTTGTATTGACACACGACCTCATTATAGTGTGTTGCTACAGCGATGTAGTGCCTAAAAATAACTGTGTGCAGTGTGCATGGCACAGTATGGGCTGTTACTACACCACCTTTTAGTACTTCCAAAAGGAAGTACTAAATGATGGCACAGTAACAACAGCACCATAGCGACACGTGTAGACATGCCCTGTATTAATAATGAAGAAGTCTTTACATTTTTCCCACCTTCTTTTTCTTTTTTCTCTTGCCTTTAAGTTAATTAAATATGGGCATAAATAGTTTAATTTAAATTCTGTTTATGATTATTCATTTCTTGTCTTGGATAGGACCATATGTGCTATGTCTAAGCTGAGGAAAAAACACTTTCTTATTGCCAAATTCTATACTTTAAAGCACATTGTGACAGGAGTGAGACGCCAGGGTCACCGTGCTCTACCCTGCTGCCTCCTTTGCAGTGCCAAGTCTTCTTCTTGCACCCTCTTATTCTCGCCCGCTACGACTTTGATGATATCTGAATTTTTATAGGGAGGTTACCGTCAGTCCTCTTGGTCATGGCTCCTGTCTGTGGGTGTCCCAGGCACCCAAGACTTAAGGGCTACGCGTGGCTCCTACCACCCCAATACCACACCCCAAGCCTCACAGATGTAAAAAGGGACATTGTGCTGTCCCTCTCTTCTCTCTCTCTCTCTCTCTCTTGGACCTCCTCCGTACGCCGCCCCCTCACAGGGCCCTTCGCTGCAATGCTGCCCCCTCACAGGGCCCTTCGCTGCAATGCTGCCCCCTCACAGGGCTCTGCTCTGGAGCTGGGGTCTGTACACCCCAAACTCCATGCCCTTACTGGGGCTGGGGTCCTCACTGTACCGTGAGTTCCCTATGAGGCCTCCTCCATCCCCTTATAGCCTCACCCAAACCACCGGTGTAATCAATAGAAAATACAAACAACAACCTAAAGACAAGCCTCTTGTCTAGAACATAAACATAAGCTGCCTGGCTATAACAATGCTCAGGCCTACCAGGTTCTTTCTCCTACCGTGGTGACCAATGCTGCTCTGGCATTCAGGTTTTTCTTGCTTCTGGCAGGGAGCTCCTTCCTCCTTAGCTGCTGGTCAAGGAATCACCTCTGGACTCCTGCCTGTGCTTTATATAGGGGCCAGGCCCTGCCCCTTCCTTCAGCTGGCTAGGCAGGTGTAACCCATTAGCCCCCTTTGGTTGCCTTGGCAACTGGCACCTGACAAGTCTTCCTGGCTCTTGCAGTAGCAGGCACCTTAGTGTCCTGCTACACACATATTAAAATAGGAATAAAGTAAGCAAGAAATGCACATACAAATCCAGCAAGGTTTATGATGGAAACAAAATTATATTAACCCAACAGAAGCACTACCGTTACTGTCAGAATACATGCTCATTCAATAAGGTTGTCCTTTGCTTTTAGTTTTTTTTTTTCACTCCAGAGCACTGGTATAGTACAATCACCACAGAGTTTTCTAGTTACTTAATGGATAAGAAATTGTACAAATGAAATCTCTTCTAGATTGAACTACACCAGCTGCCACAAAAATTTACCACTTGTAATGTTCTTTTGAGCCATTGTCACAATAACCCAATAGATATTTATCCATCCAGGCAATTTTTCAATATTGCCATCCCCGAGGTGTGATGCCCAGAACCAAAGGGGTTAGTGAGCAACTTATAGCAAAAAAAGATCTGCTTCTTGAAAGTATCTGGTAAAGGCATATAGTTAATATTGGCTAGGGCAAAGCTTGCAAAATTGTTTCCCGCAGACATATCCTGTCTGTCAGAAGCATAACCATAATGTTAAAAGTAATGTTAAAATTAACTGTTTGTACCAATCATAAGACTAACATGGGCCCCAAGAAGCAGAACTAGAAAACAAAATGCAAACTTAGCTGATCTAATAATTTTTGCTTAAAGGTCAGTAAAATTGACAAACCTAACCACAAGGTATAATTAACACATTTCAAAAAATTCCAAGTGGGTTGAACTTAGGTGGGGAAAAATGCCTATCTCAGACCCCAAAGTGATGTGGTGTGATTTGCTTATTGAGTAAACCCAAGTTTAGGCAGTAACCTATTATAATAATTTCTAACACCTTTTAACCCCATAGGGTAACTGCTATAGGGTAAGATTGTGAGTGGTTCTAAAGCCAACAGATTGGTATAGGACATGATATAAAGGAACATGCATGTCAGGAGACCAGTAGGAAGGATGGAACAGAACGGTCATTGTTGTTCCAAGCCCAGACTCCAGACTCCCAGTGTGAGGAAGGACCAGATCCTGACTGAGGGATTTTCCCCGGTGCTCCCTCCAACAGCGTCGATCGGGGACGCCTGACTTTGCTGGATCAACTTGACATGTACCTGGCACTGAGGGACTATCGATAAGTTGCCAACCAAGTTGGAACTCTTTGTCAATTTGTCTGTCTGTTTTTATTATCACTGCCAATTTTTAACTTTTATTGTTATATTGTCTATTAGCTTAACCTTTTTATTAACTGTTATTCATGTAAACCATATTTTGCTACTTAAACATATTTTTGTTGCTATTTTGCTGCTATAAGTAAAATTTATCCTTACTGTTATAAGTGAAACTTGTCTTTGCTTCACTCCCAACTCTGCCTCCTTGATCCCGAACCAAACAGCCCAGTGGCTGATACAGTTGCAGCACCCAGTCAACCTGCAACTAAATTGATACACTCATAGTGCCCAGCTGGCCTTTGACACCGAGGTTCAACAATCATGAATTCATCTTAAAAATATTATGACTGACATTAAAATTATATGAGTTATATTTAGGGACCTACCAAATTCACACCGGAAGTAGAGTGCACAGTAGCTCCTTTAATCTTACATGTTCCCCTGCATGCATCTTGTCCCTTGCCACCGCCACCCCACTGCTGATTAACCCCTTGTTCCACCGCACATTCCTGATCAGCAGGGAAGCAGAAAATGCAGTTTGAAACCTGGTGCCATTTTTGTCTCCTTGCCAGTCATCAGCAAACATCCAGACAGTCCATGGTCCCTCAGCCAATCAGCGGTGGGAGGCAAAATCAGCACCATATTTAAAACTGCTGTTTTTACCTCCCTGCTAATCAGGAGTGAGCTGAAAGTGGAGCTGCTCCACCAATCAGCAGGAGGAGGAGGCATGGGGAAACCTGCAGGATTAAAGGAGCCACAGTACATCCCACTTCCGCCATGAATTCGGTAGGTCCTTAGTTATAATTTTAATACGTTGTTCTGTTGCCTTTCAATGTTTTAGGGAGAAGGTACACGCTTCCAATTTGTGCGTGATTGTCTTATGGTTAATTCAACCTAGTAAGAGGAGTTCACTTACTGTCTACTTCCCTTTTCCTTTCTTTTTTCTGCCTTGTCAGATTAAGACACTCCCTCAGTCCTCTGTCCTCATTTTTAATATCTACCTTCATCTACCATATTTCTCTGCCTCAGTGATTCACAGGGTAGGTAAAGACATTTAGAAATCCTGAAGTGGAATTGATCTAAGTTATGCAGTTTTCAGTAAGCAGCATAGTTTAGATCAGTAACAACTAGAACACACATGTGGGAGAAAGGGCAAATCTTAGACTAGGTTCTGCCATTTTTGAACCAGTTGATATGCGCCAAAGGTCTGTTATGGTTATAAATTTGTTTCCAATCACTTATACTGGGAAAAGTGTAATGTCTGTATCTAGTCCTCATGACTAAGTAATGTTACTGGTGAAAATGTAATGTCTGTAGCAGGCCACAGTGTGCAAAGCATCCTGTTCTCTTCTGCACTATAAGGTTCTCCTGTATCTTTTTGATTTTTTTCTGATCCTTGTGTTCCACTGAACAACATTTCATCTGCCAGTGGCTCCCATATTCCTTTATGCTATCTCAAGTTTCCACAGGTGTTTAATCTGTGTCCTCTGCCTCATTTTATTTCCATGAATCCTCATAGTCCCCTGCTCTGCAACACCATCTGCCTCCTTACTGCTTCAGGGGTATAGGTTGTAGCCGTGTTGGTCTAAGGACATAGGCAGACAAGGTTCTTTGGGTAAATCCAATAACTTTTATTAGACCAACTCAAATAGTTGGAAAAATTCTTGTTTGCAAGCTTTCAGGAACAAATACCCTTCATCAGGCTGAGGAAGTGTCTGCATCTGCTCTTCTTGGATGGAGTAGTAAAGCATCCAGAGGCCAGTACATATGCAAGAAAGTCAGTCAGTTAAAATGTAAATTGAGGTGGTCAGTGGGTGAGACAGGTGGTGGGGGGAAGGGGAAAGAATGTCACTGTAGTCACTGTATGAGGATAGGGAGGGAGGGGAAGAGAATGAGAATAGCTGGTAAACAGTGGAGGGGGTGGGAAACTGGGGCCAGGGGAGTGCAGGCAGGCCAGGCAGGGAGGGGGGACAGGGGCAGGAGCCAGGGCCTCCACCCAGTGCAGGGCTTACCATGTGTCCAGGGCTGGTGAGTCTGGTGGTCCTTCCCATCGGCAATAGTGTCCGGCTGCACCCAGTGTGTTTAGTCTATGGTGCTCAGCATGCAGGTGCCTGGTCAGGGCCTTTTCTCCCTCCAGGAGGAGATGGTGCTGCTGACGGCCAGCAGTGTCACGGCTAACCATTCCTTGTGGTGCTGTCTGGCACTATTCAGCTGTGGAGGCTGCCACTGGTGAGGGCTCCCTGTGCTGATAGTGGATTGAGCATTCAGGGAGCTAGTTGGGGCAGGATGCTGAATGCCCAAGGGTCCCTCCTCCAGTGACATGTCACCTCCTTCATTGACATCTCATCAGAGGGGGCAGGGCAGGGTCTCAGGCAGGCTGCCCCTGCTGGTGTAAACCTCATGGCTGTGGTCTGGATCCCAGGGCATCAAAATTTGATTCTTCTGCCTCATGAAGGGCATGGTCTTGTGGGCACAACTGGACCAACACTTATGGTCAGTCATGGCCACCCACTATGCCTGTGAAGCTATGACCTTGATGTGGAACTGCTGTGCTGAATGGGAGTGCCCACACAGGGCCTGCACTACCCTCAGGCTACATGTAGTGTGTGCCCCAGGGCACAAAATGGCTACAGGCTTTTATAGCCTGCATTTAGAGGCTGCTGTAGATGCAGCTCAGCCCTGGGCTAGGAAAGGATCCCAGCTAGAAGCCCTGGGGCTGGCCTCAGGCTGGGCCCCTAGTGGCAGGGCAGACCCAGCAGTAAATTTGCTGCCAAGTCATGTCTACATATGCGTTACTGCACAGTAACAAATTGGAATTAAACTTGCTACCTCATTTGCAGGTAGCAAATTTAATCATGATTAGCCATTTTTACTTGCAGCAAGGGCATGCACGTGTGAATGGTTCCCATACTGCACATTAAACTAGGCTAGTGCTAAATAATGCATCATGTATAGACACACCCATTATCTAGAAAATTTCAGGATGCCTGTCAAGCTAATGACTATGGTGTGTGTAGGTAGCCAAAAGAAGTTACAGAATATTAGTCATTGTTTCTTTGCCATAGTTTTGGAGTTTGGGATGGGAGTTAAAAAAGGGTGCAACTAAAAAAATGTCAAACAACACTGCTTTCAATTTTGGTATCTGCATTTTATTACAACATATAAATGTATTTGGCAAAATAAACATAAAATTTAAGGTACCTTTTTAAAGGGATTATAACAAATTCAGAATGTAACATTGGATTATGGTTTTAGGGTGCATTAATGAGCTGTCTTTATGGCACATTAAGTTTAGTACCTGTAATAAAAGGTACTAAGCTTAATGAGCTGTAATTGGTGTTACTGTGCAGTAGCACTGGTGCAGGTTTTAGGTGATGCTAATGTGAAGTAGACTAATTCTACTGCACATTAGCGCATTAATATGGCTTTGACCATGATGCACTAATGAACAGCAGAATTAGTTTACTGTGCTTTTAGCATCTCATGTAGACACACCCAGTATACATAAAATTAAGTCTTTATGGAATCAAGGACCAAGAAATCTATGTAATAATTTGAGGCAGTTTATAAATCTCAATGAACTATGAAATATGTCCATGGAAATTATTGCTAGCTTTGTTTTCTGTGGCAACAACATATTGTGTTTATCTGGATGATTGTAAAGAAACCTTTGGTTATGGATGGCCCGTAATAACCAGTTTGTCAGATTTTTATTTGGTGATAGCTATCATTAGACAGTGATTGTTAAAATGTAAACCTTAGAATATTCCCAGGACAATCTGGATCTGAACCATAATCCTGCCATTGTTTAGGGCAGGGGTGGGCAAAATACAGCCTGTGGGCTGTACCTGGCCTGCCAATTGATTTTATCTGGCCTGGATAGAATCAATTGGTGGGCCTGCCAATGGTGATTCTGCCCCCAGCCTTTGCTGGAACAGTGGGGGACGTTGGGCAGAAACAGCCCGTCCTGCTGGCCCACTTGGCACTGTGTGGCAGCCTGGGAGATGGATTCCAACTCTGTGGTGCTGGGTGGACAGGTCTGCTTCTGCCCATCATCCCCCACCATAGCAGCAGAGGCTGGAGCACCACCCACTCACCTGGCACTGCATAGTAGAAGGGAGGGCAAAGGGGGATATAATGAAAGGGGCCCAAGACACCCCACTGATACCCCCATGAACCCCACATGGGCCAAGCAAGAAGCTCATGACAAGCGGGGAAACTTACCTTCAGGCCTTGAAACAGCAGAGCTGCAGCAACACGTGGTTTACCAATGTGATTTAAAAGCTCTCTGGCAATGAAGCTAGGCAGGGCCAGGCTGATGACATCAGCCACCAGTGCCACTGCAGGGTATTTAAAAGGCACTCAGAGTGCCAGCAGATGGGGAGGAAGGACTGCCTCTGAGCTAGTAAGGTCCAGGGTGGATGTAGCCTTGGATTACCAAAGCAGCAAATTGCCAGAACCAGGAAGGCTCAACTATTCCATAGGGGAGCAGGCTCCATCAACAGGGCTGGTATGTTGAGCCCAGGCTTACTCCCTGAGCAGCACTCATAATGAGCTGGGAGAGACCTCAGAAGCCCAAGAGAAGTATCAGGTTCAGAGCAACAACTCCACCAGAGTGGGGGGGGGGGGTTGTTTATTTATTTTTGTGTTGTCCATTGTTGCCTCTTCATTGTCCGTACTGAAGATCATCTAGGGGTGCCAAGAGGACACAGGCTGATGTGGTCCTTTTCCCAAGCTTATGGGAAGGAGTATCCCCACATTCAGGGATCTAAGGATCTATGCTAAAAGGGCCAGATAGAATCTCTGGCAGAGTCAAAAGAACCAGAACCAGTTCTGGAACACTGTATCTGAACAAGACACCTCAACAACGATGTTTGGCGTGTGGCTGGGGTGTAGGGGATGTGAAGCCCCAAGGTCAACTGCTCTGGGAAACCATGAGTACCCTGAGTGGAACCTCTCTATTTTCATCACTGAACCCTCCTTTGAATTCTTTCCACCAAGTCATGGCAGGTGAATCAAGGGGAGTCCTACCATTCCAGATACCTACCAAACCTCTAGACCAACTAACTAGGAGTGTTACAGGGGAAATGAGCTTCCCACCCTGCCCCTCCCCACTCTGCACAGTGGGTGGGGAGGAGGCCAAAAGGTGGGCCATTCCTCCTCCCCCAAAGCCCAGCTCTGTGGAGCTACAAACACCATAAACCCTCCCTCAGCACAGTAGAGCTCTCAGCCCTGATCCTGCCTGTTGGTGTCAGCCAAGCTGGGCAATGCTAGGCAGACTGGGGAGGAGTGAAGATAAAATGCTACAGCCCTGAGCAGGGTCATGCTTCTGCTCCTGCTGCTGCTTTGGCACCATCCTTGGCCCGGCTGCCAGGGGCATGTGTGTGTGTGTGTGAGAGAGTGTTTGTGCATGAATTAGTGTTTGTGTGCACATGTGTGCAGCCCTCAACAGCCCACCAAAACTCATTAAGTTGTTCTCCAGCTCAAATAATTGCCCATCCTTGTTTTAGGGCAATGCATTATTGTTGAGTTTCCAACAGCTTAAAGAAACATACTGATCATTTTTCAGTTTCTCCAGTTGGGAAAAAAGATTCATGATATTGCATTGTTACAAAATATTTTAAAAAATATTCCTTTAAAAAAAAAAAAAGCAGAAGTAACAGTTAAAACCAAGAAAATAAAATGGGATATTCAGAGCCTTAATGAATCTTATTGGAAATGACTGCACCCATTGAATAAATATCCTGGTGAAGTAATGATGCTTTCATAAATTATCTTTTCAATCGTACTTAGAACATATTAAGACACTTATTTAAAATCTAAAGGTTCCATAATCCTAAATTAGATTCCCGCATGACTTCAACATTGTTTATAGAAAACCAGCACAAAACATTAACAAGCGTGAGCCCCAGAAGTAGTGCTTCATTTGTCAGCTCCTATACCAAATTAAAATACTTCAGTGAATCACAGTAGGACATTTTGAGCAGCAAAAATAGGCCTTTTAAACTCTTTGTATTAAAATGAATGCATGGCATTTGTGAATTAATGATAGCATTTACAAGAAATACATAGCTATAAAAGAAGTATGTTCATTTTAAAATGTCCAAGTTACTTGGAATAAAAATGGTTATGACTATCAAATGTTAACCAATACATTTTGCATTTAGTTCTTAGTCCTGAGTAGCTTTCAATTTCTTTCAGAGAATTTAGCTAACTGTGGTTGTTCAGCTGGTTGCTGCACAACTCATTAAAATTTTAAACAACATAACTAAGCAATTCAATGGTTTTACCAGCTGCTCATCACAAATGAGGACTAGGCTTCATAGACCTTTCTGTGGGGAAAGGGGGCACATATACATGTAGTGAGAGAGTACTAAATGGCACACACTAACTGTTACACAATTATTATAATACTGCTTTACTCCATAACATCTGATTTTTAAGTATCTTCCAGCCCTTTCTTAATACACATTTTGGAAGTGCAGTAATAATACCTCTGGTAAATTGGCTTTGTCCCATTCACTTGCTTTAGTTATCTATAAGGTTTAGTAAATTTTGAAAAAACATAAGCAAAACTATAATGAAATCAGAGTCTATAACACTTTTAATCTTGATATCCATTCAGTGGCCCGCTTGGTTATTTCATTACATCTTAATTTGCAACTGTTTATTACACATATTTGTATTGCTTGTGCATCCATTCAGAAAATGAGTCCTGGGAATGGCCTACTTAGGAAACAAGAGTTGGATTGTCTGCCTAACAAAGAGTATTTATTCATCTAGAGATTGAAAAAAAAATGTAACATATTAACTTCTAGCAGTAGATTGGGCAAGCAAAATATGGGAGTTACAAATAAAAGGTATAGAGGCAAAACTTGCATGAAAAGCCAAGTATTGTCATGATTTCAGAAATGATAAAAAAAAGAAGGATGTTATGGGTCTACCATGACTAAACTCTACCTGCTTTTATTTTTCAAATCAACATCTAGTCACATTATGTCTTAGAAATATGAAGCTTCTCTATCTAACTGCTGGAAGAATGAAGAGCTCTCACTTCTCTCCTTTCTTTTTCATCTTTTCTCCCCTCTCCTCCCCACACTTCTTTGCTTTCCCATTTTGGATCCTGTTTCCCTACAAGTAACTCTATTGCTTCTGCTTCTCTTATTTTTCTTAAGTACCTGACTCATTAGCAGTGTGGCATTGACATAATTCTTCACAGTTTCTGCTACCCACAAGATTCTCAAAAGAAATAGTGAAACTGAAATTACAGGAGTAGGGATGTCAAATATGTGGATATGGTACACAAGATTCATAGGTGAGCCAGGAATTCAGAAGCAGGCTGAGTGGAAGAAGGGCCTGCTGATGAAATCTGAGGAATGGACCCCAGTTGGGGCACATGTTAGTGTCAGTGGATGAGCAACAGCTGCATTAACCTCAGGGTCCTCTGCTGTCACATGCCCCACCTTTGTCACCACTTGTCCTGCTGCTACCGCCACATGTCCAGCCTGCGAGGAATCCTGTGGTCCAGATCTGGGCTACAAAGGGCCATGTGAGTTTGACAGGTAAGTTTAAGTTCTTGCCACCAAAGTTTGCAAAAATATGCTATGGAGATGTTAGTTTGCAAACCTGAAGAAGGTACTGCTTCCTTTGGTTAATGTCCTGGTCACATGTCAAAAGATTATGCTTAAAGCCAAAAAGTCTTAAAACCTATTTATTTTTAAAATGGAAGCTTGAATTATGCAGAAACTAATGTTTTATGCCCCGATCTTCAAACCCATGTGGTGTCTAAAGTGCAACTTAGGTGGAATTTATATCTCTAAGTCTGAGTGATCCACAAAAAACTTAATTAATTACTTAGGCATCTGTAAGTCCATAGGCGGTTATGTTTTCACCAGTAACATTACTCAGGCACCTAAAATTTTCCTACTGTGCATACCCAGAGGCACTTCCATCTTGGTTGAGCTGAGCATCTCAAACATATCTCATGCCTAAGTACATTTGGAATTCATAAACTAGGGTCCCTGACAGCTTGTCAGTTAAAGGTTTCATAGGATCTGATGCATGATCCCAATAATCTTGCTTCCTGCCTTGCTACACATACATGGCAGGAGGTGTGACTGTGGGACTTGGGGATCAGATCTCCATTTATCATACTGCTGGTGCAGGAGGACCCTGGGATCATGATCCTGGTCTCCCCCTGCACTGGCAACTAGGAAGCCATTCAGTTGATCCCCATTCCCAGCCTCAGCAGCATATGGGAGTCAAAGGCTCCAATGCGTCTCCGAGGCTGTGGGCACCAATCAGCTGACTGCTGTTCCCCACCTCAGTGGCGCACCAGAGATGTATCACCGAGGCTGGGAGCCCTAAGCCCAACTTATTTCACTCTGGAACATCCAAAGAGTCATGTACTCAAAGGGAGAAGATTTTAATTGCTTTAAAAGATTTCAAGAGAAAATGTTAATTTTAGTTAATGCTTGTAGGTTAAGTACTGTATTAGTTGATGTTACCCCTGATTCTGCAAAAGGAATATAAAATCTAAATAGCAGCATGTTCTGTGAAGGTAGAATCATCACAACCAAGATTTTTGAAAACCATGCTGCTCATGTGGGACAGCCAATGACTTGTCTTTTAATACCAGTTGTTCTAGAGAATCACTGGGGTTAGGTTACTTGGTAGGCTAGTTCTGCAAATTAAAACTTTTAGATTTTGATGTTTATTCCTCTCTTGCAGATTACTGCTCAGATTAGATTTATACAGCCTTTACAATTTTTCATCGGACAAACTGAAAAGCTTTTGCCCTTTGTGTTGACATTTTATGAAAAAATGATGAGTGTGTATGCACTTTCATTTATTTTTATGTATATTTTTCAATGTCCTAAAAATATGATGACAATGTAGCAGAGATGGGATGATGATGATGACTGTCAGTGTGTTGTGAGAACTATAGACTCTTTTAATAGAAACTTAACTTTTATATTTCCATTGTGATATCAGAGATGAGGTAGCACCCTGCCGTGTTGAGTGACTAAAATGCTGCATATCCCAGTGAAGTGCCACTATAACTGCTGGCCTCTGAAAATATGAAGTATTTTGAATGCAAAATTAGTGCAGAAAATTAGTCTGCAAAGATTATCCTGAAATTCTGGCCTCGCTGAAATCATGAACTTCTTTAGATTCAAGATCCCACTTATTTTCAAGCAAATTTCCATTTCTGTAATACTTCAACATTTCTTGAAATATTTATTTTTTGTTTGTCTGACTGTATACTTTAAAATTTGAATCTTTTATTTGCACCATTAAGATACGGAAATATAGAGATAGAAAACTGCTTCCCAAATATAGATGAATTTAACAAAAAATAGAATGATTCATTTCCCACCATCCAGAATAAAAATCTTCAAATTTCTGCACATAACATTTAAAAATATTTCCCACTCATATATTACTGCCTAATATATAAAATAATATTTTTGTGCATCTAGGGTATACCATATGAAATCCTCATGCATGAAGCTTCAAAGCTTCCAGTGAGTAATTTGCTTCATTTTGCTTCTATTTCCTAGTTCTTAGTAATAAAATCTTTTGCCTCCTTGAACATTTTTTTAAAAACCGACTTCTGTGTCCTCCTTACTAATAAAGAAAAAAAATGCTTTTCTAGAAAAATTTTAAAAGTGGCTTCATGAAGAAAAATGAGGTTGGATTAATTTGGATGTGCAAATATATATTTTTAAGGCTGTGGAAATAAGACAGCCTACAACTTTGTTTCATGATGCAGCTAATGCATAACTGAAGAAAAATGTGTGCTTGTTATAATATTTAAAGATAATAATAGGTGTTTACACAGGTATGTATTTTATGAAAGGATTAACGTTTTGTTTTGCAAATATCTTTGTTAACACAATGAGCATGCACTAGTCTGGCTAATGTCATTTAGTTCAGCAAATACCAGTAATTTTAAAGGAAGACAAAGGACTGCTTTATTTTGTGACATGAAATATCGCTTCAGGGAAATGATACTACTCACACCATACTTTCAAAGCAAAGTACAGGAAAACATTTCCATGCTAAAATATATGTATTTCTAGTTTACTTTGGCATCAACCAGTGAGTTTATCTTAAACATAACTTTGATTGCCTTGATATTAGCCGTTCTTTATTTCTTAAGTGTTTATTACCAGTAATTATTCATTATCAATTATATAGTATTGAATTTTAACAGTCATTTATTGATTGTTATTTTTAATGATTAAAACAGGGTCAATGACATGTGCAAGTGCTTGGGACACCTTTTCTAATTCAGGGTGTATCATGAGTAATTAAAGTAACATAATGCTTTTAAAAGTGTTGATCATTTTGTAATTTTTGTTGCAAAGGCATTTTGTCATTTCTCTGGCTGACGACATGGAATTTGTCAACTTTGAGTTATATATTATTACATATGTAGCTACTGAAGAAGAAGAAAACATGCTCTTTGAAAAAGTTCTTGGAATATAGCTTTTACTTCTAAAACTATAAGAACTGTGGCTGAATCATCATGTAAATGTAGTCATTCAGTTTCATGAACTTTTCTACCATGAATTTGACTAAAATAAAGAATTTGTTTTTCATGGTTTTTTTGGTCTTTCTAGAAACACTGCTATTGAACCTAAAAGAAAGGTTTCCCAACTCTTAATAAAGAAGGACAAACTTGACATTTATTTTCCTTTTATAAATTTGTGTGATACATTTCTTAATATCAGACAGCTTCTTCATTTGAACGAAGTTTTATTTAGGTAAGGAATTCACTAGCCTGATCATTTAGCTGAAAACAACTTATCAGGGACAGATTTTCTATATTGCTCAGCTTGTGCTTATGCTCTTAACTTTGAGTAACTAGCTTTTCTTAAGTGCTCAACAGCAGTCTTTGTTCTTAACTAGGAACAAAGCTTTTTTCTACATCTGCTTCCAAAGGTCTGAGTTTGAGTTTTAATTTTGGACCTTTGCTCCCCATTTGGCAAAGATGTTAAAATTCAGGATATGGGTCATTCCATCCAAGACCATACAAATCTCTTCATATTGGGTCAAGGCAGCTCAACTATTTCAGTAAACACTGACTCTAATTCTTCTGCTAATAGTTCACGTTAAATCCTGTTATAGTTTGAATTAAAAAAAATCTTAACTTAGCAACATTGTTGAAGTGATATATACAAGCAGGCAGACTTATTAATATATTTTCCAGAACAATGGACGGGTATGTCAAATCAACTGCATTCTTTATTGGGGGACATATGATACTGGAAACTATCAGCGACCTCAGAGTTGAAGCATAATTAAAAGATCTCAAAGGCAGCTTCTATTTTCTACTTATTGTTAATATTACTATTTTATTTTTAAAAATGTGCTGCATGGTGAATGGGTATGCTTGATGTGTTCTGTTCCACATCCTAGAAAAACTGTTTATACAATTGCAAGAAATGTTTTACAAACATATTTCATCTACTTGTGCTGCTTGTCCACTTTCATTTCTTTAATACAAAGATGAAAACTGTAAGCTAAATGTTTGGGAGACTGAAGTAAACAACCTCTGTTCCAGTAAACACTTACCCCCCCAAAAAGATGCGAAAAAAGAAACAGTTCTACTTCATACCACTGGCTATTTCAAGTTGAGGTACTAATTCAAATTTCAGTTTTCAGAGCCAAATATCTAGCACCTGATTAATTTCTTTTCTGGTATTTATTTAGGGACTGTTGTTATTAATGAATTTTTCATCCTGGGCTACCACATATTATCGCCTTGTCCATCTGTCTAGTAGATGTTGAGATCTGAGAAGGCCAGCTGTAGCAGCTGTATTTCCCCTTGAATTACAACATTAAAAACTTTAATCTCTGAACCTGTGTGGCCTTCTTGTATTTCAAATCAGTTTCAAAGCAATGCTATTAACCCTTTTTGAATGCATGTGGCAAACCACGGGAAGGTTTTTTTGTTTGGTTGGTTGGTTTTTAATATTGCCTACCCATTTTAAAAGAATGTGTTTGTTGGGTACTCTATGCACAATGTAGCAGCATTGGAAGTTGTTGTAAGAAATATGCAATAAGTGTAACAAGGCAGTTCTGTGCCCTGGGCAGAAGTAGTACCAGGAGCAGCAGCAGCAGCAGCTAGGTTACTGGTGGCAGTGGTGAGGAGCTGGCAGCTATGGTGTTTGCTATATTTACGTCTCCCTGCCAACTTGGCACCTGGGGCTGGTGTGCTGCTCACCACTTATAATTATGCTACTGGAAAGAAGCCATGGTTTCTTTGGTAATATTTTTATTAGGTCAACTGAAATTGTTTGTGCCTGAAAACTTGTTTAACATTTTGCCCAACTATTTAGTCAGTCTGTTGTTTCTGTGCAAAATGGCAGTTAATGAACAATGCATGGACCACATTTTTTTACTGAGAAATGTAATGATTCCTTCTCATCATATAAGGGTGTGGGTTTAACAGGCTTTTTTGAAACTCTTCAAATAGCTGCATAAGGGATGTGAGCTTCAAGTCAGTGTCACACATTAAATTGCCTTGCATACACTGAATATTTTTGGTGTACAATGTTTGTTATGGAGATGCTTAACAAGATAGAAAACTTCTGTATTGTAAAAATATATTTATAGAAAGAAGTGACTTGAGATTTTAAATCTTAAATGGACTGATTTCTCTAAAGATGTTATTTTTTAATTTAGTTAAGCACTAAATAATTATTTCTTATAGTTATTTTGTGCCTGTAAGAATGCTGGCCCTTTAATAGGCTTGGTCTAATGTAAAATTGCTGGGAGTGGTGGCTCAGAAGTGAGGGCTTCAAGCAGTAGTATGGTAGGGTGGTCTTCCAGTTATATCAGTCTCTGTATTAATAAAGTCTAACCTGCTCCTGAAAGCTGACTATGACTCTTCTGCTGAACTCATGAATAATATAGGGCATCAGAAGGGGTTTGAGAGAGTGCTTTGGTGTTCTGGAAAAGAACAGACTAAGAGTTTCAATGCAGGTGAACCTCTCCTGAAATGCAGAAGCAGACTGGATCCAGTGATTCAGGCAAGAATTTGAATTTTTCCTGAAAGCCAGTGGAGCTACAGGAAAAAAAGTGAGGAATAGAAGGTAACCATTTTTCTGAATATTGCAGGGACAGAATGAGTAGCTTTATTTATTAGTTTTGCACTGACTGCTAGACAGCAAGCCAGTTTTGAGACTAAGATACAATAACTACATCTCAAGAACATTGGATGCCTACAGCAGATGAGACTTATGAGATGCATCTGCTTGGTGTAGAAATGATAGGGAGGGAGAAACTTTTGATCCGTCTAAAAGATTTAATGATATCTAGTCAAATGTGCAGTTTTGGAGAACTCAGAGTGCTGCATCAGAGACGAGATAATATGGGGAATTGGAGACCAAAGAATTAGAAGAGGACTTCTCAAGGAACCAGACTTAAGTATGGCTAATGCAATTAGAATGGACCAGGCTGCTGCACAGAACACAAGTTTTGGAGGGGAATAAAGATCCACTTACTGTTGATCTGATTGCTAAGAGCAGAAATCAAGCATGTAGCTTTGGTCTACTCTAAGTCTCAACTCCATGCAAAGTGTACAAACAGTTTCTAGAGCATGAAGGACTGCAGATGCAGTGTAGGAAAGCAGATCCAGACTATGTTCTGCCTGTGGACAGAAATACCATGTATGCCTGAAACTGAATCACTTTGCTAGAATCTGCAAGCAAGGCCAGACTGTTCCTGTATAGAAATGAAGTATAGACATATTTCATATTGCAATGGGAACAGGAGTGCACAGGGGATGAAATAACAACACCATCTTCAGAGAAAAGGATTTCTTCAAAAGATTGTCAAGCCACAGCCTCAAACCTGAGGTGCGCTGCTCCTTAGGGTCCCAAAACATGATTGTTGATTTGACAAAGTACGGTAATATGCTTGTCTCAATAGTAGCAAAGTAGCTGGGGCTCTTGTCCATCAATATGTGTGGAGGCTGGGAGCAGTGGCAAAGCAGCCTGGTGCCAGCTAATCAGAAAGGCAAGGCAGTGGCCACCAACTATTAAAACTAATAGGACTTCAAAAAGATCAGCAGAAAGTCAATACAGGGAACATCAGATACAGATTTAGCACCAATGAAAGCATCACAGTGTTGATTCTCAGAAGCTTATATAACAAAATGTTTTATTTTGGGGATTTAATTTTTTTTAAATCTAATTGTTAGAGTTTGTAGTATTTTATCTTCAGACAAGAGGACGACTGTTCCGTATCTGTTTTCTAAGAAGATTAGTGTTTATGAGCTATCATTTTTCCCTTTAGACAAGTAGTGCATCTCTGACTCACAGAAGACAGTCAGCACTGTTGGTGCTTTACCAGAACATTTTCTTTTTTAAGCAAAAATTGCGGCCCAGCCCTCAGTTTTTCCTCTCATTTGTTCTGGCTCAAAACACATCAAAGGCTAAATGCCAAGATGCTCACTGAGATACTGACTCAAGAACTAGTAAATAGATATATGTGGGTTTGCAGTGTAAGGACCTTGAACAATTCCTTCCTAAGTGTCTAGTTAGCCTTTGGTACAGACTAGCAGTGTTCAACTTTTTAGCACCCTGGGCCAGATGAGGCATGGAGGGCCGGTGTGCAGGCTGGATAGGACTCTGCGTGCACCAGGGGTCCTGTGCCACCTCTGCTAGTAGGGATAGAGACCCCTGCATCTGCCTTCCGGGATTGGACCCCAGAGCTCTTTGCTGCCCCCACCCACTAGGATTGGTCCTGGGGGCCCCCACTGATTCCACCTAGACCCAGAGGCCCTTCATTGCCTCTGCCTGTCAGGTTGGGCACCATGTCATCTCTACCAGGTGCTGTGTACTGCGATGAGGCTCTGGGGCCCTGAGCCATCCCTCACCGCATTACTGCGATTGGGCCCGGTGCTGCCCTACATGTTTTACCCAGTGTGCAGGGCCATGTCCCATGGGGTTCCCCATGAATGAATGGGGAGCCCCGTGGGCCAGAAGACAAAATACCAGGGGCTAGATCTGGCTCACAGGCTGAGGCTTAAGCACTCCTGGTACAGTTAATTACTTTCCCTCTTGATATCGCAGATGTATCAGATTGCTCAGAAAGATATTTCTCTAAACAGATAGGTGACGTATACTTCAGTGGCAGGCTGTGGTCACTTAGCTTTACTTTCTGACTATAGACCCAATTAGTAATCTTCTGATTAATTTCAAATTTAGTGATGGAAATCAGTCTATTAGGCCAGCAGAGGCAGGCAAGATTCTCTTCATTTTTGTTGTCAAGGCATCTTTGAGGATTTAGCTACAATGATTTTTTTCCTGTTGTTATTGCAGGGATCCTGGTTTTCTCTGATAAAAAATCCCCAATTTTCTGGTTAAAAAAATAACCTAAAATCCACATTTTTGTGAGCAAAATGAAACACCACTATATATGTATCTATGTATTAGTGGTGTTTCATTTTAGTCAGAGAGAAATGTGGATTTTGGGTTACTTTTTTTAACCCCCAAATTGGGGATTTTTTATCAGAGAGAACCAGGGTCCCTAGCCATTAGTAACTGAATGATTTATTTATTATTCATCATTTCACCTTTCTGTTCAGAGAAACAAGTGTGAGCCAGGTATACCTTGGGGTTGGTAGCGGATAAGGGGTTTAAGCAGAATATTTAGTTATCAATTCCTGAGCCTATAAAGCAGGGTTTTCAAACTCCTCTAGCCCCATCAAGAAGAGTCTCCAACTGGGCCCCACCTCCAGCTGCCCCACACCTAAATTCCTGGGGTCTCCAGGAGCCCCACAACCCAGCTAAAATGGCTCTATGACCCAAATCTGGCTTACAGCCTGAATTTTTGACACCCCTGCTCTACAGGATTTGTTCTGTAAAACTTAAATATTATTTTGTAGACGGTAGCTTTCTACCATTTTTTCCTTCCACCCCACTTGCCCCCTCTCCCCCAGCCCATATTAAGCAAGAAGTGTTAGACAAGTTCTAATCTTTGTATTTCTCTATCCATTAGCTGCCCTCTTCATACTATGGAATATCTTCCATGGAAAGAATAGGCTGGACCACAAACTGAGGCCTAGTCAGTTTTCTTCCTATTTCAGTACAGATCCATTCTGCTGCAAGGATCACTCCAAAGCTTCATTTGCCATCTTTACTGCAGACCTGGACAGTGACAGTTGAAGAATATGTTTTCCTTATCCTAGGATGTTGACTCAATTAGTCAGCATTTATATTGAGTTGTAACATATGGCTGTACTATTGCTTATGTAAGTCAAATGTGCTGACTGACCATTTAATTGTACAGATGGCTTTCATTCTGGTGCGTTTTGTCTTTCTAAAAAGGTTTATAAAAATCTGTCCATGGACACTAGTCTGTATGAGTTGTGGTCATTAAAAAAGTCTAACAGTCTTATACAGTGAACACAGCAACTGCTGCTTCCGGCAGCCTAAGTTATAGTGCAATCAGGACATGTTTACATGTTGCCCTATGGCGACGTAGTGATGCGCTATAGTGACTTATGGCACATTACTGCAGCATAGCGATCACATGATTGGCAGCTACATTGCTGTAGCAGAGCACTCCCCCAGTATAGTTGGATGCTATGGTGATGTAGTGGCAAAATCTAACCATGCACTGCATGTGCGGTGCAGTAACCAGCAATACTACGCCATGCTTTAGCACTTCCAAAAGGAAGTACTAAAGCACGGTGCCATAGCTATGGTACCTTATGGCAACGTGTAGACACACCCTCAGTCTGCATATGTATGTATACACAAAACTATGTGTGTAACAGATTTGTGTCAATCCATTAATTCTGACTGTATTCTGGTAGTCCTTAGTTTTGGATCTAACTTTCTGTCTTGAGTGAAGAAGGAAGGGAGCAAGAGGGAATATGCCATAGCATAATATCATATCTAGGTAGGACTATACTATTGTATTTATTGTCAAGAGCCCTTATACAAAAGGGAAATTCCTATTTCTAAACATTTATAATTATAATTTAATAATATTAGCCTGGGCTGGCTAAAGTATTTATATTTATACCCATGTCAAAGTTAAATACGGAAGTGTGAATAGCTGTGAGAAAGAAAATTTGACAAAAAAGATTTTGATCAGACTGAAAAATTTGTATTGCTGCTACGTGATTTCCACCCTGCTCAAAAAACAAACAGTTGTAGTATTTTAAGCTTACCGTGAACCTAGTCCCTAGTTAGGATTCAATATTGGTTACTGGATTTGTCATCTCTACCCTATTAACTTCCCTGAAATTCCCCAAATGCAGCCCCTACGTTTTAGCATCCTTGTGCCCCAGCCAGCCACCGTCACCGGACACACATTTCAGCACAGTGATTTACTCCTCCATAACATAATACCATCCATGACAGTCCTATCTATGATGGAGTTAATTAATTTACTGTACCTAATACCAGCACATGTGTACATGGTGATTCTTTATTGCAGAGCTAATTAATCTACTCTGTAGTAAAGCGTACGTGTAGATTCACCATTCGATTTTAAATTTAGGTGAAATAAAGATTTGGTCTTGTTTTTTTCTGAGTTACCAGTTCTGAATGGCAGGTTTTTTTATGGATCACACAGAACTTTGGTATTTCTCAGCACCTGAACTGAATTTCCAGAAAATAGCCAGTATTCTGGTTTTTAAAAAACATGGAAGTGCTGTCACTAGGCTAATGTTCATTGCATAGCAGTGTAGAGATATACTCCTTATTGATTGGTGTAAGATGCAGACAATGTATATTGAAAGCTTGTACTTCATAGAGACTCTATAGAGGAAATCAATTTATATCCATATGATATAGCACCTGATATGCTTGTAGGGACATCTAGATGTATCAAAGAGTTTGTCAGTATCAACCCCGTTCTAAAGAGCTTTCCTTTTAAATGCTACAGTGTGGGAAGGCATTGACTTTTGGATCTTTTTTCTTAGACTACACCTGAAATTCTAATTTGAGTATTTGGTGCCTCTGTATCCCAGTGATGATGTACTAGAAACCTGTGGGTAGGCAAAAATTAATATCCCTTTTGCATTTTTGTTTATACAAAGACAATGCGATTTTTAGGACACCATAACAAGGCAATATACAGCTAATAGATATGAGAACACAGCAGATGGGCCTCATGATGCTGGAAAATAATTTGAGGATAAGTGATATCTACAACATTAATAGTGAAAAGAGTCACATCTGAGCTTCACAGATTTGGCCAGAGAAGCAGCAAAGACTCATATTCCAAACTCTCTCCAAACAAAAGTTACCCCAGGGAAAACAGATGCCAATGCAGAGGCAGAAGCTTTAATAATAGCAATAGATTTACCATCTGCCATTATATGGGACAAATAATCAAGGATTAAAGATTTAATACCAGAGATGAATTTTTTTCCTGTCCTGGATTTTGCTCATAAATCTCTCTAAACTCTTTCAGATTTGTTGTGGCAACACATTCCCACTGAGAAAACAGGAGATCAGCGATCTTATCCTGAAATCCAACCTTTTGCAGACAGTCTTTGGCAGTAGACGTGCAATGATCCAAAAATGCTTCATGGCAGGCTTGTTCATTTACATCCCTCTAATTTCCATAGGACTACAGGGACTAAGGGATTGAATGAAATTGTTATGTGGATTGCCGGTAGAAGTGCAATCAGAAAAGACCATTTAGAGAAACCTGTTAACTTTGACAACACCTGGAATGAAGTGAAAAAAAAAGTGTTTACCAAAAAAACCCCAATCTCAAAACCAGAACCCTCTCCCCCACTAAAAACCACAGGACCAGATATGTCTTTCTGCTCTTCAAAAGAAACCGGCTTGGAAAATCTTCAGAGATTTGTGGTTTGCTGGTTAGGAAGCCTACCTGTTGAGATAACCATAGGCAGTATATTTTGAAGACATTCTCCAGGCCTAGAAGAAAGTCTTTCCCCCAGTATCAGAATTCAGCTACCACAATTTCTGTTCCTGGAATTTTATTTTATTTTTTTCAACTTCCAAAAAAAGTGGATCCAGCACTTATCTGAATAGGCCAAATCTACACTGAATAGGTATAGATTTTAAACTACTATATCATACAAAATGCCCGTCTAATGTAATAGAAATTATTACTTAGAACTGTAGAAGAATGTCATATGATGCCCTTGTTCCACATCCCATTTCTTCTCCTACCTTGTTCAGCTGCAATTCTAGTAAGGCTTCCTGGGTGCCTATACACATGCTCTGATGCATTCTAATTACATGCATCGGGGCAGATTTGATTAATTGAGTCTTCTCCGTGTTCTAATTAGAGCACTCTAACATCACCTCAGCATCACATGTATAAGCTCCCCTTGGTTTAAAAATGGCTGCTAGGGTGCTGTAACTAAAGCTTGTTGAATGAAAGCATCCTGCAGGCATTTTAAAACATGCAAGTGCTTAATACATGTGATGCTGTGATGTTTTAATTAGAACTGTTCTCTGGGAACTGCTTTAATTAGCATCTCCCCTCTCCCAGCAGCCCCAAGCACCCCCTGTATAGGCACCCCCCTGTATAGGCACCCCCCTGTGACCAATGTATCTAGCTTATTGTGGCCCTTTGAAAGAATCAGGAAAATACTGTTAAACTCCATCCACACTTGAAGTGTTCAGTTTGTATTTTAACCTTAAAGAAGGTTGAGCTGAGGCCACTCATACTTGTTTACATGTTACTTGGGAAGAGGGAAAAAATAGAGACTAATGCAACCATTAAACAGACCAAAGAGAGTGGCAGCATCCACATGAGCATGGGCATTTAGTTCCCCGGGGACAACCAGGAGTGGGGCATCTTGTGCCACTGCTAGTTGTCCCCAGGGAACACTTGTGCCATGCACCCTCTGGTGTGCAGCACGTTATTCCAGGAAGGCTGGACCCAGCAGCCTTACCTGGAGTCCTGGGAGCCTCCTGGGGCTGCAGCAGTGGTGATCCTGCCACCCAAAGCCCGGCCAGCAGCCGGTGTGTAGCTCCAGCTGGCCAGGTTCCAGTTTTGAATGGCATGCATTGCCCCCACATGTACCACTCTGCTTGTTTTTCTGCAGGTTTTTTTACCCCTAGATATCCAGGGGTCAAAAAAACTCAACCCCTGGACTGGTCTCTTGCAGTGCGGAGAACAGCTGAATGTACAGTACATGGCACTTTGGAAACGTTCGCGGCGCCACATACTGCATAGCTGTGCTTGTCTTGACATGGCCAGTTTTATCATAAAAAACATGATTGAGCTTTCCCCTCACTTGTTTACACTGAAATAAATAAAAAATACCTCAGTTAACTTCAGTGTGAAATTGATACCAATAAGATCAGTCTGTATATATTTATTGTGTCTAACTATTGTGCCTCTATGGAAGAGATTCTTGAACTACATAGTAGTTTCGTAACTCCATCTAATAAAATGAATCTTGTTTAGTGTCACACTATTTGTTCTAAATAATATCATGAAACGAAATCTTGTTTTATGCAGAAAAGTTGTTCTATTACTTTATTATTTTTTTTCTTTTAAATCAATGAAAATTCTTTAAACCTTTTTTTTACATTACTTTGCAGTCAGAATAAATAATATATATTTTTTTAAAGTTAATTTTGGAGTGCGTGCTGAGGTGTATACACGTATGCACATTTTGGGTTTGTATTTCCCTATCATAGAAAAAAATAGTGGAATAAAGGAAATTTTATTTTGTGTAGTTTCTATGAAAAATATATTGTAATTGTGAATGAATTTGATATCTGTACCCCCCCATGTTGGCTAAATTTATCTGTGACTGCTGACTTTACAAATATAAAGTGTTTTGAGGTGTTTTTGCTCAACAGGGATTATTCAAATGCCAAATATGATTACTGTTTTTAAGTCTGAAGTGGAACTGATTTTGATATCCAATATGACTTAAGGCATAAAATGGAGTTACTGTGCAGTTGCACCGAGGAATGGCTTTTTCGTGATGCTGACTGCCCAGTAGCTCATGACTACTATGCAGTAGTGTCATGCCACACTTCCTGCCATGTGACCCTACGCAGTCAGCATCTCATGTAGACTTGGGCAGTGTCAGCGTATGCTGCAGTCTACTTTGATTAACTTATCCTTCAGCTCCTGACCTTGAGTTTTTAAGATAACTTGTTTGATAGGTAACAATGGTGCTTTGTGCCTTGCAATTCTAAAGATCTAATTGATTTAGGTTACTTTTTCATGTACATTTTGTCATGAAAGCATGTAATTCCTCTATATTAATGAAAGCCTAATTACAGAGAGGTGAAGAAATGGATGTATGCTGGAACGTTGCAGGTCCATAATGCTTTTCCTTTAGTAATTCAAGAACAAAAGTATCATTAATCTATGCTTTTGAAACAGCACTAGGTACATCAACCACAATTTCAGTGAACTTTCAGAATCCCATGTGTCTTGGTAACCTTATAAAAAGGCAATATTAAAACACAGACTATCAGTATATCTATGCAGAGTCACTGACAGGTTCCACAGAGCCTGACTTCCAAAGGGAATAGAAGACCATGAAGTGAAGTTGTTAGGAATAAAATTTCAGTTAGTCTCTTTGGCCCAATAGGATCATTATAACTGAAATGCCAAGGCCAATTGAACACATGCCATTTTTTTCTTTACAGTTGCCACATAATTATTTCAGTATGTAAAGGGAGGAGATAACTCTGCCTACAGAAAAATTATCTTTTCCAAATTATAAAGAGGACAAGATCAACATTTCCAGAATGGAGTGCCTAAAGAGGTGAAGGATAGTCTTGTAGTTGGGATCGTAGCTTAAATCTTGAGATACCTGGGTTTAATTCCTTACTTTTCCATGGACACCATGGCTAAGTACAGAAATTACATATAAACTAGTATAAATGATTGGAAACTGGTCTAAACCTGTAACAGAACAGAAGTTCAGAATACATAGACTGATTTAAAAATGGTGGAATCTGGTCTAAGATAGACCTGGATGGATATAATCAGTTTAGGTTAGACAAACCATTGAACTTCTGTCCTATATCCCCTCTTGGCTCAAGCTAGAGCACAGTACTCTGGCATCCCAGGAGCCTTTGTGGCTCCCCACTAACCCCCTCCTCACAGGGCAGGCAGGGTAGTCTCAGCTAGGGGACCGCCCATTCCTAATTGGATGGGACAGTCCCAGAATGTGTACATCAAGTCCTGGGCCCAGGCTGCATGTCTCCAGGACAGCATTTGTCCTGGATTCATAGTCTCCTGTAGGGATGATGAAACAGCAGGTTTCCCCTTGCAGGCTGGCAGTATTCCAATCTGTAAGGGCTGCTTGGGAGAGGGATGCAGGGAGTGCCATGTGTTTGTGTGCATCTGCACACAACTAGGAATACATCCAGGCAGCATGGAGAGCAGTTTCCTGCAGGTAAGACAATGTGGGGTACAGGGTGTGGGGGAGGGCAGATTGAGGCCCCCATGGTGAGAGAGTGGGGCAGTGGATGGAGCTGGGGGCGATGCCCAGCCAGGGCAGTACATGGGGCTGGGCCAGGGCAGGGAGCAGGATGGAGCCTTTGGTGACTCATCCAGAAGGCATGGTGGGGGAGGGGAGTTTTCTGCTGCTGGCATGTGCCCCCCATAGATTTGAGCACAGGGTGAAGGCAAGTATGGACTGCCTACTGCAGAGTCAGGGCTCCCCACCCTGCTGCCTTTCCCTTGGGAGCCCCATGCTGGCCACATATCCCCCCCCCCATTGTAGCAGCAGGGACAGTGGTGACAGCATAGAGTTGTACCCCCCACTGCTGCCAGGCAGGCAGGGGGTGCATGGCCACTACAGGGTTCTGGGGGGAAAGGCAGTAGGGTGGGGAGCTCCAAGCCCACAGCTGGGAGCTGGCAGCCTGCATCTACCCTCTGCTCCTCCCAGCTCTGCTCTGGCCATGCTGCCGGTGGGGGGGAGGGGGGGAGGAGGAAGGTGGGCATGTGTCCCATCTTTCCATTTTGAAAAGGTGGTCACCCTTGTCTTGGCCCATGATCATCTGGTTCAGTCAGGCACTGGACAGGCCCTGCCCCAGGGCTGTTACAGAGCTGACCAGCAAAGTGTCTGCTACTGAGCCCTGTACCTGTCATCCCAAGTGGGCAGTGGGGGAGGGGGTCAGTCTCAGCTGCATAGTTCCCCACTCCCTCGCTGTGCTGGCTTTGGTTTGAGGGACTGTCTGTGGGGCATGGGGGGCAGGGAAGCAGGACAGGGATGGGACAGGGACTACACCCAAGACACCAAGATACTAGTGACCAAGGACCACCCCCTCCTTCAGCCTGTCCTGACCTGGCAGGCAGATCTGCTGGATGCTGGTAAGGGCAGGGCATTGGGGGTGTTTGAGCCCAGTTGCAGCTACATGCATGCCCCTGAGACCTTCCAGGCAGGGTCTAACTCTGGGCAGGTCCTGGATCAGCAGATGCACTAGGACAGGGGCAGGCCTGGCTGGGAAGTGCAGTGCAGTGCAGCAGGCTGCAGCTGTGTGGGACCAGGGCTGTCACTAATGCACACCTCTGGAGGAGGGGGCAGGGGCAGGGTGGAGGCAAAACAGTGGAACCTAGTTGCAGACACCAAGCTGCTCCATGCAGACAGCGCTTTGCTGCTGTCCACCTTGCAGCACTGCCTGGAAAACTGACTGTGCCCTGCCTTGCCCTGCCCCACTACTTGCCCAGCCACCTCCAAGCTTGCCCACTCTGTGGGTTGCCAAAATGCAGCGTGGCAGCTTGTGGGCAGGCAAACCCCTTTTGGGAGCTGCTGCCTTGTGTGGTGCTGGCCCTGGCCCCAGCCTCTGCTCTATGCCCCTGCCCAGTGGGGCTGCCTTGCGCAGCAGGTGTGGAAGGTGTTGACTTGAGCCCCAGCCACAGTGGGTCCATGGGGAACAGTGCACTGAGCCCAAAGCTCCTGCCCCATTGGGACTGTCCCTGAAACTGCTGTGGGACACCTCACTGGGCAAGCAGCAGGGCAGGGTAGGGCAGGGCACAGGAACATGTGTCAATGTAAGCTGTGTAACAAAGAGATGCAAGGCCTGGTAGCTCAAATGAAGCAACATTATGAAAAATGCCTCTTAAGGCAACTAACTTGAAGATGGTGATGTGGACATGTGTGAGCCATCTGGATCAATTAGTTTTTATAGATTCCCTATAATTTACAATGCTAGTAAATGAGAAGTTTATGATAATAATGTTAGTTATTTTGGGTGGATTACCTATGCTTTTCAAAATGTTTGTGTTCATGTAGCTGGTTAGGGCAGGGGCAGATCCGAGTGGGAGGCTGGGAGGTAGGCAGGGGACTGTTTCCCAGCTTCTGCCGTGATCTGCCAATTGGGATGTGAGGCTGCAAGGTAGGTACCCAGGGGAAGGGACGGTTCTTTCACTCCCTGCTGCCTGGGCTGACTAGGAGAAATTTTCTCCCAGTCAGCTGTCTACAAGTACTACCGTGCAATAGCTACTGTGTGGTAAATTTACTACCTGTATCTACAGGTGCTATGCAGTAGACTAGTTTACTGTACAGTAAATGCTGTACATGTATAAACAGTGATGCTTTACTGCACAGTTAATTAGTCTACTGCACAGTAAAGTGTCTCATGTCTATGCACCCGTAGAGTGCCAGGGTAGATGCCTAACTGCGGAAGAGAAAAATGCTGCTATGACATGGATGTCTACTAATTACCCCTCAATTATGCCAACCATAATAAATTTCAGGGCTAAAGGTGGACCATTCAAGCACTACACATTTGCTGAGGCTGTTTTAAAGAAAGTCACACCACTCAACTGGTGGAAGTGACTAGCAAAGCATTTGGAACCAGAGTTTGTTGAAATGCTAAATTAGCTTTTACCAGCAGTAGCCTCGTTTGCAGGTGCACAAAGAATATTTTTTTTCATTTGGAATGGTTCAGTAAAAGCTGATAAATCAATTTTGAGTTGAAAAATCAGGAAAGCTTGTTTTTCTCTTCCAGTCTATGAATAAATGGGTGGAGGGAGGGAGGGAAGGGGAGGATGAGATTTATGAGTTCTAAAATCTTGAAAGAAAGGGGGCAAACATTTTCAAAACAGCCTATATAAAAAAACGACTGTCTCATTTTAAAGAGAATTAAGCACATAGGAACTAAAGCTCAAATGAGTTTCATCTAGAAACTTCTTAGAAAATTTTCTCCAGGTTGACCTGAAATAATTGGTTTAATTCACTAACCACAGTTCATACATCTAATACTATAACTGTTGATATTACCATTTAATACATTAATTAGTTATAAATGTGCTCCTTGTTTCGATAAAAAAGTTTCTGTGTCCAAAACATTAACTTTTTTGTTTAATAAATTTTGAAGTGTTTTTTTTTTGTTTAATTAAATTGAAGTTGCCATCTTAATGCATCTTGATACATATATAAGGAAAAATTTAATAATTTAGTAAATGCAAAATATTTATTGCACCATTTTATAGCATACTACAACATAGGATTTTTAACAATCCAAATATGTTAAGCTATATATTTTATAGCTTAACATATTTTATAGCTTAACTATATATATAGTGTACCTAGTATAGTTTATAGCTTAACTATATATGTATAGTGTACCTAGTATAGTTAGGTATAGTTAACTATATATATAATTATTGTTTTACTGAATATGTAAAATACAGTAAAACTAAAATTTTTACAGTAGATTTGGTACATTTGTTTTTACTGTGGCTATGGTAGAAATGTTTCCTGTTTCCTAGGTACACACACACACACACACACACACACACACACACACACACATACACACATGTATATGTACCTAGGAAACAGGAAACATTTGTACCATAGCCACAGTAAAAACAAATGTACCAAATCTACTGTAAAAACTGTAGTTTTACTGTATTTTACTGTAAAAACTGTAATCACTATGTTTTAATTGCTGTAACAACCAAAGAACATGCACCTTTCTTTAAAAAACAAAAAATATGTACATACAATGAAAAAGCTGATAAAAAAAATGCATTATTTAAATCAGGCTTTTGTCTCGCCTGATTTTAAATCAGCTACTTAAATTAGTTTGGTTTAAATCAATCCAACTTGATTTAAGGGCCTAACTATGCATCCAGATGCATACATTTGTGCTTTAATATATGTTTGTAGAATACAAACATTTTTTACTATAAGAGTTGAACAAAGAATAAATGGGTATTTTTACATGGGAAATGAAAGTTAGACTATATGATGTTTTTCTCCATCTTACTTGTTGTTTCAGAAAAAGTAGTATAGGAACTGTTATTTTTTTCCCCCTAGGCTGGTGGATCATGGGTAATTTTCCTTAACCAGTCAGAACAGGAGTGATTTAGGAGATTTTGGCAAAACTATTCTAAAAAATGTGAGTTAAAGTGAAAAATTTCACAAAATCAAATTATTTTCTCTGAAGTTTTTCCCTTAAATATTTAAAATGAGACAGTAAAAACAGATGATTTATTTACTTCCATTCAAAGCTGTTTTTTTATGTTCTCCTTTCATCTTCTGAGCTTTTCATTTTGCTTTGGTTTTCTCCATTGTTTGAAGTCTCCATTCAGTTTTTAGTTTTTTGTTTTGCAGCAAGTTTTACTATAGTCCATCACATTTTGCCTTACCCAGAGGCATTTAACTTCCCTCTTTAGTGTCATGAATAATGCACTAGAATGTGAATTAAACAAGGTTGTAACGTTTCATTTCAAATTTTCTAAACAAAACCTTGAAAATAACTGAATTTCTTTTCATGTTTTAAATAATCAAAAAAAATCTCATGTTGATGTGTTTTAACACCAAGCAAAAATTTTCCTGTCAGAATCTTCCAAATGGGGGGGGGGGGGGGGGGGGAGGGGGCAGAGAGGAAGAGCAGACAGGGGACTATTATTTTCCTGAGCTAAGTGAAAAAAGTCCACAATTATAAAATAGTTTACAAAAAAAAAAAAAATCTGTTTTTTTGAAAAGCAGGTGTGTTGTGAAAACAGGGAACACAGATGCCACAAGGAAGTTCTTTCTCTTCTTCAACTTAAACATTTTAAACTGATGGATTCAATTCTGGTAATATCCCAGAGGAAGGTAGTACATTTCAAGCTTTACATGTGTTCATTTAAAGGCCAATGCTAGCAGTAAGATAACACGCATGCTATAAGGAGCACATGGAGTTGCAACCACTTAACATCACAGGACTGAATCTGTCCTACTGTGTTCTCAGACATATCCCCAACAATTACGCTTCCACTTACCCATCTGTGTAGACTCAGGACTGCAAGACACTGAGCACATCCAATTCCCTCTGAATAAATAAATAGCAATTAGCAGCTTGCAGGTCTGAGGGTCCAAACAGACATCAACTTTGTACCACCATACAATTTATGCAAACAGATGTCTTAGACCATTGTTGTACTTCAAGGCCTCTTCTACATGTTACAGGTATCGCCCAATTAACTGGTTAATTGTGCAATTACTTTAAGACCAGCTACATGTGCAAAGCAGCCATCATGTGATAAAAAACTCTGACCATCTCTAAAGTTAGACCTTGCAAATGTGTATGAACTTTAGAGCTGGTTGCTACGGAGCTTTATTTTGCACGTGTAGCAAAGTCTCCCCAGTGGCTGGGAGCCCCATCAGCTGACAGCTGCAGGGGTGCACCATGCCAGGCACATGAAACCCCAGAGCCCTGGCAATGATGTCTACCATGATACCCAAGGTTTGGGGGGGGGGTGAAAGCCCCAACCCACATGGAGCTCTCAGTCGTGGCTTTACTGCTAGGACTGAGAGTTCCCACACTTGATGGGCTCTTGGTCCTGGCTGTACCTCTTGCCCAACTGAGACTGAGAGTCCCTGCATCTGAGGGATGGTGGTCCCAGCTGTTCCTCATGCACAGCTGGGATAGGGAGACCCCACAGCTGTTGTTGACAAACCTCACTGTCAGTTGTGGGACTCATTCTCAGCTGCTTGTGAGGTTCATCCAGGACCAGGAGACCTGCCAGTTGCAGGGTCTCTCTGTTCTAGCTGTGTGTGACCCCCAGAATCCCATCAGCAAAGGGAGCTTCCAGCTGTGGGAGCTTGCTTCTTGCTAATGCAGGGGGTATCAAGTATCAGGCTCCCTGTACATTGGCAATAAAGCATGATTGGATCTAATGCATGATCCCACAATTGTGCCTCCTGCCATGCACATGTGGCATAGCAGAAGGCGTGATTGGTTGGATCATGCATTAGATCCAATTGTGCTTTTACCTGCATGTGTAGAGGAGGCCCATGTGTCTAAAAACAGTTGCCTCAACCAAAGCTACTCAGTTTGCAATGCTTTAAATGGAAAGATGTCTGTTTATTTATTGTGCAAATATCAGGCTGTCACCCCTGACTCAGGACACATGTCTACAAGTGGAGGAACCCTGCTGTTGTCCCTCAGGATCAGGCCCCTGAAGTCCTGGGAGCAACAGAGGACAAGGATCCTGGCAAAGTCTGTAGACATCTATGAATGTCTGCATAAGCCACATCCCGGCATGGGTGATCCCATTCCAAAGATGACATCTGTTTATAGCCCGTGACACGAAAAATGCACTTGTGGCTAATCTAATGTTGCAGTCACAAGGCACAGTACTGAAAGCAGCAGTTCTAAAGACTCACTGGGAGTTTACAAGTGCTTGCAGAAGCCTGAGAATACTTGATGAGCCTCCCATAATAGCAATATAATTAAATCAAATGAAATCCACAGCAGAAGTGTAGTATTAAAGCAGGCAAGGATGGAACCTCTAAAACACATTTAGTCCTTTTAAATGTTCTGTATAAGAATGCTGATACAAAGAAATAAAAATAACATCAAATTAAGGAACATTATTTAGACAGCATCAAACCAAAGAAGATGTTGAATGTTTCATTGTGCTGTATCTTAATGTGTGCAGTGGGCCTCTGCATTGCCTACAGAGAGGACTATCTTTTTCGAGAAGCTCTAAGCTCCTACATGGGAAGCCCAGGCAAGAGCAGAGATGAAGAGTGTTTTCTTTTTCTTCTTGGAATTGTCAGTAGGGGTCGGCAGCAACAAGCCACTAAGCTATTGCTACAACCTATATTAACCTACTAATGATTTTAAAATGAATATGCTTTCAAAATTGTTCGTTTGATATTTTCTCTCTAAAAAAAGCAACTCACCTTCATTTCTCATCACAGATATCTTTGGAGGCAGCCACCAATAGAAAACCAAAACCAGAATAAAACATATACCCTCCCCAACTAAAACTTCATGTGACTATGGGCTAGATTTTCATAGGGTGTTAATTCTCATTTTTCTATTGACTTCAGTAGAGCTATTCTGATTTACATCTCACCTCAGCATCTGGCCCTCATATTATCTATTGGTGACTCTGAAGGAAGGTAGGAAGATGATTACAAACTTTAAGTCAATCAGTGTACAAAATACCAGATTATAGACTGAAAGAAGGGAGACATTGAGAAACCTGTTTTATCACTTGTTGCAGCAAGTCAGTAGATAGATTTGTAGCTCAGCCATGCTCAGATTTCTGATACATTAGATGAATCTGCAGGCTTCAGCATGTTCATACTTTGTCTCCTACGTGTGTTCTTTTTTCAAGTTTCCATTATTTTTTCAGCATATTAACCACTGGTTTTAATATATGTTCTCCTGCTTATTTCCACATAGGTCGATCTGCACAGAGCATGTCTTGAAGGTGGCTCGTACCTGCTCAAGTGGGTAAGGGGGAAAATCTGTATGCAGAGAGGGTCTTCTGGGCTCAGCTTCTGGATCACACCTTGTGCCACAATGGTGCATCTACACATGCAATTAATGCACTAGAATTTTCTGCACAATATCTGCTGAAAAATTAATGGAAACTTGAATCTGCACTAACTTCTACATAGAAGAAACTTCTTGTGGTACAACACCCTTCTCAAAGGACAAGAGAGATCTTAGGAACAGTTATAAAAGATAGATGCCCAAGCAATTTAGCATTACTGCAATTTAGAATTACTGGGAGCAGCTCATTTTCACCACTGACAGTGCACCCATCAGAAGCAAATTTCCTCCTGACAAGAGCAGCTCAGTCTAGGGCTGTTCCTGCCCTGCTCTAACTGCAGCAGCCAGTGGGAGCCAGGTGCCAGCCCCAGGCTGGCAGGAGGTGTGGGGGCTGGTCCCAGTCTCCAAAGGCAGGGGTAAGCTGTCCTGGCTGCTGGGAAGCTGCCTGTTAACCATGTGGAGATCAGGACCGTCCCAATCTCCAAGGGTCAGGGAGTGATGTCCTGACTGTCTGGTAGCTGGGACAGCTCTTCCTGCTCTTTGGACATCCGAATGGGTCTTGATCTCTGTTGGGCTAGCAGGCAGCATCTCATTTTGCTGGGATAGCTCTTCCCACCCACTGTGGCCCTCTGTTGCCTAGGCTGACAGTAAGTATCTACAGGTGCGCTTTGGTGTATTAGTTTAATGTGCTGATTTCTAGTACCAGTATCTACAGGTGCAAGAAAGTAGTTCATTAGGCTAATCTGCTGCACAGTAATTGTTGTGCATGTGTAGACAGTGATGTTTTACTGAACAGTGGATTAGTCTAATGTGTGGTAAAGCATCTTGTGTAGATGCACCCAGTGACTAGATTTGTGAAACAAGTGAGAACATTACATACCCTTTTTCAGATATTTTGTATTCTGTTTAACTGAGTTTTCTGGTCCTTTTCTATGTTGGGGATTGAAAAATGAATGCTGAAATGGGGTTGTAAAGCCCCTTTTGAACCCAGGGCAATGTAAATGCAACCACAGGTACTATCAACTATTCATAGGCATTGTGTTGACCATAAAGAAACATTTTCAAACAAGCATATCTTAGTCTTTTCCAGTCTGTTTAAACCAGTGTTCCCTTGTGTTGATTCTATGCTTTTAATGTAATTTGATTATTTTAATGAGTGTGCATGTTTCTCCCTCAGTAATAATAGTAAAGAAGTGTAAGGGTCACAATATGGCAAAGACTCAAGTCCACAAGGTGAACACTCTTGACTGATACAGAAAAACACTTGAAATATATGTTTGAAACATCCTGAATAGTTTTTTTTCTGAAGCCTATGGGACTCTTTAAATATATGAAGTTGGGTGTACATTGAAGAGCATTTTTGGATCAGGACAGTGGTCAGAAACCTGTATGCATATGCATAAGCTTCAGTTTGCTTAGCAAGGGCTTGAGTCTCCTCTGATCAATAGTAATCAATAGTTTTGCCATACATTTCTTTGGCTATGGAGAACTTAAAAGTTTGTTTACTGACTGGTGTGCTGAACACTACAAAATACATTATATACTAATGAGTAGGAAATACTGTTAACTCAAGAACAGTCAGCATTTTTCAAATTCCCACAGAAATGTAAACTTAAGAAGATACATGGTATATTTATAGTATCTGCAGTCACAGGGAGAATGAAAGCTTATATAGTTTTTCCCCTCATGTGTTTTCATGTTTCAATTAATATAAGGCATGTGGAGCAAAAGAGTCATTGTTTAAGTCAGGGATGCTACTGACCTTTTGAACACAAGCTCTCTTTCTATATCTGTATGAATAAACTATTCCTTTTTTTTAATGGGTTTTTTAAAAGCTGCAAATTCTACCAGAATACAAGAATGAAAAGTAATATTTTTTTTCTAGAAGACGTCTTTTCACAGTTTTCTGTGTCAGAAGGAAGCTGTATGAAAATGGACAGATAGCATCCTGACATGAAGTCTAGAATACTGACAAAAGAATTCAGTTCTAGTATGCAAATACAGTACTAATTTCCAATTATATTCTCACTGAAGTCAGTGGAAAGACTCTTGTGGAAATCAGCAAGAGGACATACACCTGATGAATAGAAAATAGAAATACAGAAACATTCTGCGCCCACACTTAGCATAGCATAGCTAGGTATTTTTTACAATAACATCACTACGGTCCTCTTGGTAGCAGTTAAGGCTGGCCAAGGGTTTTAACAGAAACATTTCTCCTTTTAAAAATGGTTTTCATTGAAAATAAATCAGAATAATTTCATTTTTAGCTTAATGTTTCAATATCCAGGAAACTTCAACAATTATTTCTGTGAAAAGATTTGTACTATAAATCTTATTTGATATTTTCTACTGGGGAGATGTTTTTAGGGGTTTTTTTGTTTTAATACTTGTCCTACTAGGTTTATCATGCTAATGACCTAAATGGGGAAATGGTCCAATATTTGATTCATATTTCCTTCTTTCTTTATTAGTCTGTAAATCCTACATTCTTCAGACTATCTGCAACTGTTCCAGGGAGAGTGTTAGGCCACAATATAACAAAGTATCTAAGTACAAGCTTAACCTTAATCGACTTAAACAGCAAATACTTATATACTTTGCTATTAATAGCAACAAAATAATATATATGCTGTAGGTTTCTCCATCTAAAGGAGATGTTGTCCATGACAGAAAAAAGACTAGAACACATAGACATAGAAATATCTAACACCAAAGTTATTGAAATATTGTTGTGTTAACCCCACTGAACATATGGATGTAATAATTTATAGTTTGTACAATATAAATAATATTGTTTTTTGTGTAATAAAAGGTTGCATTAATGTCTGCAAGCTAATTGTTAAACAGAAATGTTTTTATGTTCTAAAGAAAGGCACGTTAGTGGAAAGAACATTACTTCCAACTGCTGTGAAAGTAAGTGTAAGAGATTTTGCAAGCTAGAAAGATGAACTTTGTCTTGTTACAGGAAGAAGCTTGAGTTTTCAGTTTTATGCAAGCAATGTACACAGTGAAGCCATCAGGAGCATTGCCTTTTGAAGGGTTAACAGTATGTCCTTACAGAGTCAGTAAACTAAACCCAAAACATTTTCATGTTACATTTTTGAAAATGTTGGTAAAGGCCTGGATCCAAAGCCTAATGACATCAACAGAAAGACTCCCCTTGACTTCAAATGGCTTTTGACTGAGTGTAAAGTGTACCTATAGGTCCAATACTGGTTTTGTTTAGAACACATTGCTTTTTTGAAACATTATGGTTCTTTACCTTGCTGGCAAAGTTAGATCTAACTGGGTGAACATTAATCATTTTTAAAGGCATGACTGTGCCCTGCTCAGAAAGGTCAAACCGTCAGAGCAAGTGCTTAAAACACCTACTGTCCACAATGAAAAAGAAGCATAGTAGAAGGCGATGGAAGCAGACATCACAAATAAAGGCAGAAGACCCTTTTATTTCTCATAGACAAAATGCAAAGTGTCTCATTAAATTAATCTTAAAAAAAAGAAAAAACAAAAGCAAATTGATCCCCTCACTCCACTGACACCACTCATCCTAAATAACAACGAAAGAAAAAGATCACTCAAGGACCCATTTTCTAATTGAAAAAGAAAATATGTGCAAACATGACAAAAAAGTTTTGTTTTTCCAAATCAAAGTCCTTGTTAAATTCACAAATAGGGTGACTTTTTTGTGATTTTTTCCCCCCTTCTTTTTACTCTTATGTGATGGAACTTCCAGTTAAAATATTTTATTTAGTCCCCATGCACTTTGTAGAAAATCAGTAAAAACACAAATGCTTGTGAAGATCAGAAAACTGGACTCTTTTACCCAAAAATTCAGATGTCCAGTCAGATGAAGCTCACACTCAGACAGAAAAAAAGCAGGAGAGTCTTTGCACTGTCCGTAGTTTGTATTTTTTTTTCCAAATATTTTGGCAATCTTCTTTAATTATAAATATCGGAATTCAATAAAAAAAAGGTAGCTTTGATTGGATTTTTTTCATTGTAAATATTTACAGCCACTGTCCAGCCATGTTCTTTTTGTTATACCAGGGTGTAAGATTTTGCGTAGGGATTATTTCCTTTCAAGTGGCCCCGGGAGTCTAGCAGGGATTCTTGGGAGCTGCTCATTTTAGCTGCCTGTCCCAGCTCAGCCCCTTCTCGCTGAGGTAATGTTGCCACAGCACCTGGCTGCCACGACTGTACTTCTCTTGTAGAGGATGTCTCCATCGGTATGGGATCCAGAACTGTGGGACGCTTCAAGGTTCGGCTTTTCTGAGGTTCCAAGCAGGCTTGCCCCAAACTCAGGTCTCTGCTTGTGCCTGGAATGCCACGGTTTAACAAAAAGTCCATTCTAAGATACGGTGGCAAATGCATGAGATCACCTGCAAAGAAAGAAATGGAAATCCTTAGCTAACTTCCTGCATACCAGTAAGCAGGCTTACTGTCTAACAAAGCTTCAAGCTTCTGAGCACCAACCTTCCCCTGTTCATGATGGTAGATATTTAACACTATACATATTCATCATCCAGTGTACAAATTTTTAAAAGCAACTTGGGGATAAAAACTACAATATGTGAGAGATTTATATAATTCAGTTAATATTACTGTGAACATGCAATTTTTCATTTCCCAACTTCTAAGTGTTTCTGTCATAACCAAAAATGCCATACTGTTGGGGCAAGAGGATTTATCACTGTCCGGATCCTCCCTTCATTTTCCTAGAGAAAAGACTATGAATACAGCAATAGGGGAATAGGTTGTAGCTGCACTGGTCTAAGGACATAGGCAGACAAGGTTCTTTGGGTAAATCTGATATCTTTTATTAGACCAACTCAAATAGTTGGATAAAATCTTCTTTGCAAGCTTTCCAGTATAAATACCCTTTGTCACTGCAGATGCTTCTTCAGCCTAATGAAAGGTATCTACACCTGAAAGCTTGCAAAGAATTTTTCCAACTACTTAAGTTGGTCTAATAAAGATATTAGATTTACCCAAAGAACTTTGTCTGAATACAGCAATAGCACTCTTGTGTTGCCTACTATTGGGGTTGAAAAGCCTTTATTAAACTGGTCTATGTGCACAGCTCATTCATTGTGCACAACTGGGCTAGGTAAGGGTTTTATTGGTCCTTTGCTCCTTTTCATGTACCTGCCCATCTGTTTAGCTTTGCTACACAAATTGGTTGAACTTATTTAAAAGAGAGAGTGCTGTAACTACAGTATTACCAGACATGTTTTCACAAACTGGTCTGCAACTTCAAGGAGATCAATGGAGATAAAAGGCAAATATAAAGGATGCTTCCTTCTGAAAAGGTTTGATGTTTAGGTTAGATACGTGCAGATGGTGATAATGAGAAATACCTCCCTGATCTGGGTTTCTAGTACAGCAAGGTAATGATAACTGGTCTCTTTTGGGCCTCCTTTCCCAATTAGAGCCATGTTACTGAAGTTCCTTAGAAGGGCAAGGCAGCAGTTAGCAATTTAGAGTTTTCCACTGCTGAGTAACAGTACCCATTCACAGCTTTCCTTTCAAAAGATCAATGTTATAGGCAAATCAGAGGTATGTATTTTCACTTATTAAAAAAAACCCTGTAAACTATTTTGATGGTCTCTTACAGTTATATGAAAAGCCACAAATACATCTATAAAATGAATACATGCTGAAAATTTAAAGCAGAAGATTCTTTTATTACTACTAATGCATTCGTGCGAGCTATTTGAAGCAGCATATGTACAGGCTGATCTGTTTCTGACCAGAAACAGCAGAGCTCTGCTTGAGACCGTGTTGCACTAAATGCTTCATACAAAGATATTTTTCCCCTAACCAACTGGAAAAGTTTTCCTATAAAGCAGATCCCTTGCTTTGGCTTATAAATCAAGGGGGAGGCAAGGATTTCTTAGGGTGATTTCTTTTATTGGCCCAAGGCAATGTAATTGTTACCTAATAAAGTAACAACTTCTAATCTAGTCACGATTTAAAGTCACAGACAGAAAAATTGCTGAGAAGTTACACTTGGACAGCATCACTGTTTATTCCCGTGGATCTCCTGTAGGCACTGTCTGGCACCACATGTTTTCTTCTTGTTACATTTCCAACATAGATGTATGGTACACTATATTTAAACCCCGCACAGTAGGATGTGCCCATCTTAGGAATAGGCTGATATGCTGCTACAGTATTTATAAAAAAAAAAAAAATCAGGGGAAAAGAAGACCATATATGTCCATAATCATGCAGTTACCATTTGGAAGTTGAATTGCAAATAGGCAAGTCTCTAATAATTATTACCTTAGTCTTCTATGATAACTTTCATCCCAAAGCATTTTACATATCAAGAGGAATCACTTCAACTAGCTAAAATAAAAAATGCAACCACCCTGGGGATGAAGTGCGCCCACACACCAAAACATTCCTCAGCAGCTTAGAACAGAAGCAAATAACAGTATATGTAAGGGGTGCTCAAACCCTGGCCTATGGGCTAGATCCATCCCTCAGCACCATGTTATCTGGCTTACAGGGCTCCCTATGGGCCATAGTGGTGACCCAGTGTGCTAGTTTGGGTGCACAGGGTGGTACAAAGCCTGATCTGGGCACATGGGGGGTGGTACAGGGTCCCCAGTGCCTGATCTTCACACACAAGACTGTGCAGGGACAACACAGGACCCTGGAACCTCATCATAGTGTGTAGGACTGGGTGGAGGCAGCGCAGGGCTATGAGGCGAAATCGTGATGTGTGGAGTCCAAACTAGCCTGTGGACAAGCCTCAGGCCCTGTATCTGGCTCACAGGGCCAAGAGGTTGAGCATTACTGGTAAAGAACTGAAACACATTGTGGCAGTGTCTACTTACCCATACAGGTCATTAAGGTTAACACTGTTGCCTCTTGTCAGAGGAACCAAGGAACAGTTTGAGATTGTTAGATTCAGGAACTGAAGTTCAGACTGCAGTGTGCCGGTGGCATAATGATGCTGGACACCAGGCTGAAGCAATGAATCCATTTGATTCATAGGGCGAGGAACCACCAACTGCACTGAATCACCAACACCGTGGCCTCTAACAACTGTCTCCTTTACCAGAATAGTAATTATGAGCAGCTTAGCTCCTGCCACCCACAATACAAAAAGGTACAGTGGACATACAACTTCTTCCTGGTCATCTGTTACATATGCCATGCAAATTGGCCATGTTCCTTTTGCCCCATTACTGTTTACACTACTGTATTTACTCAAATGCAAGACAAGGTTTTTCCCCCCAATTAGAATGGGGCAAAAGAAATCTCACTTTAGATCTGAGTACCAGCCTGGAGTAGGTGGCGGCTCAGTTTTAGCTTTGGCCCCAGGCTCAAGACTGAAGCTGTAGATACACAACTGTCTGCCCTGGCCAGAGAGGCTCATTTGGTGGGAAAGGAAGCATGTGGCTGTGAGAGTGTAGGGAGACCATAGGGTGGTGGTATGGGAAACCTGCAACTTTCCCCACTACCCCTTGCCCCCCTGCCTGTGCCTGCTCCCCACCCTATGCTTCCCCATGCCCTGCTCCCATACCTCCAAACATGAGCGATTGGTGCCTCCTGATACTGGGGGGGCACCAGCATCTGATCACCAACTGGGGGAGGGGGGGGGAGAGTCCCCCAGTGGCCAATTGCCGCCACTGGCAGAAGTCCCAGCAGCAAAACCAGAAGTGCCAGCGGCACTTCTCTCAGCACCCCCACAATCTCAGGAAGAGCACTGGCTGTCAAACCCCACTCCCCAGCCAGCAAGGGCCAATCTCAGGGGGGCACATGCCCCCCCTGTGTCCACACTACGCATTGTCTATGCCTGCAGATGCCTTCTCCCCTCCTTACATTCTGCTCCACTCCAGTTCCTTCACCACTGGTCACTGCTCCCTAGCCAGGTTGGGTTGAAGCCAGACTGGGGCCCCAGTGTTGATGTCTGCCTCAGAGGAGTAGAGATGCAGCAAAAGGTAAGAGAGAGTTGGTTCAGGAGTAGGGGGTAGGGGCATAGGCATGGGGGTGCAAGGGCTGGGGGATAGGCAGGGGAGCAAGGGGTAGGGTTTTGGTCCCTCATATCTACCACTGCTTTCTCCATCACAGACACTGGCAGGGGGAAAGGGGAGATTTAAGAGGACCTTCCACTAATTAGATTAAAAATCATAACACTTTTATAATTTTCCATATTTCCAAATAAATACGATATATATTTCCACAATTCAGTCTACTCAACAGAAACCAGTTCTGACTGGACGCAAGACCTTGGATCAACTTTCATATGGTGTATGCACTTCAATCACTTAAAAGGGATTTACAATTTCTTGAGCTCAATGAATTAAATGTGGATTGTGAAAAAAGGAGTTCAACTTCATGGAGCTGAAATCTGAGTTGATAACTCAAGGGTCAGTCAGAAAGTAATACCTTCTATTTTTTTCTTAGTCAAATATAATAGAAAAAAATATTTAACTGGCACAGAAAATCCATACATCATCACTGAACACACAACTATTTTTCAAAAGAATTTCTTTCTTCATCAGTGGCCTTTTTCTACTTGGGAACAAGGGCAAGTATCCCGACATTATCTTTGTTGCCAAATCCCTGTCACACAACCTCCATCACTGCTGTCATCCCCAAAATATCACCCTCATAGTCTGTGCTTCATCCTCTATGTCAGTGGTTTTCAACCTTTTTTCATTTGTGGACCCCTAAAAACTTTGAATGGAGGTATGGACCCCTTTGGAAATTTTGAATGGAGGTGTGGACCTCTTTGAATTGTAAGGGTGGGTATTCACATATATTTGATCAATCATAGTCATCTTTTGTGGACCCTTTAGACATAGTGTGTGGACCCCCAGGGGTCTGTGGACCACAGTTGAAAACCACTGTTCTAAGCTATACAGAGGATGGGGAGGCACGCTCCGTACAAATTCTGAAATTACCTCTGTGATGTATAAGCTGATATGTGTGCAAGCACTGTCATGCAGAACAGAACATGCCTAGGTCATGACAGGCTCATTGCATGCAGTGTTTCAGTTTCATCTGGGTCTTGAAATAGACTTGTGAGTTTACTGTGCACTCCACCCCACCACCCTCCTTAGGCAAGAAGTCAACCAGAAGGACACCTCCATGTCCATGACTTGTGCTAAGGAAATAAAAATTAGGAGGCATTACTTTCTGACTGACCATCATAAAATGTCAGGGTACGTGCTCTTGTTCACTGGCAGAAAAAAGTATATTGTTGAAGAAGGAGACTATGTGCGTGTTCGGTGATTAAGTACACATTTTCATTGCAAGTTTAATATTTTTTCAATAATATTTAGCAGAAAAAAACAGGAAGCATTCCTTTCTGACTGACCTTGTGTATATACTGGAGAGTTTTCCAAACCCTGTGAAAGAGAAAGGGCTTCCCTGAATTGACATTAATAGTCTTTAATCTATACAAACAATATGCACCAAATTGTATAGCTCTCCAATCTGAGTGGGATGCACATTTTTAACAGGAATTTGTAAATACATGAGAAACTGAAAAGCGTAACTTGTTCTTCATAGTGAAATAATATAGAATGTCAGCTTTACCTTTGATTTACACTGAACTCTAATTACTTGAGGCACAGTATGCAATTTCATATTGTAAAAAGTGCTAAGTAATATTTTTAACTGAACGAAGCAGCTTTCTCTAGACTCTCTTGTAAACAAACAGGTGATTAGAATGGTTGAAAAAATAAAAATTTCAAAAATGTAACTTTTTCTCTTGTGCCAGGATGAGAGCTGTATCACAGGATGAAAAAAAGCTTTGATTCCTCAGAACTAATGTTTTTCTGACTGAAAAAAAAAATCTTTGAAATATCACCACAGGGGTCCAATTTGGCATTCCTATATCAAGGATGGGCATATTTTAAAGAAGATTAAAAAGGATGGGAGATCCATAGCTATGAAAGTTACATGGCAAGATACCAGTTCTCATCTTTCTGCCCACAATGGCATAAAAGTTTTTTTAGGTTATTACTATTCTGCCAAGAGATAACTCAGCCAAATAATACATTTTTCAGGCAGAGCATTATTAAGCTTTAGGATGGTTCACTGCCTTTGATGCTCTAATTACCTCTTTTCAATGGTATGTGTACCTTATTAGTAATGAAAGCAAACCTTTCAACTGTGTGAGCATGGCAAATGAGCATGTTTAATAATTCATGTGCTTAGGCTTAATTAGCACAGAGCCACTCAGCAACTAGAGTTTTCTGATACAATTTAAAAATGAGAGATTGACTGGATTGGGACAAACTGAGGCTGTAATATCAGCAACAATCATCCAGGCAAATGTGAAAACAGGAATTTGTAGGAACATTATATTTTCTTTTCAATGGCCAAATTACTATAGCTGAAATAGTTAACATAATACTTTTATCTCACACACATGCATTTATCTCATACAACATATTTTCCTCAGAGGGGAAAGGCTAAGTCTGCATTGCACAAAAGTATGCTTTTACACTTGGGCTATCTACATGCATTCAGTAAGCGGAGGTTAGACTGTGTTAAAAATGGCTACCTGATCTTAGTTCCCTCAGGCTACCTGATCTTAGTTCCCTCCCTTATATTTAGATTTACTCAATTAGGGATCTATGTTTGAACTGTACTGAAGCTCAGGAAGTTTCTATCGGTCTAAAAATGGCTGATCCAATCTAAGTTAAACCTACCACAGAGGTTGTCTAACTTAGATAGGGTCTGGTGAGACTGATCTACCTGAACTTCTATACAGTTCCCACCAGAGTCCTGGGGCTGGAAACGCAGCCAGTGGCCCTAGTTCCGGAGCTGTGCTTTTCCTACCTGCCCCCACAAATGAAGTAAGTTGGTGTGGTGAGAGGGGAATGCGGAATCAGGGGGTAGGTTTGCTAGAGTGGGGTGTTTATCTGGGAGTGGGGGGTGTTAGGAGACTAAAAACAGCCCTTGTCTGGGATGGAGAACTCCCCATCTCTTCCCCCAAGGCCCACCCCACCTGGACCTTGCTAGCTCACCTGATCCCACCAAATCCTCCCAGACCCCACCAGCCCCCCCATGGACTGTGCAAGCCCCACAATTCTTCTAAGCCTCCTGTGGATGCCACTTGGCCCCTGACCCCCCCGACAGACCCTCCTTGCCCTTCCAATCCCATTATCAGGCCCTGCCAGCTCCTCTAATAACCCTGCTGGCTCCACCTATCCTGCAATCCCCCCAACCCCCTATTAATCCCCACAATTTACCTCAGATTGCTTGGTCATTTTTAACTCAACCTAACCTCTCTCTAACCTCCCCAAATGTCTGTCTGTGCCTTAGAGTAAAAATATGCATGGCTTCTGCTGGGATTTTTTACACCAGAGATAGCTACTAGAATTCATCTCCAGGTTAAGATATAGGGCTTTTCCTCAAGCTCCTTTGAGGAAAAATCTGCTTGCATCTTGCCTCTGTTAGAATTTTACATCAAAATAGCTATCTTGATGTGGAACAAAACACAAACATTTTGGAGACAGGAAACAGGCTTAGTCTCTCTCAACCTCCATAAACTTCAAACTCCAAATACATCTTTTTTATCTGCTCCACACAAACCAAGGTTTTATGCTATAATCAATAGAGAATTGTTATGGACTGTAAAATCACTGAGAACTCCCACTTCAGAGTGCTACACATAAAAAAAATTGCTCTGATTTGAGTTGTGATTTATCAGATAATGTACAAAGATCCTGAATATCAAAGTGCCCAGGTGACAGTCCACCTGTAGTGGTGTGAATGATTTTATAGGATAGTAAGATTTTACAGGATGCTAAAGTACACACACACACACACACACAAACAAACAAACAAAAAACTACAAATCCCTTAGCCAGATCACAGAGCTAGGAAGCATTAGGTCAAAAGATGAGCACTTCAGAAAGTTACAAATAGCCCAAAATGGGATGTCAAGAACCAGGGCTGATGCTCTCAGTTTAGCTATATTTGTTACAATTGTTGCTCTTAGTGTTTGAAACCAGTTCTTATTCCCACACTATTCATCTTCTGACACTTAATCCTGCAGTGCATCCACATAGTTGTTAGCAGAGGCATAGCTTGGCAGATCCTCCCCGGGGACAGCTGTGCCATGCCCAAGGCATGGCTGGCTGCTGCAGTGGTGACTGCAGTGGCACGATCAGCCAACACTGCTGTTGCTGTTATATTTGTGCTGCCCTGGTCACTCCCTCCTCTCAGTTATGTTACTGGTTGTTAGTACTGCATTACAATCATTTCTATGGCAACCATCTATGGAGGCCTAAATGTAATATTTTGAATAGACTGAAGATCAAGTACAAGTGCCTGTATCAGAGAAAAAAAGACTCTCTTAAACACAAATCCCTTAGGGTTAGATTCTGTTCCTGTCTCATTCAGCTAAGCAAGTCTGTGCTTCCTGACTTGCCCCACACAAGTTCTCTGGTCTGGGTCTGGTGTGCAGCATATCCCATACACTTGGGATCCTACAAGGGAAGAAGACCTGGCTTTTCCCTTTCCTTGTCTGTCTTGCTTGTAAAGGTAGTTGACTAGCCATGAGGGAGAAGTAAGATGCACCATTTCAATGCTGCAGTTATTCTGTCTCATAAGGAAAGGAAGAAGAGTGAGGGGATAATATCCTCCTGGCAGGAAGCCATTAGATGACATCCCTGACTCTGTGCTGACTTTGAGGATCAATTCAGCCCCTAAAAAATATTTGTTTTTTTTCTTTAAAGCAAAGTATTAACCAAATAGATGCTCATTTTTTTCAAGAGTTCAGCAGTGTGAAATTCCCTCTCAGTGATTTATTTGCACTTGTTTAGAAATTAAATAGCAAAGAACAATATTCAAATAACAACCAGGACCTGACATGAATCAGCAGAGTGAAGGATTTCAGAATCAACAGTCTAACATGGAAAATGGAAAACACTTTGACACAGGCATCCACTGTCAGCATGCTGATCAGTAGTTGAAAGAGCGCTCGCATTTCCCCATGCAAATCAGTGACTGTTCAACAGAGTCCTTGGCACAGTCTCAGTCCAAAGGCACCCTTGGGTTGCAATAGGACACCTGATTGGAATTTTCATGGACAACAGAGTTGTTCCGGTCCCATCACCCACTAACAAACCATGCAGGGTGGCTGAATATTACACGGAACAGTCTTACAGTCTTAATAGACTGTCCAGACCATGTGCTCTGGACAGAATGATACTCAGGGATCATTCTGGTGGATGAATCCCTGAGTCAAGCCTAAAGAAAGACTGGTTTGAACCTGTTTATCCCTTGCCTTTTGCCATTTCTGTCAAACATAGATAAGGTCTCATGCACACATTAGCCTCCCTTTATAGCACTGTTTCCTTTGCCCAGATTGGTGAATGCTTTCTCAGAAGTGAGATGCTTTCTTATTGACCAGCTTGTCATACAACAGAAGAAAGAGGAAGCAGAAGTAGGGCGCCTTTTCTGATTAGCAGTGCATAAGAACGTAAGAAAGAACTGCCATTTACTGGGCCAGATCATAGGTCCATCTTGCCAATATCCTGTGTCACACAGTAACAGAGAGTGGATGATGAAAGGGAAAGTGAACAGGGTATGACCAGAGTGTTTTTCACTGTTTCTCTCTGGCTTGCAGCCTCCAGCATTTAAAGTATAGGAAGTCCTAACTCAACAGTCACTACTGATGCCCCTTTCCTCCACGAATCTGGCCAATCCTTTTTTGAATCTGGCTAAATTGTCAGCTTCCTCAACATCTGGTGGCAATGAATTCAACACTGTATTATGTGCTGTGTAAAAAAGAACTTTCTTTTGTTAATTCTAAACTTACTACTTGCTAGTCTTATAGTGTGATCCCTGGGTCTTGTATTGGGAGAGACAGTAAATAATAAATCCCAATCTACTTTCTCGTCACCATTTAGTATTTTGAAAACCCTTATCATACCCCCACTCAAGCACCTCTTTTCTCAAGTGAATAGGCCTAGCCTTTTTGGGTACCTGTTCTGATAAGCTGTAATTACAGAATGTTGGAGCAGGCTCAATTAATTGACTCTACCGGAGTGTGCTAACTAGCATGCTCCAGCAGCCTCAGCATCTTGTGTATTCAGAACCCCCATACTTCAAAATGATGGCAGGGATGTTTTAACTAAAGCTTGTTGAAAGAACTTTAGTTAAAGTGCCCCTGCCACTATTTTGAAGTGAGGGATGCTAAATACATGACAAGCTGCAGGCACTTTAATTAGAGTGGCTCCCAAGAGCCATACTAATTAAAGCACTCCCAGAGCACATGTAAAGATGCCCATTAGTGCCACCATTGTGAAAGTACTCACTAGTTTTGAGCATGCCTAGTACCTTCAACTGCTGCTTAACAGCTTTGGAATGACCTCAAAGCGCTCACCTTTTGGCACATTTAAATGAACCAAATGCTTAATTTTGAATGAAGTCAACTGGGGTATTGAACTTTTAATGTATTTTGTCATCTGGTAACTGTCAGCTAAATCACTATCGTCAGCTTTTCTCTTCCCTGGGGAACACCATGATAGCATTATAACCCATTCTGTTTCATACTTAGTGTGGCTCATGAAAATGAAGAAAAGGAGATGGATGTTTTAATATTTCAGGAATGAGACTTAACAAGAAAAAAACAAACAAACAAACAAAAAAACCCCCAGGATGAGAAATGGGGACTTATGCCACTCATACTCCCAGAAAAATCTGTAATATTTACTTTCTGGACCAAGAAGCTCCCCTTATGATTGTACTTCATAGGCAGATGAGAAATTGTTGTTTTTCTTTAATGAAATCTCTGCACAAGCTTGCATCATTAGTTATGTCTTAAAAGTACTCAAATGTGCAGACTCCCAAAGTATTTCTTTGAAATAATTTAGCAGTTTCACACAGACCAACAAAAGCACCATTCAGCTACCTGCTTAGTATTCTGTCATTGGTGACAGTCCCTTGGAGTTGAGGATGACGTCCTGTCAGGCTTGATGGGTCCTCACGTGACTGAGAAGCCCAATTCTGGATACACACATTCTTTAGCAATGGGGGCATGTTGTTGCATGGGGGAGTGGGATTCACAGCCCTGTGTTGGTCTCCTTTTCCTGCCTCCGCTAATGTCATTCCGCCTCAGTAACAAGTCGTTTGGCCTCAAAGTGGTGCATGCCTTGGTGAACCAGGTGGCGCCACACCGAACAGTCAGCAGCTTGCTCCTGCCAGCTGTTGGGGTCGATGCTTCCATGCTTGAGGGTGACCTTGAGTGTGTCTTTGTACCGTTTCCTTTGGTTGCCCTTTGAGCATTGGTCAAAAGAGAGCTGGGAAAAGAAAATATGGCAAGGGAGGGGGTTCTCGGACATCTGGATGCAGTGGCTATCCATTGGAGTTGATTTCTCAAAAGCAAGGCTTCAATGATGGTGGATGCAGCTTCATGGAGGACACTCACACTGGTCCAGTGGTCCTCCCATTTGATCCCCAGGATTCAGCACAAGCACTGCTGGTAAAAGCTCTTGAGGGTCTTAACGTGGCATTGGTAGGCGGTCCAGGTTTCATTACAGTAGAGGAGGGTGGTCAGCAAAATAGCTTTGTAAACCAGGACCTTCAACAACTTCCAAAGGCCTCTATTTTCAAAGACACATTGTCACGGCTTCAAGAAGGCGGCATTGGTGCAGTTTGGTGCTGGACTTCTTCATTTATAGTAGCCCATTGAGAGAGGTGGCTGCCAAGATACTCAGGCAACCCGGAAAGTGCTGCACGTACTCCAGAGCCTTCCTGTCTACATAGATAGCACAAGGGATATTCAGCTGGCCTAAGGAAGGTTGGTGGAGAACCTTCATCTTGGCAATGTTCAAGGACAGGTCAAATCTCTTATATGAAGCATTGAAGAGATCTAAGGTTGCTTGTACATCCTGTGCGGAGTGAACCATCATGCAGCAATCACCTGCAAACTGAAGGTTGTGGATGTCCTTGGTGGTGAGTTTCAGTTTTGCCCAGAAGCACCCAAGATTGAAAAGCTTTCCATCCAGTCGACACTGGATACTGACGCTGGACGGCAGATCATCTCAGATGAGGTGTATGATGATGGTCAGGTAGATGGTGAACAGGGTAGGGGCGATCACACAACATTGTTTGATCCCAGTCCAGATGCAGAAGGCATCAGTTTCAGATCTTCCACTCAGGACAGTGGTGGTCATATCATCATAGAGGAGCCTCAGCATGGTGACAAACTTCAGCAGGCAACCAAGGCATTGGGGGATGGTCCACAGAGCTTCACAATTTAAGGAATCGAATGCCTTGGTCAGGTCAATGAAGACGAGAAACAGTTCTTGATTTTCCTCCTGACATTTTTCTTGGATCCACCTGGCAATGAAAACCATATCCACAGTGCCTAGGGATGGTTGGAAATCACACTGGGTTTCTGAAAGTATCTCCTCGGTGATGGGATGAAGGCAGTTCAGGAGGATGTGGACTAGGATTTTACCAGCAATGGACAGGAGGGAAATCCCCCTGTAGTTCCCACAGACAAATTTGTCCCCCTTTTTGTAGATGGTCATGGTGGTTACATTCTTGAGATCCCCAGGGATGTCCTCTTGATCCCAAAAGCGGAGGATAAGCTGGTGGAGTTGTGATGTGAGCTGGAAGCCACCAGCATGCTAGACCTCTTCGGGTATACCATCTGGCCCACAGGCTTTGTTGGTTTTCATCTGCTGGATGGCCCGCATCAGCTCTCTGATGGTTGGTGGACCGCCAAGGGAATCCACCACAGGGTGTTGTGGGATGGCTTGGAGGCTCTCCTCTGATATGGTGGACTCCCGTTTAAGAAGGAGTTTGAAATGCTTCTTCCAATGCAGATGGATGATGTCACCATCCTTGAGGAGCTGGGAGCTGTCCTGTGGTCGGAGTGGGTTTTGTCCAATAGGGCAGGGTCCGTAGGTTGTCTTGGTAGCCTGGAAGAAGTTACTTATGTCATGCTGGTCGGCGTAGTCCTGGATCACATGCGCCTTCTCCATCCACCAGCTGTTCTTCATGTCACGGATGTGTCACCAGACCTCAGCTTCCAGCTGGTGGTACACTGCCATCTTTCACCGAGTTCATGGATGGCTTATTTACTTAGTTTTGCGTGAATGTTTACAGAAGCAATCCAGAACACATACTTCCTGGGAAGTGGGGGATAGAAGTGTAAGTTTACTCAGGTGGTACAGAACCTAGAAGTCACATCTCTCACTTGCTGACTGAGTGCTTTAACCTTTGGCTATTGTACAAAAGGTCAGTGGTGCCAGCATCATGGGCAGTGTTCAAGAGCATCCCTGGAGCACTAGGCTGCACTTTGCATTGAATTCTACACTGCTGTCTGCATGTTAGGTTTCCAGTAGGGGTGTGTGGAATCAGCCCTATTAAATTCAGATTTAGATTCGACCTGAAGCAGGGACAGTGATTTGATTCGTTGATTCGGATCACTGTCCCTGATTCAATTTGTCTGAATCCGAATCTGAAGATTCGATGCTGATTCAGAGAATCAGCAATTTAGACATAGACACAGCTTCAAAATTTTTTTCTACATACCTTGAGGTAGCAGGAGCAGCTCATGATTGCTGTGATGCTGGGCCACATGGAGCATCCCACAGGAGTGTGGGAGGGCCCTCCATGTGCTCAGCGGCAAACCTGTAAGGGTTCTGCCAGGGAGTGCACTGTAGGCCCCCCCTGCACCTCCCCCACTCCACGATCAGCCACGGGGGGACCCTGGGTGCCACCCACACCCCCAGACCCAGGAGGCACCAGTCACCAAGTCAGGGGGCAATGCGAGGGGGGGGGGGCCCAGTGTGCTCCCCGGTGGACCCAGAAGTGGACCGGAAGTGCTTCTGGTCCACTTCCGGGTCTGCTGCTGAGCATGCTGGGGAGCCCCCCACACTCCTGTGGGATGCTCCATATAACCCAGCATCACAGCGTTCATGAGCCACCTGCTATCTAGAGGTATGTAGAAAAAACATTTAAAGCTGTCTCTATGTCCGAATCTCTGAATCTTTCTGAATCTCTCCAAATTAATTCAGAGAGTTCCGAGTTGATTCGGACAGATTAAAGGGCCCTCTGAATTGATTTGGATTCAGAGATTTGGCCACCGAATTGGTCTGAATCTCTGCTGAACTGAATCAGGGACTGAAGCTGGCAGAAGACAGTGACATTCAGCCATCTCTGGGTGGCCTTCTGGGTTTTCCGGTGCCTTGGTGCCAGGTGGATGTTCATCACTGAGTGCACAAGTTGGTGGTCTGTTCAGCAGTCTTTAGATGCCTGCATGGCCCTTGTGACAAGTACATCCCTCAGGTTTCTACCTCAGACAATGAAGTAGTCCAAAAGGTGCCAGTGCTCTGACCTCAGATGTTTCCATGTGGTTTTGAGCTGATCCTTCTGGCAGAAAACAGTGTTTGTCATGATCAGGTTGTGTCGGGTGCATTTGGTCAGAAGCAGGATACTGTTGGTATTGGTCTTCCCCATGCCATTCTTGCTGATAGTTCCGCTCCAGGTTTCATGGTCATATCCAACCTGGGCATTGAAATCACCCAGGAGAATGACCTTGTATCCCTGGGGATGGAGGCAAGGGCATTGTCAAGATCGGAATAGAACCTTTCCTTGACTTCCTCATCAGAATCCAGAGTTGGAGTGTATGCGCTGATGACAGTGGTGCATTGGTTTTAACTGAGGTGCAGGCAAAGGGTCATCAGCCTTTCATTGACATCCAAAGGGAGTTCAGGGAGCATGTCAGTGATCTTGTTCCTGATGGCAAAACTGATTCCATGGATACAGGGGTTGCAGTCTGGTTTCCCTTTCCAGAAGAAGGTGTGCCTTCCACTGAACTCCCTCAGCTGTCCATCCCTGGCAAGCCGGGTTTCACTGAGAGGAGTGATGTCAATGTTGTGCCTCGCTAGCTCCTGAGCCATGATGGCAGTTCATCTTTCTGGGTGATTGCTCTTTGGGTTGTTGATGAGTGTTCCCACATTCCAGATTCCAAAGTTTAGCTTTTTCTTATTTCAACTGCAGGAATGGTGATCCCACTGGGTGCAGTTTCCCAGCCAGGAGAGATAGGACAGCTTATTTTTGGGGCAGCTTTTCTAGCCATCTCCCCACTGGGGTGAGCAGAGGGTATCCTATAAAGGACTTCTCAGTCATGGATGCAGCTGCTGAAGGACACCCCGTCCCGACACAGTTGCCTGATGACCATCACGCATCCACCACCTGTGTGCAGATTCTTGGCAGAGGGCCTCCAGGTATCACACCCCTGCCCCCATCACCCCTTCTCCATCACCACAGGGCTTTTGGACCTGACAGAAGCCTGTGCATGGCATGTTTAGTGTGGGGACTCTGGTGTGTGGTCAGGCCCACAGAGTCTTGGCGGTTGGTGGCCAGGTTTAGTGGCATGGCGAACCATGACAACTGGGGTCGCTTTTCTGATTCCACACACCCCTACTGGACACCGAACATGTGGACAGCAGTGTAGAATTCTGGCTTCTTCTGCCTTCACAGCTGTTGGGGTCACAGCCTTCCTCCACCTGCTCCGCTGTTGAGGACTTCTTGGATCATGCTTTGTCTGGAACCTCCCCCTCAGCCTTGCCGCCATGGGTGGTCCTATCAGGACGGTGAGCTCCAGATGGCATCACTCTCGGGGTCATTGGGACATGCAAGCCTCTCCACCATAGCAAGGTGACGATCCTTGGAAAGGACCTGCTTAGTATTACTGGACAGCTAAATCACTTGGGAGATAAGTAATGCAGGAGCTGGGGGAACAGCTCTTGTAGAGTTTTACTGATTTCAGGAAGAGCATAAATTGATTTGCACTGGTTTGAAAACTTATTGTGAGTGATCAAAAAAATGAAATTTAACATGGAACATTTTTAAAGACTGTGAGTTATGCTATTACTTAAGCCCTCCAATATCTAGAGCAGGTTATTAATCAGTGAGTGTCTTACAGCAAAAGCATTGCCACCATAATTTAACTGAGCCTGTGCATCTGTATTAAACCAATGAAACATCCTTAGAAAACAATGCAGCTACCTAACTGAATGTTAGAAGACAAAAATATTACACCCATCTAGTGCTGAAGCCTGTAATAAAACTGTAAATGTAGAAGTCTAATTTCCTTTTCTTACTATTATAAACAGAATGGTGGTATTAACATACAATGCCATTTTTAAAAAAATGTGCCAGCTGCCATAATACATTGCTGGCTCTTTGAAGGAAATTTTAATTTATCTCAGGCAAAATTGGCAGAGTTTAAGGGTTTCCACTGCAAGTTTGGTGTTGCAGCTATGGAAAAATGTATTAACTCTATTGTTCATAATGGATACATAGGAACATTTGGATCACAGAGAGATGGTGAAGGGGAGCCCAAGTACAAGAGTACCAGAAGTATACATTGGCTTTTTCTAGGTAGATGGTAATGGAAGAGTGAAGGGAGTGAAGCTGTAAAACCTGTAAAATGAGCCTCTGTGTAAATCAATACATTCAGCAAAACTTGGAAAAATGTGAATAAATAATGACAGGAGGATAGAAGAGCAGAGAGCAGGAGCTCTGTTCCCATCTTTGGCTCACTATGCAAGCTGCTTCATGTATTTTTAAGGGCACTTCAAGACAAGTGCTCTCCTACCCACTTGCTGAGAAAGAGAAAACACTGAAAAGTTATCATTCAGGTACCTATAGTTAGTAACATGGGTGTGTAAAATTAGTTTGCTATTACATGCATGAACTGAGTAGAAATTCAGTTATGCATTTCTGCAGAAAAGAACTGAAGCAGTTGACTTGGTACACCTTACAGTTTAAACTGGACATATCTTTGGAGAGAGGGTTCTGTGCAGTGGCAGTACTGAAGCCCACTGGAATCAATGAGAAACTTCTCATCGATTTCAGGAGATCAGGCCTGTGAGATCCAGGGCTAAAAGTGAATTAACAGTTCCTCTACAAGGTACTCAGAGTTATGCTCCAGTTTCATCTGCGTTAATGATTGTCTACCCAGCAAATACTCATAATCAAAACCAAATGTGGATGTGTAACTCCTAAAGTGATGCCCATGGCAGAGTTACTCTAACTGGGTCTTCTTATGTCCACCAGTAGAAATGATTTGAGTGCTTTTGACAAGATGCATTGTGTTACTGGTGTTAATTAGTCAGCTGGGGCCAGAAGTCCTGATTTTATTATTAAAATTAAGGCCATCTAGCTGCTGGCACCAAAGACTGAGCAACATTCAAAAATATATTTAAAGTCAGCATCTAAAAGAGCCTTCATATTGAGAGGGAAAAAAAAAAGAGAGAAAGAAAAAGCATGTGCAAAAACCCAGCAATTATGACAAACATATCATAAAATGCTTATGTGCTCATATAGTGATAACACTTGTAGCTTGTACACTATAACTAAAAGAAAGCATGGTCATATTCTTACAAGTAAGCATAAGTTTATACTTCCAGCTGTCAATGTTTCCTAGGCCTGTTGTAGTTCTAAGATTATAATAAGGTCCCATGACATAATGGAAACAAAGGGAGCCTATGGCCTGAGGCTATTTGTAGCAGTAACACTTGTAATTGACCACAGGACTGTACAATGTGGATAGATCAATTCCTGTTTGTATGGAAAGAGTTGTTTCTCATTATTCTGGCCAGACTTGAAATGGCATAAGAACATTACATACCATGTCAATACACTAACAAAATGAAAAGTTTTATCACCAAAAGCATTACAAGTATGCTTCTTAGGTCAACATCAGCCTAAAATTTTGATTTTGGAAAAGAAAGATTTAAAAAAAATACATAGATTTAATAGAACTGCTAAACAATCCCTATGATTTTGATTCAGAGAAGAAATAAATTTTCTTTTGATTTGAAGATGCTCTTACAGTGTTTGCAACCTAACCATGGGGACAACTGGCTAATGCATGAGAACATGAAAAAGGAAACTAATTTTCCACTTTCAATTTAAAATTCTGCCATAACTACAGAACTGCATCTACTGTCTCCACACTAAGAGAAACTGCATGGTCTATTTTTATTGACTTAACTGGGAGGATGTAGGACTATAGGAGAGCAGGGCTGGAAGGGACCTCACAAAATCAACTAGATCAGCCCCCTGCTCAGGGCAGGATCATTCCTGACTAAACCATCTCAACCACGTGTTTGAATAAACTGCTCTGGAAAACTTCCAAGGATAGAAAGTCCACAGTTTCTCTAGGGAGCCTGTTCCAATGCTTGGCCACCCTCAGAATCAGGAAGTTCCTCCTAATCTGCAACCTAAATTTCCCCTGCTACATCTTGAGGCTATTGCTCTTACTCCTGTCCCCAACAACTCACAGAGAAAAGTCCATCTCTATCCTCTGTCATCGCCCTTCAGGTATTTAAAAATGGTTATCAATCCCCACTCTGTCTTCTTTTCTTCAGACTAAACAATGCTAGCAGCCTTTCCTCATAAATCGTGCCTCCCAGGCTCCTAATCATTTTTATTGCTCTGCACTGGACTCTCCAATCTGTCCACATCCTTCTTGAAGTGTGGGGCCCAAAACTGACACAGTACTTCAGGTGAGGCCTCACCAGTGCTAAGTAGAGTGGAAGAATCACTTTGCTTGATTTGCAAGTGACACTCCTGTTAATACAACCCAGTATGCTGTTGGCTTTTTTTGCAGCAACAACACACTGTTCACTTACGTTCAGCTTATAGTTCACTTTAACCCACAGGCCCTTCTCTGCAGTTTTGCAGTCTAGGCACTCATTCGCCAGTAAGATGTAAGCAATTAAGTTGAATAATGAGAAGAAAATGAGATTTTAAACATTGTTTCCCATTTAACAAATAATAAGTTAAGGAAATGTGTGTGCTTGAACAGTTTGGGCGGGGGTTCATTAAAAAAAGAAACAAAAACACTGTAAACTAAAGCAGCCTGCAACACTTACTAGTAGCTTAATAATTAGGGGCGGGAAGTGGGCAGTAGCTTAAAGAAGCTGCCAGAATGAGAAACCCACCTCTTGGGGTTGCTGCAGCCAGGCTGTGGGAGGCTGTGGGGAGCTTGCCCTAAGCCTATGCTGGGTTGGCTGCTGCAGCCAAGGTATAGTAACCCTGCACCATAGCAGATGTAGCAAGTGTCTTGAAGGTAAGATTCACTGGTTATCCCTCCCTCAGATGAACACAACATCCTCCCTCCCCCCACTGCTTTGCCCAGGGTGCCAAAATAGCCAACTATGTCTCTGCTACTTTTGAAAAATACATTGTAAACTTTCAAATTACAATACAAATATGGCCTCATTTAAGAACAGGAGGAAAACAGTATATAATTATTCTGCTAAGAAACTCTTATTGTACTCTGCGGGGAACTGCTATCGTTCTGTTTTCTCCTAACAAAAGGATGAGTTAAAGCTGTCGTACACCACCTTTATTAAGTCATAAATAATAACTAGAAAACTAATCTCCATCCTTTTTATCCCTGCTGAATGGAGTCAGACTTGCAGACCTCTCACACTCTATAAAATGAAACACTCACATTAAAGCTGCCTAGGACACTTTGGATTGCATCAAAGCAGTTTCAGTGTTTAAGCCCTTAATCTACCCCGGCATTTTAATACAATACCAATTTAGCTACTGATCTGTTCCTTTTTGGTTCAATATTAATACAATAGCAGGTCATAAAACCTTGTAAAATAAGCTTCCCTCTGCAAATTAATTAGGGAAATAACACAAGCCAATAATTTTTTCCTATGTACTCATTCCTTATTAAATGCAGAATTAATGGCTTTCATGTTTGTAGAACCTCCAACTTGTCAAGGCTCATGAAGGAAAAGCCTTTAATATACCACAGAGAGGCAACCTAAAAGAGGATGTGGGACATTTGTTTTCAACACAGATGTGTTCCTCCTCCGACAAGAGGCAAATAACATAGTTTGAATCTTGCTAATGTGCTCCCAGTTTCCTAACAGCATAAAGCAAAATGAATAAATAGCTACCCCAAGCATGGGGGAAGCCATAGAAAATAAGACTGTAGATGTCATTTCTGCAACACTGAGCCAGTGGAATAACTTCAGAATCAGGAGGTGTGTGAGTACACAGAGTGCATGTTAAGAGACTTCCTGGTGAACATCAAACATACAGGCCGATGCACTGCCTTTTTATTTACAACCATTCTGCCTACACCAGTGTTTTCCCACCTGCCTGCTTTATTTGCCTGCTCACGCAGTTTTCTTAATACTGAGCCTACACTTGACTCCTTTGCCACTCAGTGCTGATTAATCAAAACAGTTTGGAAACACTAAAACTTTCAGCACCAAGCATTTGATAAGAAAGAAAGGAAGGAAGGCAGGGCGGGAGGAAGATAAAGAGGGAAAGGAAAGGAAAGGAAAGGAAAGGAAAGGAAAGGAAAGGAAAGGAAAGGAAAGAATTCTCTATTGTATTTTTAACTACATAATGCAAATATACAATGGAGGAAGGAGGTATCCTCCCCATTATCCATATCAGACTTTTCTGTTGGAATGTTTAGGTGGGTCTTGAATATCTTCTCAAAATACAATGGGAATGGGAAATAGGATGAGTACATCCAGACTGAGATCCAAAACAATATTAAACAAGTTTTTCAGAGAGCTGGGTAACCTTTCTCATTAGATATTTTGCCAGCTACTAAATGTTGAAAGTAACTGGAGAGGAAATCCGGACTCCTTCCCAAAATAAAAGGACTGGGCTGCTTCTCTAAAGCCTTATGAAGTAATTTGTGCCCATGCAATTTGGATGAAAAGGCCTGTTATTCTGGCAGCACTTGACTTGTCTCACATTTCATAAATAACCGCACAAGATATAAGGTAATTTTAATGACATCAGGAATGTTCATAAGAGCAAAAATGTTTCTTCTGGATTTCCCAAAGCAGATAGAACCTCAATGTGATTCCATCCATTTTCATGAAAACTGCATATCTATGGCAATGAAGGGTAACCGGTGAGAGAGATGGACCTAAACCACAATTCCAACTTTAATTGGTCCCTAGTCCCTGAGAAAGTGCAGTTCTGGATCTGGAGGCAGACTTTACAGCTTGGACTCAGCTCCATTTTCAGACAATGCAGAAATACATATGTACATACATACATACATAGTGAAGAGAGACAGAGGAGGAAAAGGAGCATTAAGCAGTAATTTTGTCAGGTTAGGGCTCAATTTATTCAGGGTTCAGTTACAACTGCAACTCCATGAAGCAGTGCCAGCAACTTTTTAGCAGAAATCAAGTCTCAAAATAGATTTTTCCTCCACTCTACACTCTGCTCTTCACTAGGTAAAAAGTGAAACCTCAGCTCCAACATTCTTTAACTCATTATATCTCAAATACCCTTTCTGAATTGCAGGGCTAATGTTTGGAAATAAATGCACCTCTCTGAACATATATATGTTCCCAGAGGAACTTATATTGGTTATTCTGCTGAGTAGCTTACTTTTATCCCTAATGTCTGAATATTGAAGAACAGGTTTTGTGACCCAACTGCCCTTTAATTTTCATCTTCTCCTTGGGTTTATAAAGCAGCACTTCACATGCAAAAGGTAATCTTCAGCATTGAGTTTGAAGGCTTTTGTGAGCAAAAATGATTGCCTCTGCATCTCTGGGCTTACCTACAATTACACTTTTTGCTGTTTTGCTCTACAGCAATAGCAAAATCATCAGTACACTCCTGCTGTAGATACAATTAAACTAGTGCAGCCTATTTGGGTTTGACATGTGGAAGGGTGTGTACAGTTGCTTTCCACATCCAATCTATGTTCACATGGCTTACTTTAAGCTGCATGAATGTAGACCTAGAGCAGCATGTGCAGTCATTTGCTACTCCTGGAGGCTGCATGGTGATCCCAGTCAAAATAATTTGGGGTGCAGGGATGGACAAGTGGGTCTGCAAGGGGGGAGGGGTCTTGTTGGCTCCATGGGGGTTGGTAGGGAACTAAAAATAGCACAGTCAGGGTCAGGGGAGTGGGAATAGTGCAGTCCCAGGGCTGGGGTCTGTGGCTGGGTTTTCCCAGGCCCAGGGCTGTGCTGTGAATGCATACAGGCATTTGTGAGATTGGATTAAATTTACTTAGATTGGGTTAACTGGACCTCAGTTTAAGTTAGTGCACCTACTCGGGTCAACTAACTTGGATCAAGCATGCCATTTGGGGGGTTATTTAAGGCCTTTGTGGTTAGAGACAGACATTCAAAAAGCCTGAGCCTGAATTGATTCAGTCTTTGCAGGTTAATCTAACCTGGCTAGACTGAACTGGTTTGAAACTGGACAGACATTCTCCGTGGAATGAGAAAATTCAGGCACATGCCTGCAGTGGTTCAGGCTAGAAGCCTGGGGGTGCTAGAGCAGCCCTCCCTTCCCTTCCACAGCATGGAGCTGAGGGAAGCATGGACTTTCTCATTAGGAAGGTCTGCCTGCACAGTCCCAAGCTCTTCCCTGCTGGCTGCTCAAGGGGAAGGAGTATTGCCAGTCCCCAGCCCCAGGCTAGCACTCTGAGGCAAGGGGGGGGGGTGTAGTGCATGCATCTGTTGATGATACAGAGCTTTTCAATCTCCTTCACTGCTTCATTATACTGTCTGCGGGAAACTGACAGGCAAGCAAGCCACCTGGGGACTGATAGTGATAACAGTCTTTATCACCCGATTAGCAAAACAATGATCTCTCTCCATTACTTCAAACTTCTTAAACAGCTTACTGAGTGACCTGTTGATTAGCTCCAAACAGCTTTAAGCAATTGCTGTCCTGTCTGCCTGTCCCAGTGAAATTGGAGAGAGACACACACAGACACCTCTCGGCATTAGCTAGCATACCACATGCCTAGGGTCTGTGGGCCTGGGGTCTGTGCTGTGGGAGATGGGAGGCAAGGATTTCCTGCTTCAGCAGCAAGGGCGAGGGGGCAGGGGTAGGGCAGTGGGAAGCCAGGCAGACCCTGCTGTGTCTTTAGTCTCTGCTGGAGCCTTACACAGCACTAGCTAGTATACCACATGCTGGCTATGGTCCGTTCTGTAGCAGAGAGGAGGAAAGGGTCCCTGCTTAAGCAGAAAATTGTAAGGGGGCAGGAGGAGGGGGGATACAGGGAAGCCAGAAAACCCTGCTGTGCCTGCAAGTCTCTACTGAAGCTCTGGCCAGGGAGCAGAGGGGAGGGTCCAGCCCTGCTGTGCAGCAGAGAACCCCCTGCCCCTCCCGACCCCCCCAGCCCAGAGAGTATGCTGGGATGCTGGGGGTTTCTGATTTAACTTAAACCAGCAAGGGGTCTGGGACAGACATTGCATATACCAGTTTGACCCAAATCAGTTAAGTCTGGTACTACATTCAACCAGGTTTATCTCAAACCAGCTTTAGCCATTTTCAAACTGGTTTATGTGCACTGACTATCTGTTCTGTTACAGGTTTAAACCAGTTTCTGATCACTTAAACTAGTTTATGTATAATGTCTGTCCCTAGTCTGCATGTCTGTGTGAGTCGGCAGATTGACTTAACCCTGTACATTATGTCCAGGGGTAGATCCAGAGGGGATTCAGTGGCACAGCTGCATCCTTCTTTTGGATTGGACATTGTTAAGGGAACTTCTGGGAATGGTTTTTAAAGTCTCCAAAGCAGGTAAGACCCCCCCTTCCCTTCTCCATTCTCCTACCTGTGGCTCCTACTTTTCCTGGGGTCCTGAGGGCAGGGGGAGCTGCAAAGCCATTCTTTCCTGCTCCATCTAGGCTGCACAGGGGCTGGGCTCAGCTGGGAGCAGCAACAGTGGGAGCAATGATGGGCAGGGAAGGGTGAGTTCCCATGCCTTGTACTTACCCCTAGGGAACTGGGAATTTGCCCTTCACCCATCACCACTTCTGCTGTGTCACTGAACCCAGACCCCACGAAGCCTGGCTGGAGTGGACAGGAGCAGCTTTGAAATTTTCCCTGCCCCCAGGACAGGAGAAAAAGCAGCAGCCACAGGCAGGAGATCAGGGGAAGGGGAGGGACCTGCCCTTGAGCACAGAGAGGAAATGGGGGATTCTTATCTGCTTTGGGGGCTTTAAAAAAAGTCCCTAGATGCTCTGACAGTGCACTGGTGGGTTGTGGGGAAGGAGGCTGGGAGAGGGGATGCAGCTCTATCAGCACCTCTGGCAGGCTATTTGTTCCTCAGCATTGATCAATTATTATGCTTCCCTCTATGTCCCACTAGTTAATGGGACATGTTCAAATGGATCTTGATCCAAGTAAATTTGTTTCCAATTTGAACAGGGAAGTAAGATACAAATTCCATTTTCGAATGTGTCCTCTCTGGATTTGGGTATTGGGTAAACAGTATCCAGTGCTAGAGTGGGAAGGGTGAGACAGTGCTATTTTCATATCATTAGACAGGCTTATATCATGCCAGTTAAATCCAGCGAGACCTTGCCATTAATGAAATGGAGGAGAAAGGTGTTATTACCATAGATTTTGTACTGCTTAGCATCAGGTGAGTGTCCCAGTTATTGCCTGTGCAAAAACCAGCTTCTTACTAGTTACATTAAACAGGATTTAGGTTTTTTGGTTATTCCTTGGTCACTCTTCTTTTTGTGACTTCTACTGATTAGGGACATAGGTGAGTGGAGAGCCTAACAACCCATCATGGCAACGCATATATTTCTACTGAAATATCACCAAACCTTTTCACTTTCCAGTCATTTAGGAAAAAGAGACGAAAAACTCAGTGTTTTAGCTCAGGCCATCAGCAAGATTTAAAATGACAATAATACAAATCTGTTTTTAATAAGCCATGCTAAGGGTATGCTTATTGTCATTAAGAATAATTATTGTGATAACTCAATTGTTTGTTTTTGGAAACAAGCAACATTATTAGAAAACACCATCAGCTTCTACAATTATCCATTTACTGTACATTTAAAAATCTTTGAAAGGGCAGCAGAAGGCAAGAAAGGGGGGCACTTTTTTTCTATTCCCAACTCCACACCTGGTTTTTAAATGAGGATTCTGAGGAACAGCCCTGGAGAATGACAGAATACTTAGGAAGTCTCCACTGCTTCTGCCCAACACGAATGTGCTAATGTGTCATGTTTGTCTCAAGTGCTGAAATTATGGTTCAGTTTCCAGGCCCATTCAATTCTTGACCTTGCTACTGAGATTGCCATTTAGTGGCAAAGTTGGTGATGGGGGCTGTCTTATAGACATCTATCCACTAAAACATAAACTAAGACCACTAGCTCGTTTCACACAGACAACAAAGGTGTCATTGAATGTTGTTTGATTTGGGCAGGTACCTGCCTAATCTTGTTTAAAATGGGTTTAGAAATTTCTATAATTTATTCCCAAAGTGCTTTCATCTGATATATTGAAAATCAAAGAATTATATGAACTAGCTGACTTACAGGAGCACTGAAGTCTGAAGAACAATATCCCGGCACCACTGTTTCTCAAACATTATAGTGCAGGGGTTTTCAACCTTTTTTAAGGGGTGTACCCTTTCTGGTGGGTACCCCTTTCCAGATGGGGGGTGTGTGCTGATGGCTGGCAGTGAATGGGGAAGTGGCAAGCAGCGATGGTGCGGAGTGGTGAACGGCGGGGGGTGAGGAAGCAGCGTGTAGTGGCAGCACAGTGGTGAATGGCGGGGGGCAGGGAGCTCGTGCTCAGTGGCCGCCACCGCCATTCACCACTCTGCACCACTTCCCCACGCTGTCGCGTGTACCCCCTGTGGCTGTCCTAAGTACCCACAGGGGTAAGCATACCCCCAGTTGACAATCCCTGTTATAGTGCATTAACACTACATTAGCAACAAGCACTGGGGTCCTCTCTTTATAAAGGTTGTTTCACATCTGATATTTAAAATGCAGTTGTGCTCTTTAACAGTCCTTTGTTTTTTTAACCTTCATTTTAGCACACAATGCCATCATAGCAGCATGCTGTGCAATCTGCCTATCATCAGTGCAAGATGACCTGAACTTGGGCACCCAGTGAGATTTTACTGCTGAATCAGTGAATGTCACAAAACCTATGTACTGTTCTTGTTTTGGACCTGCAGATGTGCAAGAAGTCAAGGTGTTCCAAGGCAATGATTAATGAGACACTTCTATTAACCCCAGCCTTGATCCTGTCCAGAAGGTGGACCAAAAGCCAGGCTCTTGCATTTTGGAACCTAGTGAAAAGCAGGCATAATTCACCTATTTTATTTTGATCAGTGATCTCCAATGTATAAGTGACATTATTAGAAAAATAAAGGGAAAAATACTGTGTTAAAGTTGATGTAGGTGCCCAAACTGCACATGATCTGAATTCTTCCCAAAGAGCCATATATAGATTTGTAAAGATTAGTTATTGGTGCTGTTTAAAATATGCCTTTGAAACATTAAATGTGAGAATTTAGAACCATGTTAATTCTCTGCTTTATTTCCAGCACCTGTGATTTTTCAATATTACTTAGAAAATGGAACTAATGGAATATTTATTAATGCAAACCTCTAAATATATTATGTTAGAAAATGTACTTATACCAGGGGAAACAGGATAAAAGGATCATAGGAAAGTAGGGCTGTAAGAGACCTCATGAGGTCATCCACTCCACTCCCCTACTAAAGGCAGGATCATCCTTGTTTAAACCCATTCCAGCCAAGTGTCTGTCTAACCTGTTCTTGAAATGATGCACTTTTTTGTGATCCTGTAGAGTAATGCATACTGTAGCTGAATAGGCTTGATCATCTGAGTTCTTTAAGAACTTGGCCTAATATTCAAGGGATCTTTCAGTAATGCTGCACATCTCTAATTTAGCAAATCAAAGTTAATTTTTGGCTAGGTACACAAATGGGTATAAGTGATCAGAAACTGGTCTATACCTGTAACAGAACAGAAGTTCAGTGCAAATCGACTCTTTTTAACCCAGTCTAAGATAGACCTGGATCAATGTGGCATCAGACTTAAGCTATTTTGGTTAGACAGGTCTATTGAACATCTGTGCCAGATCTCCCAACTCAAGTTAGGTCACTGTCTACCAGCATCCCAGGTTGCTTTGCGGATCCCTAGTAATGCCCCCTCACAGGGTGGCACACTGGAATTTAGCCTGCTTTGTGTCCAGCCCTGCCTCCTGCCTCCAGCCAGCTGTCAGCAGCAGCCAGGTGGGGGGCAGGGAGGGAGGGAGATGGCAATCCTGGCATCCATGTCCCTGCACAATAGAGCTGTGAGAGGAGGCAGGACTGCTTCCTCTGTGTCACATAGTCCCTCCTCCCTTCACTGCTTTGTGATGCAACGCCCCCAAGCTGCAGGTCTCAGCCTCAGCCAGTGAAGCCTGTGCATGCTTCCCACCCACCAAAGGGCTAACTTGTATTCTGCTCAGTCCTGAACTAACCTAGGTTGCTTAAAGTGCATAACTTGGATCACATCCACCTCAGGCTTTTTTAATTTCTGTACCTAGCCTTTGTTCCAATGTTATTAACTATTGTTTTATTAGGTATAATTTTTTTCCTTTTTAAATGACTGCCATCTCATTTATGACTGAATGCTATGTCATGACTTTGTACCCTCAATTGCACAGAGTGACTTCATGTAAATCACTCTTGTTCATGTAGACTAAACATCATGAATAAGGCAAAAGAAGAAATCCAAGGCAGAAACCAATTCTCAGTGCCACCTGAAACTAAGCATGGGAATAGGAAAACAAGACATCTGGAACACAGCTGACTGGGAGAGAAAAGAAGGTTGCCTCTCCCATTTCACTCCACAGGTTTATAAGGCTGACAAAGTAGACTGGAAAAAGTAGAGGGCTTCTATTACAAGCTATTAATTACACTGTTAGAGTTGTAGTTAATGTGTAGAGGTTTTGGAAAGGCAGCCCTAATTCACACCTAAAATTCTGTAAAATATCAGTTTTTAAGCCTGCATTGATATTTGATGAGTCATTCAAATTTAACTCAAAATGGGAATGTCAACATTAGATGGCTATTCTGAAGTTTAGCCTACAAAGGTGTAAATCTTATCCTGGCTTCTTTGCTGCAGTTGGCATGGATAAGAACAGGGGAATATCAAATCTGACCTATCCCTTCTTTCTCCCTCTTCCAAATAGGCCTAGGAGCTCCCCATTGCTTACCATTAAACACCTTCAGTGGGGAAGTCTACTGGTTTAAATGCTAGCATGTTTGCTGAGTCAAGTGCTGCAACTACTGGTTTTTGTCCTGAGATGTACTCAAACCTTTTAGAGGTTGAGCAAATTAATACACCTGAGTATAAGGAGCTCAGCACCTCACAGGCCACTCAGAAATTTGAAGGACTGTGTCCTAAAGTTCCAGAGTTCTCTTCATTGCATCAGGCATTGATGACAGCAACAGAATAAGGAATTGGTAGCCAAATATCTGAGTGACATGATTATTTGTCAAAAGTATTCCAAAATTTTTGACACAAATATCTCTTTCCAAATGTCCATATCCGATATTCATGAATATCAGCAAATTTTAGTGGGAAAGCTCTCATGTGGTTTAGCTTCAACATTTTCAGTTTTTCAAAATTTCCAGTAGGATATTCTGTAAATCCCCAAACTCTTTTGGGAAGTATTTTTTGAACAACAGCCATTACTTAGGCACATCCCTACAAGCACAATTCTTGGCAGCAGACAGTTTACAAGCAATTTGACTGAAAGGTAAGGTCAGAAATTAGGAAGGTTGCAACAGAGGTTATAGATGATGACTCTGCAAGAAGGACACAGAGATGGAAAATAAGAAAATAAAAACAACATGGAAACAAACAGGCCGAAGTGCTCTTTGACGTGAAAGAATGACCTTACATAAGAAAACCAGGCTCAGTGAGTATTACCAAGGTCTGGGTGCTCAGATGGTTTCATCTAGGATGCTTAAATTTCTAAAAAATGCTACCAAATGTAAAGCAGTGCCTTTTATGTATTGTAATGGTGTTATTAATAACATTCATGTGATTTCATCAATGTTTTGGTGAAATGAAGACAAGTTTTCCATAGGTTATTTGGATAGTGAGAATATTAAGCTATCTGCTAGTATTCAAGAATCTCCCCACTCAAAATTTTCTGTTTCATCTCAGATGATTAAATTGGAAAGTATCATTCATTTAAAGAATATGTTAAAGATGTATTTATTATCTACCAGCCACATTCACATTACTCCACTACCAGCGCTGTTCCAAGTTATCAGACAAAATTGCCAAGTCACAAGATAAACTGTCTCTCCTCATAGCAAAAGAAAGTTAATATTGAGCAAGAAAACTGACATGAATTCATGCAAGTTTACCTAATGGCCCAAGAGATTATTGCAAGTCTGCAATTCACTGGAGGGGCTGTGCTGTATTTTAAATCTTTGGAGCTTTTAGCTTACATGTGGGGACTGAATTGTAGTATATTTGATATCCTGAGGGAGTATCTACATTACTTAGAGCACATTACAACACTTACAAACATTAACAAAGCATAAATAATATATTTAGAAATATGAAAAGATTAGAGCAAACTATTTGTCTAAGGAAATTGTAGAACCTTTTTGTTCACTGACTGGTTAGGGCAGATTTTAATTTCTACATAGCTGTGGAATTAATTTCCCCTGAGCAAAGCAAGAAAATATTTCCCTATAATTCTTGTTTTCTGAATATGTATATAATCTCTCTACCTACCTACCGACATCTTCTCAGTTTGTATTTCCAGCATGTAGCTGAATCAGAATCTATCATTTATTTTACTGCAGAATTCCCCTATTCATCTGACAATAATCCTTTGGTATGTCATAGTAATTCCCTGGACAATCTATTACAATGTTCTTTTTTTTTTCTTTTCTTTTTTTTTCTTTCTTTTGCTGTTGTTGTTGCTTTTCTTGATTTCTTGCATGTTCATCTTGTATCCTTCTGTCACAAACCCCTTCTTGCTTTCTACAATGCCTGTTCCTAGTTCACAGTGCATATCTGAAGTACTATTTGTTATGTTTCCTTCCTCTCTTCCAGACCCTCCACCCTCTTTCTGTTCTATTAGCGTACTTATTAGTTATGTTACAATGGTTCCCACAAATGCTTTGTACATATATAATCTGCTCCAATACTGATCCACACAGAACTTACTAAACCTAACATTACAAATAATGCATTTGTAATGCATTTAAAACACAATGGATGTATTGGCCCTTGGTAGATGTACAAGTGAATGCATGAAGGGATCTGATGAGGGATCCCACAATTGCACTGCCTGCCATGCCACACTTGCATGGCAGGAGGCAATTGTGGGATCTTCATCAGATCCTATCATGCCTTATTTCCTGTGCAGGGGGAGTCTTGATCATGATCCCCCTTCACTGGCAAGTAGTATGCTCCCACAACTGGGAACCCCATCAGCTAGTGGGGATCCTAACTTCCAGGGCACACCATGTACACCTGTGGCTGAGTCCCATGAGCTGGCAGGATTTCCAGGTGCAGGGGCACACGGTGTGCTTCCACGGTTGGGAGCCTGTAACAGAGAACCAAGGGAGCCTATTACTTTGAGAGAGAGACTGCAGCAGAAAGGGCCCCAGACAGCTGAACAAGGGTTAGCTGTGGGAGGGAAGATGGCAAGGGAGTAACTACAGCCTGGGCTCAGTAAGCTGCCCATCAAGCTGGGAGGGCAAAGTGCCTGACCGGAAGAGGAGGAGCTCAGGGGATATAAGCCTGAGTTCCTGAGGCAGAGGGGCAGTGTAGTGGCCAATGAGTGGAGTAGAGGCTTCTGCAGCAGCATGGTGACCCAGGCAGAGCTTTGCATGCTTATGTAAAGCAGCTGGCTTTCAATATAAGTTTCAGTTTTACCAGAGGATGGAGCAGTGGCTGAATGGGAGGATAGAAGGCCACACAGGGGTGCCAGGAAGGCATCCTGGGGCTCTGAGCCCTATCTGGGCAGGCCAAAGCCAAAAGGGGCAGATCCTGTGCCATAAATGTGACATAGGGGTAGGTTCAAGCTGAGAGGGCCAAGGGTCGAACCTGAGAGAGGAGCCAAGGGCCAGATCCAAATGAGATAGGACAGGCCAAGGGCCAAGAGGATCAAGCACTGAACCCAAAAGATAGGTCAGTGGCCAAGGGGTGATCCTGAGCAAGACAAGCCAGGCACTGAGAGAGCCAAGGGCTAATCTCAGGTGAGACATGCCAAGGACTGAGAGGGCCAAGGGCTCACCCCGGGTGAGACAGGCCAAGAAGGCCCAGGGCCAAACCCAAGTGAGATGGGTCAAGGGCCAAACCTGGGTGACTTGGACCAAGGGCCAGACCAGGCTGAGGCTTGAAAGCTGGGTCAAAGGAAGTGGACATAGGCTGGCAGTCTACATCAAGAATAACCATCAGGCTAAAACCAAGAGGGCTGAGGTCCGTATGAGCTGGTTCATGGATCTAAGGTGACATCTGTGAGGCATTGATGTAGCTATGGGGGCCACAGGAGCCCACAATTAATACCCCTAAGTTGACTTAGTGTCTGAGAGCAAGACTAGTGCTAGCTGGGCTTGAGAAGTAGAGGGTGAGGTAAACTGAGGCTCACTTCAGGGCCCTGGGCAGCCTCCGGAAGAAATACAATATACATCAAGGCGTGCTAGATGAGTCAACCAAGGGAGGGTTTCCTAAGGAGCCGAGGTGAGGCTGGGGTAGCTTGTCCACCAAGGGGTATCATGACTACCCTCAGGGGCCAGGAGCTGCTACAGAGCCCCATCAGCTGATGGGGGTCCCAGCTAGGGGAGCTTGCTACTTGCTGGTACAGGAATAACCCTTGATTAGCTAGTTAATCACATCTTAAGTGTAATGTGCGCCAAAGGCCGTAATATTACAAATAAAATGCATTTAAAATGTAGTTAACACAATGGATATAATTAGGACACAAATATCTTAATGAGTTTTTACTGTGTAAATGCTTCTTAAACAACAACAGTTTTCCCTGTGCTGTGTCATGCATTGCCCAACCTAGACTATAAAATCTTCACAGAAGGTAGAATAGATTATGGCATACTAGGTTGCAGAGCATCATACATACCTATGACTCTAAACAGATAAGGGTGTCACTAAAATAGTGTGTTTTTTTTATTTCTATGAAGATGAACTGAGACTAATAGGCATCAACAGTTTCCACCAAGGGTTTCAGATACTAATAGTGTGAGATGCATTTAAGTTAGTAACCTAGGGGTATAAGGCTCCAGATCCTATTAGAACTACACAGTTCCCTTGATGTTTTTTTTTTTCCTGCTTTTGTTTTTCCCACTTTTCGACAGAATTTTTTACATATGCATGACCAGGAGAGAGTACAACAGATCAGTGACATCACTGAGCGGTATTGTATCTGTCTGCAACCAATTTTAATAAAGGTTTGGGGCAATCCTTTGAAATCAGTGAAAGACTACTATTTTACCTTTTTCCCACCAATATCAGCATACAGGAAAATTAAATTACACTGAACATAACATGAGTTATGATGAAAAAATGATGATTTATTCCATAAAAACTTACTGGAAATGCCACAAACCTCTTTTTCCTTCGTTACATTTTACCTCATTTTGTTAACTGCGCTATGCATTTGGTGAAATTCTCATCCTAAGAAACAAAATGTTAGCCGAGTGCCCTTACCTGGCCGATGTGCCTTTGGAACTGCCATGTTCATCACACGCCCTCCATCCTGAGGTTTAGGGGGTGATGCAGTAAACCTGCAAATCCCCGATTCTGATGGTGTGCTTGAGGTCAGACTGTCTGTGTACTCATTAGTCCCTGCCGTTAACTGTTCTGATGATGTGTCTGATATAAAGCATTCTGTGATGGTGAACTTGGCATGTCTCAGCTGCTCTTCCATCTTAGCATGCTCGTAGGCTCTTGCTAATTCTTCATATGTAGAGGAGGCACTTTCTGTAGAGACCATACTGCTTCTTGCTCTATCTAAACACCCAAAACAAAGAGATACAGAGCAGCACAGTCATTTCCAGAAGCTAAACTGAGGATGTTACAGTGTATTATTCAAGAAAATATTACAAAGATGATTTGCCTGAGTCTACTTCATTATAAATACCTGGTAGTTATTTAGTTTGGACAATGACATAATAATTATGGGTTATTCTAATTAATTTAGCAGCAGTTCTCATTAAGTAGCATCACATAAATCAGTACTGACTGAGTCAGTGATTCAAATACTTGGCTGGGGTGGCTTAGACACAAATGATCCTGTCTTAAGAAGGATGTTAAACTAAATGACTTTCTGAGGTCCCTCACAGCCCAATTTGTATTTGATTCTACAACTAACAGAAAATCTTTATTCCATGGGAAATACGACTACTTTTTCACATTTTAAAAATAAATTACTTTACTTTAAAAAAATGAAGTTAAAGCTTGCAGTGATAAAAATCCCCTGTTTATCCTCAAAACTTATCCAGTGTTGACAGACAGGGACCATTCAGACAGGACTTCAGACATGTTTCAGAAGGAGAGAAACAATAATTCATTTTCTGTAGTCATTCAGCCCTTGGCTTTTTGTTGAAAATATCAGCAAAGGACAAATATTACGGCAATGTTTTGGAGATGGGAATATTTATCAGGAATCAAACTAAGAGCATAAACTCCTTTTGCATAGAGCAAGCAGCTCCAAGAAGGTAATATATTTTGGTCATTACCAGTCTGATATTCTAGTGCATTTTACAGCACTGCTAAAATCAATTATTGCTTTGCCTTTAATTTTAATGGGCAAAGACTTAAAACATTTATATCCTAGAACTGTCTCTTTTCTGTCCTGGAGACATAACTTCCCTTTAAACAAGCACTATTATGCATGAAGTTTTAGTTAGACTTTGGTATATTGTAAAGCATGCCTCAAGTGCAATGCCAAGCACTGAAAAGTGAAGCAGAGAAGAGGTTTCTACTTAATAAAGTGGAAAAGTTTGTAGAATGTATTACATTTTCATTGCAGTATGTACGAACTTCAGAGAATTTTAGAAATTTAGCTTTCTCTGGGTTTTGTATAATTTTAAGATATTACTGATTCTTATTAAAAAGTAATAACCATAATTGCTAGTTCATGAACATGACACTACCATATTAGTTAGAGGCAACTTTGTGGTCACTGAGGCTAAGTACTGACAGTCAAAAAGCCCAAAGCTAAATTGATTGAATCTTTGCAGGTTAATATCTGCTGTGTAGACTGAACCAATAAGCAAGTAAACAGACATTCACTTTTGATTCCAGAAATGCAGACACATGCCTACAGTAGCTCAGGCCAGGAGCCAGGGGGCCCTAGAGCATGCTTCCCTGCTCTGCAGAAGCAGATAGCTTGGGTCCTGGCTAGTCCGCCTACCATACGAGGGGAGCATTTGCAGGAGAGATGCAAAGCATCCTGGGATGATGGAGGACTGTGAATTAACTTGAACATGGAGCGGATCTGGGACAGAAGTTCAATAAACGTATTTAACCTATATCAGTTAAATCTGATACTATGTCCATCCAGGTTTATCTTAAATTGGTTTAGGCTATTTTGAAAGTAGTGTATGCGAACTGAACTTCTGTTGTGTTACAGATTTTGAGCCAGTTTTTGGTCACTTATACCAGTCTGTGTGTAATTTCTGTCCCTAACTGCACAAGCCTTTAACTTTTTTTTATCATGTCCTTAAGAGCTTGGCTGCAATTTTCATTCCACACAATGAGAAACACACCTTCTACTTAAATATGATAGACAGATTTACTTAAATGATATACATATCATATAAATTTCATTTGGTTAGAAATAAAGCTAGTCAAAAAGCAAGATTTCTGGTTCACAGGAAATTTCAGCTTTTTTCTTTTCTTTTTTTTATTCGGTGGGACCAAAGCCAAAATGGTTAAAATTTTCTGGTAAAGTAGAAGATCCTGGGAACATGCAGCTTCTCAGTGAATAGACATTCTTGTCATTTCCATAGACAGTACCAATAGCCACAATGGATTGTCACATCTGTTCTACTTCAAGGATTTACAGTTTCCTGCACCCCAGGGACAGATCTGTCAGGAACCCAGGCAGTGTTTCTTTGGAATTTTGCTCAACATCTAGTGAACATTCATTCAGTAATAGGTGCTTAGAATGAAAAAACAATCAGGCCTGATGAATTGGCCTTTCTGGGTTAAACTTCTTTCATCAGAAATTTTCTGACTAGCTTTAATTAGGACCAGCTTAGATTAAACTTTTGTACAGCTGTGGGGACTTGTTTCACTAAGTTTAAAAACCTACTCTGGGACAATCATTGGAATGCTAAGTTCTGTGCCTCCATGACACAACCTGGCTTACTTTTGGATAGCTGAATCTAAACGTTGAAAGTAAATCAAAACCGGTAACACTTCATATATAATTGCATGTATTGATTCTGAAACATAGCTATGCTATGCTTGGTTACACAACTCAATACTCAACTGTTTAAACATTTAAATATTAGGTTTATCAACCTGTCTCCATGCCTTCCTTAGGAATCAAATAGCCTAGTATACATACTGTTTGGTTACCAAAACCCCTTCTAGAGTGTATCATTCTATGACAAAGCTTCCCATAATACTTTGATTTTAAAACAGATTGTAATTCTCACATAAAATCCAGCATAAAGAGTAGATATTAAGTTGTAAAGTATCTGTGAATGAAGCTTGTAAAATCATCCTTAGAATTTACTAACCAAAGTAGTGAATCTACTTCCCTACATTTTAGCATGATAAACACCCCCCCCCCCCCTTTAATGATGCTTTTTGTGTTCATTAAATAAAATTACTTGGGTGACTGGGATATGTGACAAAATTTTCACAAACTAGAATGCCCTTACCAAGATTTTCTAAGGGAATTCTAAAAGAATTTGCAGAGATGGCCGGATCCAAATGAGCATGGATGTGCAGTATGTGGCACTGCAGACCCATCTACAGTGCAGGCATTCCTACAGTGCAGGGCTTTTTTGACTCCGGGAGATCCCACGGTCAAAAAACCTGTGTCTTAATGAAGTGGGGTGGTGCACATGGCAGCTGTGTGCGCCACTCAAAACCGGTGCCTGACCTGCTGGAGCCATGCCCTGGCTGCCAGCCATGCTCCCTGCTGCAGGACTGCCATGGCTGCAGCTCCCTGAGGCCCCCAGGTAAGGGTGCTGGGGCCACCACAATTGTTGGCTCTAGCCTGCCCTACCCCACCTGGGGTGACCTGCCGCTCACCAGAGCACACGTGACATGGGCATTCCCTGGGGATCACTAGCAGCGGCACAAGATGTGCTGCTGTTAGTTCATAGATTTCATAGACATTAGGGCTGGAAGGGACCTCGGAAGATCATCGAGTCCAGCCCCCTGCCCCAGGGGCAGGAAGTCAGGTAGGGTCTAAGTTAATTGTTCCTGGGGAAACAAATGGCTACATTCGTTTGGATACAGCCAATGAGATCTACCCTTCTTGCTAAGGAACGAAAGCAAATATTACTGGAAATGAAGAGATCTGCTCCAGAAATAGAATGCGTCTTGAATTTGTAGTTGGCTAGCTTTTACAAACTCATTCATTGTTATCTATCTTATAAGTTTCATATATTTTTATTTTGCTGTTCTAATGCTGCATCTTATAATAACAAAAGCAATGTTGACCAGATAGCCCCACTATTAAATGCTAGACAGCATTTATGTGAAATAACAAAGGGTGTGAGTTTTTAAAAGATAAGAGCTCAAACTTGCAAACACTACTGGGCACAATGGGCAGGGGCTGGCAACATATGGCTTAGGGGGTCACATCTGGCCCATGGTGACCCTGGATCCAGCCTGCACAGCCACAGGGCTTTACCTGTGTCCATGCCTATGTTGGGTCTGAGTAGTAAGGAGCTACACAGAGGCCAAGAAGCTGAAAGCTGTGCCAGTGCTACTGCTGTTTCTCTCTGCACCCATTTCCTCCTTCACTTCCACAAGCAGCAGGAAAAGTGCAGCTTCCAGATGGAAGAAAGCTGTGCTGAGGCCAGGTTGGGTAGAGAGACTGGGAGGGAAGGGGGTGTGTGGGTGCAGCATGGCACCACAGCTGAGGAGCAGGGGGCTGGCAGAAGCTACAGCACTGCAGGTACAGCTGTCAGCTGTGTGGTTCCAGCAGGGGCACAGGTAAAGTTTCCCCTCACTGCTGATGCATTTCTGATGCCATCCAGCTCACATTATCATAGAAAATTATCCCTGAAAATGAGGGTAGAAGCAAGCTCAGGAAGTTATCTAGTCCAAACCCTACATTTGGCAGAAGCTGGCTTGTTTTGGCCAGTGGATTGAAAAAGGTTGCCAACCCCTGCGACTAGGCATATTGCTTAGTCTTCTGAGAAGGCCAGTGTAAGTTAACAGGATATACTTGGCATTCAACCACTTCTGAAAATGACACTATTTTCAAGCATGCCTAAATATGGATTTAGGGGGCACATCCCCATGACTGGGAATGTACGTTTCCCTGAGGACAAATAGCAGTGACACATTTGTGCCACAGCTAGTTGCTTCTGGGCACATCCCTACATGTGCACTCTGGTGCATGGCATATTGCCTCAGGTGTGGTAGGAGAGGCTAGGGCCAGCACCTGGGCTGACCCCAGCAGCCTTACCTGTGTGTCCTGGGGGCCTCCTGGGGCTTCAGTGGTGGTGGAGCCTGGCTGGTAGCCAGAGTGTGGCTCTGGCTGACCAGGCTCTGGTTTCAGGCAGCAAACACTGCAGCCATGTGCACCACCTTGCTTTTTTTCTGCTGCAGTTTTTTTAGATACCAGGATTTCCAGGTATCTAATTTTGTCACTGCACTGCAAATATGCAACATCACAAGCTCAGCGAACAGAATCACGAGCTCCATGTGCATTTCACAGTACCTCAACAGGCTTTGAGGCACCACAAACCACATGTTCCTGCTTGTGGGTATGTGGCCAGGGGATCAACTTCAACATTTTTTTCAAAAACCTCACTGCAGAATTTGTAGACTAAGACAAGCAAGCTGCCTGTTTTTTTTATTCAGAGAATAACTAAATTAAAAAAAACCCTCATATAATTTAAGGCAGTAAAATACTATTTGTACATATGGCTTTGGGTTTCTGTGTCTTCTGGAACCTGGCTTCTCTGGCTCCATCTGGATGAGCACAGACGTGCAGTATGTGGCACCACGGACACATCTATGGTGCCACACACTGCACATACAGGCATTCCCTATGCTGCTATCTTGCAACATGGGGGGTGGGGGCGGTTGACGGTGGGAGATCCCGGGGTCAAAACAACCCATACTGAAAAAAGCAGGGTGGTGCACGTGGCAGCAGCATGAGTCACCCAATACTGGAGGCTGGCTGGCTGGAGCCATGTTCTGGCTGCTGGTTAGGCTTTCTGCCATGGCTACAGCCCCAGGAGGTCCCTAGGACCACAGGTAAGGCTTCTGGGGCAAGCAGAGTTGCTGGCCCCAGCCTCTCCTACCTGATATGGGGTAACCTGCCACATACCAGAGAGCATGTGGGACAGACATTCCCCAGGGACAAGTAGCAGTGGCACACCTTGTCCCCAGGAAAACAAACATCCATGCCCACATGGAGGTACCCTCTGTGACTTTCCTTATATCTCCTATGTTATGCCTTGTTGAATTACAGGTAGTTCCTTTTTGGAAACCTGGAGTGAAACAAAGAATTTACCCTCTTGTCAGATACAAAGCAAAATATTTTTTCCCATTTGTAACCTAACTTTGGACCAGCTGCATGCCTTTTTCCTGGATAACTTGCCATAACTAACCTACTTATATATCTGTCACTATTTCAATACAGAGCAGAAGTACACAAAGCTTCTTTTTCTAGTCCCACAGCTTGCTTATTACTTGAGAAATTAACAAAGATAGTATTACGATTGAAGACACAATTTTATATTTACTTTCCCTCTTCTGATCATTTAGAGAGATGAACTTAAACAAATGGTTGTTTCCCACGAAAACAGGGTTTAGCTGATCATTTTCAGTGCTAGATTGCTACATTGAGCCCTTATTGAGGTTTTCTCCTTATCTTTTTCATCTTAGAATCAAATCCCTCTGGACAAATTACACCACCAAAAAATTAAAATTTTATCTCGATGTTGCTCAAAGCTGAAAACCCACTTTTGACTTGGCCATTTTCTTCATTACTAGTACTGCCACTTCTCAGCCAGTATCATTTTATGCAGCAAATTTTTATACATTTTCCTGAGAACTCAGGAAGTACACAGTTTTTGTGACCAGAAAAATGACCTACAGAAGAACCATCAAAAGCCTCTGGAGTCTCAGTTTGGTATGAACAGTTATGTGCAATATTTTTGTTACCACAATTGGCAGGTGCTTGCATACTCAGTAAACACTGCACTTAAACAGCACATTGAAGAAAAAAAACAACCCCTTATTTTAAAAGAAAAAAGTCTGCTAGTCAGAGCACCAAATATAGTAACTCATCTTGGCTATAACTGTCCCGTCTTTGCTTTAGAATGCTACAAAAATTATACCTGTATCCTGTGAGGGACTGACGCTGTAGCTGTCACTTTCTTTGTCCACTGATCCTGCAGCTCTGGGTGTTGGCAGCCTCCAGTCTGTGGTGAGGGTGTGGGCCGATATGGTGGGATGGGGTCTGTTGAGAGTCCATTGACTAGCATATCTGTTGCGAGCTGTGGGGCCAGTTTTTGCACTTCTTCTTGTGGTAGGATCTGTGATTGACAGAATAGAAAATCTTTGCCAATAGATTCTTAGTTGAAAAATCACTAGCTAGCAATATACCTAGCACTCTCCAAACCAGGACATTTTTAGCCCCACAAAAACTACATCTTTATAAGACCGCAAATGAAATAAATACTTAGGAATGACCAAGCAAGGGATTCAGCTAGTCTCCAACTGGTATATAATCCTCTTTCACTTGTTATCACTTCACCTGACTCAGAGAAATCCATCCTCCACCTTAACTTTGTTCCATTCCTCATGCAACATGTATAAGTATATCCAAAGGTTAAGGTGACAATTTGCCAGAAGATTATATAATCTCATTATCTGTTCCAGGGACCTAACATAATAGCAATACAGTATATACTACATGAAGAGTCACTACAAAAACTCCTATATATGTATTACTTCTGATTTGGACCAACATGCTTATTGATCATGAATGTTAAAGGTAAAGTTTATCTTAAAGTGCTCCAAGTTCCAGCACCAATTATGACAATAAAGTCTCTTATAGGGGTAAAAAAAAACTGAAATCACTCCAAATACTCCTTTAAAATAATAAACTCTCCATTACTTATTTAGGGACTACAATATACTGAGGCTTTTCTGCTCAGAGAAGACTCATCCAGCAAAAGGAATACATATTAATTAACCACTAAAACGATTTTAGGCTCTGTTGACAAAATTAATACAGTTGGTGCCAAAGAAGTATTGTATTCCATAATAAGCCATGAAGAAAGGAAAATCTTTATTTGGTAAATGGATAGTTACTAAGTCAGATGTGAAAAATTGTTTGTGAAGTTTCTAAGAAGACACTGTGAACTGTGGAGAGTATTAAAAAACAGAAATAGAAACTTATAAAAAATGGCAGTACTTTGACATTCAGATGGTAAAGCTGTTCTATATATTACATGAAGATAGGATATTTTTACAAGAACAGTTATAAGGATAACACTATACAAGAACAGATAATGGTTCAAAGTATTCTCCATGAATCAGCTTTCCCAGTACGAGATTTACATCCTGCTACGTCTCTCAGTGGTACATAGCTGTTAGGGGTGTGCAAAATGGGCCATATTTGATTTGGATTCAGATATGGCCTGACTCGGGGACAGCGATTCGATTAATTGATTCGGGTCACTGTCTCAGTTTGATTCAGCTGAATCCAAATCTGAAGATTCGAAGCCGATTTGGAGAATCAGCGATTCCGCCATAGACACAGCTTTAAATGTTTTTTCTACATACCTCGAGGTACCAGGCACAGCTCATGAATGCTGTGATGCTGGGGCAGATGGAGCGTCCCACAGGAGTGCAGAGGGTCCCCATGTGCTCAGTGGAGAACCCCAAAGGGGACCCTAAGTACTTCCAGTCCACTTCTGGGTCTGCTGCTGAGTGAGTGGGGGGGTCCCCCAGCACCCCTGCAGCTTGGCGATCAGCCATGGGGGGATCCCAGGTGTGCCCCCAGACCCAGGAGGCACCAGCTGTGGAGCTGGGGAAGGGCCCCCAGTGCGTTCTCTGGCGGACCCAAAAGTGGATCAGAACTGCTTCTGGTCCACTTCTGGGTTCACTGCCAAGCGCACTGGGGACCTTCCCACACTCCTGTGGGATGCTCCATCCACGTCACCATCTCAGCATTCCCAAGCCACCTGGTACCTTGAGGTATGTTGAAAAAATATTTAAAGCTGTGTCTATGCCCGAATCGTTGAATTTTTCCGAATCTCTCTGAATTGATTTGGAGGGTTCCAATCTGATTCGGAGAGATTAAAGGGTCTCCTGATTTGATTCAGATTCGGAGATTCAGCCACTGAATCAGGTTGAATCTCCACTGAATTGAATCAGTGACCGAAGCTTTCCACAGCCCGAATAGCTGTACCACCCCAAGGAGAGGAACCTGGGACACTGCTATACCATTAGTGGATGACTTTTACTTTGGTGACAGACAAAGTCTGCTGGATTGTGCATTGAGAGGTGGAACTTTGTCTCAAATCATTTCCCATTCCTCTGACCACAAGAGCTACTCTCCCTGCAACATGGTGAACTGTAATTTGATGTGGTGTGGATTGATGAATGAGACGGTAGTTGGTTTCTCCTTCTGTGAAGCATTGTAAGGAGGGTAAGCCATAATTCTCTCCTATGAGGTATGGGGTTTGAAGTTGCTGAGTTACACATTCTAATTGAGCAGCAATCCCACTGAAGCCAGTGGAGCTACACTGGTATGTAAATGGAGACTCGGGTCCTTTGTTTTTACCTAATCGATCAGTATACTTAGATAAATGGAATCTGATGGCTGTGTTGGACAGTGGTAATCAGTGAACCATCTTGAAACATCCAAATAGTAAATTGCTGAGTTAAATCTAATAAGTCATTGAGTTTAATCTAGTCAGAAGCAGTGGTACTCATCTTTGTAGCCTCAAGGCACCCTTCCATGATTTTTCTGAATTTGATAGCACCCCTGGTGAAAATCACTGAGCAACATCTAAATTCAGAAAAGATCTGGGTGGGAGCCTCAAGGCTTAAGAAGTTGAGAATCACTGATCCAGCTGGTGGTGGGAGCAGGACCTCACCCTGCTGTATCTTGTTCTTTCTACTGTCTGCCCCTCCCCACCCTTGGTCTGTACCTCAGGGGTGAAGGGCAGCCCCTGCTACTGAGGCTGCTTCATGTCTCACATGTAGGTGACCATTAACCCCCCAGCCCCTCACACTGGCCCTGGGAGCATGGAAGGAGTGGAGGGGACAATCTTGGCTGCAAAGCATGGCTCCATCTGTGAGTCTGCCTGCCTACCTGCTTGCGCTGCTGGGAGCATGGGGGCCAGGGTCAGCATAGGCACTGTCTGGGGGTGGGGAAGGGTGGAGGAAAGTAGCAACAGTGGTGGCAACCCTCAGAGAAGAGGATGCAGGCAGCTCTGTATAGCTGGTAAAGGTACAAGCAGGGTCCGAATTATAGGGGAGCTTGTGGTGGCTGAGCTCTGCCATAAGAGATGAGAGCCCCCCTTGTAAGATTTGAAAATCATAACCTGGGGGGTCACTTAGGTGGACTTGTTAATCAATGAATTGGTTTAACTTAGTGTTAACCCACCCTAAAACTTCTCCTAGAGTCAAAGTGTAATTTGAACCCTGGGTGCAAGGCAGTAAATGGGGGAGGAGAACATCTATCTTCTCACACAAGGACTGGTGATACAGCACCTCTAACAAGATCTCATGGCATCACAGGATGCCATGGGACCCCAGCCTAGAATCTCTAGAATCTTTACTGCCTTAAAGGATTGTAGCATATGCAGAAGTCAAAGTCTTGCCTCCTTTCACCCTGTGCCTAGGCCATCAACCTCGTGTGGAAAAGTCACTGGGGACTGCAATACTCACAACTACCCCCCCCCCCCCACCTTGCTGAGCTGCGGAAGGGCAATGAGCAGTGGGTTTGGCTCCCATAGGTTGGGGTTTGATGATGCAATTGAGGTCTGAATGACTACTGTTAGGGTGATTGAAATGTTTGCTGGCATTGACTTGATACCTGAGAGCTTTTCATTAAAACAGTAATGGATTCTTGAAGAAAACTGTCCATGCTATTGCATAAATTTGTTACACTCCTCAATATAGAAACTGTTTTTGCAAGTAATGCAAGCAGTAGCACCACCACATGGATATGGTTTACAGCAGTACTAACAACAACATAGACTTCCCCCACTTAGCGCCAATTCCCAACTGTGCCTGCTGTGAAGAGCTACCCCTAAGGCGCCCAGCTCAGGAAGTTTTGCTGAGGAAGGGGGATTCCCAAAGGTTATCCTGTTTATGGTGATCCTATGTAGCCTGTTAGAGACATCACTCCACACTGAATGACCCCTCTAGCATGGTCACAGAGCCATGAGTTCCTCTACAGCCTTGGCAGGCCCTTCAGGAACAGGTGAACTTTGGACCACTATACTTCTCTGTAAAGTGTTCAGCTCCTGCTTGCATGAACTTTGTATGGCAACAGTATTTGAATCCATATTTGCAGTGCTTTGTTATCTTTTGAGTCATTAGTCCAGTACAACTTAACATGTCTATCTATGGTCTTACTATCATCAGCCCCACATCTTTCTACCAGAGTCTTTTTTCTGTTTAGTAATGTTCCCAGATCTGGGAAACATTCCACGTTGCAGCTACCCAATTTAGAGAATATGCTCTCAGATAGCCCAAAAAAGAACTAATAAGTAAATAATATATATGACTTGGGTGCCTGTCCTCCTTAAAAGGGCTTAAAGTTTTTCATTGTTTATTGTGCAGTAACTATGTAGTACATTGCTGTAACACAACAGTGTCTAAGCCAGAGAATGCAGCTATCAATGAGCACTATGCAATGCCAGGCCATTTCTGCAAAATTCCACTCCTATCCCCATAATGTCCGAGTACCATCCTGAATATGTCTACAATGCAGAGAAGCAAGGTAAATCAGCCTGCACCAAGATCTATGCTGCCAGCACCTAGCCTGCTCTCAGTATCCAAGCTACTTTATGTAAAATTAGATAGCATAACTCTGCTTTGTAGTCTGCAATGTGGATGAACCTTCAGAGCAGGAGGTTACATGGTGGCAGAAGAGAGAAAACCTTCCCCCTTCTCTAAAGCAATGTAGGTGCCAAGCCAACTCTTAGATCTTATGCTACCCAGGTGCAAGGAATAGAAGAGTTTTGTTCTATACCAGACTCTTGCTCCTAGACAGGAAAGTATCAAACAGAAAATTCCTGCATAGGGGAAATAAAAAAGATTGTAGGTGGTACACTGGTCATTCCTTTGCTAGCTTCCCTTTCCCCTCCTCCAGTCCCCCACAAATAAAAAATTACATTTTGAACAACAACTTTGTGATAACTTAAAATGGCTATTTTGTGGCTTTTGTGGCAATCATGCACCAAAATTATATATGGCACAAGTAGGCAAAATATGGCCCATGGGATGGATCCAGCCTGCCACTTGATTTTATCTGGCTTTCCGGTGGGCAGCGCAGGCAGCAGCTCTGACTCTGGCTTCTGCGGATGCCATGGGGGCTGCTGGATGGAAGCAGCCCCACTCGCCCACCTTCCCCATATCATGCAACAGCCTGGGAGATGAAGGTCAGCCCATCCAAGGCTTGTGGGGCTGGACTCCATCTCCCAGGTGCTGCAGGGGATGATGAGCAGAAGCAGCCATACCTGCCTTCCTAACACCATGCAGTGCCAGCAGAGGCTGGAGCTGGAGCTGCTGTCCATCAGCAGAGGCGGGGGCCTGAGTGTGGCTCACCTAGGGCTTGCTGTGTGGTTCTGGGAAAGCGAGTGGGTGGGGCTGCTTCTGCCTTGTGTCCCCTGTGGCACCTAGAAGATGCAGTGCAGCCCCACAGGCCCTGGGTGAGCTGCACTTGACCTGAGGGGCCAGACTGCATCTCCCAGGCACTGTAGGGGACACTGGGTGGAAGCAGCCCCTCCTGCCTACCTGGCACCATGTGACAGGCCCTAGCAAGCTGTGTTCAGGCCCTGGAAGCTCCAGATGCCATGTGGTGCTGGGCAGGTGGGCAGGGCTGCTTCTGCCCAGCGGTTGTTGGGGCCCAAGTACAGCTCATCCAGCCTCTGCTTGCAGAGAATAAAGTCTGGCCATTGGCTTCTGAGCTGTCCCGTCCTGCCCCATCATCAGGGCTTCTGGGATCCACAGGGTTGGTGTGGGGAGGGTGTGCATGGCTGTGCACCAGGAGCCCAGATGGCAGAGTGGGACAGCTTGGAGGCCCACAACCAGGCTCTACCCCCCACCCCCCCAGTGCAGATGCCACTGCCAGGTGCTGGTTCTGGGCAGGGGGTGCATAGGCAGGCTAGGACTGGGGAGTGTGTGTGTGTGTGTGTGTATTCGTGCATGCATGTGTGCATGTGTGTGTGGCTGTGGCCCCCAACAGCTCACCAAAGCTCGTTAAGTGGCCTTCTAGCCCAAATAACTGCCCACCCCTGATACATGGGGATGCAGTGGCTATGTGATCTTCACAGAGTGTTCACAAAACCCTATGGAATGGGAGATTGGCAGACCCACAATCTCTTTCTGTGGGGAGAATGGTTATTCAAACAATTCTTTTGCAATGCTACTCTTCTTGAGGCCCAGCACAAGCATCTGGAGAGTATTTTTATTTCTTTTGCCATAGCAGAGAATCTGTGAAATTGTGGCCTGAAATTTCCATATCCCTGCCCCCCAAACTCATATAAATGTGTATTAAAAACACAAGACCCTATTCAAAGTCCAGAGACTGGTTTTATACATAGTGTTGAAATCAAATATTCACTGGATAATAAAGTAAACCATAAATCTATTGTAATAGGTTTCCTACCCCACAATCTGAGACATACAGGGGAAATGCCACTGGATTTGAACTAAGGGCAAATGAATTAGTCACATAGGAAGGGGAGAAGGAATAGAAATATAAGTATTCTGGAAGCCCTGGCTGTCTGTGGTCAGCAGGGAAGTAGAAAAGACAAAGATTTTTGGAATGTGGGCCCTTCAGCATATAGAATAGCTGGATTAAAGACAACATAGGGTTCTAGTTTTTCTTCAGATAACTGCTCTTTCAATACAAGAAATTACAGTTTTTGATCTTTACATGGTAGATTCACTACTGTGTGATAGATGGGGAGGGGAAGAAGGGTGCTGCAGTAAGACAGCTAATTTTATGTCTTTAGCTTTATTTCTAGAGACACCTAGAGTAGCCTCAAATATAACTTAAAATAGTTGAGAAATGAAATCCATTTGATTGTACTAATCTAGTCCTCAAAAAATAATCATAACTGAAAATCACTAGTCTGAAGTGCAGCAGTGCCAGTACTAGAACAGTAAGAAGTTTTAAGACTGAAGTGCAAATGAAGTTGGGGGGGGGGGGGGGGAGGGGAGGGAAGGGGGGAGTTTCCAGTTACATCTGCTTAGACTTAGCATGATGAGCTACAGAGCCAGAAGCATTAAATATTCACCAAGCTTCCTGACTTGACTTCTTCTGAAACCTGTAGTAAATCAAGGTGTTTCTATATACCCTGGAAGTTGCCAATATGCTTTTGTGTTGCCAAATTTATGCTATCATTTATGCCAACTAATGAATTTCATATTTCTAATACATTATACTTTAAAGTCAAGGAACCATTTCCATTAATATTGATATAGAACATATTTATAATACAGCAAAAGAACAATGTATTGTAATAATATATTAATTTATTTTACTATTTTAATCTATTAAGATTAATTCAGCATGGATATTTCTGGGAAAATTGATTTAACATAATAACTAAAGCTAGAAATGTAATATTTTCAGAATGCAATAATCAAAAAATTTGCCTCTCATTTCTTAGCATATTAGGACAACCACATTTAACTGTGAAATTCAATAAAGATTGATTACTGAGAAATAAATATATGTTAGTTATTAAAACCCATTAAACTAATTAGACTAATCTACTCAAGTAAAATCTAGTACAAGTTTTTTTTCAGGAATATTTAAGTCTGAATTACTTCATATTACAGATACACTTTACGATACATAGGAAAATTTTACCTATTGAATCATAATGGCCATGTCTACACGAGACGCTGACTGTGCAGTAGCCTGATACTACTGTGCAGCAGCACTGCATGGCAACAACTGTGATGTGACATTACTGCACTGTGGTATCAGATAAAAGACATTTGTCGGCACGACTGAGCAGTAACTTGGGTACTGCATAGTCATTTAAAACATGTATAAACAAGCTTGCCTATGTCCCTGTATAAACAAGTACCAAATTACTGTGCAGTAATGACTGCATAGTTAGCATCTTGTGCAGACATGGCCAATAGGTACTATTTTTACAGCAGATGCAATTGTAGAAGAGACTATATGTTTGCTCATTACTGTCCAAATAAAGGAAATACCATGTAATACAAATACTGCAGTGCAGAAGTTTGCTCATTACTGTCCAAATAAAGGAAATATCACATAATATAAATATTGCAGTGTAGTATTCATTTTCTTATAAGTGGGCATGTCTACATGAGGTTTACTGTGCAGTTCCCTAATTAGCTGTGTAGCAAATGTCTCAGCATCTACACATATGGCACTATCAGGACACACAAAACTAATAAACTCTGCAGCAGGATAGTACTTGTATTTAGTAGTACTTGGGTTTTTTTTTGTGTGCAGCAGTGCACATGTAGAGGCTGACTGGCTGGCTGGGGCATGAGGGTGCTTCAGTTCTGGAGCTACCTGTCAGCTAATCCAACTCTGAAGCACCTTTGTGCCCCAGCCATCCCCTCCACAACACACGGAGCTTAGTCAGAGCAGCTCCAGGCTGGCAGGGCCCAGCTCAATGTGCTGCAGTCCGGATGTATGTGCAGATATGTGCCCAGGAGGTTTGTGGGAGCAATAAACTGGAATAAGCTCAGCAGTTTATTCTTGCCCCTTAATGGCATATGTAGCCCACTGTCTTAATTATAGGTAATATATTCTCTTTTTATACTTACTTGTTCCTGGCCGGGCATCAGAAACATCCACTAAAGGTCCAGTAGCTTGCGAGACAGACTGGTAATGTACAGTATGAGTGACAGTCAATGACTTCTGCTTTGATGTTTCTCCAAAATCTGCATCAGTTAATAGGACTGTTGATCTGTCATCTATAAGCAACAGAAAGTGAACAAAAAGATAAGCAATCTCATTTTGTAGTGATTCTTTACAATTGTTTGTGTGCTAAATTTTATACAAAACTAAGGAAAGGAACATTTTGTAGCAATTCTTTACAATAGCTCATGTGCTAAAGTTTATACAAAACTTCTTTCATATGACATTTTAGGATTACAACCATCATAGATTAATATCTAAATTTGATAACTATTCGACTGCTTCAGTGGTAGCTGCAAGGACTGATTTTAGATCACCATTAAATGATCTAATTGGGCAATCATTCACAATGTGTTGCACCATCTGAAAAACCACACCACAATCACAACGCAGGCTCTCTTTGGTTCTGCATTTATGGAGTAGGTGTCCACATTTTCCATGAAGTATCTGGATGTGATTTAGGGAAGACCAAATCTTTCTTGGTAGGTCATATCTGTACAAAACCAAAGAAAGGAGTGCTGTTTGAGAGTTCTCACTTGTGATCTGACAGGGACATAGGCGAGCTTTTTTTCTTTTTCTTTTTTGCATTCTGTCTAATGTCTGGAACAACCTTTTTTTTTGCCTTAAGTTTATTATCAGCAAACACTATTCCTTCCAACCTCTCACTACACGCTGCATTTATTGAGGAGGTCAGAAAAATTGCAATTGAATGTTTACTTGTTTGGGGTTTTTTTTCTTTTTGCTGTTAGTATAACTTGTAATATCCTGTGATATCTTGTGATGTCACCAGCTTTTCAAGAATGGAGACTGCTAGGTAAGTGTGCTTCCTTTGTAGCTTAGACTTGTCTTTGCATAGCCAGAATAAAAACACTGCAGAATTATGGCCTTGATCTCATCATGCCCTTATGCACCTATTTAACTTCAAGTGGATAAGAACTCTTGCTGAAGGCAGCGACACTGTCCTTATCCTTGTGCTAACAGGTGAGCACATGCCTAAATACTTTCCTGCACTAGAGCCCCCTAAGGGCCAAATTTTACCACTTCAATTCAATTTGCAAAGGACCTTTCCAGCTGCAAAACCCACTGGCACAGGCTTATGTACAGCCTGACATGAGTGGTGAGGGCCCCTAAACAATGTGGCATTTTCAACCTTTTTTAATAAGCTCACCCCCAGTGGCCAGACACAGAGCAGGGAGGAGTGGGGGAGGAAGGGGCTGGCATGCGGCTGGATGCGGAGCAGCGGCAGCATAGGGTGAGCTTCCCCCTCCGTTGAAGTTCCTCCTCCCACCCCTGACGTCCAGCCGGCCAGGCGGTGCCTGTACGGCCCACAGAGGGGCACCATTGCCCTCACCACCCCTGCCTCAGCCCTGCTCCTGTGGGGTGGTGGGTGGTGGCACTCCATCCCCACCTGCCTGTGCATACCCCCTAGGGCCTTCCCAAGTACCCCCGGTTGACTACCCTGACTTAAAGGTATCTTTCCAGGATGGAAGATGTAAGTGGGAGGAAAGGCTAACGTATGAACCTACCACCCTCTAGATTCTGCTGCCCATTGCCTTCCCACAGACCAGGGTCTACTGAGGTGGATTCTACATAGAATTTAACTCCCAACCTATGTCAAGCCATCTGACATGGGGGCATTAGACACTGGCTGCATCTTAGGAGATTATCTTCTTCTTAATGGTGCTCAGAGTGCTGTGATGTCTTCAAAAAAAAATGCAGAATGTGGAATATATTACCCACCTGCTTATACAAGATTTAACTGAAGTCCCTTCCTGCTGCACTATAATCAATGATAAATATTCCACTGACTTTGTGTTTTCAAAACAACTATGTTTGTGTGCTTAGTGCAATCAGCCTTTAGTCTCCAGGCTTACTTTGACATTATTATACTCTTTTTCATCTATTCTTAATGGCAATAAAAAGCCATGGGAAATTCTTCCTATGATTTGCAGTATGGCATTTTGGGACTGCCAGCAATAGTGCTTCTGTGAGTTTACCAGTCAGTGGAAGCTGATCCACTGTTTCTAATTTTTTTTTTTTACTTGACAAGATACCATTACTATGAACAATCCTGCACAATAGCATAACTAGCATTTTTTTAGAAACGGCAACACGTAGAATGAACTTTATGATACCAAATTACTCTGTCCCTGACAAAAGAGGAACTCTGATTTTGGTTGGAAATAGAACCCCTTGACAGTGAACTACACAAAAGCCTGCCAAAGTGCCTGCTTATTCTTACTGCTTTGTGTAATGCAGGCTATTACTGTGACACCGATAACACTGCTGTAGTTAGGAATCTAATAGTATTTCCATTATAAACCCTGCATTACCCAGGAACAATAACTCAAGGGTAAAAATTCTCTCCAAGTTAAAGCCTGAAATAAAGAGTGCAGCTCAAAAACTAAATTTGGAAAAATAAAACAAGAAATAAAACATTTTCTCTCATTTCCATGAGATGGATGTGCTGAGTTTTCATCTTAAAACCAAACTTATAAGTGATGAACACAGAAAGGGTTGAATTTTTGGCCCTGCTATAACAAGCTAACCTAGTGCAGGGGAGGATGGGGAAAAGTCTTGTTTTTCCTTGATGTTGCAGTCAGCAAGGGGCTTCAGGGGTGCTCTGTTATGCCTGATGCAAGAAGTGGCCCTCCTCCAACCACATTCTTGATACCCCCAGTGGGTAGTAGGTGACTGGAGAATTCCTCTATCCAAAAGGAATCCTCTGTTGAATGTTTAGGCTGACTTTATGTTTGATTTGCATTGCTTTTGCTCCAGAAGAATGTGAAAAAGCTTTGGAAAGCTTAATTGTTTTTGTGAGACCCTGTATACAAAAATATTAAACTGTTTTTGTGATATTTCATCCATTTTCAGCTGAATTATTAACATATCTGATTTCATTTGCATCCCAGGCACAGAAGCCCATTGCCTTGACTTGAAACCAGAACTACAGGGATTCTCTGGAAGATTTCATGCCTAATGTCCTGAAATGTAAAGTGTTTCAGATTCGGGATTAGTCTCCAACTTCTACAGATTTTATTAGAACTAGTAAACTTCAGACTATCTTTTAATATCAGCAGGGAGATAGGTTATATAATTAGGGAATTTTAGCAGATAAGTACTTTCAATCTTTAAATACTATTGTTAAGTATCGTTTCTGAATTTCATTTTCCTTTGATGCTTTAAGTATTGCTAATGATCCAGTTGCCTAACTGAAGCCTATTAAACAAGAAGGAAATCAGAACGAAAAAACACTGAACTGCACACTTTCATTTAAATTTCCCACACAATGTTTTCTTTTCATTGACTTTTTACCTCCCTACACTACCTTAAATGTTGGTCTAAGATTTCTAAAAGTTCAAAACAATTCAGATGTAAAAAAAGGCTTCAATTCAATTTTCAGTCATGACAAATTATCTTACAATACAGCTCCCCAGCTCTTTTCTTGAAAAGGATGCAGTGCAACGCCCACCTGGCATACTTGTTATATAAAGCAAAGTAGTGCATTATTACCAATGGTCTCCATGGTGTCCCTCTCCTCAATCAGAAGCTGAGCCCTGGGAATGTCTATGTGCATCCTCAGTGTCTGTTGCTGCTTGTTAAGTGTATCTGATGTCCTGGTATTCTTACTAAGAGCAAAAGAGAAATAAACACATTAAGGGACACACCCCAGTGAAAAAAAATACTTAAATCCTTGTTTATTTTAAATCTCTTTAACTTCATCTAATAATAAAAACTCCACACTCAGCATTCTCATGAACGTTACATTCATTCTTGGTATTTTGAAGCAAATAAAAGTGGTATTAATTTAAATCGCCTGGTAAGGAGATCAGAAGAAGATGGAAGTGGTGGTGAGTGATCAAGTCTGCCATTATTCAGTTGATATCTGTCTAATGTACTTCTGATTTTTTTTTTTTTTCACACAGCTACTGCATTATAAAACTGATGAAAACAGGTTTTGTTTTGGGTTTTTTTTCATCTCTCACAGGCCTGACTAACAAAAGCTTCAGCTGATCAAGCAGGTCGCTGTGAAAATCCTGGAGCAATTTCTTTGATTTAAGTGCCAAACATCACAAAAATGGGTAAGTTAAGAAAAATGAGTTAATCATTAGAGATTAAATTAGTAATAATAGGCTACACAAGGAGAAGTGAAAGGTTTAACTCTATTGACATTGCAGCAGTAAGGAATTATAAACCTTTTTAGTATTCAAGAATTAACTCTGATCAATTGATATGGTACTTTGGAACAGAAATACAAAACAATTATTGTATCAGCCCACACACTATAACAATTTCATTTTAAAGATTGTGTACCAGAAAATTACTCTAGGAAATGAGCCAGTTACTAAAAGTAAATGAAAATGGATAGTAAAACTGAGCAGTGTAATCATTTGCAGTATAGAACTGGCCGTAAAAACTGCACTAAAATCTGAGACCCTGTTCCCCCTTTGACATGGGAATATCCATAGAAGGGGAGGAAATCTCTGTACAGGAATTTAAGGTACTTTAATTAAGGCACACCGATTTCACTCTTTCAGTTGATTTGCCTTCACTTTCCTGAGGGTTCCTGTGCAGACTACTTTAAAACAGTCCTATTGTGTAGTTTTTCCTCAATTCATTTTTCAGAAGAATTCCCCACTATACAGAATGGGCAGAAGGGCTGCCCCAAACCTAACCAAGCCAAAGAGATATGTAAGATGCCATAGCACATCAGCCAGATTCCATTTGCAGTCTCTTTTATATGGCCTTTATCATTTCAGTATCTCAGCACCTCACAATCTTTTATTCATTTATCCTCACAGCAGCCCAGTGAGGCACACCACTGCCATTATCCTGATTTTACAAATGGCAGCCTGAGCCACAGAGGGTATGTCTATACAATGTAAGAAAGTGGCATGCAGAGCGTACCAAGCCAGCTTTGCACACACTATCTCCATAACTGGAAGCAATATGGCCACATAAATGCAATGCTGGGCCTGGGCTAATTAATTAGCTTTTGTTCACAGGCAAGGCTTATTAGCTGAGCTCGCTGCACAATATTGCATTGGGCCATGTAGACATACCCAGAGAGACTAGAGGCCAGATTTTCCAATGACTTTAGGTTGCAGATAGATGCTCCATAGGATTTTCAAAATCCTCGAGCCAAACACATTGATTTTCATTTAGACTATTTAGGCTCTTTGGAAAATTCTACCAAGCATCCACCTCTATCCTCAGGTGCCTAAATACCTTGGAAAAATCTGACCTATCAGGGGGGAAACTGTGTCTCCTACACTCAAAATTAGAAATGTGAGACAGTTCTTTATGCTAATCAATGATGAATAGATATAAGGAAGTTGGCTGGAACCAAAAGAAAATTCAAAACATTTTGCTCGAATCATAGAAAAGATTGTATTTGCTCTCTTGAGATCAAGGATAAATTGTACAAATCCCACAAAAATATTAACTGCTGTGGCTTGCATAATTTCCCCAGGGACTTGACCTAAACTCCAACTCCAAAAGCACAGAAAGCAAAGATTAAAACTCCATTTCCCTCATAAGTCATATAAATAAAAATACAATATCTACAGATATTTACTTCCATGTATTTATTGTGTTTTATGAGGTGATTTCTGAAGACCAATTACTTTGATATGGATGATGAACATACTTGAGTGAACAGGAAAAATGTCCAAATAAATCTAATCATATCCTGGAATTTAATCTGCTAATACAGGGGTTTCATAATGAGGGTCACATATTAATAATACAGTCTCATGGCTCATCCTTTTGTTCCCATTTATAATTGCACTCATCGTATCTGCTGACCTAATTCCTAATAGACATTAAGAAACTGCAATTTTCACTTAGTTGTAAAACATATTGGGAATGGAACATTTCATTCTCAGGTTGTCCCCATTTCTAATATGAGCCCTTAGATCACAAACACTTTTAAATTTGAAAATGCTCAACATTATTCTTACCTCATAAGCATTTCAGCCAAACTTTTTGCATCTAGAAGAAAAGATGCCAAATGTTAGTATCTGACAATTGTTATGCCACAATAAAAAAAAATCTATTTGGTAGGTGGATTATTAAAGAGTAGATGAGTAAGACCAGTCATCTATTAATGATTATTTTCTTTCCTCAAATCAGCACCAAGGACAAAACAATCTCTAGAATGACTTACTTATTTGCTACAACTACATTTGAGTATCATATATCTCTCTGCCACAGACAGCTGTATAATTCTCCAGCAGGAGCAAAAATGCTGATACATATTAAAGACTTTATTGCAAACTTTTTTGGGGGGGGCTTTTAAAGAAAGGTTATATTTTATTCTAAATTTAGATTACTTGGAAAAAAACTCTAAAGAAAATAAGTGGAAGCAGAGAGCCAATAAAAATAAATAAATGAATAACAAAAAAAAAAAAGCCTAGAACACCCCTAATAAACATATTAGCTTTGTCCTTCTAACAATAGTGCTTTCATTTAAAAAAAAAAAAAAAAGAGTTTAAGTTATACGAAACATTCTGGGTACTTATGACCAGGAACAGATAGAGTTGAATGAGCCACTGCCAACCAAACCAAATGAATGAGCACCCCCAAACCAAATCTGATTGTCTGATCATTGGCAAAAGACATGTCCGCTTCTTTGGTCATGGTCAAGTACCAACATTATTATATTAGCTATAATGCTGAACTACTGCTTTCCCTTCAGAAGAATCTTTACACATAAATCAACGCATCATACCTACATGGGATAGTCCTGCAAAACACCTCTATAGGATAACCTCTGCTTTCTCATAGATGAGACTTTCCTTCTATTTCTCAGACAGCACTTCTACACATGCATTTACTCTAGCCTAGATTTATTGTGTAGTCAACTATGGCACAGTGGGTGCATCTACATGTGCCCCCCATGGTGCAGTTGTTACCGCACCATCGTTTAGTACTTGCTTAAGGAATAACTCAACAGTGGTGCCATAACAACACATTATAGTGAGGCAGCTTGTTGTTATGGTGACATAGCCCACCAATGCTACATTGCTGTAGCAACGAGCTACATCGCCATAGCACTTGTGGTGACATAGCATCACATGCAGACATGCCCAGTAAGAGTTTTGGGGAGGTGTCTATACATGCAGGGATTAGGGAACAGATTTTCTCCCAGTTCCCTGCAGCTCTGCAATGGGCCCCTGCCACTACCAGGAGGAGCTTCAGGCTCCCCCTGCGTGGGTGCCCAGGGACTGACAGGGAGCACCAGGAAACAAAATGTATCCTGGCCCAAGGGGGCTGCCTACTGCTGGGCCAGGGACAATACCCCCCTGCCCTGGCAGCAGGAAACTTCTAACCCTGGCTCCCTGATCAGAGGCACAAGGCTTGGAAAGATCTGCAGGGGAGGGGCAGGTTCCAGCCTACTGCCCCAATCTGCTGGTGGGCAGATGGCTCACTGCCAATAGCCCCACCAGTGGATCAGGAGTGGAGGGGCTTGGCATTCCTCATTGACAGGGCAGGGGGGCATAATCCCTTCTAGGGCTCCTGTGGCAGAGCCCACCCCAGCAGCAGGCAGCTTCTGGGGGCAGGGAGAAATCTCCTGCTCGCTGATAGATGGCTGACCAGGAGCAGATTTTTGCTGCTGGTTAGGCATCTACACAAATGCTACAGCACTGTTACTAGTGCTGAGTAAATTTGCTACTTGCATTTGCCAGTAGCAAATTTATTCTGTATTGGGGAGGTTTACGGTGAAGTAAGCATGTGCACAAGTAGATGCACATGCTTACTTTGCAGTAAACTATGCTAATGCAAAGTTAAGCATCTTGTGTAGACATGCCCAGACAGTAACAACCATTTTGCCTCCATCTCTTCCCCATCCTCTTGATCTTTTTGCTTATTTATTCATTCTCCAAGTATTGTCTAAATCTTAGATTGTAAATTCTCTAGGGCAAAGACTAATTTTAGGTTGGTTAGCTGAATGTACAATGCTTAGAATAATGAAGGTCTGATCCCTGCTTGGAGATCTTAATTGTTGTTCCCTTTTTGATATTAATAATTATGAACCACAGTAAACTGACACTGTTGAAGGTTGGTTGACCCACAGTGTTTTCAGTCAGTATAATTATTTTTGTATTTTGTTTTTTTTTAAACAAAACAAGGTTGCTGTATTATATCCTTTCCATCCCTGAAAAAATATTCATTCACAAAATGCTAAGAGTCCGGAGTTCACAAGCAGTCACATTACAACACAGCATTCTGTATGTGCACTGGAAAGAAACATATCTGATCAAACAAATTCCAAGTTTCAAGTCTTTAAGGAGCTGTCCTATCTCCAGTCTGTCACATGGCACCTTGCATTTCCTCCCTTATCTCCTTGTTTGCAAATCTATCAGCAACTTCAGGACACTGCAGAATTTGTCTTTATATTCTCCCTGCCTCTGCTGAAATCCCTTTCATTCCTTAATCTCCTTCTGGGTATACTGCACATATTACAATTTCCTTGTGCATGGTCCTATTAAATGTCTCTTTCCTATCTTCAGAGTTATGTGGGATACAATGGGCAAACTGTTCTCCTGTTTCAGGAATCAGAAAGAACTCACCACCTTAATGCTCCAGACTCAGTGGATTTGTATTAATTTTTAATGAGTATATGGGCACTCTTTACTTTTAAAAAAGTCAATGGACTTCCTATAGACTATTTCTCTGACATCAGCCATCTTCTCTGTCTATGTTGGGTTTTAGAACTCACTCATTACTTGTATTGAAATGCTTGCCCACTTTCACCTCCTCCTCCTGGCTGCTGAACCTATTCCTTTAAATTTAAAAATCTCTTTCCCTGTGCAATGCAAGAGCAGATTGGAAGGGAGGGAGAAAGGGTAACATTTTTTTTTTCAGTTGAGATGTTGGTTGAGTTTCAGATTGAATCACTGCTTCACTGAGTCACTGAATAACACACTCTTATTTTTGCTGTACTATATGCTTGACTTTTGCTGTGAACCATTATATGATGTTTCTATGTAATAACAGCAAGAAATATATATTAGTAATGATCAGACTAAAGGTGTGCACCTGTTCCCCAGTGAAATCAATGACAATTTTGCCATCAACACTCAAGGTCTTGATTGGGGCCTTACAACTTGCACAGAATACAAAGGAAATGAAATTATTAATTCAGTCTGGAAATCTTAATTGTATTTCTTGCTATTAACAATTTATAATGATATATGGGATGATGAAGAGAAAGATGTAAACATTCTCATTTTATATGCAACAATACTGTTATAATAAATAAAAACATTCTTACATCCTGCAAAAAGGGATTAGACCACAATGGATATTTTCTGAAGGGGAGACCACAGATGGCTGATGACATGAGTGAAACCCATGAATTGCTCCCCATCTCTTTTGCAATTTAGCTGTTCCTACCAACTCTAAGAGTTAAATACAGCATGAATCATCTATACCATAGACTTTGACATGCTTACTTGGGTATCCTCTCCCTATGGTTTCAAGAAAACATCTTCCACATATTCCCATATTCTGCATAGATGCATTGTGTACATTGATGAATATGAAAAGATTAAATGTTGGTGTAATCTTGCTCCTATAAATATGTGACTTAGTGCTCAAAAAACATTTACTTGTCTTAAAACAATAGATATAGCATATCCCCATGACTTCAGCCTCAACTATCAGTACAAAACATGCAGCACTGTGTATCAACTAATATCAGTTGACTAAAAACAGCACTAATATTCAGCAGAACGGTTCTGAAAGATGTTTTGTGTTGCACCTGCTTATTGCAGCAACATGATACATGGTGGTTTAGTGTGCCTAATTTGTTCTGTGTACATTTCATAGATACATGTTAATGAGTTAGTGAATGGCATCTAACATACAGAAAAGATGAGTAATGACGCATACTATCTTTACATGTGTCAAAGACAAAAGGAAAAATATCCTAGGCCAATTGAATAAGATAACAATATATTTAAAGCGTTTAGCTGAAGCAGGAAACTGAAGTCACTGGAATGTTAGTTTTATTAACTACTACTGATTCCTGCTTTTTATATAGTGCTTGGAACAGGGGTTGGACTAGATGACCTTCTGAGGTCTCTTCCGACCTTAATTTTCTATGATCAGTAGATCAGAAAGTGGTTTGCAAAGAAGGGCTATATCATTATCTCCATTTTACTGGAGAAACTGGAGCACAGAGATGTTAGAGTGACTTGTCTAAATATAGCAAGCCAGTGGCAGGACCAGGAAATAAACCCAGATCATCTGAGCCCTAGACCAGGGCCATTTTGTCATGCTGCTTCTTTGGAGAAATATCTGCTTCAAAACTGCATGCACATACGGAAAACTCTGATGCTACCATCACTTCCATTCACTGGGATCCTGAGATTCTTAATCCACATGATTTGACACTTGGAAAATCAGCAGCCATGGTACAACTTTCTGTAATAGCCCCTTCTATTTGGGTGAACGAAAACTGAATTTTAAAGCAAAGGAAGTTCTGTTTCAAATACAGTGGAAGCTCGGTTCATAGCTAAAAAGGTGGGCAAAGTGAGTAGGTTCCTTGTTGCTAATATATGCTGAGCTTCTGAATTGTTACATGACCTCACACTATTACTTGACCTCCCTTATGACTCAGGCAGTACAGCTGCTAAAGTAGGTAAAAACCAAGACTGTCTTTGAAAATTAAATTCTGCCCCTAAATGGACCGTTCTTTGATAAATAAGTTAAATTATATGGGAGGTGACATTGGAAGAGGACACTTTTTTAAAGTATCTACATTTTTCAATCAGTAAAATGGTTAAGACGGAAAAGTATGCTGTTTAAGTTGCTTAGTATACCTCGGCAGAAATGAGCTCATTGCTCCACTCTTTGAAGAAACAGATCACAAAGAGGATGTTCTCGTGTATCGAATATGAAGACATCATCCTTATTCCCCCTACTGCTTCAGATACCCAGAAACATATGGCTTATGAAGATATAAACACCATGAATTATGTTCATCAGCCCTATGGGGAAAATTTGAGAAACCCTTATGGGGTGAAAATTATTTCAGATTTAGACAGAATTAAAATAATATCACCAGAGAGCCTGAATCAGTGCTGGCTTTGCTATCAGAATGATTCAAGAAATATTTCTCTTCTGAAGTTGGAAACAAAGCCAGATGACATACTTCTGTTATATGGTGATAATAAGGAAATAGTTTCCATTCCAGCAATAGATCAGAAGGATGCTAAGCAGCAGCTACTCTAGTTAGAACATTTTAAATCTGGAACACTTGAACCCAAGCATTTTAAGAGAGCTGTCTGAGGCGCTCTCTGGAATCTTAATGTTGATTTTCAATGCAACTTGAATACAATGGAGGAGTTCCACAGAGCTGGAAAACTGCTAATGTAGTCCCAGTTAAATAATTTTGGCAATCACACACCTGTCAGACTGAGATTGGTGGTGGGAAAAATAATGAAATGTTTGATAAGGGACTTGATTAAAAAGAATTACTGGAGGAGAATATAATGAATGCCAATCAATATGGATTAAAATCAATCTCGGCCCTCATTTGAATCACCAAGATTTCATTTCGTTTGAAAGATCAGTGGCAATTTTTTTATGTAGTATTTGGAAACAGGCTAACTTGTTGTTGTAGATTATATTCTTATTGTTCAATAAATGCAGGGAATGGCTTTTGTCAAAATTATCGCAAGAAGTCCTGACATGGTATATGACAGGACTGTCCAACTGGCAGTCAGTGAAGGGTCAGCATGTGGCCTGAGGGCCCCTGCAGCTGCCTCTCCCGCTGCTGCACAGTGAGGAAGGGCCTGGGAGGGGGGCACACACTGCTAGAGCTGCCCATGTAATGGACGGGCCGCACACCCTGAGCAGCCTGTGTGGTGGTTAGGGTTAGCATATTTCCAGTTCCAAAAAAGAAGACTACAAGTTGCGCGTGGGGAATGGGGTTGGGGGGAGAGGGTATATGATTGTGAGGGGCAGTGATATGCTGATGCCCTGGTCCTGCCAATTCCATTGTTCCTCACTCCCAAGCCACAGCCCCCTCAGCCCTGCTGCTGCCCCTCACTCCTGACCCGGAGACCCCTGGCTCTGCCAGTGCCCCTCACTCTCAACCCACAGCCCACCCCCATCCCTGCTGGTGCCCCTTATTCCTGGCCCGCAGCCCTATGCCCCCACTCCTGACCCACAGTCCCCCGCCCCTACTGACCAAAATCCCAGGCATTTGATCATATTTTAAAAAAATGCCTGACGGAGATCAGAGGATTAAAAAAGAGCATACATCCAGGAAAACCCGGACATATGGCACTGGTGGTGGGCCTGTGTGATTTGCAGGCCAGGGGCCAAATGTGAATGCCACATGCAGTCCTCCACCACATTAAAATTAGACAGCCCAGATGTACTACTTTCTACTCTTCACAAGCAAACCCTGAGATGAAAAGGCAAGGTGCAACTATAATAAGCATTTGGGGAGGGGTGGGGAACTGATCAGGTCATGGCATTTATTGGATAAAAAACAAGATTGAAATAATTCATAGATATAAAACCTATGTATAGTGGGGGCACATGGGTTAGAAGAGAAAAATGTGCATCACCAACAGGATAAGCAAAACTAGACGAGTAGGGTTAACTAGACAGCTGAAAACCTTTTCCATCTGCAATGAACAATGAAATATATTGTTGTAACTACTCTGTCAAAATACAGCACATTAGGAAAGTAATGTCTATCCCAATAAGAATGTGGGATCAGAACTTTGGGAAAAGACATACGAACACATTAGTGTGTTGTTGTTGCTTGTTATCTCTGATAACTCGTGAGTGAAATGTTGGACTTGTGGTTTGTATTCACCTGAAAGGTGGAATTCCTCCCTTTCCTTAGTGCCCACTGTTCACAAGAACATCTGAGATGTTGTTCAAAGAATGATGATTGTAAATTTACTAAAACTGGTTTAAAAAAATCATGGGGATATATGATTTTTCTATACCTAATAATAGCTCATCTTATAAAGATGAGAAGCTAGTTCTTTTACAGATTTACTTCTTTACAATGTTCAAAAAGAGCTATTTGATAATCTACACAAACTTTCCTAAGTTTGTCTGTTCAGAGTCTCATTTATGTTTTCAAGTTGGGTGATAATGAGAATGAGGAATTAAATGCCTGGTATTCCTTCTTACCCCTGAGTCTTTTCAGTCTCTGTTCCCTCCTTCTCCTTCGTACAATCAGCAGGAGCACAAACAGCAGCAAGACCCCAACCAAGATGCAGGAAATGGTCACCAGCATCTTTAGCCCTTCATTGGTTGCCAGCCCTTCCTCACTTTGGACAACCGATTTAATGAGTGGAGGGATTGTACCTGGAAACAGTGCCATGATATTAGATGCCTATTAACGAAGACAAAAGGTTGAGTTTTCATGGAAAACAATGGCTAGAAACTGTATTCCATGTTTCAGTGCCATTCAAGACATGAAAAGGCATTGGTCATATTCAACATAGATATCTAATTTCACAAATATTTAATCATTACAAGGAAGTTACGGGTTTTATGACAACACATACTTATTTATTCTTTCTAGGATGGGCAATCAGTTTTTGTGTACCAGATTTATACTATTTATCAGGTATTTTTTTAAAATGAATATCATTTGACAATGTACATTTGCTCCTGCATAAAGCAAACAGGACTTTTAAATACAAAAAGTCCTGTATCAGTTGTCTACATGCAGAGAACTGTACTGATCTTGTATTCAAATAGCCAACCTGTTGCTAATTCTGTAAAGACAGCCTTTTTCCATGAAAAAGGACTATAAGAATACAGGGAAACAGGTTTTTAAGAGTGGAATTAGAGAAGTGGTTTTAAAAGTCTAGCCAAAGAAGGGAACCTCACTTTTTCATTTTGAGAAACATTTGCAGTTTGAGCACAGTTGGCTTCCTGATGATATGTAATACTTCAGCCTTTTTTGTTTCCTTTGAGATGTAAGTACTATGCAGCATTTTCAAAGGAAAGCTGTTTAGTCATGCAAGGCTTCTCACTCATTTCCTGATTACTATTAAACTGCTGCATACAACCAGAAATTGGGCTGTAAAATGTAGATTTGTTTGAAACATGAGTAGAAATAGGCAGGTATTGTGAACCATGATGACTGCAAATGTAAGCTATTTAATTTTAACCAGTCACTGAAGCATAAAACTGCCTACCAGCTTGCTAAATGGATAGAAGAGTGGGACTGAAAAAGAATGGTACACTCTTTTTCAAATTTTCCTTTCTATATTGTCTCATATAGATACATTCATCATACAGTATACAATATCAGACAAATATTCTAGAATAATGTAATGTCATATGAATGCCATAACCATAGATCAAAAGTAAAGATCTACACTATTTTTTCAGGACAACTAAATTTTTTTGCATATAATAGGTATAGTGTAGTTAAGGCAAACCCAGGAGTTGCTACTATCCAAGCTACCTTGGAAACCTCAGAACATTCATTTTTTTAGGGTAGCATTTCACAAGTTATTTTTCTCATTTTTCATTGCACATATACATGCACTAAGGCTTTCTCCCCTTTAATGAGTTCCAGGTTTCATATCATACCAGAAACCAGCAAGAATAAAGAATCAAAACCATGCTTTTAAGAGTAAAGCACTATACTGTATTTCTAAAGAACAAATGGAAATGGTTAGCTAAGGAAATGGCAAAGAAAATGATCAGATAAAGATATGGAAAGAACAGGAAACTGATGAAGAGCAAGCTGGGCAGGATGAAAAAAGATTCCAAAAATGTGACTTTTTTCACAGAACTGAAATTGTACAAAAAGTAATGGTAATACTTGGACAGAAAAGAAACAATAGGTATTATACAAAAAACGAAATGTGAACCACACAGATAAAATGGATGCACTTACTGCCGTCATAGTTGAGTGTTGCGAATTTGGCTTGTTTCTCTGCACAGCCAGCACTATTGCATACTCTCATTTGCAGCTCATACCAAGTTGCCTCCTGGAGGTCATACAATATGTAAGACTTGGAAAGCGATGTCCGCTGTGCAGTTGTCCATACTGTAGTTCCAAATGGCCTGTACTCCAGAGTAAAGGAGGTGATTGGACAACCACCATCATTCCAGCCAATAAGGTTCAATCGCACTCTAGTGGTGTTAATACTGGCAAAGAGTTCTTGTTCTTTGGAAAACTGGGGCTCTAAGAAAAAACATACACTTTAAGTGACACACTTAGAATGAATTAAAAACATATAAATTAATAACTTATAGGAGGGTCTTGCCTTTATCCTAAATCCACTGCCCACTAGTCAGCAAATTCTATTCCCTCAGTTTTAAAGTGGTATTTAACCCACATATTATTCTGGACCTATATATTCAGATTTTCAAACCCTCATATGTAAAAAAAACTGTGCATGTGCCGTGGTGTAGATATTGTGTGCTTCAGCAGGAATCAATTTGAAAATTTGGAACAATGTGTTTTGGAGTGGGAACAAGCACACGGGGGGTGGGCAGGGGAAAAAGGAGAAAGCTAAGTAAAATTGTCACCTAGAGACAGGTAAAGTTGAAATTAATATTTCTTCCCATTTGGGTTGTCTTCTCCCTTTCTAATACAATAGATCACAATTCTCCTACATGGAGAATTTGGTCAGCATAAAACTACATTTTTATTTGGTCAACATTTGGTCAGCATTTGGTCAACATTAAACTATTTGGGGGGAAAACGTCAATTTTGACATGATCTTCTGATTTAAGATGGCAGAATAAAAAAACAAACATTGAAAGCATGAAAAATGTATTTAAAAGTCATTTCTATGAAACACTTTGCTTTATTTGAAAATACTGATTTTTTTTGGCATTTTTTAATCAAGCTGTTTTGATCCAGAAGTTTTCTTGTTCCAATTTTTTGTAGATAGTTTGCCTTTTTTTCTCCCATTCAGGGATTAAACACAATGTCAGAATAGTGGTATGTCTCTTAATATAGAAATTCTATTTTCTGAAGAGCTGTTCTTTGAGGCATATGGGTAACTCCCATTCATGACAGTAAGAACAGATAGCACCTCTGTGTTGAAATAAGGACAGCTACAGAGTAAAACTCAAATCACTTTCAAATTTTATTTTACATTTTATCATATGGTGCACAAAGTATTATTCTGCTTTCTAATTGCTTCACAGAAATGGTATATTTTCCGTGGAAAGAGAAGTTCACTCCTTTCAGTCTAATAAAATCAATTTATTTCCATAAAAATATTTTCTTTACAGGGAATACAACTGTATCAGTGTAATAGACATAGTTGCAAAAGACCTTCTCAAATAAAGTGCTGTTTCATTTGGAGCTTTCCTCTGCTGTTTTTAATCCTGACTCTACATTAGATGACATGCTTACTCAATAGGATATACTAAAATGGGTGCTTAGTATACTATACAAATCTAAGCCAAACTCTGGGTTCCTGCTATTTATTGTGAACTATTTCAAGTGTCAGAGTTAATAGCTTTCAGTAGAAATCCTTTTGCAATTTTCCTATGGATAAGAATAATTTATACTTTTAATTGCAGTGTCTTGTTACTAACCTATTTCTTTATACCAGTATTTAAATATAGTTAAGGTCATTCATTTCCGGTGATCTACACCAAAAGTTAGGAGGTTTGCATTTGCTTTGAAATATTTGGGCAGTTATCAGAAACAGATGCACACTTTCTTCTCTAGCAGCACCCTTTGCACCTAAGCACATTTTCACCCTTTTTTTTTGTTGCCATCTCTGACATTCAGGAGGTTACTTCAATCAACTCAATTGTGAACTAAGGCTTCCTTATCTCGGAGAAGCTCAGATAACGTGTACCCCTATTATATAAAGCTTTGGAAGTCAGTACAGGTAAGGGATTAACTGGAGACTAGGAAAGAAGAGTGAGAATTTATCCAAGCCATCTAGCATTTTCATTGGCCATCAGCTCAGAATGCCCTCCTCACAGCTAATCTAAAATAGCTAATTTAAGGGCAGACTGCAATGTATTTCCCACTCTGTAGCTGAAACATGAGACCTCTACAAGTATCCAATAACCAGATTCTAATCAATTTTTAAGACACCTAAACAGGGCTTAGGCAGAATTTAGGCACCTCATTAAACATAAACAATTTGAAACAACCCTACTCAGGAGCCACAAAACCATTTAGATCCAATAGATAGCTCCATTTTAGCTTGAGAAGATCCCCAAGCATGTAGGCTTGGACTAACAAAAAAAAAGTTGTTTTGGACTAATGTGCAAGCTCTGCAGTCAACCAAACTGGTTATCTAAAGTTTGATGACACCACTTCCTGGCCATTCCCAGGGCCATTGCTCCTGAGCACATTCCACTCACCTACTCTCTCTGCATGTGCTAGATTTGGTAAGGAAGCAGTGAAAGTGCCATGAGTGAGGTCCATTGCCACTCTCAAGTGTGGCAGAGACAGAGATCTACAGAGTGGTGACAGGACATATCCTTAGGGTGACTTGCTGGTACATACAGGGCGTAATTACACATGCCCAAATGCAGTTGTTACTTTAGATTTAGCAAGTACTAAATGACTGTGCAGTAACCACCAGTACTACAGAGTCCCAGTGCTGCACAGGTCATTTCTGGTCCTATTGCATAGTAGCAACAAGCTACTGTACAGTAGCAACGAGCTACTGTGCAGTAATGGTGGTGTCACGGTTTGTGCCCGCCAATGCTACATTGCCACAATGGTATGGCAACATAGCTTGTGTAGATTGCTGCCAGCTGACCCACCAGTGGGGCAGCTCCTGCCTAGCCCCTGGCTGAGTGGGGAAGGAAGAACTCCCCAGTCCTGGCACTGCTCATTTTCCCTCTCCCATGGGGAGCCAGGGGCTCTGTAACACTGGGACAGGGTAGAAACACAAAGAGGGATTTGGTCCCCATGTTCGTTACTGCACAGTAGTTTATGCACACGGTTACATGGTAATGCTTTACTGAGCAGTAGATTAGTCTATTGAGCAGTAAAACGTCTCGTGTAGACACACCCTCAGCAGTATAACATGGTGTATGTGGAATGTGCTTGAGAGTGTTAGCTCCAGAAATCCTGAGGGTCTGCATAGACAAGCCCTGACACATTAATCCAATTCAAGCTCTGCTGTGATCCAAATAGACGGTGTGAAGTGCCTAAACCTTATATCAGCTCCCAATTCCTTAGGCAAGAACAGACCATGCTGAGCAACTGCTTGATGGTAAGAGCATGAACGCAGCTTAGTAAAAAATATCACAAATGGTGGTAGTGGTGGTAGTCAGCCTGTACTCTTGGCTTCATGGGAATAGCACTTGCCAAAGTGGTGGGGAACTTCCACTGAGCTGGGTGGGGGCACATGCCTCTCTTATTAAAGCTGGCCCACTATGGAATGAAAAGTACAAGAAATGTGACTTTAGGACCCAGCGAGGATGGCGTTAGTCAAGGTGGTGAAGTTTTTGAATTCTGGCCACAGCTGCCAGGTTTGTTTCTGTTTTTTAACCAATGTCTACCTAACAAAAAAATGCATAAGTAGTTCTGGTAGTAGGGACTAGATGCCAAGATTTCCCTCCCCACCCTGCAACTACATTTATGTGATTGCTTTCTCTCTTCTTCAGCCCACCAAAATGAAGATCTGATCTTTGGGAGCAGGTTAGGTAAATGGTTCATACTAATAACAGCAATGATTGTTAACACTTTCTATGGCAAAATATCTACCCTATTCTGAGAAGCCAGGAATTCAGAAGTAAAATTTGTCAAACTATTTTAGAACATTATAGTTGAAATTTTTTCCCAAAGTATATTAAAATATTCAGAGCAACAAAAATGATAAGCAACTGAGTTTCCCTCTCTAATTACAACTATCACAGGATGGGGAAGTTCACAATCATGACTTGGTTGGGTAAAGGCAGAGATCCACATACCTTTTCCAAGTGTTTTGGCTTCGATGATCTCACTGATGCGCCCTGGTCCCACTCCATTCTGAGCAGTTAGTGTGAATTTGTACCATGTGCCACATTTCAAAGTCTCTAAGCGGTAGGATCTCTCACTGGGGCTAATGGGAAAACTACCCCACTGCTCACTGTTATCCTCTGAGTACTGCAGTATATAGCCTGCCAGAAAAACAGAGGCAGCAATGATAAGCCAATTTAACATCAGAAGTTATGAATCATAATTTTTGCAGAACACGAGTATACGCTATGATGATTTTAATATCTGTAAAGCCTTGAATAGAGACAAATAAAGAATGCCTCTCTGATCAGGTTAGCTTTAATAGCTATTGATCAATACACTTGTGTAACTGTTCCTATAACAAATTCAAATGATACTGGCTCTACATTATAGCTTCAGAGCATAAAGAGGAGAGAGGTCTTTTAAAACATATTTCACCAATCATGATACAGCAAGTGTTGAAGCTAGACTCTCATGTGTATTGTCAGAGAGAGAGAGTTACTGGAGAAATAACAGAGGTCATGCTGGGACACAGTGGTTAAATGACTATGAAAAGAGATTGCATTGTATTGTACAGTGTTTTCACTATTAAGCTAAATCTTTGATATTTTGTTTTTCCTCATTGAAGCTGTTTATTAAATCAATTTTTTTTTTTAAATAAGAAAATTTAAGTAAGCAGTTGTAGTTAACCTGAATTCTTTTACCTCGGATAGAACTGCCACCATTGTCTCCAGGTATCCAGGAAAGAGTGATAGAGGAAGATGTGGTTTTGGACACAGTAAGTCTAGGCTGGTCTGGTGGAACTAGATGTGAAAAAGTTAAAAACAGAAATACATTCAAATGATTATGCATGACTTTAATACTTCTAACAGTCAAATAACTGTTTTGGGTTGCAAAAAATGCAAATGATTTCTGTCAAAGTGTCTGTTTAGTTGACATTCTCAGCTAAGATTGAGCAGACAAGTTCTCATTTTTTATATTTAAATTTCTATACAATTTTATCTTTTGCTTCTGAACCCCACTATTTCTCTGAACTTGTGAGTTTCTTAGCCCCTTCTACAGATGCAAGTAAAGGTGCCAGGGGATCTAATGTGTAATCCACACAATAGCATCTCCTATCAATGCACACATCCATGGCAAAAGGCACAATTGTAGGATCATGCATTAGATCCCATCGCATATTATCACCAGTGTGATCATGATCTCAGGCTCTCCCTGAGATGCCAACTACAGAGCTCGCAGTGGGGGACAGTGTCATTGGCTGTGAAGCTCACAGCGGGGGTAGGAAGGAGAATGTTGCCCCCACTGTGCACCTCCTGCCAGGAACACTGTCACCGCTGTGAGCCTTGTTGACTGCAGGGCTCGCAGCAGGGGCAGTCGGAAGAATGCTTAGTTGGTGGGGACCTCAGTTAATGGGGCTCCCAGCCATAGGGGAGCATTTGGCCACACATTCAATTAATGACGTAACTAAAACAAGCTACAAAGTTATTCCACATTTTTTGTGAAACAACTTTGTAGCATATTGCTTGTTTTATCACACCATTAATTGGTTGAATGTGTAGCTGGGTTAGAATTTAAAGTGTAAAGTTTAGAGGGGGCCTTATAACTGCAGTCAAGGTTCTTTGGGTGAATCTGATATCTTTTATTAGACTGTAGTGTAATTCTAAAAGATGAGGTCTTTTAGGATTTACTTTCTGGTTAATTTTTATGTGTGTTTTAAGAGTGAAGTCTGGCTTTCTTGAAGATAGAAACCAAGGCTGATTGCAAATAAAGGCAAAGGAATGCCTCAAATTATGGTAACTGCACATGCAAACATGGGTATATACTTCATGTGCAGTTTTGGGAAGCACCGTGTGCTTACTGTGTTAAATAGTATAGCTGTCTATGTTAAATAGTATAGGACAAATTTATGTGCAAAGAAGAAATCCAGCTTTTTATTGGTATAAACAGCTTTCACAAAGTCCCAGCTCCTGTATACTTTCCCCTTCTATTCACTAAGCCCATCCACATGAAGAAGATGCCAGGTCTACCGATGAGGGTGGAGAAACCTGGAAATTTTGACTTAATTTGTTCCCCACAAAGTCTAATAGACCCTGCAATTTGGACAGGTCTGTTGGTTGGATTCTCAGAGCACAATGTTAAAGGAGCTACTAGTGGGAAAGCAACTAACTTTCTTGTTACTATGACAAAATATCATGGTTCCATTATATAAAAGGTACCTGCTGAGCTGGTCTTGCTAGGTACTAGCTCAATTTGGCAGAACCTATATGTCTTTGATCTCTACCTTTACCCTTTATTGTGTTCTGCCATTTGAACAGGAAACCTGAACCCAAGGACAGAAAGTGCACTGTGTGTTGTGGACTCTTGGAAGATGCACTTTTTCAAAGATAATGCTGCTTGATGACAAACCAACAGGTCATAACAGCTGAGATTTTAGAAGGCTTTTTAGTTCAGATAATAGCTCCAAATATTTGAATATTTAATAAAATTGTATCTGTACCTTTTAAGTTTTACAAACTAAATCGAACATTTGAAGTTGGGTGAGGTTGTGAGGGGAGAGCTCTCCTGTGATTTCTGGAACTGCCTATTTATATTTAGGTCAGAAAAACAAGGAAGATCTTTGTGATATTTTATCACTTCACTTCCTTTTCTACTCTAGTATGAAACAGGAGAGTCAGAGGGTTCAAGAACAGTATAAATGCATATATTTTACAAAAATGCATTATTTACAAATTCACAACAAACCTTCAGTTCAAGCTGAGGTTCAGCTGAGGGTTTGGATCTGTGTTCTCTCTAGGCAGAAGATTGCCCTTTGTTAGCTTTAGGTCAAGCCGAACAGAAATTTTTTTCTGTTGTTTGCACTTATTTGAGGAAATTGCTGCTATCAACGAGTTTATGGAGGTTGATCTTACTGTACTCAAAGAGTTAAATTATTAAGAGTGATGGGGAAATGTAATAAAGAAAACAGACTCTGTACTCCAGGGGAAGATTAATTACCATATATGCATTGTACTACTGCTCTTTTATTCATATTTATTTGGTAAATACCATGGAATAACTCTGAACATACTAAACTATAAAAAGATTTATTGTAAAACTTTTCATCATAGTCTCACTTTCCCCACATAAGATGATGGTCCAACATATTAAATGCCAATCTTCCTCTATCCCACAGGGAAGCAATATTGATTTGCTTTTAGTTACTGTTGTTCAATACCTGCCAAAATATACAATTATGTGCTAGCATATACAAAAAGTTTTACACTTAATATTATTTTCTCATCCAGTTTCTTGTGGACATGTATCCAACATTACAACAAGAATGGCTATGCCCTCTCTTGGATTTTGGAAGAGTTAATACACTCAGGGTGTGTCTACATGTGCAATTAATGCCCAGAATGCTTACCGCAAAGTGAAATACTGTGCAGTAAGCTTTCTGTGAGAGCAAGTCTACATGTATACCCGTTGGGAGCAAATTTGTTCCCAATAGGAGCTGGTAGGAAATGCCTATCCTGCTGCCATATGGCAGCCAGGGGGAGGTCTAGGCTCCCCTGGAGGCCAGCCTCAGGCTGGCAGAGGATGCTGGGGTCAAGCCTGGGCTCTAGGGGATGAGGTGGGGACAGCTGTTTCCCAGTCTCAAGCCCCGATCAGCTGATCAGGGCAGGGAACTGGGAAAGTATATTCTCCCCCACAGCTCTTTCCCAGCTTCCTGCCCTAATCAACTGGGTGCTCACTGCCAGCTGTCCCACTGGCAGGACAGCTCCTGGCTACTCCTGGATGGGCAGGGGATCCCCACCCAGATGGGGACTTGCTGCTAGCTGCCCCACCAGTGGAACAGTTCTTGGCTGCCCCTTGTGAGTGACTGGTGCCTCTTGAATTTGGGGGGGCACCTGCAGAAGCTGCCAATAGTGACAGCCCTGCCAGGGGGGGCACCAGCCCTTTCGACAGCATGAGTGTCAGCCATTGGGGGAGCACTGGCCCTGTCGGGGGGGCATATGCACCGCCATGCACCCCCTATCAGTTGCCTATGCCACTCCTGGCTAAGTGGGGAACCCCACCCAACCAGGGGTTCATCGCTAGCTGCCCCACTGGCAGGACTGCTCCCGGGCACCCCTGGCTGAGCAAGCAATCCCTGCTCAGCTGAAAGCTTGCTGCCACTTGCCCCACCAGTGGGGAAGCTCCTGCCCAGCCCCTGGCTGAGTGGGGAAGGAAGAGCTCCCCAGTCCTGGCACAGCTCAGCTTCCCTCTCGCAGGAGAGCCAGGGGCCCTGCAGCACTGGGACAGGGTGGATATACAGAAAGGGACCTGGTCCCCATGTTCTTTACTGCACAGTAATTTATGAGCATGGTTACATGGTGATGCTTTACTGCACAGTAGATTAGTCTACTGAGCAGTAAAGAGTCTTGTGTGGACACACTGTCAGTGATGCTTTTTATAGTTTAATAGATAAGGACATATAGACATAACTATATTGCCATAGAGACTGGTTGTTTCTTTCTGTTCTAATTTGTGAATTGTTTCAACTGGCAATTTAAATTGTATATTTGGGGACTAGAGACACAGGGCATGTGTAGATGAAACAGGGTGGGGTTTTTTTTGAAGCCACCACTTCAATTTAGGTCCCTTTAAACCCCCATGTTGTGCACACACACTGCTGACTTACCTGCCTCTCTGCTGGCAGGGAAGGGAGGACAAGCTGCCAGAGGGCAGAGTGGTCCCTGGGCTGTGGGGTGGTGGGGACTGGTGCTTCCCTCCATAGCAGTGGTGGCCCCCCCTAGTGGCACCCACCTGCAGGCACCTATCTTGGGTGGTCCCAGGGGGGCATCGCAGCTGCAGAGGGAAGCACCAGGCCCCCGTGCAGCTCAGGCAGGCAGGCAGGCTCCAGGGTGGGGGAAGGGAAAGATTAGGCTCGCTGTTTTTCTTGGGGGGAGCCTGCCTTCCCAGGCTGCTGCCAGGCTACCTGCAAGGCTTCCTGCAGAGCCCCTGAGCTACACACAGCCCGGTGCTTCACTCTGCAGCTGTAGGGGCAGCAAACTAAAACTCCTTAGAGTTTTAGTTTGTTATACCCAAGTTATTTAAAGCTCATTAAGCCGCCGAATTTCCTACAGTGGCTGTAATTCATGTACAATACGTCACTGACATGAGAAAATAACGACACCATTAAAGTGGAGCAAAAGCATTTAGTCCTCTTTAAAGTATCGTGCACACATGCCCCTTGTGTCATCTACACACGGCCACAGTGTCCTTCAAAAAATGCTCTATGTTCTCAACTCAGTAATTTGCTTCCTTTTTTTGTCAGACAACTTCTTGACAATCAGAGCACATTTTGAAGTTTATCTATTTGCCCAAGACTTACAATGAGGTTCTTGAGGAGGGGAACCCTACAAGTTTGGAATGTGTTTGTGTGTGTGTATGCATGTGTATGTGTACGTACATGTTATATAAACATTACAGTCATATGTATTTTCACACTGTAACTGTTTGTGCACCTATTAGTTCCATGATGGGTGAGTTGTACATATATATATTAATAGAAGATGCATACTTGATTACTGCTACTTAGCATTATTGTATTGAGAGCTTGTTTTCAATGCCTACTATTTCCATCATAGGCTTTTATAAAATTCTCCTTTTGCACTGAAGATCTCTATGATAGATCTCAGTCCAGGGGTGAACTTTAGTTAGTCATTCTTTTGGAATCTTGAGACACCTTCCTTTTTCTTTAAGCCTTTTCTTTTTTTTTTTTACATGGGAAAAGCATGTAGTAGTTTCTTTGTATAGAACTCAGGGACAACTGCAAACAAACAGGCAGTTCCTGGTCTTCAAATTCTTCTGTATATACTTAATTTTAAGTACCTTTTATTTTTATTTTCTTTCATTTTGTATGGTTATATCTGTAAAAAAAGGTATTAGAAATATACCTGCACACAGGCACTACACACACACAATATGTGTATATATAGTTATACATGTATATATGTGTGTGTATATATGTATGTATACACACACATACATACATACATACATACATACATACATACATACACGCACATATAATTTAGGTATTTAATTTAGTATGCTTGCTGGTATATTTTTAATATTTTCACAAATTTAAGCATTCAAAAAATTCAAGAAAATAAAAATTAAAGGTCATACTAGTTATATATATGAGAGAGAGAGAGAGAGAGATCTATATATCTAAAACTATATATATATATCTCCACACACAGACCTAATACCCCCGACAGAACTGTAATCTCATTGATGAAATCCAATAGGCTTACCTTGCACCTGCAAATTCAAGATTATTTCATCAGATCCCCAGTTGTTAGTGGCCACACAGCTGTAATATCCAGAATCCTCTGCTTTCACAGTTCGGATGACAAAGCTGCCATTGCTAAAGATACTTCTTCGCCCATCAATCATCACTAGACTGGGTGTCCCGTTACTACCTCACAGGAAACAAAATGCATACATTAAAGAAGTTACAATCAAAATTAGTCAGGATTGGATTAAACCAAGAGAAAACAAAAGAAAAATCTTGTCCCTTTTTAGGAATAAGAACAGAATAGGAAATACTATTTTGTTGGAGAATGTCAGCAATCAGCATGAGGACAGAAGCTATCTGGTCTACAATCTGAATAACAAAAACTCCCTCTCTCCTTAGCAAAGTGCCACTTCACAAGGACACCCACTCAGGAAAAAATAAAATTCTGGGTTATAAAGTCTGTCTTTATAGAAGAAAAATTGCAATTATGGTGCATGGATTTTTCTCTCATAGTTTCAGTGTATCATTGTTGATTCAATGCTTGGCGTAATTTTTTGTCTGAACATAAGCAGGTCCTTCAACTGCAAGATTAATCAGTCTAGAAAGGCCTATTCAAAAACAATATGAACATGAACCACACTCATGAATGTTTTCATTTGGGAAAATTAGTAGTGCTAGCATCTAAATTATATTTTGCTACACGATGATGTCACAGTGATCACCAACAGTACAGTTAAACTGCCTGAGCCTGAAGTTAAATTAAAATCAGAAGTAGATTTATAGTTTTTAATATTTTCATATCCCTTTCTTTTTACCTTTCCCTCCTTTTCAGAACTTTTCGATGCTGCCTGCCAGCTAGTGTCAGCCACTGGGATATTCAGAACTGTTCTACTGCACTTGTGCCTGGTCTTTGCATAAGGGAGCAAGGATAGAATACTCCCTTTCTCTCTTGACACACTCGTGAAATATCAAGCACAATAATGCCCCACATTTTTAAGCTAAAGTGGCCTTATTCAAGCTGCACATTTAGTTGCTGGTTACCTATCCTTCATCCATTTGACTGTAGGTGATGGGTCCCCAACGGCCTTGCAAGGAAGGATGATATCCTTCATCCACGGGGTTGTTACTGTGCCACTGAATGTCAAGATTCTGGCTGGAGCTGAGCAAATAAAAGAAGAAAATTGAAATGGAGTCCCTTTTCATCTAGTCAATGGGGAAAGAACACAAACACCAAAAAATAAATCTTTAAACCAAGCGCCAACTTGTTCCAATCTGCATTCCTATTAAACAAATTATTTCCAACTCATATGACTGGGTATTTATTTGAACATAAGCAATACTTAATATTTGGAGGAAACGAAATCTGGGTACTATAGAATGGGAAGGGCATTGAAACAGGAAAGAATAAAACTGAGAAGCTGTTAATTACTGAGCCTATTACTTTCCTAGGTTAGGAAAAGTTAATCTTTTTGTGTATTAGTCAAACCTTATTCAAAAGGGATACCCTGGGGCAAATTGTCTCATTAAGTCATGCTTGCAGGCATAGTATCTACAACACGGAAGAATATTATAAAATCTTAGCTAATGAATTAGAGCATATCTGTCCTATGACATCCTTGTTAAATTTTAAGTACCAACAAACAAAACATCTTATGCACCTCACTGGGATAAAAGCTGAAATCAGTCTGAACTTATTGATAGCTTTGATAATCTTTTTATGAATAAAATGCTTTCAATGGTTCAGAAGCATTTCTCTAGGAATCCTTATAATTTTATTTCTTGCTTTTCCTACAAAAGGGGGCAATTACTCAAAAATTATTGCCTATATGAAGTTATGCCTCCTAACAATCCTAAAATCATAGATTTTCTTGACACCTGCTTTATGTTTGGGGGACTGGCTTGGGTAGCAAGTTTTTCTTTCACCATATACAGCAGGTCAGGAAATAGAAGTTATTCTGGCTATTACTGATATTTCCATTCAAAATCAACATTAATGATAAAAAAAGAACTATTACACTAGTTAAAATGTTGCAGTGTGGGCATCATTACAGTCCACAATCTGGCAAGAATTAGCAGTTTAAATTGGTATTGTAGATATTTATGGTACCAGCTACACAGGTAGAACTGCCAAGGGTCATAATCTGACACGTAATTTTTAGTGGCTACATCTACACAAGATGCTTACTGCACGGTAGCTGACTACTACTGCTCCATAGATTGTTACTACTGCGCAGTAGTGTCACTGGGCACAAACCGTGACGTGCCGCTACTGCGCAGTAGTAACAAGCTACTGCACATTAAGCATCACTATGCAACCACGCTGGAATGCTACTATGTAGTAATGCCAGTTACTTGGTTATGCAAGTATTAAATGACTGCACAATAACAACTGTACAGTGGGCAGCTTCTGTAGATGCACCCAATTAGGTCTATATTGGCTCAATGGGAAAATAAAAATCTTGGTTCTGATAATAATATCCACAATTGACAGACAGACAGACATTAACAGTAGAGTCAGTTTGGTTCATCTCATTTTGTGATATATGGACAGTAAATCAAAATTGTTGTAAGCTGGCTATCAAGAATTTACACCAGATATAATGTAGAATGGATATTGTCTAGTGAAAATGCAGAAATTAACTAGGATGCTATGTTAATGACATAGAGAAAAATCTTAAGCTCCTCCAGTCTAGTACCTAACTCATTTGGGGTAAAAAAAATGACTGAATGGTACCTTTGCAGTCCCTTAATACTGGGACCAGTCAGGGACAGTTCAGTCTGTGGTGAAACTTACGGTTTGGACATATGTAACATTTGGACTGGTGTAAATGCAGCTTAACCCTGAGGTGGACAGACATGCAATCTTATTGAACTGGTATAAACTGGTATAAACTGGAACAGTGCAAAAGTGTACCTGCAAAATCAAGCAACCTCTTGAACTGGTTCACTGTGAACTGGGTCATTGCTACATGTGGACACAAAACAATCCATGACTCAGGTTTGGCCAGCTCTGGCTATCCCATGCTGCATTGTTGCTCCTTCTTCCCTCCTCCTCCAGTGCTGCAATTAGTTGCTCTGGTACACAGCCAGAACTCTACGGCCCCCTTTTTTTCTCTTTTTTTGGCATTTTTTTTATCCATAAGCTCTCTTACACAGCTTAATCAATGAAAGCTATCTTTCTAACAACCAATTGTGTCCTCGCTTTCTACTTGACTGCAGCCTCTCAGCATGGCCCCCCTCTCTCCCACTCCCTGAAAAACCCTTCTCTCCACCCCAAGACAGTAAACCACACTGAGGATTTTGGTCAGGCACAGACTAGTGAATTTTCTTATACTTGTGCTTAGGAGAGAAGGGAAAGCAGAAAAGTAAAAATGGCCCTAGTCAGTTCACCCACATGCTATGGCCCTCAAAGTTGTAAGTGGAAGCAGTCCTCCCTCCCTCCCTTCTCCCTCTACCCTTTTCACCCACTGTGAGGCATACTGATCTTGGTGCTCACTCCCTCCCCTAGTGTTGGAGCCACAGCACTTCAATGCATAATAGATCAGTGGTTCTCAACCTTTTGCACCTTACATCCCAGCTACATATGGTCAAAAAATCCTGGTCCTACTGGTCAAGGAGCGGGGTTAGGGTAGGTCACCCCCGGAGGGCAGTTGAGGAGCAGGGAGGGGGTGTCCCCCAGCGGCTGATCAAAACGTGCAAAAGTGAAATGGGAAGTCACCACCATGGCCCGAGTACCACCTAGAGGACCCATGTCCCACTGGTTGAGAAACCCTATAAAAGATAAACTTTCTACCTGAAATGCTGGGGCACTGTACATGTGGACACTTTGGACCTGTGACAAGTGTGAAGACAAGTGTGAACCAATTTTCAATCAGTGACATTTTGGAACTGTTCAATGGTTATATGTATTCATGTCCTTAGAGCACTCCAATGACTATAAGTTGCTAATGGTATCCAAGGGGCCATTCCCACAAATGAATATTACAAGGACATTTTTTTTTAAAGCACTCTGCTCATAGAATAACTCATCTGGTCAAAGATATGGTGAACTTTGCAATTATCTCATCAGAAATTATTCATATGGGGTGCATCCACATGAGATACTTTACTATGCAATAGACTAAGCTAATGCTCAGTAAAATGTCCTTGTCTACACACGCTCAGCAATTACTGCACAGTAGGTTAGCCTAGTAGTATCTAGATTAGTTCAGCAGTATCTAGATTAGTTTAGATATTACTAGATATAGGTATTAGAAATCTGAATTAAACTAATGCACTTTTGACTCTGACCAGGAGCAAATTGCTCCCTCAGCCTAAGTAGCAGGGAGCCACAGAAGGTGGGAAGAACTGTCCTGGCTTCTTGGAAGCTGCCTCCTAGCCACGTGGAGATTGGCACAGTCCCGATGTCCACAATGTTTGGGAGGCAGCTGCCAGATAGCTGGGACAGCTCTCCCCCGCCCATCAGAGATCAGGACCAGCCCCCATGCCCTCTCTCAGCCCAGGGCAGGCACCTGGGGAGTCTGGAGCTACCCCTGGATGCTGCAAAGGGTAGAGCAGGGCAGGAGCAGCCCTAGACTGACTCTCTAAATCAGCCAGGCCCATTCCCTCCAGTCCGGCAATGGCTGCCCCACCCACCCCAGCTCCCAGCTCTTTGGGGAAAAAAAGCCCCACTCACTGGGTGCTGCTGGGCAGAGGGGGGCGAACCCTGCTGCCCCACACTGCCCCCTCAGAGGTGCCTCACCTGGGCCAGCTCTGGCCCTTTAAAAAAAAAAAGAGAAAAGTCCCACACTCACCATTCCTGCTGGCAGGGGGGTGATCCCTGCTGCCCCCCACTACCCCGTGCCATGTGGGAGGTTCTGCACAAGCCCCCAAAGCCCTGAGGCCACTGCAGGAGTGGTGAGTCCCAAGGCTTTTCTCATTTTTTTTTTTCTTAAAGGGCCAGAGCTGGCCCAGGTGGGGCAGCCCTGGGGGGGGGGGGGGCTGGAGGAGTGGGGGAGTTGGGGGTCTCATGGCAGAGCCCCCCATGCAATGTGGGAAGAACTGGGGCTTTTCTTTAAAAGAAAGTCGGGAGCTGGGGTGGGTGGGGCAGCCATGGGGGAGGCTGGGGGAGTGGGCAGGGCATGGGGCCTGGCAAGAGTACCCCCATGGTCCCCTCCCCCCTCCCCCACCCCTAGTACTTACCAGCTCAGAGTCCGGCTGCATCTCCCTGCTGCAGTCACCGGGGACCATCTGAATCATCGAAGCTCTCTGAATTTCTTCTGAAGATTCAGAGAGCTTTGAATTGATTTGGACCTTTAAATTGGTCCCCTGTTTTGATTCAGATTCAGAGATTTGGCCACCAAATTGGGCCGAATCTCCTCCAAATGGACTCACCGCCCAAAACATCACACAGCCCTAGTAATAAGGATATATTTTAAAAGTTGGCTCAGAGAAAAAAACCTCATGTCATTCTAAAGTTTTAGAATGCCTTGCATATGAGTTTTAAAGATAGTAAATTCATATTTAAGACTTTCAATGGAAGCCAACATTCTATTCTTTTCAGCATTTTATGAGGCAGCTCAGACTGTGGGGGAGAGGATTTTTTTCTGACTTAAATTAGAAAAGCTCAATTTGTTTTCTTGAGTTGCAGGAGAGAGATAAATAGATTCCCCAGTTTTAATGGATTCCTTTTGTGCTCCATACCTCTAAGTTGTTTTGTTTCTCAAGATTAAATTTTGTGACTTTAAGAGAGAGTCCCATTATGATAGCTAGGTAGTTAGGCAAATAAATCCTAATGTGCTGGGGTGACAATACAATACAAGGGGCCTATCTAGAGTCTTGAAAAGCTAATAAATTCAAAGTTAGGATGACAATTCTGTCTTTATTACCTCCAACTGAACTTAACATTGAAGCAAAACGTTACTGTAGTAGCTTTGGTCTATAATAGAGAGGGGCTGTATTTCAGTTTTAATATACTGATTTTCCCAAGGAAGTGTCTTAATTAAATTATGACCTTTTTTTGATCCTGAAAAAGATGTTAAAAAACAACATGCTGAATTTGGATACAACTGCACTGTGTATTGAAGTTTTAACCAGGATCTTCTTTAATCATGCATGTCAATCAGAATTTGCATTTAATAAACCATTTTGCACCAATTCAAAAAACATGAAAATGAGAGCCAGTATCAAATAGAACTGTGTTTTAGCCTCTAAAAACAATGTCTAATGTAAAATTATACATAAAATAACAGGCCTTGAAAAGAGAAGGGAAATTACTTCAGTGGGACTACTGGGATTCATAAAGCGAAAATGATTCCACATACTATATGATCAATTTGGACTGTGTTGTATGGATTATTTTGTAGTATTATGGAAGCCTCAACCTCTCAAGAAATTTACTCTGTTTAAAATTTTAATTAAAAACACAAAGGGCATGTCTACACGTGCATTTATGCCAGTTTAAATTTACTGCACAGTAAATTACTGCGCAGTGAATGGGAATATGACAGCCTCTACACTTGCAGGCATTAAAGGGCATTAACAATACGTGTGGACTGACTTGGGACTAAAGTTAGTCCCAAGTCAGTCCACATTCACAGTGTTACTGAGCAGTAAGGTGTTTATACATGCATTACTGTGCAGTAACTGATTGGGGGTAAATTTGTATCAAATTACTATATTTGATGAGCAGCCACCAGGGACTGTCCAAATTATCAAATGCTCTCTGAATCTTTTCCGGTGATTTGGAGAGCTTTTAATTGATTTGGACCTTTAAATTGGTCCCCTGATTCCCTTAGGATTTGGAGATTCAACCACCAAATCGGGCCAAATCTCCTCTGAATTGAATCACCACCCAAAGCTTCACACAGCCTTAATTAGCATGGTTTTTCCCACGACACATTAATGCACAGTAGAACCAATCTACTGTGCATTATCTCACGCAGATGCACCCAGTATGTTCTAACTTCATGACGTAATGTTCCACAGATTTAGGATGGTCTAAGTGTAACATGTAACTTCACCCACAGGCACCTAAATGTGCAGTACCTTGGTGAGAAGTGTTAATTAGGAACTGGAACTACCTTTTTATGGTAAATTTAATGTAAAAAGATAGGTTTTGCAACAGAGTGAAATTTTTAAATGTCTCACATGGCATAAATTCTAAAGTATCCATCTTAAAAATATTTCCATGGCTCCCCTAGCATCTGATGAAGTAAATTGATGCTTATGAAAGCTTATACCATGAATCTCTGATTTAGTTAGTTTACAAGGTGAAAATCTACCCTGCCTACTGCATGACTTCAGACTAACATGGGTAACTACCTCTCAGAAATTATAACAGGTATTTATGAGTTTAGTATGCTTTAATCCTCACAAATTAACTGAGAGAGCTATGCTTGTACTGTTTATTGTTCAGAGTAGTTTATCATTTTCAGAACATTCTACATGTGTACAAACACCCTACTATCTTTATATGAGAGCACATGATGTTATAAATTATCTCATTACTAGCTGGGATAAAACAGCTTTACAATATTCCTTTGTCACCTGCTTCTCTCTGTTCACTTGTTTGGGAAGTTTATGTAGTTTTATATTTAATTTTATTATTTTGAGTCTTATTATATAAGTTCACATCCTGAGACTAAGAGATGGAGAGTCAGAGTTTTAAATCAAAAGCCACAGTGTACTCAACCCCTTTCTCCAGAGGACACAATCAAATCTTAAGATGAAACTGTGCTGGACATTTCTGAATAAGAAGCTTATGGCACCTCACTGTATCTCAGCTTAATCAGAGAATGGCATGTACCAGAATAAAGCAGTAAAATGTACAGACAAGTCACAGAACCCCGTATTCATCGGGGCAGGAGTTTCCTTCATTTATTGCATGTTACAACAAAAATGTGCATTAAAGAAACAGAAATATGGTGTAAGGATGCTATTAAGTCACACACCTGCAACTGCATTTTTGAAGCAGAAATCTATCTATCTATCTATCTATCTATCTATCTATCTATCTATCTATCTATCTATCTATCTATCTATCTATCTATCTATCCCATTAATGTTAGTACAGAGACTAATCAAAACAAAAGAAATAGAACCTTCATATTAAGATACCCTTTCTGTTTGCAGTCACATGGGGTGCCTGTAGATGTAAGGGGGGGCTGCTCTGACATGCTGTAACTACAGCATGTTGGTTGGAGCAGACTCAATTAATCGTGTCTGCTGAAGCATGTTAATTAGCCCACTCCAACCAGCCTCCACGTCTCATGTATCAGTGGCCCTGCACTTCAAAATGGAGCATGTGTAAAAACACTTAGCTTTCCCTGTGGTCTCAGATTACTACGGGTCCAATTCTGTCATCCTTATTCACCTTAGAAATGCTTTTTATCCAGAAGTAGGACCAAGGAGATAAAAGTAATAAGGTCCTACTCCAGCTGGAATTGCTCTGAGAGGGTCATTCCGTCACTTTCAAATTACCAAACTGGAGCTTGCTCTAGCTCTTGTATTCCAGGAGTGGATGATGCAGAGTTAGCTATGTCAGCCTTATGCCACCAGAGAAATCCCTTACATTAGTGAGACAAAGAAAAAAAAGGGTAAGAAAAGCATAAATGTCAGCCCAAAAAGACGAAACAGTGGGAAAGTAACATTGGAAGAAAATAAACCATTTCTGCAATTCACAGGAGTTCTTTGAAATGAATAATGTTAAAGGCAGATTGCAGCATAAAATGCAGTTAATACAAGTTTTCTACAAGAGAGTTACTTTATTGTATATGTTTAAGAGCCAGTTCTACAGAAGAACAGCTGCCCACAGAAAGTTATTACAAATAAATAGTTTCTAGAGGGATGCTCAACCTCCAGCTCACAGGCCAAGTCTGGCCCTGACGTTATGTCATTCAGCCTGTGGGACTCCCCATGGGTCCAGAAATTTGGTGGTGGAAGTGCGGCAGTACTGATCTCTTGCTGCCAAATTTCTAGACCTGCAGGGAGCCCTGGGCCCTGTGTACCATATCAGGTGCCTGATCTTAAAATCATAGAAAATTAGGGTTGGAAAGGACCTCAGGAGGTCATCTAGTCCAACCCCCTGCTCAAAGCAGGACTGTCCCCAACTAGATCATCCCAGCCAAAGATGGAGATTCTACTACCTCTCTGGGTAACCTGTTCCAATGCTTTACTACTCTCCTAGTGAGAAAGTGTTTCCTAATATCTAACATAAACTTCCCTTGCTGCAACTTGAGATCATTACTCCTTGTCCTGTGATCTGTCACCACTGAGAACAGTCTAGCTCCATCTTCTTTCAAACCCCACTAGTTGAAGACTGCCATTTAATCCTCTCTCAGTCTTCTCTTCTGCAGACTAAATAAGCCCAGTTCCCTCAGCCTTTCCTCACAAGTCATGCGCCCCAGCCCCCTCACCATTTTGCTGCTCTCTCCTGGAATCTCTCCAATTTATCCACAACCTTTCTGTAGTTGGGGGGCCCTCATACACAGGGAGAGGGTGGCATAGGCCACCAGGGCCTGATCCTGGCATGCAGAGTTGGTGCCAGGCCCCAGTGCCCAATCCCACTACATGGGGGCACTGGGGCCTGGTAAGGGGCCCCAGTGCTCAATCTTGACATGCAGGGCCAGGTAAGGGGTTGTGGTAGGCCCTGTATGGCCTGCTCCTTGTGTGCAGAGGCCAGCTGAGTGTGGCCCGGTCCAGATGTGTGAGGCTCAGTCTGGCCTGAGGACCAGCCCTACACTACTCATCTGACCCACGGGGCCAAAAGCATGAGTACCACTACTCTAGAGCCTTACTGATATTCTACATTACCTTAATCTTAATGGATCTAGAGGGGAAAATCTAGGTCTGTGCAGGGAAGTGAAATAGACAAAACGACGTTCAGAGAAGGGTTTGGAAAGCCGAGGAATTCTTGGGGAGGGCTTCAAAGCACCCAGCCTCACGAGAATTAGGAGCAGGGCATCACAGAGCACACCCCCCCCCCACCTGCCTACTCCCCCCTGACCCAAATGAACCTGGGACCCCTAATGAGGGTCCCTAGCAGGGAGCTGAAACTGATACAAAGGCCTTCCCCTTTCCCATCCCTGCAGACTGTGGTTTCCTAGCTAAATTTCAGAGCAGCCCCTTACCCTGTATGTGTTAGGAGGGTGAGGAATGGTGCAGTTTGGGATGCCTGGAGGACTGACCAGACATTAGGCATGAAATGCTCTGTGTTCACACATAAAACTGAGCCAGATCACAAAGGACCAGCTCAAAATGGCACTTGATATTCTTGGTGTGCTTTTAAAATATTCCAGGAAGTTAGAACTGGATTTAAGTGTCTCACATACCCACAAGCTCCCAGTAAGACATGCATTGTTTCGAGAAGGCAGAATGAAGAAAATCAAGATTTTTTTTCCAGAGTCATGGCTGAATGCTGATCACATGGTACAAGATCAGAATCCACTTGCTAGTGTCACTTGCCCACCATTTGCTGCTCAGTCAAAAGTTAGACATTTGACCCTGTCACAATCAGTGCCAAACTGGCAGTAGCTTATGGATGAACAGCCAAAAGTTGCTGCCAATTCAGCAGCAGCCTTGGCAGGGTTATATTTCTAGCTTTCAGCTGAGCAGCAAAGGCAGGGCAAATTAACCCAGCAAATGGACTCTGCTCCTGTTCCAGGCAGCCAGAGGGGAGCACAGCTGCTACAAGTCATTCCAGCATCCCCATACCTCCATTCCAGCACAGAAATTAGATTTCCTCACTTAAGATTCATACCCTAATTTTGGAGAACTAAGTTTGGGGAAAAGGTGTATTTGTATGCGAGTAAATCTGGTAACTGATGTACAAGGTGGATGATCATTTTCACCAATGATTCTTTTTAAACAATCTCCAGCCTTGTTCTGTGAGCTATGACACTTGTGCTGTTGTCTAAGCCCACCAGCACAGAATTGCTGTGGGATTTGCTGTCTCAGGGAAGGAGGAAGTTTGTAGTTAGCTTCAGTAGTTCATCCACTTTATTCCCCAAGTCTTGAATGACATCCTCTTTAATAGGCTGCCTACTGGCTGCGAGGTGGTCTTTATCTCCCTGATTCTCTTCTATATGGCTCTGTAAGATAGTAAAGGAAGGCTGTAGGAATTCAGTTGATTCTCCCTTGTGGAAAAAGGCAGAGAACAAAGGGAAGCTGCAACAGGCCATATAAGGACATGGTGACTGAAAGTGGCATGCTCTTGGCTGCAACAGAAACTTGAATTTCAGCTGCAGAATCCTGGAGTTAACAGGGCCCTGGGTGGGATGAATGGGTGGGGCAGATACGCATCTAAACTTGTGGGCTTTAAAATGTATTTAGGACAGTCGTGGGCAAAGTCCAGCATATGGGCCAGATTTGGCCTGTGGCAGACTCCATTTTCCAGCAGCCCCTGCCTGTGTCACTGCAGCTGGTTTCCATGGAGACCCCAGGAAGGGTGGGACCGTGACAGTGCAGGGCTGGGCAGGGAGCTGCTCTGAGGCTGGGATTTTGTGGCGGTGATGGTGTGGTCCAGAGCCGGGGCAGAGCTGTGATCCACTGCTCGCACACTGCACCAGGGCAGAACCACAATTTGCTGCCTGCATGCCCTTGCCCAAGGCATGCAGGCAGCAGATCTCTGCCCTGGCTCCAGACCATGCTGCCACCACGACAAAATCCCAGCTGAACACTGGAGCAGTAACCTGTCCAGCTGTGTACCCTGCCAGTGCTGCTTGGGCTGGTCTCCATGGAAATCCTGGCCCCATGCTGTCATGGCTCCACCCTTCGAGGGTCTCCATTGATATTAGCCACAGTGATGCAGTCAGGGGCTGCTGGGAAATGGAGTCTGGCTGCTGGCCAGATCTACCATTTTGCCCACCCCTGATTTTGTATGTGTAAAGTGGGCACAGACAGAAGTGTAGCTCCTCACTGTAACTCATAGCACTTTGCAAGAAGTGTTCTGAGTTACAGTGATTCCCCAGATGAAACAGAAGTTCACTGTTGGGTCCAGGGAGGGAAGCGGGCATTGGGGAATCCATCTGCTGGCTGCAAGCCCGAAGCTGGTTTCCTTTAGCAATGAGCCCTCCTCCCTCCCAGCCCGCGTGCTGTTTTCAGAATGGGAGGGGGAAAGGGAGCAGAGGGAGATCATTTTAGGAGTTCCCCAGCCGGCTCTGGAGGGTGCAGTGGGTGGATTGGAGGCCTCCTCCTCTGCTAATAACTGCATAGATTTCTGCTGTTCTAGATAAATTCCCCCAAAGCATAACTTCTCAATTTCCTCTTCCTTCATTGGCCACATCGCTACCTTATGGACAGCCTTGTGAATCTGCAGTCAAATCCATCTGCCTGTGAATCACTTCATGTTGATGGGGGGGAAGTGGGTGTGCTCCAATCCATCTGGCCCTCCCTCCAGTGCTGGATGAGGATCCCCTAGAATCTAAAGGGGGGGGGTGCCTCCAATCCATGCACCCCACACTGAAGCATTGGCTGAAAATAACGCAGACCAAACTCTCTGCACTCTCTTTCCCCTTTCCCATTCTGAAAACAGCTCGGAGGATGGGAGACAGCACAGACACATGTTACTGAAGATGCTCTGTTTTGAAACTTCTTTATCTGAACCATTATGCAATTGTAAGATTTTCTTGTATTAATGCAATGAGAGTTCAGATTTTTGTGGAATCAGGCCCTTTTAAAGTATTTTGTAGCCACGGACTCCTGTTAGGTCATGGCTGTAAAGCACTTTCAGGGGCGAGATTGGGGAAAAATTGTCACTTCCGTCTGCACTTAGTCTTCCATCTGTCCACACCCTTCTTTAGTACCTACTCCTTTGTTTCTCCCACCAGCTCTGACTGTGGATCCCAGGGACCAGAGATCCTTCTTAAATCAGGGTGTTTTGTATTAGAATATAAGCATTTCAGAGAAAAAAATGGATCTTAGAATAATAAAATGTGTACACCTACCTTACTAGATATTTGTCCAGCTTTCACATGGAGACTGTGATTTGTATAAACTACCTTTAGACAATGTAAGCCCTGCGGGGGTGGGGGGGCTGTCTGACATAGTCAGCTCTCTTATTTCACAAATCATTTCACCATCTCATCTCTCTCAGTCTCATGGAGATTGTCACTACCATTAAATGTTACTTAGATTATTTGATCTCCAAATCCCCTGAGGCCAAATCATTTTTAACTATTTACAACCATATGAAATATTAATTCCCAGCCTTGCAGACAGAATACAATGTTCTTCAAGCTCACAACTTTGCCCATTGATTTTGTTACCCATTATGTCTGAGCAGCATTCTTATCTGGGGCCATCATCTTCTTCTTAGTTCTTCTTCCCACCTCCTATTAAACTAGATCAATGCATTCATACAAGAACATCTTATAATGCTACTTACAGTAATTTTCCCTCCAGGATCAGTTCATATAAAGTGTGCAGAAAGTTGCTATGTGTTAATAGTCTTATCTTATCACCAAGTAATTCTATCTCCATCAAAAGTATCTAGTAAAGTTTGTGGATTAGTCATTGCTTAATAAAGCTATATAAGTGTCCACAAAACAGGATTTTCTTGACCAGCCCCAGATCAAGACATCATTATTACCTCTGCTGATAACTGCATAGATTTCTACTGTTCTAGATAAATTCACCAAAAGCATAACTTCTCAATTTCCTCTTCCTTCATTGGCCACATCACTACCTTATGGACAGCCTTGTGAATCTGTAGAGTCAAATCCATCTGCCTGTGCATCACTTCATGTTGATTAATGAATGTCATGATTTTTGGTCTTAGCAGTGATTCTTCCAAGCTATTTGCTACCATTTTGAAAATGGCACTAGAAAAATAAATGTACAACAGCAGAGGAATCATGGGAGTTTTGAGGAGCCCCAATCCGAAAATTCCTGCAGTTTTCAGTAGATTTTTACAATGAAAAAGCCTACTTTGATTTTTACAAGAAAAATCATGGAACATAGAAATGAGTAGTTGAACACTTAAACATGGGCTATTGGCCCAGAATGCTGCACCACTCACTTGAACAAGCAGATGTGTGTGGCATCAATAATTAACTGGGAAAAGTTCTGCAACCTGGCAAGCTGAAGTGTATACACTTTAGCTGGATATAAGTTAAATCACTGCACACTCAGTGAACAAACTTGACCAATGTAATGTCCCATGTAGGCACAGGTTAAGGTAAACTTAGTGGTGCAACTTAAAACGAATGAACTATAACACCATCTACCATAGTAATTACTGTTCTGAAAAGACAGTGTGCACAGAATATTTTAAAATATGGAAGTACAGTCTCCATACCTTTAGCTAATGGTTCCACAGTGATAATTTCACTGCTGTTGCCTCTTCCAGCAGCAGTCACAGCCACCACCCAGACACTGTATTGTCGATTCCGACTCAGATTGGGAATTCTGTAGGAAAATGAGTCAGGAGAGGCTTCAAACTCGCTGATTACCTGTGATGGGAGAGACAAATGTTTCCAAACTAAAATAAATAATATCTAGAGAGAAGTTGTTGAGGTCTTTCACCTCTGGGCACCTCGAATGGGTGACAATCATTCCAAATAGACTGCAGATGTAGGGACTGGACAAGACAGAACTACCATATTTTATTAAATACAACACCCCCCCAAATAAAGCATTACCTTGTTTTTGGGAAGGCAGAATGTAAAAAAAAAAAAAAAAGGAGAGAGATTTTTCTAGAATTGTGGACAACTATAAAACATAGAGTAAGCCCTCCTGGAAACATAGGACATGTGGCATCAGAAACTTCCTGGTGTAGTAGACTGATCCCTGAGATGCCACACTTCTTGGACACTCTCTGTTCTCAGGACTTACTCTATGTCAAACAAGGTTAGGCACTAGATCTCTGCAAAGACAGCAGCAGGACTGTTACTACCAAAAGTCTCCCTGAGGATGAAGCTGCACACTTTCCCTGACCAAGGGGAAGGGAACATTTTAAAGACACACACTGAACATCATGGACTTCTGCAGCCCTTGCTCATAATCAAGATCCAGAAGTGAGTAGCTTACTAGAAACCTACCTAGGAATTTAGTTGACTGTAATCTAGCCGTGTGGCAAAAGGCGGACAAGCCATTCAGATTTACTCAAGTTGGATTTCTTTCTATATTGTGCTATTGGTATTCCTTTTATTTCCTATCCCTCTTTGATTAATAAATCTATCTATTTTAGCTCGCCTCGCTGTGTGGGCTTAAGAGGGAAGGGACCTGCTAAGGTGGGCTCGGCTATTTTACTCTCCTCCCACATGGGAGGCTGCTGGTGAATGCTTCATGCTAATAATATAAGTACCCCAAAATCCCAAGGTTTACAGGGCCTGTGTGTATCCCAGGGGGCACAGAGCCCAAGGAATAACCAGACCCTGGGTGGTGGCGGTGGTTACCCCAGTCTTGTGGGTGTGCTCCAGGAAGGGGGTCGCCCAGTCATAGGTGCCCCAGGGGAGATACTCAGAGCTTGGTGGTTGTTTGGGTGCAGTGAGGAGGGTGGCTCAATGCAGGAGTGCCCCCCCACTGGCCTGCCACACGTCAGTTCTTACACAAGTTCCACATTACAAGCCTCATCAAGATACTACCAAAAGGTCACTTGCTGTCTCAGGCACAAATTACATTGCTTAGCCAAAACTAACAGCTGTGAGAGGGTTAACACAAGACTCTGACTTGTCAGTTTTCTGAGCTGAGTCAAGTGGAAGCCATTTTGGCAGCTACATAGCATGAACAGTGTCTCCAGATTTCTTTTCCAGCAAAGAAAATATCTTCCCTACTTAAAACATGCACCCCAATTGGGGAAGAGGACTGATTTTGGGGGGAGAAAATGCTAACTATATGTGAGAAAATATAGTATTTGTTGCAAGCCACTAATATTAATTTAATTTAGCTATGTCTTCTTTTTTTTACAAATTGTCTGTATTTTGTGCTGTAGATTGCCATCAAACTATTCTGCAAAAGTATTCAGTTGTTTTCTGATCTAATATTTGGAACTGACTATTCAAGCTTCGTGACAGGTCACCTCAGATCTAGTCTGTACTACAAAGCTTGTGAGCAGAACTCCATTTCTATTGGCAAAATGTTGAGAACCTCCAAACTGCAGGAACTGCTGCAGCAATTGAACCCTTCTTTCTGCTGCCATAGTTGTAAGGCTTCTGCTATCAACTGGAAGCTGGCTGAACATATGTACAGACAGCCCCATATATTCAGTTGGCTGCTGTGACCCCTTCAGCAGCTGGTGACTTTCCAGAGTGCACAGCCCACTCTTGCTCCACAGCTGCTGAGGGGGTGCTATGTCAGGGGGAGTCCTTGTGCTCTGGCTGCTCTCTCTCTCAAAAATGCCTGGTGTCACAGCCAGGTAAGTACAGACAGAGCCTGAATCAGATGATATTGCACCTTAATGAGATGGGTTGACCTCTTTTTACCTTGCACGCAAGATCTAAAATTAAAAATCTACTAACACTTTCACCCAAAATATTTTTTTTTCAGTTACAAAATTAATTTTAGTTTTCTTCTGAATTTAAATTCTTCTCAGCTACGGACTAGCTCAACTACCTTGTTAGGTGAGTGCCAGAAGAGTCATATAAGTGCAAATAATGTCAGAATAGTATGTCCTACTGAGCCACACTATTGTGCTTCAGCAGTGTTCTGCAGGAATGGTAACAAGGTGCCAATTCATGGCACAAAATTTTAGACAATATTTATGATAACTATCTAATTAAAAAAGTATTGGGGTTTGAGTAGGGCCAGTGGCTTTGAAGTAAACATACGCTGTATAGAGGCTTTAATCTTTTAAAGATTTTTATTGTATGGGAGAGAAGTTTTTGTCTCAGACTTGAATGGTAAATACAACCAAAATAATACAGTAGAACGCTGGACAGGAGACACTGACTCTCTGACATCATTGTGGTTAAAGTCTTGCTTTTTCTGCTTACTTAAGTGGAAGGAAAACACAGTCAAGTATTGAAGTGCATAGTCAACAATTAACAATATTTAGACTACTCAGTTTATTTCTGGCACAGGTTCTGTGAACTTTTATGTAAAACAAACCAATCAAGCAATCAATCAACCAACCCAGGAAAACCAATTACTAAGATGAATAAATACAAAATGATTTTTATATGCAATATCAGGCTTGGGAATGATTATGTAATGCCAATCTATAAATAAAGCGGTTTGAATGCCACAGAAATCAACATTTTATGGCAAGTTTTTTCTGCAAATAAATATATTGATGTAATCCGAAGTTTATTAAAACAGAGAGAAGGCACGCATGAAAAGTCTTTCATATACAAATATCAGCAGGTGTAAAGACCAATCTCATTTAATTGACATTTCAAAGGAGACTTTGACATAGAAGTGTTCATGTAAACAGCCCTTCAGTAGAGAATACTAAATAAATAGGAGCTGTTTTTCAGGTGTCATGGCAACACCTCTGCAGTTTCAATTGATGAAGTGTCTCTGCTGGTGAGTAGGGCAATGCATAGCCCTTCACCCTTGAACTGGCATCTTTTATACTGGGAAAATACATCACATTGCTAAATTTATTAACTAATGTGTTAAACTCTATTTCCATTATTCAGGCAAGGACATTTAAAAATGTTATCTGGTGATGGTTAACCCCAGGATTCTCTGAAAGCCTGATTTTTTTTGACAGAATTATCCCCACCTACATTGATCCAAATTTTTTATATACTATCAGGGTGTTAAAATGTGTTCATTTACACAGTGTTAGGCTGATGTTGTAGCTGTGATGATCCAAGAATTATGCAAGAGGCAAGGATATTTTGGGTGATGTCTTTTATTGGACCAGCTGTATGGTTGGGATAAAGTTAGATGAGCTTTCAAATGCAGGTCTGAGGAGGAAAGCAAGCACAGCGATAGTTATAACAGTGGGTAGAGCTGTGAAACTGGAGTGGGGAGAAATTCCCTGGGGATAGCAGACAATTAGAAGAAAAGAAGAAAAGAAGCTTGATTACTTGATCAAGACCTATGAAAAGGAAGAAGACTCATTACAATCTGTAGATTTCAGCGGTTCCCAAATTCTGACAGATTGCGCACCACCAATTTAAAACCATATAACCTTAAGTACCACCAGCAAATTTTTCAGTTCAACCTTAGTACCACCAGCAAATTTTTGTCATGTAAAGTAACTATAATAAATTTGTTAACATGTACCACTGACAGGTTGTCTGTGTACCACTGGTGGTATGTGGTTGTCTGTGTACCACAGTGGTTATCCTGTTAAAAATGTGCTCCAACTGATGTATGTGTGTATCTGTCTGTTACATTTTTACATTTTTTTTCTGACAGATCATTCTGGTACATACTTTCTGTTTAGTTTCACCCACATAGTTACCATGAGGGCTTTTGGTCCATTGGATCATATATATCACATTTTGGGAAAGACGTGTAGGATCCATTGATTCTGATGGGTTCATTTTGGGGAGTGTTGATTGTACTAACAGTGAAGATGTGCTGACAGGTTAAGTATGTATGGTTAAGGTGAGGCTGTGTCCCATTTGATGTCTATTGAGCAGTGGGGAGTTTACTGATGATGAGTTGGACAAGGATTAGGGTTGCTTGAAAGATAGGAGTGGAGGGGATGGCAATATTTCTTTGTCTGCAGACAAAGATGAAGTTATAATCATCCTTTAGCCATCAAGATTACATCTCTGAGGCCAACATAGTCTTAATTTTCCAACATTTGACAGCTCATCTAACTTTACTGCAACTATGCAGTTGATCCAATACAAGATGTCACCCAAAAAATCCTTGCCTCTTTATTTACACATTATTTTAATTTTCCCAGATGGGAAAAGCAAGAATCAAAAAAGATTTTGTAAAGGAATCAAAATTTGACCTTTCACTCTGCTGTATGTTGTATGTATGGCTTCCTGTGATGAATAGCTTCCTAGCTCCCCTCAAACTATGCTATTCATCCCTGTTGCTCCTGCTGGAAGACTGGCCCACCTGCAAGACCATGGCTGGCCAACCTGCTGCATGCATGCCACAAGTAGTATGGGCAGCCTGTGTATGTGCCATGTGGCATATAAAACAGAGAACAGAAAACAGATCAACAGATTGGACAGGGGAAAGGATTGGAGTGGCACTTGCAAAGGGCACAGGGTGTAATTTCTGGTACAGTTCTCCAAAATGTTGGTCCCCACTGTGCTAGATTGTCTGACTCCAATTTATTCCTTCTATTGAGACCTGCATTTTATTAATGGTTTGTTCTCACTGTTTGCTTTCTAGATTTGAACAGTGCCAGTACAGATTCTAATTTGGACCCTAATTCAGATTTATTCTGACTCCTCATGTCATGATGCAAAGGCAGTTTGCTCTACTTAGCAAGCGTTTGACATGGTCTCAACTGCTGATATAGAGAGGTCAATTTTGCTAGACACTTCTGTTATTGGCTGAGACACTGCACAGGGCTTTGAAACTCATTTGTCTTGACATTTGCACAAGAATATTGGACAAAAGTCTGTAATTTGACAGACTGAAACCTATGTGAGGTCACATATAAAAATTAAGATATTGATTAATCGCACATCAGATTGACTATTATTATTCATGACCTAAAATTTTCTGGCATTTATTTAAAAGGGCAGTCAGAAGGGCTAGATGGTTTCTGGCACTTGAGCTCCTTTATTAATTTATCTATCTAATATATCCTATTTCTAAGGTGTTAACTAATATGGGATACATGCTGATGTATGTTGATGTTAGGCATACCAGGACGTTAAAGTTGCCATTATTTTGTTAAAATGGAATGTCAAAACAGCATTTTGAGGAAATGTTCTTATTTTCCATTATTCCAGCACTTCCTCATTTCATATAGGGATAAAGTAATTCCTTTCTGAAGACACCCCTACTACTGTAGGTCACCTTCATGGACACCTTAGATGACCAGCCCTGCAGTGGCAGTATTCAAAACTAACAAGACAAATTTGCCATATAGCTTTCAAGTCTATTGTTGGATAGAGACGGAAGGTGCTGTAAGGTAGTATGGGAGATAAGGTGAACATGTAGCCTACCACAGGAAGCAGGAAAAGAACATACTGGAAGCCACAGGTGTTGTGTTCTCTTGTCCTTTACAGTCAAAGTGAAAATATTTTTGTGGACACAAAGAGAGATAAGCAAGGCAGACCAGGTGAGTGAGGCAACCCCAGAGCAGAGGGTCTTCACCGCCACCAGGCCACCAGTGGTGGAAATCATAACTCTGGTGTCTCCAATTCTTTTTCAAGACTCCCCATATTTGGCTAGCCCCTTCCATATTGCTTTCCTATTGTTGGCTCTTTCCTTATTGGTATTGAAAATTAACATTTTTGGCAAGTGTGTAACTTCAATTAAGTATTCACTTACATGTCAAGTCAATCCATTAATTGGATCTGGTCTCATTAGCAAATATGCCTACATTCAATAAGTGGAATATGCTATAGCAAAATGTTTGGTTTCCAACTGGTTAACAAACTTCTTGCATTGCAGCATCTAACATTCATTTCCAAACACTTGGGAATGTTCCAGTGACAAAGAATTGATTTTACTTCTAACTTTCTCCTGTCATTTCAGTTAGACTAATATGCCAGAGATTTTCATTACATTGGGGGGTGGGGAGGGGAGGGAGGGAAGGGAGCTTTGTCAGCAAAAAGAAGACTAAATAACTAAAGAAAAGTTGAAATAAGAAACATAAAAGTTGAAATAAAAAAATATTTGAAAGGAATGTCACCTTGTCATGTACACCCTTTGCATATGCCAGTCTGAATAGTTGCTGATTTCCTATGCTGAAATGCCACACACCCTAAAGGGATGTTTTTAACTGACTGAGCTAGCCCTGTTGTTTCTACAGCCCACCTATGATAGATTTATTATCTCCTCCTTCAATTCATTGACTGTGAAATACAGAGAGCAGAATGCTTACAAAAATAAACTGCAGATGTGCACAGCAAAATAGAAGCAGTGGGGCACATTCTCCCTTCTGCTTATTATCCAGGTAGTTCATCTAGATCTCTGTAGCCATGTCTACATGAGATACTGACTGCACAGTAACCAGAGTTACTGGGCAGTAGCTTCATTGCATGGCTTTTTGTTGATGCTGAATGCATGGTAGCCCTTTACTACTGAGCAGTAGCATCATGTCATGCCTCATGGCACACAATGCTATTGTGCAGTAGTAATGAGTGACTGTGCAGTCAGCGTCTCATGTAGATGTGGCCTGTGACTCCACCAAAGGGTCTTCAAGGGGCAATTATCAGGGTGGTCTGAGCTAATTGCAGAAGTAGACCAGCCATCTTACTCAGCTGGAGGAAGCCTAGGGTAACTACAACTGAACAGTATCTCTACAAGCTGTTCAGACAACCATGGATAGGAAGCTTATGAGACAAAGTAAACCTCACCCCTTCCCCTGCCTGCATTACACATTTGCTAGTTCTGTGCTGACAATAGTTGCTGCACTAGAAATCTCTCTGTGGTTCTAATGTACCACATACTGTATTTTCTTGCATCCAAATGCACCTTAGAATGAGAGACATACCTTGTTTTTGAAGGACAGAAGGAAGAATAAAAAAACTTTCCTTTTAGTATGCAACTAAGTAGCAGCAGCAAGGGAGCAGAATTTGCTCACTGTTCTGTGCCCTGTGCATCACATGAAAACCTTACTTTTGCACCTTCTTGATAAGTGACAGAAACTGTTCTTACCATATTTTCTTGCATATGTGCACTCAAATTTCCAGTGCCTGTTTTTTTGGGAAAAAAATGTGCCTGGTATATGCAAAGAAATCCAATATATCACTCTCCTATACCTTTGTATGGGAATGATATGGACCCAGGTTAGCGCACACATGGATTAAGAAAGCTATATTAAGATTTACTGAGAGAAGAATGTAAAGCAACATTCATGTAGGGTTTGTGGCATGTGTCTTGTGCACAAATGGTGTATTCAGAGTTGTTATCTCACACATTGTCCCTCAGCCTGGACATACAAGTACCTATGTAGAGGAAATCACAGAAACGCTAGAAAGTTTGATTTTACTTTGAAGTCTAACTACATTTAAATGTCACTTTCTTAATTGAGAGACTTGCTTCCTGTGCTTATTGAGTCATGGTGACTCAAAATTAAGTTTTTATATCTGCTAGCAATGCAGAGTTAACTGGATCACAAAGCTCTTCGTACATCATCACAAACAGAATTATCTACCAAGTTCCAGAGTAGGATATTCTTTTCACTTGTATACATCTATAACTGTCCCTTACCCAAGGGATTAGCTAGTAATTATTTCCATAGAAGGAGAAATAGATTATGAGTCAGATATTTCTTTGGTGAATAAAGAAATATTTGGTTGCAATCAACCAACAATCTCTTGGATCTTGGATCCCCAGCTCCCCTCAGTTTCTGGATATAGCACACAGAGTGGGCATGCTGTGGTTCACCGCAGCACTTTCAGGAGCTCATCTAGTCCAAACCTCTGCTTGAAGTAGGTCCACCCCCAACTAGATCCTCCCAGTCAAAGTTTTGTCTAGCCAGGTTATGAAAACCTCCAAGGATGGAGCTTCCACCACCTCTCTAGGTAACCTGTTCCAGTGCTTCACTGTCCTCCTAATGAGAAAATTCTTCCTAATATCTAACCTAAATTTCCCTTGCTGCAACTTGAGACCATTGCTCCTTGTTCTGTCATCTGCCACCACTGAGAACAGTCTAACTCCATCCTCTTTTGAACCCCATTCAGGTAGTTGAAGGCTGCTATTAAATCCCCCTTCAGTCTTCCCTTCTCTAACCTAAATGAGTCCAGTTCCCTCAATCTTTCCCCGTAAGTCACCTCCCTCAGCTCCCCCATCATTTGTTACCCTCCTCTCAACTCTCTCCAATTTGTCCACATCCTTTCTGTAGTGGGGGACCTAAAACTGAATACAGGACTCCAGATGTGGCCTCACCAGTGCTGAATAGAGGAAAATAATCACTTCCTTTGACCTACTGGCAACACACCTATCAATGCAGCTCAGTATGCCATTAGCCTTCTTGACAACAAGGGCACACTGCTGGCTCAGATTCAGCTTATTGTCCACTGTAACCCCCAGGTCCTTTTCTGTAGAGCTGCTGCCCAGACAATGAGCCCTCAGCCTGTCCTGGTGCATGGGGTTGTTCCATCCTAAGTGTAGGACTTTGTACTTGTCCTTGTTGAACCTCATAAGATTCCTTTTGGCCTAATCCTCCAATTTGTCTAAGTCACTCTGAATCCTAACCCTACCCTCCAGCATATCTACTACTTCCCCCAGCTTGGTGTCATCTGAAAACTTGCTGAGGGTGCACTCTATGCCATCTTCCAGGTCATTGATTTAGATATCGAACAAAACTGCCCCCAGCACTGACCCATGGGGGACTCCATTTGATACTGGCTGCCAGCTAGACATTGAGCCATTGATTAGTACTCTCTGAGCCCGATACTCTAGCCCATTTTCTATCCACCTTGCAGTCCATTCATCCAGCCCATACTTCCTTAGCTTACCTACGAGAATGTTGTGGGAGACTGCATCAAAAGCCTTGCTAAAATCAAGGTACACCACATCTACTGGTCTCCTTACATCCAAAGAGCCAGTCACCTCATCATCAAAGGCAATCAGGTTGGTTAGGCATGATTTGCCCCTGGTGAATTTGTGCTGACTGTTCCTAATCAACTTCTTCTCCTCCTAGTGCTTAGAAATGGGTTCCTTGAGGATCTGCTTCATGATTTTTCCAGGGACTGAGGTGAGGCTGGTCTGTAGTTTCTGGATCCTCCTTCTTCCCTTTCTTAAATATGGGCACTATATTTACCCTTTTTCAATCATCTGGGACCTCTCCTGATTGCCATGAGTTTTCAAAGATGATGGTCATTGGCTCTGCAATCACATCAGCCAACTCCTTCAGCACTTTTGGGTGCATCTCATTTGGCCCCATGGACTTTTACACATCCAGCTTTTCTGAATAGTCCCTAACCTGTTCTTTCACCACTGAGGGCTACTCACCTTCCTCCCCAAACTGTGTTCCCTGGTGCAGTAGTCTGGGAGCTGACCCTGCCTGTGAAGACTGAGGCAAAGAAGCCATTGAGCACTTCAGCCTTTTCTGCATCCTCTGTCACAAGGCTTCCTCCCCACAGTTTTCCTGATACTCCTCTTGCTACCAAAATACTTGTAGAAAACCTTCTTGTTACCCTTCATGTCCTTTGCTAGCTGCAACTCCAATTGCACTTTGGCCTTCCTGACTTCATCCCTGCATGCCCGAACAATGCTCTTCTATTCATCCCTAGCTGTTTGTCCAAGTTTCCACTTCTTATAAGCTTCCTTTTTGTGATTTAGTTTACTGAAGAGTTCCCTGCTAAGCTAAGCTGGTCTTGTCTTCTGTCGTACTTGCTGGTCTTCCTATACACTGTGGTGGTTTGTTCCTGCACTCTCAGTAAGGCTTCTTTGAAGTACAGCCAGTTTTCCTGGACTCCTCTCCCCCTCAGTCTGGCTTCCCAGGGGATCCTGCCCATGAGTTCCTTAAGTGACTCAAAGTCTGCTTTTCTGAAGTCCAGGGTCCTTACTCTGCTGCTCTCCATCCTTTCTTTCCTCAGGATCCTGAACTCAATCATCTTGTGGTCATTGCTGCCCAACTTGCCACCCACTACTACATTCCCCACCAATTCTTCCCTGTTTGTGAGCAGCAGGTCAAGAAAATCCTGGCCCATAGTTGGCTGCTCCAGCACTTGCACCAGGACCACTCCTTAGCACAGTCTGAAGGTGGTGCAGACATGCCTCAAAAGTTCCACAGAAATAATTACTAGTCAACCTTGAACCTTGGTCAGTTCCTCAAATCAAATAATAACATTACATTAGTTTGTGTCCTTGGCCCCTCCTCCCCAGTGATGTCTTTGAACCTCTGTATCTCTCCCTACTGCTGATACATGCTCTTTTACAAACACATGTCAGTCTATACTGGGCTCTGTACTTCTACTTTGAATCTTTTTAACTCCTGAACTATGTTTACACTAACTCCCTGCTGAGTCTCAACCAGTGCTGAGAAACAAGCTCAAAGAAACTTGTGCCTTCTTCATAGTTGCCAGCCATGAAATAGAGAAAATAACTTAGAGCTCCTCTCACACTTTCTCCCTTATATGTGCACTTATGCCGTCTGTTTAATTGCTATGCTGGGCACATGCAGGCAGGACTTGTTTATTGGTGGTGGTTCTAGGCTTAACACAGGGTTGGCACAGACACAGCTTGAGACCTGGGGGCACAAATTCATAAATCACCTTTTTGATAAACCTGCAGTTTTCAAACAAGACAACAGTCAAAGTTTCTCAGTATAATTAGCAACCACTTCAGAATGCTGAAGGACATGAAGGCAAGGGAGTCTACATTTAAAGACTGCAATCCTTCCCTCATCTGCTGAACTCTTATGACTTGGTCTGATGTTACAAAAAAGTATATCAAATTGCACACTCTGGGAAACCTATAATAGCTGTGCACAGCACAGATCGCTTTTCAAATGGTAGTAGTGACAATGGGAGTTTACATAATCATACTTTTCTGTCTGAAACCTCCCTGATAGTGCATATTATACATACATACATGGATAGTTACACTTAAAAAAACCAACAAAACAAAACAAACAGAACAACACAAAACAAAATACACATTGAGTTGACAAGGACTTGAAAAGTAACTTGGGAGCCATTCAAGTCTATTGTTTAGATATCTACAAACTATAAAGGAAGTTTTAAAATCTGGAAATAGCAAAACCATTGTGATTAACTACATACACACTTTCCAGGTACAAAAGAGACATTTTATTTTCCCTCGCAAGTTGAATTATGTCCTACCCTATTATATCTTGACTACCCTAGGAATGTTTATGCATTATGTAAAGGGAGAAAAAACCCCAACAATATTTTTATTACTAAGATGCGACCTCCTTTAAAAGAAAAAATAAAAAAGAACATATAATGTAAACAAAAAACTTCCTTAATTAGAGGAAAAGGTACCATTAAAATCCTTCAGACATTTGAGGTCATCAGAATAGTTGCTCATCTTCCATTTCAATCTCCTTTCTGTAGTCAGCCAAACTAATTCTGCTTCTAGCTTTCACTTATCAGGGAATCAGTGTGTGGCTGTAAGGTCATCTTATTCTACAACTTAATATGAGTGGAACAAAGACAAGAACCAAGTGATAATGCTCTGGAAAGGACTGTGACTCAGAATGAGAGCAGTCTCCATTTATTAGCCTTTTATAGTGTTATTCTACTTACACTATTCCTCTCACCCACCTCCAGCCAGCAAATAGAGGGAACCAAAGATTTATTTACAATTAAATAACGTAATTCATGAAAGCAGCAAAAAAAACCCTCAAAAAACCAACTTAGTTTAACTATACTGTATATAAGTACACGATATTTCTGAGAGATGGACATACATTTCAGAACATATATTAGGTATCTATTTACATGAGTTCACAAATCTTCAGTCTCTCATTTTTCTTCTCCATTATCTCTGAAGTTTTGTTACTCTTCCCTTCTGTGTTATGAAACCTTGCTTCTCAACCTTCCCCCTTTCCATCCAGAGCACATCACCCAACCTGCTGTTTTCCAGGCTGCCCCTGCCTGCAGTTTTCTAGGTATTTCCTGCCTCTCTGTTCTTATTTAATTGACGTTTGTCTATTCATTTTATATATAAATGGAAATCTATTTCAGGTAGTGCTTGTGCTTACCAGGCAAGTTTTAATGTGTTTTAAGTTTAATCTTTATTTGCAGGAAAGCAAGAAAGCAAGCAAGAAAGTAATGGGGTTAGGTTTCAGCATTAAAAGATGTGGTGTATGGTCCTCTCCAGCCATCTTGGACAGAGGTTAGGAATTCAAATGAGAGTAGCCTTGCTTTTTTTCACTGGTGAACCAAAATCTTTTGTTTCACATGTTCTAGAGAGACAATGCTCCTTGGAGTCAAAGTGCAGAATCTAGTTATACATTTCAGGATCCTTCTTTCCAAGTATATCAGACCTTCTTACCCCTACAAAAGCAATCTGATTGTGTAAGACAGTTGCAGACCTGCATTTCAGAAAACCACAGAAGTCTGAAACTTTGGCACTTGGATACTTGCAATTTAGTAAGATTGGCCATCTCCGCCCAAGATAGAGTACTCAGGATTGAAAGAGAAGGTAGTTTTTGTGTGATTCAAATAAATCAGAACACTGTGGATAAGTTTTACAGAGAATGCTCTTATAATTTTTTTCTTTTAATGTAGGCAAATAGTGAAAAAAGAGTCCTCATTCATGCCTTCTAGATCAGGGCCCAGCAATCTATAGCCCAGAGGCTGGAGCTGGCCCTCAAAGCCTTCAGATCTGGCCCACAGAGCCATGGCTTCCAGAGCATTTGACAGCCAGGACTCTGCCCGTGCGGTGCCATGCTGCATTCGGGCAGTGTGGAGTTCAGTGGCAGGGAACACATTCTATGCTGTGCCACAGTTGGACTCCAGGGGCTTTGGCAGAGGGGGACCTCTGCCCATGCTGCACTGCATCTGCGTGGCAGGGAGAAGTGCCACAAGGGTCCTAGTGCTGGCCAATCTCAGACCAAAGCTAAGTCACTCCTGCCTAGCACTGGAAAATTTTGCCAACCCTGGACTAGGTACCTTAATGTCCCATCCACAGTTTATACTTTGAAACATAGCAACGCAGTATGATAGAGGCCAACACTAGTAAGTTAAGTTACTGCTTCTTACTATTTGACTCAAGCTGATGCTAGCAGTCCCTTATCTTGAGCAGCACTGAACTTAAGCCCCCCAAACAGTTTCAACAATACAAGCTATTAGAGAAGCAATTTGAGCTTTAATATTAGCTTCTATGAAGACATGCAGGATTCATGTGATTTGTAAGCCACAAAAAATAACTTTGCATGAGGAAGGGCACTGTAATCAATGAGAACCTTGAAAACAAAATCCAGTAACTGGATGCAATATATGGTGCTTCATTTCTCTCTGCCACTGGTTTTTGACCTTTTTTCATTTGCAGACCTCTGAAAATTTTTGAATGGAGGTGTGGACTCCCTTGGAAATACTGAATGGAGGTGCGGACCTCTTTGAATTGTGAGTGTGTTATTCACATACTTTAGATTAATCATAGTTATCTGTCATGGGCTCCTTAGACACAGACTGAAAACTACTGCTCTATGCTATGGATCCACATAGAAAAAATGTTTCCAGCAGAGACTCGAAGGAGAAAATATCTGAGCTGTATGCCAAGAGATATATAGAAAGTAGCAGCAGCACCATCTGGTGTTCATTTTAAACTAGGCACAGAAGCCTTTAGAGGTAGGTAGCCCTGTTTGTCATTAGTCAGTCAAAGGGCAGGGTGGCAAGTGGTGGCAGACTTCTGCCTTCTGACAAAAGTACTTAATAATTAATCTTTTCAAAGCATCACTAATTTAACCTAAAATAATGGCAAAATCAGGTGCTGCCAAACCCTTATAACCCACTAATAAATCTACTAGTAGTCAAAGCTGATAATCCAATAGCTAGGTCCTATTTGTAATGCTGCATCCAGGTATTTTGGTGCACAAGGCAGCAAGTATTAAATTTATGGAATTAAGGATAAAGTGTTCAAAAGAAGTATGAGCTAAGTGTCATTTTCAAGAATTACATAGGCACTTAGGGACAGATTTTCAAAGGTGTTTGGGTGCCTAAATACTATATTCCAAAGGGCCTATGCTTTCAATGGGAGTCTGTTTCCCATTGAAAGAATAGTTTATTTAACAAAAGTCAGATTCCTTCCTAGCTGAGGTTACAGAAAAAACACGTGTTTATCACAAATTACTGGGACAGGCAGGAGAAATCTCAGACACAATGCCCTGTTCCACAGGTGTTAGCAGCTAAAGCCAAAGGTGCATTGGCAGTGCAGATATGCTAATTAGCATGGCTAAGCTGCAGAGCCAATTAAGAAAAATGAAGTGTTTCATGAACATGGCTATACTGTTTCTGATTCAGGAGGCAGCATGCAAAACATGTTATGGCATGTTTACCTGAGCCACTGCCTGGCATGATAACTTTGCAGTGTGGACATGCCCAAAGATATAAGATGGGGAAATGCTTCTCACACAAGTATGCTTATTCACAAGTCATTATGCTACTTCCCACATGAATACTCAAGCCAAAAAGTAGGAACATAGATCAAGCTGCATGTCAGATATAGCAAATATGTTCACAAATGAAAGTTTCCATAATGTACCCAGATGCAATTGGGCTGTGTCCGTTGGCAGCCAGCTTTGTAAGAACCAACTTAAACAAACTTCAGACCCTGCTTCTTTAGAAATATTCAACCTGTGGAGTCTGTATGTTGAAGTAAATTGTAAGTGCTGTAAAAAAAAGAGATAAGTGAACAAAGGAAAAAAACAAACAAACAGAGCTACGTAGGAAGACCAGGCAAGAAAAGTGTGAAGCACTGAATATCTGCAAATGTTCTACTGTACCCTTGTATTTGTTTTGTTGAACTTACTGTGGGATACGGATGTGAGCAGAATACCGTGTACTTTCGGATGATGCCATTTAACTTAAGGGGAGGCAGCCAGGACACAAATACAGTGGAGGCTGAAGCTGCAGCTGCTTTAACTCCAGCAGGAGGACCTGGAACTGGAAGAGCAATGGCTATAGTTATTAAAGTGAACCAAAGCCATCCTAACACATCAACCTGTACAGTACAACACAGCTAAAAAGAGAACTACTCAAGAGAAGGAAAAGAAGAGGAGAGACCCTGCAAAGAATAACTATTATCAGTGAAAGTGTTTGTTATAACTAGCATTTCCTATGCCACTCCTGAAACACATTTTAATTATATTTTGAAGGCAACATATACACAGTATTCATATGGATATGCATATATTTAAAGACACAGTATATGAATATTTATTTGCAGTAATTCATTATATGTTCCATCAAAAATGTTATGGGGAAAAAAGCATTAAAGTTGTATTCCTAAAGAATGAAGTCAGGAAACGCTCACATTTCATTTCATACACAACCTTAATTCCCGTCTTTTGTGTATTTGCATGAGCCTATGGGCATATCATTTCTCAAACATTCATACTGTATACTTTTCTCCGTGACCGCAGATATATAGACATACCTTCTTTTCCTATTATGCACAAGCTGGGTATGTAAGGATATCATGTTTTTATGAAAAGTACATAAGAAGCTGTATTTAAGGTATCATGGGTTATTCTTCAAATAAGACTCGATCAATTAATTTTTGACAGAACAACCTTCTGTGGAAAAATGAACTTTTTTCTAAAAGGGAATTATTTTGTGGCCTGGTGTTGGTTTCAGTCACATCTTGAAGGAAACAAAAACAATGAAGACATTTTATTTTGATAATGCGTTGACTTACTTTAAAATTGTAACATATTTATATGTGCTACAGTTAATACTATACAAATGCACTGTATTTTAATATTATATTGATGTCAAATGTGCAACATTTTAATGCTACTAATACTAAACATTTTCATGGTCCCAGAGGGAAATATTTTAGTAGTGTTGTTTCATGGGAAATTCTAGTATTTCAGCTTTTTGCTTCAGGTTGAGACAATGACAATAAAAATCAAGATGTTCACACTTCACATGGAGTGGAAATTCCAGATCCTAGTCCACAGATCCTGTTTAGTACCACAGAAAACAGGGTTCATGTGCCAGCAAATACATGGCAGGTGAGGATCTTGTTTTGCAAGAAGATGAACTTTAACCCAGATCTAATGTTCCTTGAAATTAATGGGCACCAAGGTGGTGGGGTGGGAGTCTACTTGTAGAAGCTAGCAGGACTGCAGACTAAATCTGCAGCTAACTTAGCTTCATAGTTAAGTAGAAATATCTCCCCTTTTGAAATGCATATCAGGAAAACTTTAGTTTCCATTTCAATAAGCTGTGTTGTTTACTGCTGTTCCACTGCATCTAATGTTTCCCTTAAAATGTCAGAAGGCTGATGGATGAGTACTAAGTGCAAGTTTGTCTTAGATGCATCCTTTCAAAACACTGTGTATCACTCAGCATTTTCTATTTATAGAGTATTGAGAATGAAGATCCAAATGAGGATTTCATGGTTATGTTCCCAAACTCAACCCCTTGCTGTGGATGGACTAAATCATTTAGTGGGTTCCATCCAATCCAGAGTAAATAGTGATGCTTGACAGCATTCAGCTCATTATTAATATCTAGCTCATTAGAACTGCTATTTGTTACTGCTGCTGAAGAGTGAAACCTGGCTCTCCTGGGTAATTACTTAGCCCAATGGGAGATTCTTTTATGGCCAGTAACATTTCCTGGAAATCACTGCAACCAAATATAGGAGCTTAAAGTAATTTATTGGCAAATTATGATTTAATCCATGGGGAAAGGTTCTGATGGAGTGGCTTATGGTTGTCAAATGTTGAAGGATTAATTCAGAATTGATTAGAGTTCTTTAGCCAGCAGACACACATGAAAACCTTTCCTTTTCATTGGTCTGTTTTGTTTTCTTCTCTAACATGTAGATACTGAGTAACTCTAATTGCAAATAATTTTAATTGTATGTATTTACTCAGAAAACCATAGGAGGTCTTGGAGAGTCATGTAAAGAAAAGTTTGTTTTCACTAAGCGGTGGGATTCAATTAAAGAGAAAAAAAAAGCATATGGCTTTTTGCATTCAGAAAACCTTCATGAGGTGGTAAAAGTCTCCTGTGTTGGCATTCTATAATGGACCGTAGAGTGAAATTATACAATAATTAATTGGGAGGCTGATTATCAAATATTATTTAATATATTTTTAAATAGTACCCTGCTTGTGGGGGTGTCAAGTGCTGTTCACCTTATGTCTGAGAAACTTGTTCACAATCCTATAGTGTTAATGTATTACATGTATTCCTATTGCCATACATTATTATGAACCTAGTAGCATCTGGTTATTATAGAACACTAATTTCAAGAGGGCTGGACTGTGTTTTACCAAATTTCAAATTTATCTTTTTTTTTCCCTTTAGCATAGTTGTTATTGCCTGAGTTTTCTGTCATTCTTACCAGTTCTTTGAGTCCTATAATTTCTAATAAAGAAAAGTTAGATATGAAATACACTATGGACTAGTTTTATTGACTCTAGGGGGTGAGGCTAAAGAAGTTGGGAGAAAATGAAGACTGAACAAAAAAACACCAAACATCCTTTATAGCTGTCCCTGGAGTCTTATGGGAAATACTGGATTTTCAAAGACCAGGCCAAAAACGGACCCCAAGCTCATTCTCTGGTCAACAGGTGCTGACAAAGTGTGGAAACAGATGTCTCCTGATGTTTCATTAAGACAGCACAAACGCTGAGCAACAGACATCAATACTCTTTGCTGTACTACAGTGAAATGAAAACCAGTGGCTTAACAAAAAGTAGTAACAGACTTTGCCACTTGATTGTGGCAGACATCTAGTACCTCTGGGCACTCTCCTCACTCAGCCCCAAGTTTGACTGGGCAGGGGTACTTTTCTGCACCTGGCCAGACCCAGGGCATGGTCTGGCTGGGCAGGGAAGTCAGGAAGATCACATCGCCCCTTGTCCTGCACCAGCAAGGACAGGATAAGGGGCAACATGTGTTTCACCCAGTGCAGAGGATCAACTGTCCTGCAGTATAGCTGATCCCTTCATTAGGTGATGTCTATTTCTAGCCAAAAGAATATAATCCCTCCACCCACTTACGAAGTGTGTCCCTTTAAAATTTGAGGAGGCACTTTGTGTTACTGTTTATAAATTCCTGCAGCTAGGAAGAAAATGGGGATTGCTAAAAGGATGATTTTGTGGGAGAACAAGAACAGGGGACAACAGTTCATGGTAGTCAACAACGATTTTCTTAGAGGTTTCATGGACTTTCTCGCTTCATATAAGTGATGGATGAGTGTCTATTTCTCTTCACAGTACCAGGCACCAGAGAGGCAAAAAGCACTTGGCATGTTGCATTTGGAAACACTATCATCTCTGTCAGAGGGCAAGGCTGTGCTTTGTATCCAAGGCCCTAGCCCTGCACAGCACAGGGCTATCCCACTGACTATTACGGATATTGGGGAAAAAAGCACTTTTACTCATGCACATTTTCCTTCTACAATTCAGATCTACATTAGCTGTAATTAGCATCAAAATGGATACTTTTCACTTGAAATTCACAGTAAAATGGTGTTGCTGTTTTACCTTTTACAAATACATGTGTTTATATCTCATTCTGCATTGGATTCATACTGTGTATTGTTTGGATAGGAAGCAAAAGTACCTGAGAACTCTGACTACATTGAAGCATGGCACAGGCAAATTGTATCTTGAAAAGAGCTTGAAGAATGTCTCTTCAATACAGTGCAGAGGATCTGAGCCTAATTCTTGCCAGTGATAGCATGACCTCCATAGCTAGACCCACCAATTAACACAATCTGCTCCAAACAATCTACATTTAACATGACGTTCATTGGGATGATTTCTGAAGTTATTTTTCTTTAATATTTGCATTAGGGCAAACTCTAACTTGGGTGACATAGCTGTCTATTTACTCTTTTCAGATCAATTAGCATGATATTATATGACATCTAGCTTTGAAGGGAAATGCAATCATCATGCCTATATGAACAACAGGTTTTTAAAAAAGAGTGAAATAAAGAGAGAGACAGAGAGAGAAAGAAGAACTGAAAATGATAAGGGAAAGCACACCTCCTTCTAGGTTATGCAAGTCCCAAAAGCTCCCTGTACCAGCTATAGATTCAGATGGTGGTCAGGTATGAGAGGCGAAAGAAGATACATAAGGCCAGAATGGGCTTTATGTGCCTGCCTCTATACAGCAAGTATCCTATGTGAAAGGACTCCTGAGTAAGTTGGCTGGTGTGAATTGGTGTCATTCCATCAAACTGAATGGAGTTATGCATCCCCATCCCTTTCATCCACCCCAGATATGGATCTGGCAGAGCAACTCTGTCTAATAAGACACACAGATTAATTGTTTCAATTAAAATTTTATAATGTATCATTTCCAGAAAAGAAAAATTGAAGAAATAATTCAGCCCCCATGCTACTAGTAGATTGTGAAAATGTTTAAACCCACAGAGCGAGAGAATTAGAAAATCCATTTAAAGTTTTAATAATGAGTAAAATAAATCCTCAGGTGAAGAACAAATGTGGCTAATGAGTAAGCTCCATGTAAAGTAAAAAGTGTAGGGAAAAATACAATTAATTTTTAAATCAGGAAGTTTCTAATCCACTTTTCATTTTGCCAGAAGGATCTCTGATAGGAATACTTCACGTTTTTGAAGGCTCTCAGGGAGAAATTAGACAAAACCATAAACGGTGTCATCTTAAAAGAAAGGCTCACTTCATTTTATTAGTTGGAATCTCTTTCACTTTTAAGCTTAACAGCAGCTATGTCTGACCTCTGGTGTCTAAAAACCAAAATGACCATTACAAGATGCCTAAATATAAACTTATTTTGTCCAGGCCCTTCCTTTATCATTTGGCATTAATAATTTATTTTACTATTTGAGGTGAAAAGATTTTGTCAATTTTAGGTGGTGTAAAGACATTTGATAATCCTGGACATGTATCTTCAAGCTGCACCTTTGATATGTCAGTGACAAATGGCTATGATCTGCCTTTCACAGAAACAGGGGGGACACAATGTGTCATTGATTTTATAAGGAAGACTTCCTACTGAAGGAAAAGAAAAAAATAAAGGAGTGCAGTGAAACTGGCACAAGATATGAAACAGTGATATTATATAAGTAGATATCTCTGATGAGATGTTCTGATACTGAAATAAACAATAAAATCATTGAGCAGACTTTCACAATGCCCAGAAAGTTTGGGTTCACTACCTCAGGACCAGAGAGTGTTTGACTGTTGCATGGCTTCACAGAAAAGAGGGTTAGGGTTAAAAGAGCCCTCCATTTGCACCCCTGTATAGCAGTCAACCATCAAAGAGTCTGTGCTTTCCGAGTTCAGGAACAGGTTTCTTTGTGCACCTTAGGAGTTAGCAATGAGCTACTGAAAAAGTAGGATTGGAAACAGCCCGTGTGCCACAGAGTCTGCACAGTAACTATGTAGTAGATGCACCCACTATGTAGTAAATTAATCTGCCGAGCAGTAAAGCATCTTGTGTAGATGCATCCAGTATGGTTTATCCTCACCTCAAAAGAAATGGTGGTTCCTTTAAGTCATTTTACAGGAAGGGCAGGCAATTATTTCAGGCAGAGGGCTGCTCAGTGAGTTTTGTCAAGCCATAGAGGGCTGCATGGCAGGCAGTCAGGGGCAGATAAATATGAATTTTCTAAATTTTTCAGGGGCCTCACGGGCCAGATAGAATGGCCTGGTGGGATGCATTCAGCCCATAGGCTGCATTTTGCCCACCCCTGTTTTACAGGATGATTTGTTTGCACTGTCAGGATTTCAAATCAGAGATCGTGTGGCATTTCAAAATATTTTGAGCTTGGAATTTTATCGTCATATCTCTAGCTTAAAGAAAAGTTTAAAAAAATTAAAGAAGTAATATATAATAACATGGTCTCAAATGATATTTCATCTATGTAACTATTTGTAAATATTTCACTCTGGTGCTTCCACACTAAATTCAGTTGCCATGAGTCATACCTCTGCTCTTCTATTGTGAGACTGGCCAGCTAAGTTGAGCAGGGATGCATAAGGTAGTATGCCTCACTCTCCATGAAGTTGGGGTGCAGTCCATTTGTATTCAGGGGTGGTCTGAGAAGAATTTGAGCTCCCTGGGATGGAATCTTCCTTGAAGTATGATGGAATAATGTTGCCTACTCATGGCAACTGAACCCTCAGTGTGGAAGCACAAGTGTGAAATATTTACAAATACGGTTACATAGATGCAAAAATCATGTGAGAACATGTTACTGTACAATGTCTTCATTTTTTAGACTTTTCTTTAAGCTAGAGATATGATGATAAAATTCCAAGCTCAAAATATTTTGGAATATCACATGATCTCTGATTTTAAATCCTGACAGTGGAAACAAATTGTGCTGTGAAAGGACTTAAAGGGACCACCATTTCTTTTGAGGTGTGGATAAACCATACTGGATGCATCTACACAAGAAGCTTTACTGCTCAGTACACGAATCTACTACACAGTGCGTGCACCTACTACATAGTCACTGTACAGTCCCAGTGGTGCACAGGTTGTTTCTATCCCTACTGTGCAGTAGCAACAAGTTTGTTGTTTTTGTACCCACTGATGCTACATTGCCGCAGCGACAAGCTACATTGCCATAGCTCACTGCTAAGGTGACATAGCATCTCACGTAGACACACCCAGTAAAGTGTCACCATCTACATGTGCATGGCATTTACTATGCAGTGAAATAGTCTAATGTGCGGTTAGCTAGTACCTGCAAATACAGGTATTAGATTAACTGCACAAAAGTTACTGCACAGTAGCAATAGTGTAGACGCTGACCGGGAAGAAATTTGCTCCCAGTCAGCTATACTTGCAGTTGGCCACAGGGAATGGAGGAGTTCTCTGTCCCCAGTAATGGCACTGCTCCCAGAAGCCAGGAGCTGATCAGCGCCATGATGGGGTTACTTTCTGCCCCAACTTGTGCCAATGCTACATGGCTCCCAGCTCCCCACAAGACCTGGGAGCCATGCAGCACCAGGAATGGGGAAATCTCTGCTTCCCTGCTGAGCTGGTGGTTCACTAGCAGCTGTCCCGTGGACTGGCTGGGACCTGTCCTGCTCCTGTGGCAACTGCCAGTGGCAGGGACTCCCCAACTAGCAGGGGACTAGCTGGGACTTGTCCTGTGCCAGCATATCTCTAACTAAGTGGGGATTCCCTGGTCAGCAAGGGGCTTGCTGGGACCTGTCCCTCTCCTGTGGCAGCTGCCAATAAGCCTCCAGCTTGGCAGTGATTTCCCACCCAGCAGGAGGCTGGCCAGGACCCGTCCTGCTCCTGGGGCAGCTGGAGGCTCATTGACAGCTGCCCTGGGAGTGGGACAGCTTCCAGTAAGCCCCTGCCAGGCAGGGAAGCGCCACTGGGCATGGGGCTCACTGGCATCTGTGTCCCCCAATATGTAAAGGGCTGGGAGAGCTCTGCTGGGTGCAGCAGCAGTTGTCTCCCAGCCATCTGCACATCAGGACCCCTCCTGATGTGCATGGGGCCAGGAGACAGCTGCTGCTGCAGCCAGCAGAGCTCTCGTGGCCCCATGCACATCAGAACTGGTCCTTGTACTCATTGCCAGGTTAACATCCCTGGGGAGCCTGGAGCTGCCTCCCGGCTGTTGCAGGAAGGCAGAACAGGGCAGGAGCAGCCCTGTATTGGGCTTCTCCCATTGGGAACAGATTTGCTCCCAATAGGGTGCACATGTAGATGCACACCCAGGGAAGGTTTACTGTACAGTATTTTACCGTGCAGTAAGCCTATATCATATTAATAGTACATGTATACATGCCCACAGAGTAGGAAGCAGAATCCTGAAGCAGTTTTAGAGTGTAATTGCTGCTGACTGGATAAAGTTCACACACAGCTGCTTCTACTGAGTGCTGGAGGCAGAACTACATTTAGGAATTATGAGGAATCTGATTTTGCTGTTAACCTTTCTTTGTTCAAAGTAATAAAAGGAAATATGTAAATGGTGAAAATAAAAACAACCTAGGAATGAATAGCCTACCTAGGGTTCAGTGAATAATAACAAGAAATATTAATTAGGGGCTTTATTCTCCTAAACACCACTCCACCACTATAAAACATTCAAGTAGATGCAAGTTTAAGAACTATCTGAAAAAGTTCATTTGAAAACTTGCATTAAATTAATCTCGTACATTCATGCATTGATTTTCACTATGAGTTGGGATTTTAACTTCCCTAAAGCACTTTTGCAAGTCTCAATACAGACATTTTAAATCTTTTTCCCAAAACTGGGAAATTTATTTGAAAAAAAATACTGTAAATTCCCTGAAGACATTTTAAAAGAAATACTATTAGCCTGGTTTAGGCTGCATCTACACGCTCACTGGTGTGCATAGTTACTGTGCGTTAAGTTTAGTACTTGGATAACCAAGTACTAAATCAATGCACAGTAGCTTGTGCTATTGTGCAGTACTGCTGGCGCATGAGTTTTTTCAGATGCTAACTGCGCAACAGCCTAATACTACCGTGCAGTAGCATATTAGCATGGGTTTTGCCCAGCACGCTATTGCTCAGTGGTATTAGGATACTGAACAGTTAGTGTCTCATGTAGATACACCCTTATACTTGATTTTATGTCAAGTTATTGTAAAAATATTTTTGGGGTTAAATTTCCGAAGACATAGAAAGGTGCTTCATGAGATTTTCAAAAGCATGGGAACAGGTTTGTCTCCTAACTCTCGTTGGTTTTGGAGTTTAGAGACATAGTGTATTACAGCAGCCTAGAGTGATCTCTATAGTAAAAGAGTTTCTATATAACCTTTTCTCATATGCTTATTTATTTTCTTACATTATGTATTGGACATAAACGTATCCAAGTTTGCTTGTTTGCTTTCTTACCTGAGTTAAGAAAGGGGAGAACTCTTTTCTTTTTCTTTTCAGGTTTGTAATGTTCTTGTGTGTGACTGATTTTTTTTAGTTTGAGGAAAATCCCGCCGGCCACATAGTACATTATGAAAGTGTTAACAAAACATACTTTTCCCCATTTTAAACTTTTTAAAAAGAATTAGGAAAATGTCTGAAGAACAATTAACCCCCCCCCCCCCAAAAGTCAATCTGGCTAAACAGGTTTTTGTTACATTTGTGAAAAAAAATCACTCCTTACGTGCTTAAAGTTCACCACAGGCGTAAACAATTTCCTGCATTGCCATGTTAATTCTTAACTTGTCAACAAAGGAAAGAATACACAAAAAGGCCTAGTTTTTATGTTGCACTAAATGGATGCATCCAGACATGCAAGGGTATGTGCTTGCAATGGCAAACATTGCCATAGTGCAGGCCCCTGTACATGTGCTTTGTTGAGGGACAAATTGTCCTGCAATGGGAAAACTGTAGGGCTGTGCAAAGCTTCAGGTGCTGATTTGATTCAGAGGAGATTCGGCTGAATCTCCAAATCCAAACCAAATCAGGGGACCAATAAAAAGGTCCGAATTGATTCAGAAAAGATTCAGAGAGCTTTGATGATTTGGGCAGTCCCCATCCGCTGCAGCAGGGAGCTGGACCCAGACTCGGAGCTGGTAAGTAGGAGCAGGAGAGGGGAGGCAACCATGAGGGGGAACCCCACCAAGCCCCATCCTCTGCCTGCTCCCCTAGATCCCCTGAGTGCCCCTGACCCCCACGCGCTCTCCCAGACCCCACCATGGCTGCCCCGCCCAGCCTCAACTCCAGGTCCTTTAAAAAAAAGCCCCCACTCACTGGGTGCTGCTGGACAGGGGGGACAAGCCCTGCTGCCCCCCACTGGCCCATGCTGCATGGGGGGCTCTGCCACGAGCTCCCTGCCCTGCCCACTCCCTCAGCCCCACTCCCCATGGCTGCCCCGCCCACCCCAAGTCCAGCCCTTTAAGAAAAAAAAACCCCAAAATACCCCAGGGCTCACCGATTTGGGGGGCTCATGCAGAGCCCCCACATGGTGCAGGGCATTGGGAGGCAGTGGGGATCACCCCCACTGGGAAGGAAGCGGTCACCCTGGGGGGGATGGGGGCTTATTTTTTCTTAAACGGCCAGAGCTGGGGTGGGCGGGTCAGCCATGGGGGTGTGGGGCTGGGACAGTGGCGGGGAGGAGAGCTCGTGCAGAGCCCCGCATAAAGCATGGTGCAGTGGAGGGCAGCAGGGATCAACCCCCACCCAGCAGCACCCGGTGAGTCGAGGCTTTTTTTTTCGAAGTGCAGGAGCTGGGGTGGGCAGGGCAGCCATTGCTGGGGCTGGGAGAGTGAGCAGGGGATGGGCCTGGGTGATTTCAGTGATTCGAATCACTGATTCAAATCAAATCGCTGTCCCCCCAAATTGGCCAAACCCAAATCCGAAGCAAATACTAGCCACTTCACACAGGCCTAGAAAACTGCCCTTGCTCAGCTCCCCCTAACTCTTCACACAGGGAGAGCTGGAGCATGGGTTGGGCAGCATAGAGGCCTGGTCAGCAGCCAGAGTGTTGCTCTGGACAGCCCAGCCTCCATGTGTCCCACCACATGCTTATTGAGTATGCACTGTGCCATTTTTTGCTATTTTTTTGTGATCAGGAAATTGGTGGGGGGGGGAGGCTTTTTGTCCTCATGCTGCAAATTTGCAGTGTGGGGTACATTTTAATGTTTGCCATGTGCAGTTTGTGGTGCCTCAAAGAGGTCTGTGGCACGACAAACGGCAAGCCCTGGCAAGTCTAGACGCAGCCAATATGTGCAAATCCTAATCTGTGTACGCATGTTGGAGGTGGCAAACATACTGCTTTAAAAAACTAAGGACAAAGTACTACACAGTAATGCATAGTGTCAAGCTGGCTATAGAGAAGTGCTTAGCTCTTACCATCCTCCTTAGTGCGGGTGAAAATTTGCTCACTCCTGACTCCATCTCCAGCTCGTGTGAATGCCAGCACTTGAATGCTGTAGTTAGTATATTTTTCCAAGCCATCAAGCTCTAGCGAGGGCTGAGTAGTAGTGACATTCTTAATCTCTCCCAGCTCTAAGGAACAGAAAAAATGAACCATTGGATTATTGGTAATATCTTTCTTCTTTTCATCATTTATGTTTGTGGAATATGAGAATAGGAATTAGGTAACATGTCAGATACAGGAATAGGCAACCATAAAGAAAAAGAACTCTTCATGATTATTTAACAGACAATTTCAGTACTATAAAGTATCTGAAAAGTATCTGAAGACTAAAGGAAAAAAGTTTTCATTCCATATACTTCAAAAATAGACCTATTTTTCAGTTTTTTAAAAACACAATGTTAACAGAAAGGGTCTAAAATCTTTGTCAAAATGCTGATTGTAAGTATAATTTATTCAGAGCTAGCTTTTTGTTAAACAAAATATTTCTATAATAGTATTGCTGTCTTTTATTGAAAATGCAAGCGTTTCCTTGAAAAATAAACATTGGATAAAATCAAACATCTTCTCAATTCTTTTTTCATTTTTGAAGAATTACCATTTTTCATAAAGAAAAACAAACAACAATCTTTTGGTTTAAAAAATTATGGCCAACCCCACTCTGAAATATATTTTATTCATTAGCACTAATTACCAATAGATTTAGATGGGATAAAACCAAATTTGTTTTCAAAAACATACGATGTACATTATGATGTAAAGCATGTTGCAGAAAACTGGGGAAAAAAAATCACATGCAGAAATGGTAAAAGACCACATTTGGCTAAAAGAATCCGAAAATTAATAAAAAATACCCAAAACAGAACTAAATAAAATAAGGATATCCAAGCTTAAATATTATTTTCCAATAGCTGCATTTTGCAAGATACAGTAGAACGTACTGCAATGTAGACATCAGCAAGGCACTGAAAATGAATAAACATAGCTTGATCATTGAAGTCAATGCAATGATTTCCTTGATGAATCAAAACTACTATTTAGTATTTCACATTGCTTATTTTTAACACAGCACAATTTTTGACTGTGCTAATTTTGTTGACTTTATTTTTAATGTACAAAGGCATGAGCAATTTACCTTAAATTATTTCTGACACAGGTATTATCAGCAGTAATAAGGGATGTCATGGTTATGTTCTGACTTCAGTCACACCTGTGTAACCTCATAGCCGCACAAGTATGACTAATAGATGGCAGAATTTGTCAAGGCAATTTAAGCTAATAATTCACTATTTTTGATAGATAAAAAAACAAGAATAAAATCCAGCTCCTTCTCATAGCTTTTCCAGAGTAAAATGCATAAAGTAAATAATAGTCCAAACTTATTAAAAAAGGAACAAATATGAAGGTAAAATCAGGTGATACATTTCAGAACATAGTAAAGAACACTTCCTTAGTCTGTTGCCTAGCAATTCATTTATCTTGGGTTTCCTGCTAACTTTTCTAATCTCTTGAGTACTTCAAACCAATGCTTGAAAAAGCATTGCTCCAAGAATGTGTTCTCATCCCAAATATAGTAACAAAAGCATATTGTCAGCAAATAAACCACTCCCCCAAACAAACAAAAATGCCCAAAGGAACATATCTATGGACTGAAAGGATGCTATTCTTATAGTGTAACTATTCAGATGTTTAATGTGCAATTTATTACAGACCACATTGAGATGAAATTATATGGTTATTGAAATTATGAATTACTGCTGAATTGAATACAATTTATTTGCAAAAAGAAACCATATATATAAATATATATATAGTTACATTGTGCTAGCAGCCCCAGCCTCCAGCTCTCCCTGGCTGAAGAGTTGGGAGGAGCTGGGCAAGGGCAGTTTTCCTGTTGCTGGACAATATGTATATAGATATAGATAGATGTGTGTGTGTGTGTGTGTGTGTGTGCGCACGCGCGCACACGCATGTGCGCATGCGTCTTA